>NW_027469140.1:0-641270 GCF_051020765.1 Lasioglossum baleicum | reverse complement strand
CAGGCTAGTCGAGTAAAAACACGTGCGAGAGGATGCATCCTGCAGGCTAGTCGAGCAAAAACACGTGCGAGGTTTTGTGGGATGCGCATGCGCAGGTTTTGTGGGATGCGCATGCGCAGGTTTTTTGGGATGCGCATGGCTAGTCGAGCAAAAACACGTACGAGAGGATGCATCCCGCAGGGTAGTCGAGTAAAAACACGTGCGAGAGGATGCATCCCGCAGGCTAGTCGAGCAAAAACACGTGCGAGAGGATGCATCCTGCAGGCTAGTCGAGTAAAAACACGTGCGAGAGGATGCATCCCGCCGGGCTAGTCGAGTAAAAACACGTGCGAGAGGATGCATCCCGCAGGATAGTCGAGTAAAAACACGTGCGAGAGGATGCATCCCGCAGGCTAGTCGAGTAAAAACACGTGCGAGGTTTTGTGCGATGCGCATGCGCAGGTTTTGTGGGATGCGCATGCGTAGGGTTTTTGGGATGCGCATGGCTAGTCGAGCAAAAACACGTGCGAGAGGATGCATCCCGCAGGCTAGTCGAGTAAAAACACGTGCGAGAGGATGCATCCCGCAGGCTAGTCGAGTAAAAACACGTGCGAGAGGATGCATCCCGCGGGCTAGTCGAGTAAAAACACGTGCGAGAGGATGCATCCCGCAGGCTAGTCGAGTAAAAACACGTGCGAGAGGATGCATCCTGCAGGCTAGTCGAGTAAAAACACGTGCGAGAGGATGCATCCCGCAGGCTAGTCGAGTAAAATCACGTGCGAGGTTTTGTGGGATGCGCATGCGCAGGTTTTGTGGGATGCGCATGCGCAGGTTTTTTGGGATGCGCATGGCTAGTCGAGCAAAAACACGTGCGAGAGGATGCATCCCGCAGGGTAGTCGAGTAAAAACACGTGCGAGAGGATGCATCCCGCAGGCTAGTCGTGTAAAAACACGTGCGAGAGGATGCATCCCGCAGGCTAGTCGAGTAAAAACACGTGCGAGAGGATGCATCCCGCAGGCTAGTCGAGTAAAAACACGTGCGAGAGGATGCATCCCGCAGGCTAGTCGAGTAAAAACACGTGCGAGAGGATGCATCCTGCAGGCTAGTCGAGTAAAAACACGTGCGAGGTTTTGTGGGATGCGCATGCGCAGGTTTTGTGGGATGCGCATGCGCAGGTTTTTTGGGATGCGCATGGCTAGTCGAGCAAAAACACGTGCGAGAGGATGCATCCCGCAGGGTAGTCGTGTAAAAACACGTGCGAGAGGATGCATACCGCAGGCTAGTCGAGTAAAAACACGTGCGAGAGGATGCATCCCGCAGGCTAGTCGAGTAAAAACACGTGCGAGGTTTTGTGGGATGCGCATGCGCAGGTTTTTTGGGATGCGCATGGCTAGTCGAGCAAAAACACGTGCGAGAGGATGCATCCCGCAGGGTAGTCGAGTAAAAACACGTGCGAGAGGATGCATCTCGCAGGCTAGTCGAGTAAAAACACGTGCGAGAGGATCCATCCTGCAGGCTAGTCCAGTAAAAACACGTGCGAGAGGATGCATCCCGCAGGCTAGTCGAGCAAAAACACGTGCGAGAGGATGCATCCCGCAGGCTAGTCGAGCAAAAACACGTGCGAGAGGATGCATCCCGCAGGCTAGTCGAGTAAAAACACGTGCGAGAGGATGCATCCCGCAGGCTAGTCGAGCACAAACACGTGCGAGAGGATGCATCCCGCAGGCTAGTCGAGCAAAAACACGTGCGAGGTTTTGTGGGATGCGCATGCGCAGGTTTTGTGGGATGCGCATGCGCAGGTTTTTTGGGATGCGCATGCCTAGTCGAGCAAAAACACGTGCGAGAGGATGCATCCCGCAGGCTAGTCCAGCAAAAACACGTGCGAGAGGATGCATCCCGCAGGCTAGTCGAGTAAAAACACGTGCGAGAGGATGCATCCCGCAGGCTAGTCGAGTAAAAACACGTGCGAGAGGATGCATCCTGCAGGCTAGTCGAGTAAAACACATGCGAGAGGATGCATCCCGCAGTCTAGTCGAGTAAAATCACGTGCGAGGTTTTGTGGGATGCGCATGCGCAGGTTTTGTGGATGCGCATGCGCAGGTTTTTTGGGATGCGCATGGCTAGTCGAGCAAAAACACGTGCGAGAGGATGCATTCCGCAGGGTAGTCGAGTAAAAACACGTGCGAGAGGATGCATCCCGCAGGCTAGTCGAGTAAAAACACGTGCGAGAGGATGCATCCCGCAGGCTAGTCGAGTAAAAACACATGCGAGGTTTTGTGGGATGCGCATGCGCAGGTTTTTTGGGATGCGCATGGCTAGTCGAGCAAAAACACGTGCGAGAGGATGCATCCCGCAGGGTAGTCGAGTAAAAACACGTGCGAGAGGATGCATCCCGCAGGCTAGTCGTGTAAAAACACGTGCTAGAGGATGCATCCCGCAGGCTAGTCGAGTAAAAACACGTGCGAGAGGATGCATCCCGCAGGCTAGTCGAGTAAAAACACGTGCGAGAGGATGCATCCCGCAGGCTAGTCGAGTAAAAACACGTGCGAGGTTTTGTGGGATGCGCATGCGCAGGTTTTGTGGGATGCGCATGCGCAGGTTTTGTGGGATGCGCATGCGCAGGTTTTTTGGGATGCGCATGGCTAGTCGAGCAAAAACACGTGCGAGAGGATGCATCCCGCAGGGTAGTCGTGTAAAAACACGTGCGAGAGGATGCATCCCGCAGGCTAGTCGAGTAAAAACACGTGCGAGAGGATGCATCCCGCAGGCTAGTCGAGTAAAAACACGTGCGAGGTTTTGTGGGATGCGCATGCGCAGGTTTTTTGGGATGCGCATGGCTAGTCGAGCAAAAACACGTGCGAGAGGATGCATCCCGCAGGGTAGTCGAGTAAAAACACGTGCGAGAGGATGCATCCCGCAGGCTAGTCGAGTAAAAACACGTGCGAGAGGATGCATCCCGCAGGCTAGTAGAGCAAAAACACGTGCGAGAGGATGCATCCCGCAGGCTAGTCGAGTAAAAACACGTGCGAGGTTTTGTGGGATGCGCATGCGCAGGTTTTGTGGGATGCGCATGCGCAGGTTTTTTGGGATGCGCATGGCTAGTCGAGCAAAAACACGTGCGAGAGGATGCATCCCGCAGGCTAGTCGAGTAAAAACACGTGCGAGAGGATGCATCCCGCAGGCTAGTCGAGTAAAAACACGTGCGAGAGGATGCATCCCGCAGACTAGTCGAGTAAAAACACGTGCGAGGTTTTGTGGGATGCGCATGCGCAGGTTTTGTGGGATGCGCATGCGCAGGTTTTTTGGGATGCGCATGGCTAGTCGAGCAAAAACACGTGCGAGAGGATGCATCCCGCAGGGTAGTCGTGTAAAAACACGTGCGAGAGGATGCATCCCGCAGGCTAGTCGAGTAAAAACACATGCGAGAGGATGCATCCCGCAGGCTAGTCGAGTAAAAACACGTGCGAGGTTTTGTGGGATGCGCATGCGCAGGTTTTTTGGGATGCGCATGGCTAGTCGAGCAAAAACACGTGCGAGAGGATGCATCCCGCAGGGTAGTCGAGTAAAAACACGTGCGAGAGGATGCATCCCGCAGGCTAGTCGAGTAAAAACACGTGCGAGAGGATGCATCCTGCAGGCTAGTCGAGTAAAAACACGTGCGAGAGGATGCATCCCGCAGGCTAGTCGAGCAAAAACACGTGCGAGAGGATGCATCCCGCAGGCTAGTCGAGCAAAAACACGTGCGAGAGGATGCATCCCGCAGGGTAGTCGAGTAAAAACACGTGCGAGAGGATGCATCCCGCAGTCTAGTCGAGTAAAAACACGTGCGAGGTTTTGTGGGATGCGCATGCGCAGGTTTTGTGGGATGCGCATGCGCAGGTTTTTTGGGATGCGCATGGCTAGTCGAGCAAAAACACGTGCGAGAGGATGCATCCCGCAGGCTAGTCGAGTAAAAACACGTGCGAGAGGATGCATCCCGCATGCTAGTCGAGTAAAAACACGTGCGAGAGGATGCATCCCGCAGGCTAGTCGAGTAAAAACACGTGCGAGAGGATGCATCCCGCAGGCTAGTGGAGTAAAAACACGTGGGAGAGGATGCATCCCGCAGGCTAGTCGAGTAAAAACACGTGCGAGGGTTTGTGGGATGCGCATGCGCAGGTTTTGTGGGATGCGCATGCGCAGGTTTTTTGGGATGCGCATGCGCAGGTTTTTTGGGATGCGCATGCCTAGTCGAGCAAAAACACGTGCGAGAGGATGCATCCCGCAGGCTAGTCCAGCAAAAACACGTGCGAGAGGATGCATCCCGCAGGCTAGTCGAGTAAAAACACGTGCGAGAGGATGCATCCCGCAGGCTAGTCGAGTAAAAACACGTGCGAGAGGATGCATCCCGCAGGCTAGTCGAGTAAAAACACGTGCGAGGTTTTGTGGGATGCGCATGCGCAGGTTTTGTGGGATGCGCATGCGCAGGTTTTGTGGGATGCGCATGCGCAGGTTTTGTGGGATGCGCATGCGCAGGTTTTTTGGGATGCGCATGCGCAGGTTTTTTGGTATGCGCATGCGCAGGTTTTTTGGGTTGCGCATGGCTAGTCGAGCAAAAACACGTGCGAGAGGATGCATCCCGCAGGCTAGTCGAGTAAAAACACGTGCGAGAGGATGCATCCCGCAGGCTAGTCGAGTAAAAACACGTGCGAGGTTTTGTGGGATGCGCATGCGCAGGTTTTTTGGAATGCGCATGGCTAGTCGAGCAAAAACACGTGCGAGAGGATGCATCCCGCAGGGTAGTCGAGTAAAAACACGTGCGAGAGGATGCATCCCGCAGGCTAGTCGTGTAAAAACACGTGCGAGAGGATGCATCCCGCAGGCTAGTCGAGTAAAAACACGTGCGAGAGGATGCATCCCGCAGGCTAGTCGAGTAAAAACACGTGCGAGAGGATGCATCCCGCAGGCTAGTCGAGTAAAAACACGTGCGAGGTTTTGTGGGATGCGCATGCGCAGGTTTTGTGGGATGCGCATGCGCAGGTTTTTTGGGATGCGCATGCCTAGTCGAGCAAAAACACGTGCGAGAGGATGCATCCCGCAGGCTAGTCCAGCAAAAACACGTGCGAGAGGATGCATCCCGCAGGCTAGTCGAGTAAAAACACGTGCGAGAGGATGCATCCCGCAGGCTAGTCGAGTAAAAACACGTGCGAGAGGATGCATCCTGCAGGCTAGTCGAGTAAAAACACGTGCGAGAGGATGCATCCCGCAGGCTAGTCGAGTAAAAACACGTGCGAGGTTTTGTGGGATGCGCATGCGCAGGTTTTGTGGGATGCGCATGCGCAGGTTTTTTGGGATGCGCATGGCTAGTCGAGCAAAAACACGTGCGAGAGGATGCATCCCGCAGGGTAGTCGTGTAAAAACACGTGCGAGAGGATGCATCCCGCAGGCTAGTCGAGTAAAAACACGTGCGAGAGGATGCATCCCGCAGGCTAGTCGAGTAAAAACACGTGCGAGGTTTTGTGGGATGCGCATGCGCAGGTTTTTTGGGATGCGCATGGCTAGTCGAGCAAAAACACGTGCGAGAGGATGCATCCCGCAGGGTAGTCGAGTAAAAACACGTGCGAGAGGATGCATCCCGCAGGCTAGTCGAGTAAAAACACGTGCGAGAGGATGCATCCTGCAGGCTAGTCGAGTAAAAACACGTGCGAGAGGATGCATCCCGCAGGCTAGTCGAGCAAAAACACGTGCGAGAGGATGCATCCCGCAGGCTAGTCGAGCAAAAACACGTGCGAGAGGATGCATCCCGCAGGCTAGTCGAGTAAAAACACGTGCGAGAGGATGCATCCCGCAGGCTAGTCGAGCAAAAACACGTGCGAGAGGATGCATCCCGCAGGCTAGTCGAGCAAAAACACGTGCGAGAGGATGCATCCCGCAGGCTAGTCGAGTAAAAACACGTGCGAGAGGATGCATCCCGCAGGCTAGTCGAGTAAAAACACGTGCGAGAGGATGCATCCCGCAGGCTAGTCGAGTAAAAACACGTGCGAGAGGATGCATCCCGCAGACTAGTCGAGTAAAAACACGTGCGAGAGGATGCATCCCGCAGGCTAGTCGAGTAAAAACACGTGCGAGGTTTTGTGGGATGCGCATGCGCAGGTTTTGTGGGATGCGCATGGCTAGTCGAGCAAAAACACGTGCGAGAGGATGCATCCCGCAGGCTAGTCGAGTAAAAACACGTGCGAGAGGATGCATCCCGCATGCTAGTCGAGTAAAAACACGTGCGAGAGGATGCATCCTGCAGGCTAGTCGAGTAAAAACACGTGCGAGGGTTTGTGGGATGCGCATGCGCAGGTTTTGTGGGATGCGCATGCGCAGGTTTTGTGGGATGCGCATGCCTAGTCGAGCAAAAACACGTGCGAGAGGATGCATCCCGCAGGCTAGTCCAGCAAAAACACGTGCGAGAGGATGCATCCCGCAGGCTAGTCGAGTAAAAACACGTGCGAGAGGATGCATCCCGCAGGCTAGTAGAGCAAAAACACGTGCGAGAGGATGCATCCCGCAGGCTAGTCGAGTAAAAACACGTGCGAGGTTTTGTGGGATGCGCATGCGCAGGTTTTTTGGGATGCGCATGGCTAGTCGAGCAAAAACACGTGCGAGAGGATGCATCCCGCAGGCTAGTCGAGTAAAAACACGTGCGAGAGGATGCATCCCGCATGCTAGTCGAGTAAAAACACGTGCGAGAGGATGCATCCCGCAGGCTAGTCGAGTAAAAACACGTGCGAGGGTTTGTGGGATGCGCATGCGCAGGTTTTGTGGGATGCGCATGCGCAGGTTTTTTGGTATGCGCATGCCTAGTCGAGCAAAAACACGTGCGAGAGGATGCATCCCGCAGGCTAGTCCAGCAAAAACACGTGCGAGAGGATGCATCCCACAGGCTAGTCGAGTAAAAACACGTGCGAGAGGATGCATCCCGCAGGCTAGTCGAGTAAAAACACGTGCGAGAGGATGCATCCCGCAGGCTAGTCGAGTAAAAACACGTGCGAGGTTTTGTGGGATGCGCATGCGCAGGTTTTGTGGGATGCGCATGCGCAGGTTTTTTTGGGATGCGCATGCGCAGGTTTTTTGGGATGCGCATGCGCAGGTTTTTTGGGATGCGCATGGCTAGTCGAGCAAAAACACGTGCGAGAGGATGCATCCCGCAGGCTAGTCGAGTAAAAACACGTGCGAGAGGATGCATCCTGCAGGCTAGTCGAGTAAAAACACGTGCGAGAGGATGCATCCCGCCGGGCTAGTCGAGTAAAAACACGTGCGAGAGGATGCATCCCGCAGGCTAGTCGAGTAAAAACACGTGCAAGAGGATGCATCCTGCAGGCTAGTCGAGTAAAAACACGTGCGAGAGGATGCATCCCGCCGGGCTAGTCGAGTAAAAACACGTGCGAGAGGATGCATCCCACAGGCTAGTCGAGTAAAAACACGTGCGAGAGGATGCATCCCGCAGGCTAGTCGAGTAAAAACACGTGCGAGAGGATGCATCCCGCAGGCTAGTCGAGCAAAAACACGTGCGAGAGGATGCATCCCGCAGGCTAGTAGAGCAAAAACACGTGCGAGAGGATGCATCCCGCAGGCTAGTCGAGTAAAAACACGTGCGAGGTTTTGTGGGATGCGCATGCGCAGGTTTTTTGGGATGCGCATGGCTAGTCGAGCAAAAACACGTGCGAGAGGATGCATCCCGCAGGCTAGTCGAGTAAAAACACGTGCGAGAGGATGCATCCCGCATGCTAGTCGAGTAAAAACACGTGCGAGAGGATGCATCCCGCAGGCTAGTCGAGTAAAAACACGTGCGAAGGTTTGTGGGATGCGCATGCGCAGGTTTTGTGGGATGCGCATGCGCAGGTTTTTTGGGATGCGCATGCCTAGTCGAGCAAAAACACGTGCGAGAGGATGCATCCCGCAGGCTAGTCCAGCAAAAACACGTGCGAGAGGATGCATCCCACAGGCTAGTCGAGTAAAAACACGTGCGAGAGGATGCATCCCGCAGGCTAGTCGAGTAAAAACACGTGCGAGAGGATGCATCCCGCAGGCTAGTCGAGTAAAAACACGTGCGAGGTTTTGTGGGATGCGCATGCGCAGGTTTTGTGGGATGCGCATGCGCAGGTTTTTTTGGGATGCGCATGCGCAGGTTTTTTGGGATGCGCATGCGCAGGTTTTTTGGGATGCGCATGGCTAGTCGAGCAAAAACACGTGCGAGAGGATGCATCCCGCAGGCTAGTCGAGTAAAAACACGTGCGAGAGGATGCATCCTGCAGGCTAGTCGAGTAAAAACACGTGCGAGAGGATGCATCCCGCCGGGCTAGTCGAGTAAAAACACGTGCGAGAGGATGCATCCCGCAGGCTAGTCGAGTAAAAACACGTGCAAGAGGATGCATCCTGCAGGCTAGTCGAGTAAAAACACGTGCGAGAGGATGCATCCCGCCGGGCTAGTCGAGTAAAAACACGTGCGAGAGGATGCATCCCGCAGGCTAGTCGAGTAAAAACACGTGCGAGAGGATGCATCCCGCAGGCTAGTCGAGTAAAAACACGTGCGAGGTTTTGTGGGATGCGCATGCGCAGGTTTTGTGGGATGCGCATGCGCAGGTTTTTTGGGATGCGCATGGCTAGTCGAGCAAAAACACGTGCGAGAGGATGCATCCCGCAGGGTAGTCGAGTAAAAACACGTGCGAGAGGATGCATCCCGCAGGCTAGTCGAGTAAAAACACGTGCGAGAGGATGCATCCCGCAGGCTAGTCGAGTAAAAACACGTGCGAGGTTTTGTGGGATGCGCATGCGCAGGTTTTGTGGGATGCGCATGCGCAGGTTTTTTGGGATGCGCATGCGCAGGTTTTTTGGGATTCGCATGGCTAGTCGAGCAAAAACACGTGCGAGAGGATGCATCCCGCAGGCTAGTCGAGTAAAAACACGTGCGAGAGGATGCATCCTGCTGGCTAGTCGAGTAAAAACACGTGCGAGAGGATGCATCCCGCAGGCTAGTCGAGCAAAAACACGTGCGAGAGGATGCATCCCGCAGGCTAGTCGAGTAAAAACACGTGCGAGAGGATGCATCCCGCAGGGTAGTCGAGTAAAAACACGTGCGAGAGGATGCATCCCGCAGGCTAGTCGAGCAAAAACACGTGCGAGAGGATGCATCCCGCAGGCTAGTCGAGTAAAAACACGTGCGAGGTTTTGTGGGATGCGCATGCGCAGGTTTTTTGGTATGCGCATGCGCAGGTTTTTTGGGATGCGCATGGCTAGTCGAGCAAAAACACGTGCGAGAGGATGCATCCCGCAGGCTAGTCGAGTAAAAACACGTGCGAGAGGATGCATCCTGCAGGCTAGTCGAGTAAAAACACGTGCGAGAGGATGCATCCCGCAGGCTAGTCGAGTAAAAACACGTGCGAGAGGATGCATCCCGCAGGCTAGTCGAGCAAAAACACGTGCGAGAGGATGCATCCCGCAGGCTAGTAGAGCAAAAACACGTGCGAGAGGATGCATCCCGCAGGCTAGTCGAGTAAAAACACGTGCGAGGTTTTGTGGGATGCGCATGCGCAGGTTTTTTGGGATGCGCATGGCTAGTCGAGCAAAAACACGTGCGAGAGGATGCATCCCGCAGGCTAGTCGAGTAAAAACACGTGCGAGAGGATGCATCCCGCATGCTAGTCGAGTAAAAACACGTGCGAGAGGATGCATCCCGCAGGCTAGTCGAGTAAAAACACGTGCGAGGGTTTGTGGGATGCGCATGCGCAGGTTTTGTGGGATGCGCATGCGCAGGTTTTTTGGGATGCGCATGCCTAGTCGAGCAAAAACACGTGCGAGAGGATGCATCCCGCAGGCTAGTCCAGCAAAAACACGTGCGAGAGGATGCATCCCACAGGCTAGTCGAGTAAAAACACGTGCGAGAGGATGCATCCCGCAGGCTAGTCGAGTAAAAACACGTGCGAGAGGATGCATCCCGCAGGCTAGTCGAGTAAAAACACGTGCGAGGTTTTGTGGGATGCGCATGCGCAGGTTTTGTGGGATGCGCATGCGCAGGTTTTTTGGGATGCGCATGACTAGTCGAGCAAAAACACGTGCGAGAGGATGCATCCCGCAGGGTAGTCGAGTAAAAACACGTGCGAGAGGATGCATCCCGCAGGCTAGTCGAGTAAAAACACGTGCGAGAGGATGCATCCCGCAGGCTAGTCGAGTAAAAACACGTGCGAGGTTTTGTGGGATGCGCATGCGCAGGTTTTGTGGGATGCGCATGCGCAGGTTTTTTGGGATGCGCATGCGCAGGTTTTTTGGGATTCGCATGGCTAGTCGAGCAAAAACACGTGCGAGAGGATGCATCCCGCAGGCTAGTCGAGTAAAAACACGTGCGAGAGGATGCATCCTGCTGGCTAGTCGAGTAAAAACACGTGCGAGAGGATGCATCCCGCAGGCTAGTCGAGCAAAAACACGTGCGAGAGGATGCATCCCGCAGGCTAGTCGAGTAAAAACACGTGCGAGAGGATGCATCCCGCAGGGTAGTCGAGTAAAAACACGTGCGAGAGGATGCATCCCGCAGGCTAGTCGAGCAAAAACACGTGCGAGAGGATGCATCCCGCAGGCTAGTCGAGTAAAAACACGTGCGAGGTTTTGTGGGATGCGCATGCGCAGGTTTTTTGGTATGCGCATGCGCAGGTTTTTTGGGATGCGCATGGCTAGTCGAGCAAAAACACGTGCGAGAGGATGCATCCCGCAGGCTAGTCGAGTAAAAACACGTGCGAGAGGATGCATCCTGCAGGCTAGTCGAGTAAAAACACGTGCGAGAGGATGCATCCCGCAGGCTAGTCGAGCAAAAACACGTGCGAGAGGATGCATCCCGCAGGCTAGTCGAGCAAAAACACGTGCGAGAGGATGCATCCCGCAGGCTAGTCGAGTAAAAACACGTGCGAGAGGATGCATCCCGCAGGCTAGTCGAGTAAAAACACGTGCGAGGTTTTGTGGGATGCGCATGCGCAGGTTTTGTGGGATGCGCATGCGCAGGTTTTTTTGGGATGCGCATGCGCAGGTTTTTTGGGATGCGCATGCGCAGGTTTTTTGGGATGCGCATGGCTAGTCGAGCAAAAACACGTGCGAGAGGATGCATCCCGCAGGCTAGTCGAGTAAAAACACGTGCGAGAGGATGCATCCCGCAGGCTAGTCGAGTAAAAACACGTGCGAGAGGATGCATCCCGCAGGCTAGTCGAGTAAAAACACGTGCGAGGTTTTGTGGGATGCGCATGCGCAGGTTTTGTGGGATGCGCATGCGCAGGTTTTTTGGGATGCGCATGGCTAGTCGAGCAAAAACACGTGCGAGAGGATGCATCCCGCAGGGTACTCGTGTAAAAACACGTGCGAGAGGATGCATCCCGCAGGCTAGTCGAGTAAAAACACATGCGAGAGGATGCATCCCGCAGGCTAGTCGAGTAAAAACACGTGCGAGGTTTTGTGGGATGCGCATGCGCAGGTTTTTTGGGATGCGCATGGCTAGTCGAGCAAAAACACGTGCGAGAGGATGCATCCCGCAGGGTAGTCGAGTAAAAACACGTGCGAGAGGATGCATCCCGCAGGCTAGTCGAGTAAAAACACGTGCGAGAGGATGCATCCTGCAGGCTAGTCGAGTAAAAACACGTGCGAGAGGATGCATCCCGCAGGCTAGTCGAGCAAAAACACGTGCGAGAGGATGCATCCCGCAGGCTAGTCGAGCAAAAACACGTGCGAGGGGATGCATCCCGCAGGCTAGTCGAGTAAAAACACGTGCGAGAGGATGCATCCCGCAGTCTAGTGGAGTAAAAACACGTGCGAGGTTTTGTGGGATGCGCATGCGCAGGTTTTGTGGGATGCGCATGCGCAGGTTTTTTGGGATGCGCATGGCTAGTCGAGCAAAAACACGTGCGAGAGGATGCATCCCGCAGGCTAGTCGAGTAAAAACACGTGCGAGAGGATGCATCCCGCATGCTAGTCGAGTAAAAACACGTGCGAGAGGATGCATCCCGCAGGCTAGTCGAGTAAAAACACGTGCGAGAGGATGCATCCCGCAGGCTAGTGGAGTAAAAACACGTGGGAGAGGATGCATCCCGCAGGCTAGTCGAGTAAAAACACGTGCGAGGGTTTGTGGGATGCGCATGCGCAGGTTTTGTGGGATGCGCATGCGCAGGTTTTTTGGGATGCGCATGCGCAGGTTTTTTGGGATGCGCATGCCTAGTCGAGCAAAAACACGTGCGAGAGGATGCATCCCGCAGGCTAGTCCAGCAAAAACACGTGCGAGAGGATGCATCCCGCAGGCTAGTCGAGTAAAAACACGTGCGAGAGGATGCATCCCGCAGGCTAGTCGAGTAAAAACACGTGCGAGAGGATGCATCCCGCAGGCTAGTCGAGTAAAAACACGTGCGAGGTTTTGTGGGATGCGCATGCGCAGGTTTTGTGGGATGCGCATGCGCAGGTTTTGTGGGATGCGCATGCGCAGGTTTTTTGGGATGCGCATGCGCAGGTTTTTTGGTATGCGCATGCGCAGGTTTTTTGGGTTGCGCATGGCTAGTCGAGCAAAAACACGTGCGAGAGGATGCATCCCGCAGGCTAGTGGAGTAAAAACACGTGGGAGAGGATGCATCCCGCAGGCTAGTCGAGTAAAAACACGTGCGAGGGTTTGTGGGATGCGCATGCGCAGGTTTTGTGGGATGCGCATGCGCAGGTTTTTTGGGATGCGCATGCGCAGGTTTTTTGGGATGCGCATGCCTAGTCGAGCAAAAACACGTGCGAGAGGATGCATCCCGCAGGCTAGTCCAGCAAAAACACGTGCGAGAGGATGCATCCCGCAGGCTAGTCGAGTAAAAACACGTGCGAGAGGATGCATCCCGCAGGCTAGTCGAGTAAAAACACGTGCGAGAGGATGCATCCCGCAGGCTAGTCGAGTAAAAACACGTGCGAGGTTTTGTGGGATGCGCATGCGCAGGTTTTGTGGGATGCGCATGCGCAGGTTTTGTGGGATGCGCATGCGCAGGTTTTTTGGGATGCGCATGCGCAGGTTTTTTGGTATGCGCATGCGCAGGTTTTTTGGGTTGCGCATGGCTAGTCGAGCAAAAACACGTGCGAGAGGATGCATCCCGCAGGCTAGTCGAGTAAAAACACGTGCGAGAGGATGCATCCCGCAGGCTAGTCGAGTAAAAACACGTGCGAGGTTTTGTGGGATGCGCATGCGCAGGTTTTGTGGGATGCGCATGCGCAGGTTTTTTGGGATGCGCATGCGCAGGTTTTTTGGGATTCGCATGGCTAGTCGAGCAAAAACACGTGCGAGAGGATGCATCCCGCAGGCTAGTCGAGTAAAAACACGTGCGAGAGGATGCATCCTGCTGGCTAGTCGAGTAAAAACACGTGCGAGAGGATGCATCCCGCAGGCTAGTCGAGCAAAAACACGTGCGAGAGGATGCATCCCGCAGGCTAGTCGAGTAAAAACACGTGCGAGAGGATGCATCCCGCAGGGTAGTCGAGTAAAAACACGTGCGAGAGGATGCATCCCGCAGGCTAGTCGAGCAAAAACACGTGCGAGAGGATGCATCCCGCAGGCTAGTCGAGTAAAAACACGTGCGAGGTTTTGTGGGATGCGCATGCGCAGGTTTTTTGGTATGCGCATGCGCAGGTTTTTTGGGATGCGCATGGCTAGTCGAGCAAAAACACGTGCGAGAGGATGCATCCCGCAGGCTAGTCGAGTAAAAACACGTGCGAGAGGATGCATCCTGCAGGCTAGTCGAGTAAAAACACGTGCGAGAGGATGCATCCCGCAGGCTAGTCGAGTAAAAACACGTGCGAGAGGATGCATCCCGCAGGCTAGTCGAGCAAAAACACGTGCGAGAGGATGCATCCCGCAGGCTAGTAGAGCAAAAACACGTGCGAGAGGATGCATCCCGCAGGCTAGTCGAGTAAAAACACGTGCGAGGTTTTGTGGGATGCGCATGCGCAGGTTTTTTGGGATGCGCATGGCTAGTCGAGCAAAAACACGTGCGAGAGGATGCATCCCGCAGGCTAGTCGAGTAAAAACACGTGCGAGAGGATGCATCCCGCATGCTAGTCGAGTAAAAACACGTGCGAGAGGATGCATCCCGCAGGCTAGTCGAGTAAAAACACGTGCGAGGGTTTGTGGGATGCGCATGCGCAGGTTTTGTGGGATGCGCATGCGCAGGTTTTTTGGGATGCGCATGCCTAGTCGAGCAAAAACACGTGCGAGAGGATGCATCCCGCAGGCTAGTCCAGCAAAAACACGTGCGAGAGGATGCATCCCACAGGCTAGTCGAGTAAAAACACGTGCGAGAGGATGCATCCCGCAGGCTAGTCGAGTAAAAACACGTGCGAGAGGATGCATCCCGCAGGCTAGTCGAGTAAAAACACGTGCGAGGTTTTGTGGGATGCGCATGCGCAGGTTTTGTGGGATGCGCATGCGCAGGTTTTTTTGGGATGCGCATGCGCAGGTTTTTTGGGATGCGCATGCGCAGGTTTTTTGGGATGCGCATGGCTAGTCGAGCAAAAACACGTGCGAGAGGATGCATCCCGCAGGCTAGTCGAGTAAAAACACGTGCGAGAGGATGCATCCTGCAGGCTAGTCGAGTAAAAACACGTGCGAGAGGATGCATCCCGCCGGGCTAGTCGAGTAAAAACACGTGCGAGAGGATGCATCCCGCAGGCTAGTCGAGTAAAAACACGTGCAAGAGGATGCATCCTGCAGGCTAGTCGAGTAAAAACACGTGCGAGAGGATGCATCCCGCCGGGCTAGTCGAGTAAAAACACGTGCGAGAGGATGCATCCCGCAGGCTAGTCGAGTAAAAACACGTGCGAGAGGATGCATCCCGCAGGCTAGTCGAGTAAAAACACGTGCGAGGTTTTGTGGGATGCGCATGCGCAGGTTTTGTGGGATGCGCATGCGCAGGTTTTTTGGGATGCGCATGACTAGTCGAGCAAAAACACGTGCGAGAGGATGCATCCCGCAGGGTAGTCGAGTAAAAACACGTGCGAGAGGATGCATCCCGCAGGCTAGTCGAGTAAAAACACGTGCGAGAGGATGCATCCCGCAGGCTAGTCGAGTAAAAACACGTGCGAGGTTTTGTGGGATGCGCATGCGCAGGTTTTGTGGGATGCGCATGCGCAGGTTTTTTGGGATGCGCATGCGCAGGTTTTTTGGGATTCGCATGGCTAGTCGAGCAAAAACACGTGCGAGAGGATGCATCCCGCAGGCTAGTCGAGTAAAAACACGTGCGAGAGGATGCATCCTGCTGGCTAGTCGAGTAAAAACACGTGCGAGAGGATGCATCCCGCAGGCTAGTCGAGCAAAAACACGTGCGAGAGGATGCATCCCGCAGGCTAGTCGAGTAAAAACACGTGCGAGAGGATGCATCCCGCAGGGTAGTCGAGTAAAAACACGTGCGAGAGGATGCATCCCGCAGGCTAGTCGAGCAAAAACACGTGCGAGAGGATGCATCCCGCAGGCTAGTCGAGTAAAAACACGTGCGAGGTTTTGTGGGATGCGCATGCGCAGGTTTTTTGGTATGCGCATGCGCAGGTTTTTTGGGATGCGCATGGCTAGTCGAGCAAAAACACGTGCGAGAGGATGCATCCCGCAGGCTAGTCGAGTAAAAACACGTGCGAGAGGATGCATCCTGCAGGCTAGTCGAGTAAAAACACGTGCGAGAGGATGCATCCCGCAGGCTAGTCGAGCAAAAACACGTGCGAGAGGATGCATCCCGCAGGCTAGTCGAGCAAAAACACGTGCGAGAGGATGCATCCCGCAGGCTAGTCGAGTAAAAACACGTGCGAGAGGATGCATCCCGCAGGCTAGTCGAGTAAAAACACGTGCGAGGTTTTGTGGGATGCGCATGCGCAGGTTTTGTGGGATGCGCATGCGCAGGTTTTTTTGGGATGCGCATGCGCAGGTTTTTTGGGATGCGCATGCGCAGGTTTTTTGGGATGCGCATGGCTAGTCGAGCAAAAACACGTGCGAGAGGATGCATCCCGCAGGCTAGTCGAGTAAAAACACGTGCGAGAGGATGCATCCCGCAGGCTAGTCGAGTAAAAACACGTGCGAGAGGATGCATCCCGCAGGCTAGTCGAGTAAAAACACGTGCGAGGTTTTGTGGGATGCGCATGCGCAGGTTTTGTGGGATGCGCATGCGCAGGTTTTTTGGGATGCGCATGGCTAGTCGAGCAAAAACACGTGCGAGAGGATGCATCCCGCAGGGTACTCGTGTAAAAACACGTGCGAGAGGATGCATCCCGCAGGCTAGTCGAGTAAAAACACATGCGAGAGGATGCATCCCGCAGGCTAGTCGAGTAAAAACACGTGCGAGGTTTTGTGGGATGCGCATGCGCAGGTTTTTTGGGATGCGCATGGCTAGTCGAGCAAAAACACGTGCGAGAGGATGCATCCCGCAGGGTAGTCGAGTAAAAACACGTGCGAGAGGATGCATCCCGCAGGCTAGTCGAGTAAAAACACGTGCGAGAGGATGCATCCTGCAGGCTAGTCGAGTAAAAACACGTGCGAGAGGATGCATCCCGCAGGCTAGTCGAGCAAAAACACGTGCGAGAGGATGCATCCCGCAGGCTAGTCGAGCAAAAACACGTGCGAGGGGATGCATCCCGCAGGCTAGTCGAGTAAAAACACGTGCGAGAGGATGCATCCCGCAGTCTAGTGGAGTAAAAACACGTGCGAGGTTTTGTGGGATGCGCATGCGCAGGTTTTGTGGGATGCGCATGCGCAGGTTTTTTGGGATGCGCATGGCTAGTCGAGCAAAAACACGTGCGAGAGGATGCATCCCGCAGGCTAGTCGAGTAAAAACACGTGCGAGAGGATGCATCCCGCATGCTAGTCGAGTAAAAACACGTGCGAGAGGATGCATCCCGCAGGCTAGTCGAGTAAAAACACGTGCGAGAGGATGCATCCCGCAGGCTAGTGGAGTAAAAACACGTGGGAGAGGATGCATCCCGCAGGCTAGTCGAGTAAAAACACGTGCGAGGGTTTGTGGGATGCGCATGCGCAGGTTTTGTGGGATGCGCATGCGCAGGTTTTTTGGGATGCGCATGCGCAGGTTTTTTGGGATGCGCATGCCTAGTCGAGCAAAAACACGTGCGAGAGGATGCATCCCGCAGGCTAGTCCAGCAAAAACACGTGCGAGAGGATGCATCCCGCAGGCTAGTCGAGTAAAAACACGTGCGAGAGGATGCATCCCGCAGGCTAGTCGAGTAAAAACACGTGCGAGAGGATGCATCCCGCAGGCTAGTCGAGTAAAAACACGTGCGAGGTTTTGTGGGATGCGCATGCGCAGGTTTTGTGGGATGCGCATGCGCAGGTTTTGTGGGATGCGCATGCGCAGGTTTTTTGGGATGCGCATGCGCAGGTTTTTTGGTATGCGCATGCGCAGGTTTTTTGGGTTGCGCATGGCTAGTCGAGCAAAAACACGTGCGAGAGGATGCATCCCGCAGGCTAGTCGAGTAAAAACACGTGCGAGAGGATGCATCCCGCAGGCTAGTCGAGTAAAAACACGTGCGAGGTTTTGTGGGATGCGCATGCGCAGGTTTTTTGGAATGCGCATGGCTAGTCGAGCAAAAACACGTGCGAGAGGATGCATCCCGCAGGGTAGTCGAGTAAAAACACGTGCGAGAGGATGCATCCCGCAGGCTAGTCGTGTAAAAACACGTGCGAGAGGATGCATCCCGCAGGCTAGTCGAGTAAAAACACGTGCGAGAGGATGCATCCCGCAGGCTAGTCGAGTAAAAACACGTGCGAGAGGATGCATCCCGCAGGCTAGTCGAGTAAAAACACGTGCGAGGTTTTGTGGGATGCGCATGCGCAGGTTTTGTGGGATGCGCATGCGCAGGTTTTTTGGGATGCGCATGCCTAGTCGAGCAAAAACACGTGCGAGAGGATGCATCCCGCAGGCTAGTCCAGCAAAAACACGTGCGAGAGGATGCATCCCGCAGGCTAGTCGAGTAAAAACACGTGCGAGAGGATGCATCCCGCAGGCTAGTCGAGTAAAAACACGTGCGAGAGGATGCATCCTGCAGGCTAGTCGAGTGAAAACACGTGCGAGAGGATGCATCCCGCAGGCTAGTCGAGTAAAAACACGTGCGAGGTTTTGTGGGATGCGCATGCGCAGGTATTGTGGGATGCGCATGCGCAGGTTTTTTGGGATGCGCATGGCTAGTCGAGCAAAAACACGTGCGAGAGGATGCATCCCGCAGGGTAGTCGTGTAAAAACACGTGCGAGAGGATGCATCCCGCAGGCTAGTCGAGTAAAAACACGTGCGAGAGGATGCATCCCGCAGGCTAGTCGAGTAAAAACACGTGCGAGGTTTTGTGGGATGCGCATGCGCAGGTTTTTTGGGATGCGCATGGCTAGTCGAGCAAAAACACGTGCGAGAGGATGCATCCCGCAGGGTAGTCGAGTAAAAACACGTGCGAGAGGATGCATCCCGCAGGCTAGTCGAGTAAAAACACGTGCGAGAGGATGCATCCTGCAGGCTAGTCGAGTAAAAACACGTGCGAGAGGATGCATCCCGCAGGCTAGTCGAGCAAAAACACGTGCGAGAGGATGCATCCCGCAGGCTAGTCGAGCAAAAACACGTGCGAGAGGATGCATCCCGCAGGCTAGTCGAGTAAAAACACGTGCGAGAGGATGCATCCCGCAGGCTAGTCGAGCAAAAACACGTGCGAGAGGATGCATCCCGCAGGCTAGTCGAGCAAAAACACGTGCGAGAGGATGCATCCCGCAGGCTAGTCGAGTAAAAACACATGCGAGAGGATGCATCCCGCAGGCTAGTCGAGCACAAACACGTGCGAGAGGATGCATCCCGCAGGCTAGTCGAGCAAAAACACGTGCGAGAGGATGCATCCCGCAGGCTAGTAGAGCAAAAACACGTGCGAGAGGATGCATCCCGCAGGCTAGTCGAGTAAAAACACGTGCGAGGTTTTGTGGGATGCGCATGCGCAGGTTTTGTGGGATGCGCATGGCTAGTCGAGCAAAAACACGTGCGAGAGGATGCATCCCGCAGGCTAGTCGAGTAAAAACACGTGCGAGAGGATGCATCCCGCATGCTAGTCGAGTAAAAACACGTGCGAGAGGATGTATCCCGCAGGCTAGTCGAGTAAAAACACGTGCGAGGGTTTGTGGGATGCGCATGCGCAGGTTTTGTGGGATGCGCATGCGAAGGTTTTTTGGGATGCGCATGCGCAGGTTTTTTGGGATGCGCATGCCTAGTCGAGCAAAAACACGTGCGAGAGGATGCATCCCGCAGGCTAGTCTAGCAAAAACACGTGCGAGAGGATGCATCCCGCAGGCTAGTCGAGTAAAAACACGTGCGAGAGGATGCATCCCGCAGGCTAGTCGAGTAAAAACACGTGCGAGAGGATGCATCCCGCAGGCTAGTCGAGCAAAAACACGTGCGAGAGGATGCATCCCGCAGGCTAGTAGAGCAAAAACACGTGCGAGAGGATGCATCCCGCAGGCTAGTCGAGTAAAAACACGTGCGAGGTTTTGTGGGATGCGCATGCGCAGGTTTTTTGGGATGCGCATGGCTAGTCGAGCAAAAACACGTGCGAGAGGATGCATCCCGCAGGCTAGTCGAGTAAAAACACGTGCGAGAGGATGCATCGCGCATGCTAGTCGAGTAAAAACACGTGCGAGAGGATGCATCCCGCAGGCTAGTCGAGTAAAAACACGTGCGAGGGTTTGTGGGATGCGCATGCGCAGGTTTTGTGGGATGCGCATGCGCAGGTTTTTTGGGATGCGCATGCCTAGTCGAGTAAAAACACGTGCGAGAGGATGCATCCCGCAGGCTAGTCCAGCAAAAACACGTGCGAGAGGATGCATCCCACAGGCTAGTCGAGTAAAAACACGTGCGAGAGGATGCATCCCGCAGGCTAGTCGAGTAAAAACACGTGCGAGAGGATGCATCCCGCAGGCTAGTCGAGTAAAAACACGTGCGAGGTTTTGTGGGATGCGCATGCGCAGGTTTTGTGGGATGCGCATGCGCAGGTTTTTTTGGGATGCGCATGCGCAGGTTTTTTGGGATGCGCATGGCTAGTCGAGCAAAAACACGTGCGAGAGGATGCATCCCGCAGGCTAGTCGAGTAAAAACACGTGCGAGAGGATGCATCCTGCAGGCTAGTCGAGTAAAAACACGTGCGAGAGGATGCATCCCGCCGGGCTAGTCGAGTAAAAACACGTGCGAGAGGATGCATCCCGCAGGCTAGTCGAGTAAAAACACGTGCGAGAGGATGCATCCCGCAGGCTAGTCGAGTAAAAACACGTGCGAGGTTTTGTGGGATGCGCATGCGCAGGTTTTGTGGGATGCGCATGCGCAGGTTTTTTGGGATGCGCATGGCTAGTCGAGCAAAAACACGTGCGAGAGGATGCATCCCGCAGGGTAGTCGAGTAAAAACACGTGCGAGAGGATGCATCCCGCAGGCTAGTCGAGTAAAAACACGTGCGAGAGGATGCATCCCGCAGGCTAGTCGAGTAAAAACACGTGCGAGGTTTTGTGGGATGCGCATGCGCAGGTTTTGTGGGATGCGCATGCGCAGGTTTTTTGGGATGCGCATGCGCAGGTTTTTTGGGATTCGCATGGCTAGTCGAGCAAAAACACGTGCGAGAGGATGCATCCCGCAGGCTAGTCGAGTAAAAACACGTGCGAGAGGATGCATCCTGCTGGCTAGTCGAGTAAAAACACGTGCGAGAGGATGCATCCCGCAGGCTAGTCGAGCAAAAACACGTGCGAGAGGATGCATCCCGCAGGCTAGTCGAGTAAAAACACGTGCGAGAGGATGCATCCCGCTGGCTAGTCGAGTAAAAACACGTGCGAGAGGATGCATCCTGCAGGCTAGTCGAGTAAAAACACGTGCGAGAGGATGCATCCCGCAGGCTAGTCGAGCAAAAACACGTGCGAGAGGATGCATCCCGCAGGCTAGTCGAGCAAAAACACGTGCGAGAGGATGCATCCCGCAGGCTAGTCGAGTAAAAACACGTGCGAGAGGATGCATCCCGCAGGCTAGTCGAGTAAAAACACGTGCGAGAGGATGCATCCCGCTGGCTAGTCGAGTAAAAACACGTGCGAGAGGATGCATCCCGCAGGCTAGTCGAGTAAAAACACGTGCGGGGTTTTGTGGGATGCGCATGCGCAGGTTTTGTGGGATGCGCATGCGTAGGGTTTTTGGGATGCGCATGGCTAGTCGAGCAAAAACACGTGCGAGAGGATGCATCCCGCAGGGTAGTCGAGTAAAAACACGTGCGAGAGGATGCATCCCGCAGGCTAGTCGAGCAAAAACACGTGCGAGAGGATGCATCCCGCAGGCTAGTCAAGTAAAAACACGTGCGAGGTTTTGTGGGATGCGCATGCGCAGGTTTTTTGGGATGCGCATGCGCCGGTTTTTTGGGATGCGCATGGCTAGTCGAGCAAAAACACGTGCGAGAGGATGCATCCCGCAGGCTAGTCGAGTAAAAACACGTGCGAGAGGATGCATCCTGCAGGCTAGTCGAGTAAAAACACGTGCGAGAGGATGCATCCCGCAGGCTAGTCCAGCAAAAACACGTGCGAGAGGATGCATCCCGCAGGCTAGTCGACTAAAAACACGTGCGAGAGGATGCATCCCGCAGGCTAGTCGAGTAAAAACACGTGCGAGAGGATGCATCCCGCAGGCTAGTTGAGTAAAAACACGTGCGAGGTTTTGTGGGATGCGCATGCGCAGGTTTTGTGGGATGCGCATGCGCAGGTTTTTTGGGATGCGCATGGCTAGTCGAGCAAAAACACGTGCGAGAGGATGCATCCCGCAGGCTAGTCGAGCAAAAACACGTGCGAGAGGATGCATCCCGCAGGCTAGTCGAGTAAAAACACGTGCGAGGTTTTGTGGGATGCGCATGCGCAGGTTTTGTGGGATGCGCATGCGCAGGTTTTTTGGGATGCGCATGGCTAGTCGAGCCAAAACACGTGCGAGAGGATGCATCCCGCAGGCTAGTCGAGCAAAAACACGTGCGAGAGGATGCATCCCGCAGGCTAGTCGAGTAAAAACACGTGCGGGGTTTTGTGGGATGCGCATGCGCAGGTTTTGTGGGATGCGCATGCGTAGGGTTTTTGGGATGCGCATGGCTAGTCGAGCAAAAACACGTGCGAGAGGATGCATCCCGCAGGCTAGTCGAGTAAAAACACGTGCGAGAGGATGCATCCCGCAGGCTAGTCGAGTAAAAACACGTGCGAGAGGATGCATCCCGCGGGCTAGTCGAGTAAAAACACGTGCGAGAGGATGCATCCCGCAGGCTAGTCGAGTAAAAACACGTGCGAGAGGATGCATCCTGCAGGCTAGTCGAGTAAAAACACGTGCGAGAGGATGCATCCCGCAGGCTAGTCGAATAAAATCACGTGCGAGGTTTTGTGGGATGCGCATGCGCAGGTTTTGTGGGATGCGCATGCGCAGGTTTTTTGGGATGCGCATGCCTAGTCGAGCAAAAACACGTGCGAGAGGATGCATCCCGCAGGCTAGTCCAGCAAAAACACGTGCGAGAGTATGCATCCCGCAGGCTAGTCGAGTAAAAACACGTGCGAGAGGATGCATCCCGCAGGCTAGTCGAGTAAAAACACGTGCGAGAGGATGCATCCCGCAGGCTAGTCGAGTAAAAACACGTGCGAGGTTTTGTGGGATGCGCATGCGCAGGTTTTGTGGGATGCGCATGCGCAGGTTTTTTTGGGATGCGCATGCGCAGGTTTTTTGGGATGCGCATGCGCAGGTTTTTTGGGATGCGCATGGCTAGTCGAGCAAAAACACGTGCGAGAGGATGCATCCCGCAGGCTAGTCGAGTAAAAACACGTGCGAGAGGATGCATCGCGCATGCTAGTCGAGTAAAAACACGTGCGAGAGGATGCATCCCGCAGGCTAGTCGAGTAAAAACACGTGCGAGGGTTTGTGGGATGCGCATGCGCAGGTTTTGTGGGATGCGCATGCGCAGGTTTTTTGGGATGCGCATGCCTAGTCGAGTAAAAACACGTGCGAGAGGATGCATCCCGCAGGCTAGTCCAGCAAAAACACGTGCGAGAGGATGCATCCCACAGGCTAGTCGAGTAAAAACACGTGCGAGAGGATGCATCCCGCAGGCTAGTCGAGTAAAAACACGTGCGAGAGGATGCATCCCGCAGGCTAGTCGAGTAAAAACACGTGCGAGGTTTTGTGGGATGCGCATGCGCAGGTTTTGTGGGATGCGCATGCGCAGGTTTTTTTGGGATGCGCATGCGCAGGTTTTTTGGGATGCGCATGGCTAGTCGAGCAAAAACACGTGCGAGAGGATGCATCCCGCAGGCTAGTCGAGTAAAAACACGTGCGAGAGGATGCATCCTGCAGGCTAGTCGAGTAAAAACACGTGCGAGAGGATGCATCCCGCCGGGCTAGTCGAGTAAAAACACGTGCGAGAGGATGCATCCCGCAGGCTAGTCGAGTAAAAACACGTGCGAGAGGATGCATCCCGCAGGCTAGTCGAGTAAAAACACGTGCGAGGTTTTGTGGGATGCGCATGCGCAGGTTTTGTGGGATGCGCATGCGCAGGTTTTTTGGGATGCGCATGGCTAGTCGAGCAAAAACACGTGCGAGAGGATGCATCCCGCAGGGTAGTCGAGTAAAAACACGTGCGAGAGGATGCATCCCGCAGGCTAGTCGAGTAAAAACACGTGCGAGAGGATGCATCCCGCAGGCTAGTCGAGTAAAAACACGTGCGAGGTTTTGTGGGATGCGCATGCGCAGGTTTTGTGGGATGCGCATGCGCAGGTTTTTTGGGATGCGCATGCGCAGGTTTTTTGGGATTCGCATGGCTAGTCGAGCAAAAACACGTGCGAGAGGATGCATCCCGCAGGCTAGTCGAGTAAAAACACGTGCGAGAGGATGCATCCTGCTGGCTAGTCGAGTAAAAACACGTGCGAGAGGATGCATCCCGCAGGCTAGTCGAGCAAAAACACGTGCGAGAGGATGCATCCCGCAGGCTAGTCGAGTAAAAACACGTGCGAGAGGATGCATCCCGCTGGCTAGTCGAGTAAAAACACGTGCGAGAGGATGCATCCTGCAGGCTAGTCGAGTAAAAACACGTGCGAGAGGATGCATCCCGCAGGCTAGTCGAGCAAAAACACGTGCGAGAGGATGCATCCCGCAGGCTAGTCGAGCAAAAACACGTGCGAGAGGATGCATCCCGCAGGCTAGTCGAGTAAAAACACGTGCGAGAGGATGCATCCCGCAGGCTAGTCGAGTAAAAACACGTGCGAGAGGATGCATCCCGCTGGCTAGTCGAGTAAAAACACGTGCGAGAGGATGCATCCCGCAGGCTAGTCGAGTAAAAACACGTGCGGGGTTTTGTGGGATGCGCATGCGCAGGTTTTGTGGGATGCGCATGCGTAGGGTTTTTGGGATGCGCATGGCTAGTCGAGCAAAAACACGTGCGAGAGGATGCATCCCGCAGGGTAGTCGAGTAAAAACACGTGCGAGAGGATGCATCCCGCAGGCTAGTCGAGCAAAAACACGTGCGAGAGGATGCATCCCGCAGGCTAGTCAAGTAAAAACACGTGCGAGGTTTTGTGGGATGCGCATGCGCAGGTTTTTTGGGATGCGCATGCGCCGGTTTTTTGGGATGCGCATGGCTAGTCGAGCAAAAACACGTGCGAGAGGATGCATCCCGCAGGCTAGTCGAGTAAAAACACGTGCGAGAGGATGCATCCTGCAGGCTAGTCGAGTAAAAACACGTGCGAGAGGATGCATCCCGCAGGCTAGTCCAGCAAAAACACGTGCGAGAGGATGCATCCCGCAGGCTAGTCGACTAAAAACACGTGCGAGAGGATGCATCCCGCAGGCTAGTCGAGTAAAAACACGTGCGAGAGGATGCATCCCGCAGGCTAGTTGAGTAAAAACACGTGCGAGGTTTTGTGGGATGCGCATGCGCAGGTTTTGTGGGATGCGCATGCGCAGGTTTTTTGGGATGCGCATGGCTAGTCGAGCAAAAACACGTGCGAGAGGATGCATCCCGCAGGCTAGTCGAGCAAAAACACGTGCGAGAGGATGCATCCCGCAGGCTAGTCGAGTAAAAACACGTGCGAGGTTTTGTGGGATGCGCATGCGCAGGTTTTGTGGGATGCGCATGCGCAGGTTTTTTGGGATGCGCATGGCTAGTCGAGCCAAAACACGTGCGAGAGGATGCATCCCGCAGGCTAGTCGAGCAAAAACACGTGCGAGAGGATGCATCCCGCAGGCTAGTCGAGTAAAAACACGTGCGGGGTTTTGTGGGATGCGCATGCGCAGGTTTTGTGGGATGCGCATGCGTAGGGTTTTTGGGATGCGCATGGCTAGTCGAGCAAAAACACGTGCGAGAGGATGCATCCCGCAGGCTAGTCGAGTAAAAACACGTGCGAGAGGATGCATCCCGCAGGCTAGTCGAGTAAAAACACGTGCGAGAGGATGCATCCCGCGGGCTAGTCGAGTAAAAACACGTGCGAGAGGATGCATCCCGCAGGCTAGTCGAGTAAAAACACGTGCGAGAGGATGCATCCTGCAGGCTAGTCGAGTAAAAACACGTGCGAGAGGATGCATCCCGCAGGCTAGTCGAATAAAATCACGTGCGAGGTTTTGTGGGATGCGCATGCGCAGGTTTTGTGGGATGCGCATGCGCAGGTTTTTTGGGATGCGCATGCCTAGTCGAGCAAAAACACGTGCGAGAGGATGCATCCCGCAGGCTAGTCCAGCAAAAACACGTGCGAGAGTATGCATCCCGCAGGCTAGTCGAGTAAAAACACGTGCGAGAGGATGCATCCCGCAGGCTAGTCGAGTAAAAACACGTGCGAGAGGATGCATCCCGCAGGCTAGTCGAGTAAAAACACGTGCGAGGTTTTGTGGATGCGCATGCGCAGGTTTTGTGGGATGCGCATGCGCAGGTTTTTTTGGGATGCGCATGCGCAGGTTTTTTGGGATGCGCATGCGCAGGTTTTTTGGGATGCGCATGGCTAGTCGAGCAAAAACACGTGCGAGAGGATGCATCCCGCAGGCTAGTCGAGTAAAAACACGTGCGAGAGGATGCATCCTGCAGGCTAGTCGAGCAAAAACACGTGCGAGGTTTTGTGGGATGCGCATGCGCAGGTTTTGTGGGATGCGCATGCGCAGGTTTTGTGGGATGCGCATGCGCAGGTTTTTTGGGATGCGCATGGCTAGTCGAGCAAAAACACGTTCGAGAGGATGCATCCCGCAGGCTAGTCGAGCAAAAACACGTGCGAGAGGATGCATCCCGCAGGCTAGTCGAGTAAAAACACGTGCGAGGTTTTGTGGGATGCGCATGCGCAGGTTTTGTGGGATGCGCATGCGCAGGTTTTTTGGGATGCGCATGGCTAGTCGAGCAAAAACACGTGCGAGAGGATGCATCCCGCAGGCTAGTCGAGCAAAAACACTTGCGAGAGGATGCATCCCGCAGGCTAGTCGAGTAAAAACACGTGCGGGGTTTTGTGGGATGCGCATGCGCAGGTTTTGTGGGATGCGCATGCGTAGGGTTTTTGGGATGCGCATGGCTAGTCGAGCAAAAACACGTGCGAGAGGATGCATCCCGCAGGGTAGTCGAGTAAAAACACGTGCGAGAGGATGCATCCCGCAGGCTAGTCGAGCAAAAACACGTGCGAGAGGATGCATCCCGCAGGCTAGTCAAGTAAAAACACGTGCGAGGTTTTGTGGGATGCGCATGCGCAGGTTTTTTGGGATGCGCATGCGCCGGTTTTTTGGGATGCGCATGGCTAGTCGAGCAAAAACACGTGCGAGAGGATGCATCCCGCAGGCTAGTCGAGTAAAAACACGTGCGAGAGGATGCATCCTGCAGGCTAGTCGAGTAAAAACACGTGCGAGAGGATGCATCCCGCAGGCTAGTCCAGCAAAAACACGTGCGAGAGGATGCATCCCGCAAGCTAGTCGACTAAAAACACGTGCGAGAGGATGCATCCCGCAGGCTAGTCGAGTAAAAACACGTGCGAGAGGATGCATCCCGCAGGCTAGTTGAGTAAAAACACGTGCGAGGTTTTGTGGATGCGCATGCGCAGGTTTTGTGGGATGCGCATGCGCAGGTTTTTGGGATGCGCATGGCTAGTCGAGCAAAAACACGTGCGAGAGGATGCATCCCGCAGGCTAGTCGAGCAAAAACACGTGCGAGAGGATGCATCCCGCAGGCTAGTCGAGTAAAAACACGTGCGAGGTTTTGTGGGATGCGCATGCGCAGGTTTTGTGGGATGCGCATGCGCAGGTTTTTTGGGATGCGCATGGCTAGTCGAGCCAAAACACGTGCGAGAGGATGCATCCCGCAGGCTAGTCGAGCAAAAACACGTGCGAGAGGATGCATCCCGCAGGCTAGTCGAGTAAAAACACGTGCGGGGTTTTGTGGGATGCGCATGCGCAGGTTTTGTGGGATGCGCATGCGTAGGGTTTTTGGGATGCGCATGGCTAGTCGAGCAAAAACACGTGCGAGAGGATGCATCCCGCAGGCTAGTCGAGTAAAAACACGTGCGAGAGGATGCATCCCGCAGGCTAGTCGAGTAAAAACACGTGCGAGAGGATGCATCCCGCGGGCTAGTCGAGTAAAAACACGTGCGAGAGGATGCATCCCGCAGGCTAGTCGAGTAAAAACACGTGCGAGAGGATGCATCCTGCAGGCTAGTCGAGTAAAAACACGTGCGAGAGGATGCATCCCGCAGGCTAGTCGAATAAAATCACGTGCGAGGTTTTGTGGGATGCGCATGCGCAGGTTTTGTGGGATGCGCATGCGCAGGTTTTTTGGGATGCGCATGCCTAGTCGAGCAAAAACACGTGCGAGAGGATGCATCCCGCAGGCTAGTCCAGCAAAAACACGTGCGAGAGGATGCATCCCGCAGGCTAGTCGAGTAAAACCACGTGCGAGAGGATGCATCCCGCAGGCTAGTCGAGTAAAAACACGTGCGAGAGGATGCATCCCGCAGGCTAGTCGAGTAAAAACACGTGCGAGGTTTTGTGGGATGCGCATGCGCAGGTTTTTTTGGGATGCGCATGCGCAGGTTTTTTGGGATGCGCATGCGCAGGTTTTTTGGGATGCGCATGGCTAGTCGAGCAAAAACACGTGCGAGAGGATGCATCCCGCAGGCTAGTCGAGTAAAAACACGTGCGAGAGGATGCATCCTGCAGGCTAGTCGAGCAAAAACACGTGCGAGGTTTTGTGGGATGCGCATGCGCAGGTTTTTTGGGATGCGCATGGCTAGTCGAGCAAAAACACGTGCGAGAGGATGCATCCCGCAGGGTAGTCGAGTAAAAACACGTGCGAGAGGATGCATCCCGCAGGCTAGTCGAGCAAAAACACGTGCGAGAGGATGCATCCTGCAGGCTAGTCGAGTAAAAACACTTGCGAGAGGATGCATCCCGCCGGGCTAGTCGAGTAAAAACACGTGCGAGAGGATGCATCCCGCAGGCTAGTCGAGTAAAAACACGTGCGAGGTTTTGTGGGATGCGCATGCGCAGGTTTTGTGGGATGCGCATGCGCAGGTTTTTTGGGATGCGCATGGCTAGTCGAGCAAAAACACGTGCGAGAGGATGCATCCCGCAGTCTAGTCGAGTAAAAACACATGCGAGGTTTTGTGGGATGCGCATGCGCAGGTTTTTTGGGATGCGCATGCGCAGGTTTTTTGGGATGCGCATGGCTAGTCGAGCAAAAACACGTCCGAGAGGATGCATCCCGCAGGCTAGTCGAGTAAAAACACGTGCGAGAGGATGCATCCCGCAGGCTAGTCGAGTAAAAACACGTGCGAGAGGATGCATCCCGCAGGCTAGTCGAGCAAAAACACGTGCGAGAGGATGCATCCCGCAGGCTAGTCGAGTAAAAACACGTGCGAGAGGATGCATCCCGCAGGCTAGTCGAGTAAAAACACGTGCGAGAGGATGCATCACGCAGGCTAGTCGAGTAAAAACACGTGCGAGAGGATGCATCCCGCAGGCTAGTCGAGTAAAAACACGTGCGAGGTTTTGTGGGATGCGCATGGCTAGTCGAGCAAAAACACGTGCGAGAGGATGCATCCCGCAGGGTAGTCGAGTAAAAACACGTGCGAGAGGATGCATCCCGCAGGCTAGTCGAGTAAAAACACGTGCGAGAGGATGCATCCTGCTGGCTAGTCGAGTAAAAACACGTGCGAGAGGATGCATCCCGCAGGCTAGTCGAGCAAAAACACGTGCGAGAGGATGCATCCCGCAGGCTAGTCGAGCAAAAACACGTGCGAGAGGATGCATCCCGCAGGCTAGTCGAGTAAAAACACGTGCGAGAGGATGCATCCCGCAGGCTAGTCGAGCACAAACACGTGCGAGAGGATGCATCCCGCAGGCTAGTCGAGCAAAAACACGTGCGAGAGGATGCATCCCGCAGGCTAGTAGAGCAAAAACACGTGCGAGAGGATGCATCCCGCAGGCTAGTCGAGTAAAAACACGTGCGAGGTTTTGTGGGATGCGCATGCGCAGGTTTTTTGGGATGCGCATGGCTAGTCGAGCAAAAACACGTGCGAGAGGATGCATCCCGCAGGCTAGTCGAGTAAAAACACGTGCGAGAGGATGCATCCCGCAGGCTAGTCGAGTAAAAACACGTGCGAGAGGATGCATCCCGCAGGCTAGTCGAGTAAAAACACGTGCGAGAGGATGCATCACGCAGGCTAGTCGAGTAAAAACACGTGCGAGAGGATGCATCCCGCAAGCTAGTCGAGTAAAAACACGTGCGAGAGGATGCATCCCGCAGGCTAGTCGAGTAAAAACACGTGCGAGAGGATGCATCCCGCAGGCTAGTCGAGTAAAAACACGTGCGAGGTTTTGTGGGATGCGCATGCGCAGGTTTTGTGGGATGCGCATGCGCAGGTTTTTTGGGATGCGCATGCGCAGGTTTTTTGGGTTGCGCATGCCTAGTCGAGCAAAAACACGTGCGAGAGGATGCATCCCGCAGGCTAGTCCAGCAAAAACACGTGCGAGAGGATGCATCCCGCAGGCTAGTCGAGTAAAAGCACGTGCGAGAGGATGCATCCCGCAGGCTAGTCGAGTAAAAACACGTGCGGGAGGATGCATCCTGCAGGCTAGTCGAGTAAAAACACGTGCGAGAGGATGCATCCCGCAGGCTAGTCGAGTAAAATCACGTGCGAGGATTTGTGGGATGCGCATGCGCAGGTTTTGTGGGATGCGCATGCGCAGGTTTTTTAGGATGCGCATGGCTAGTCGAGCAAAAACACGTGCGAGAGGATGCATCCCGCAGGGTAGTCGAGTAAAAACACGTGCGAGAGGATGCATCCCGCAGGCTAGTCGAGTAAAAACACGTGCGAGAGGATGCATCCCGCAGGCTAGTCGAGTAAAAACACGTGCGAGAGGATGCATCCCGCAGGCTAGTCGAGTAAAAACACGTGCGAGAGGATGCATCCCGCAGGCTAGTCGAGTAAAAACACGTGCGAGAGGATGCATCCCGCAGGCTAGTCGAGTAAAAACACGTGCGAGAGGATGCATCCTGCAGGCTAGTCGAGTAAAAACACGTGCGAGAGGATGCATCCCGCAGGCTAGTCGAGTAAAAACACGTGCGAGGTTTTGTGGGATGCGCATGCGCAGGTTTTGTGGGATGCGCATGCGCAGGTTTTTTGGGATGCGCATGGCTAGTCGAGCAAAAACACGTGCGAGAGAATGCATCCCGCAGGCTAGTCGGGCAAAAACACGTGCGAGAGGATGCATCCCGCAGGCTAGTCGAGTAAAAACACGTGCGAGGTTTTGTGGGATGCGCATGCGCAGGTTTTTTGGGATGCGCATGGCTAGTCGAGCAAAAACACGTGCGAGAGGATGCATCCCGCAGGCTAGTCGAGTAAAAACACGTGCGAGAGGATGCATCCTGCAGGCTAGTCGAGTAAAAACACGTGCGAGAGGATGCATCCCGCAGGCTAGTCGAGTAAAAACACGTGCGAGGTTTTGTGGGATGCGCATGCGCAGGTTTTGTGGGATGCGCATGCGCAGGTTTTTTGGGATGCGCATGCGCAGGTTTTTTGGGTTGCGCATGCCTAGTCGAGCAAAAACACGTGCGAGAGGATGCATCCCGCAGGCTAGTCCAGCAAAAACACGTGCGAGAGGATGCATCCCGCAGGCTAGTCGAGTAAAAGCACGTGCGAGAGGATGCATCCCGCAGGCTAGTCGAGTAAAAACACGTGCGGGAGGATGCATCCTGCAGGCTAGTCGAGTAAAAACACGTGCGAGAGGATGCATCCCGCAGGCTAGTCGAGTAAAATCACGTGCGAGGATTTGTGGGATGCGCATGCGCAGGTTTTGTGGGATGCGCATGCGCAAGGTTTTTTAGGATGCGCATGGCTAGTCGAGCAAAAACACGTGCGAGAGGATGCATCCCGCAGGGTAGTCGAGTAAAAACACGTGCGAGAGGATGCATCCCGCAGGCTAGTCGAGTAAAAACACGTGCGAGAGGATGCATCCCGCAGGCTAGTCGAGTAAAAACACGTGCGAGAGGATGCATCCCGCAGGCTAGTCGAGTAAAAACACGTGCGAGAGGATGCATCCCGCAGGCTAGTCGAGTAAAAACACGTGCGAGAGGATGCATCCCGCAGGCTAGTCGAGTAAAAACACGTGCGAGAGGATGCATCCTGCAGGCTAGTCGAGTAAAAACACGTGCGAGAGGATGCATCCCGCAGGCTAGTCGAGTAAAAACACGTGCGAGGTTTTGTGGGATGCGCATGCGCAGGTTTTGTGGGATGCGCATGCGCAGGTTTTTTGGGATGCGCATGGCTAGTCGAGCAAAAACACGTGCGAGAGGATGCATCCCGCAGGCTAGTCGAGCAAAAACACGTGCGAGAGGATGCATCCCGCAGGCTAGTCGAGTAAAAACACGTGCGAGGTTTTGTGGGATGCGCATGCGCAGGTTTTTTGGGATGCGCATGGCTAGTCGAGCAAAAACACGTGCGAGAGGATGCATCCCGCAGGCTAGTCGAGTAAAAACACGTGCAAGGTTTTGTGGGATGCGCATGCGCAGGTTTTTTGGGATGCGCATGGCTAGTCGAGCAAAAACACGTGCGAGAGGATGCATCCCGCAGGCTAGTCGAGTAGAAACACGTGCGAGAGGATGCATCCTGCAGGCTAGTCGAGTAAAAACACGTGCGAGAGGATGCATCCCGCAGGCTAGTCGAGTAAAAACACGTGCGAGGTTTTGTGGGATGCGCATGCGCAGGTTTTGTGGGATGCGCATGCGCAGGTTTTTTGGGATGCGCATGGCTAGTCGAGTAAAAACACGTGCGAGAGGATGCATCCCGCAGGCTAGTCGAGTAAAAACACGTGCGAGAGGATGCATCCCGCAGGCTAGTCGAGTAAAAACACGTGCGAGGTTTTGTGGGATGCGCATGCGCAGGTTTTGTGGGATGCGCATGCGCAGGTTTTTTGGGATGCGCATGGCTAGTCGAGCAAAAACACGTGCGAGAGGATGCATCCCGCAGGCTAGTCGAGCAAAAACAGGTGCGAGAGGATGCATCCCGCAGGCTAGTCGAGTAAAAACACGTGCGAGGTTTTGTGGGATGCGCATGCGCAGGTTTTTTGGGATGCGCATGGCTAGTCGAGCAAAAACACGTGCGAGAGGATGCATCCCGCAGGCTAGTCGAGCAAAAACACGTGCGAGAGGATGCATCCCGCAGGCTAGTCGAGTAAAAACACGTGCGGGGTTTTGTGGGATGCGCATGCGCAGGTTTTGTGGGATGCGCATGCGTAGGGTTTTTGGGATGCGCATGGCTAGTCGAGCAAAAACACGTGCGAGAGGATGCATCCCGCAGGCTAGTCGAGTAAAAACACGTGCGAGAGGATGCATCCCGCAGGCTAGTCGAGTAAAAACACGTGCGAGAGGATGCATCCTGCAGGCTAGTCGAGTAAAAACACGTGCGAGAGGATGCATCCCGCAGGCTAGTCGAATAAAATCACGTGCGAGGTTTTGTGGGATGCGCATGCGCAGGTTTTGTGGGATGCGCATGCGCAGGTTTTTTGGGATGCGCATGCCTAGTCGAGCAAAAACACGTGCGAGAGGATGCATCCCGCAGGCTAGTCCAGCAAAAACACGTGCGAGAGGATGCATCCCGCAGGCTAGTCGAGTAAAAACACGTGCGAGAGGATGCATCCCGCAGGCTAGTCGAGTAAAAACACGTGCGAGAGGATGCATCCCGCAGGCTAGTCGAGTAAAAACACGTGCGAGGTTTTGTGGGATGCGCATGCGCAGGTTTTGTGGGATGCGCATGCGCAGGTTTTTTTGGGATGCGCATGCGCAGGTTTTTTGGGATGCGCATGCGCAGGTTTTTTGGGATGCGCATGCGCAGGTTTTTTGGGATGCGCATGGCTAATCGAGCAAAAACACGTGCGAGAGGATGCATCCCGCAGGCTAGTCGAGTAAAAACACGTGCGAGAGGATGCATCCTGCAGGCTAGTCGAGCAAAAACACGTGCGAGGTTTTGTGGGATGCGCATGCGCAGGTTTTGTGGGATGCGCATGCGCAGGTTTTTTGGGATGCGCATGGCTAGTCGAGCAAAAACACGTGCGAGAGGATGCATCCCGCAGGGTAGTCGAGTAAAAACACGTGCGAGAGGATGCATCCCGCAGGCTAGTCGAGCAAAAACACGTGCGAGAGGATGCATCCTGCAGGCTAGTCGAGTAAAAACACGTGCGAGAGGATGCATCCCGCCGGGCTAGTCGAGTAAAAACACGTGCGAGAGGATGCATCCCGCAGGCTAGTCGAGTAAAAACACGTGCGAGAGGATGCATCCCGCAGGCTAGTCGAGTAAAAACACGTGCGAGGTTTTGTGGGATGCGCATGCGCAGGTTTTGTGGGATGCGCATGCGCAGGTTTTTTGGGATGCGCATGGCTAGTCGAGCAAAAACACGTGCGAGAGGATGCATCCCGCAGGCTAGTCGAGTAAAAACACGTGCGAGAGGATGCATCCTGCAGGCTAGTCGAGTAAAAACACGTGCGAGAGGATGCATCCCGCAGGCTAGTCGAGCAAAAACACGTGCGAGAGGATGCATCCCGCAGGCTAGTCGAGCAAAAACACGTGCGAGAGGATGCATCCCGCAGGTTAGTCGAGTAAAAACACGTGCGAGAGGATGCATCCCGCAGGCTAGTCGAGTAAAAACACGTGCGAGAGGATGCATCCCGCAGGCTAGTCGAGTAAAAACACGTGCGAGAGGATGCATCCCGCAGGCTAGTCGAGTAAAAACACGTGCGAGGTTTTGTGGGATGCGCATGCGCAGGTTTTGTGGGATGCGCATGCGCAGGATTTTTGGGATGCGCATGCGCAGGTTTTTTGGGATGCGCATGCCTAGTCGAGCAAAAACACGTGCGAGAGGATGCATCCCGCAGGCTAGTCCAGCAAAAACACGTGCGAGAGGATGCATCCCGCAGGATAGTCGACTAAAAACACGTGCGAGAGGATGCATCCCGCAGGCTAGTCGAGTAAAAACACGTGCGAGAGGATGCATCCCGCAGGCTAGTTGAGTAAAAACACGTGGGAGGTTTTGTGGGATGCGCATGCGCAGGTTTTGTGGGATGCGCATGCGCAGGTTTTTTGGGATGCGCATGGCTAGTCGAGCAAAAACACGTGCGAGAGGATGCATCCCGCAGGCTAGTCGAGCAAAAACACGTGCGAGAGGATGCATCCCGCAGGCTAGTCGAGTAAAAACACGTGCGAGGTTTTGTGGGATGCGCATGCGCAGGTTTTTTGGGATGCGCATGGCTAGTCGAGCAAAAACACGTGCGAGAGTATGCATCCCGCAGGCTAGTCGAGCAAAAACTCGTGCGAGAGGATGCATCCCGCAGGCTAGTCGAGTAAAAACACGTGCGGGGTTTTGTGGGATGCGCATGCGCAGGTTTTGTGGGATGCGCATGCGTAGGGTTTTTGGGATGCGCATGGCTAGTCGAGCAAAAACACGTGCGAGAGGATGCATCCCGCAGGCTAGTCGAGTAAAAACACGTGCGAGAGGATGCATCCCGCGGGCTAGTCGAGTAAAAACACGTGCGAGAGGATGCATCCCGCAGGCTAGTCGAATAAAAACACGTGCGAGAGGATGCATCCTGCAGGCTAGTCGAGTAAAAACACGTGCGAGAGGATGCATCCCGCAGGCTAGTCGAGTAAAATCACGTGCGAGGTTTTGTGGGATGCGCATGCGCAGGTTTTGTGGGATGCGCATGCGCAGGTTTTTTGGGATGCGCATGGCTAGTCGAGCAAAAACACGTGCGAGAGGATGCATCCCGCAGGGTAGTCGAGTAAAAACACGTGCGAGAGGATGCATCCCGCAGGCTAGTCGTGTAAAAACACGTGCGAGAGGATGCATCCCGCAGGCTAGTCGAGTAAAAACACGTGCGAGAGGATGCATCCCGCAGGCTAGTCGAGTAAAAACACGTGCGAGAGGATGCATCCCGCAGGCTAGTCGAGTAAAAACACGTGCGAGAGGATGCATCCTGCAGGCTAGTCGAGTAAAAACACGTGCGAGGTTTTGTGGGATGCGCATGCGCAGGTTTTGTGGGATGCGCATGCGCAGGTTTTTTGGGATGCGCATGGCTAGTCGAGCAAAAACACGTGCGAGAGGATGCATCCCGCAGGGTAGTCGTGTAAAAACACGTGCGAGAGGATGCATCCCGCAGGCTAGTCGAGTAAAAACACGTGCTAGAGGATGCATCCCGCAGGCTAGTCGAGTAAAAACACGTGCGAGAGGATGCATCCCGCAGGCTAGTCGAGTAAAAACACGTGCGAGGTTTTGTGGGATGCGCATGCGCAGGTTTTTTGGGATGCGCATGGCTAGTCGAGCAAAAACACGTGCGAGAGTATGCATCCCGCAGGCTAGTCGAGCAAAAACTCGTGCGAGAGGATGCATCCCGCAGGCTAGTCGAGTAAAAACACGTGCGGGGTTTTGTGGGATGCGCATGCGCAGGTTTTGTGGGATGCGCATGCGTAGGGTTTTTGGGATGCGCATGGCTAGTCGAGCAAAAACACGTGCGAGAGGATGCATCCCGCAGGCTAGTCGAGTAAAAACACGTGCGAGAGGATGCATCCCGCGGGCTAGTCGAGTAAAAACACGTGCGAGAGGATGCATCCCGCAGGCTAGTCGAATAAAAACACGTGCGAGAGGATGCATCCTGCAGGCTAGTCGAGTAAAAACACGTGCGAGAGGATGCATCCCGCAGGCTAGTCGAGTAAAATCACGTGCGAGGTTTTGTGGGATGCGCATGCGCAGGTTTTGTGGGATGCGCATGCGCAGGTTTTTTGGGATGCGCATGGCTAGTCGAGCAAAAACACGTGCGAGAGGATGCATCCCGCAGGGTAGTCGAGTAAAAACACGTGCGAGAGGATGCATCCCGCAGGCTAGTCGTGTAAAAACACGTGCGAGAGGATGCATCCCGCAGGCTAGTCGAGTAAAAACACGTGCGAGAGGATGCATCCCGCAGGCTAGTCGAGTAAAAACACGTGCGAGAGGATGCATCCCGCAGGCTAGTCGAGTAAAAACACGTGCGAGAGGATGCATCCTGCAGGCTAGTCGAGTAAAAACACGTGCGAGGTTTTGTGGGATGCGCATGCGCAGGTTTTGTGGGATGCGCATGCGCAGGTTTTTTGGGATGCGCATGGCTAGTCGAGCAAAAACACGTGCGAGAGGATGCATCCCGCAGGGTAGTCGTGTAAAAACACGTGCGAGAGGATGCATCCCGCAGGCTAGTCGAGTAAAAACACTGCGAGAGGATGCATCCCGCAGGCTAGTCGAGTATAAACACGTGCGAGAGGATGCATCCTGCAGGCTAGTCGAGTAAAAACACGTGCGAGAGGATGCATCCCGCAGGCTAGTCGAGTAAAAACACGTGCGAGAGGATGCATCCCGCAGGCTAGTCGAGTAAAAACACGTGCGAGAGGATGCATCCCGCAGGCTAGTCGAGTAAAAACACGTGCGAGGTTTTGTGGGATGCGCATGCGCAGGTTTTGTGGGATGCGCATGCGCAGGTTTTTTGGGATGCGCATGCGCAGGTTTTTTGGGATGCGCATGGCTAATCGAGCAAAAACACGTGCGAGAGGATGCATCCCGCAGGCTAGTCGAGTAAAAACACGTGCGAGAGGATGCATCCTGCAGGCTAGTCGAGCAAAAACACGTGCGAGGTTTTGTGGGATGCGCATGCGCAGGTTTTGTGGGATGCGCATGCGCAGGTTTTTTGGGATGCGCATGGCTAGTCGAGCAAAAACACGTGTGAGAGGATGCATCCCGCAGGGTAGTCGAGTAAAAACACGTGCGAGAGGATGCATCCCGCAGGCTAGTCGAGTAAAAACACGTGCGAGAGGATGCATCCCGCAGGCTAGTCGAGCAAAAACACGTGCGAGAGGATGCATCCCGCAGGCTAGTCGAGCAAAAACACGTGCGAGAGGATGCATCCCGCAGGTTAGTCGAGTAAAAACACGTGCGAGAGGATGCATCCCGCAGGCTAGTCGAGTAAAAACACGTGCGAGAGGATGCATCCCGCAGGCTAGTCGAGTAAAAACACGTGCGAGAGGATGCATCCCGCAGGCTAGTCGAGTAAAAACACGTGCGAGGTTTTGTGGGATGCGCATGCGCAGGTTTTGTGGGATGCGCATGCGCAGGTTTTTTGGGATGCGCATGCGCAGGTTTTTTGGGATGCGCATGCCTAGTCGAGCAAAAACACGTGCGAGAGGATGCATCCCGCAGGCTAGTCCAGCAAAAACACGTGCGAGAGGATGCATCCCGCAGGCTAGTCGACTAAAAACACGTGCGAGAGGATGCATCCCGCAGGCTAGTCGAGTAAAAACACGTGCGAGAGGATGCATCCCGCAGGCTAGTTGAGTAAAAACACGTGCGAGGTTTTGTGGGATGCGCATGCGCAGGTTTTGTGGGATGCGCATGCGCAGGTTTTTTGGGATGCGCATGGCTAGTCGAGCAAAAACACGTGCGAGAGGATGCATCCCGCAGGCTAGTCGAGCAAAAACACGTGCGAGAGGATGCATCCCGCAGGCTAGTCGAGTAAAAACACGTGCGAGGTTTTGTGGGATGCGCATGCGCAGGTTTTTTGGGATGCGCATGGCTAGTCGAGCAAAAACACGTGCGAGAGTATGCATCCCGCAGGCTAGTCGAGCAAAAACACGTGCGAGAGGATGCATCCCGCAGGCTAGTCGAGTAAAAACACGTGCGGGGTTTTGTGGGATGCGCATGTGCAGGTTTTGTGGGATGCGCATGCGTAGGGTTTTTGGGATGCGCATGGCTAGTCGAGCAAAAACACGTGCGAGAGGATGCATCCCGCAGGCTAGTCGAGTAAAAACACGTGCGAGAGGATGCATCCCGCAGGCTAGTCGAGTAAAAACACGTGCGAGAGGATGCATCCCGCGGGCTAGTCGAGTAAAAACACGTGCGAGAGGATGCATCCCGCAGGCTAGTCGAGTAAAAACACGTGCGAGAGGATGCATCCTGCAGGCTAGTCGAGTAAAAACACGTGCGAGAGGATGCATCCCGCAGGGTAGTCGAGTAAAAACACGTGCGAGAGGATGCATCCCGCAGGCTAGTCGTGTAAAAACACGTGCGAGAGGATGCATCCCGCAGGCTAGTCAAAAAAACACGTGCGAGAGGATGCATCCCGCAGGCTAGTCGAGTAAAAACACGTGCGAGAGGATGCATCCCGCAGGCTAGTCGAGTAAAAACACGTGCGAGAGGATGCATCCCGCAGGTTAGTCGAGTAAAAACACGTGCGAGAGGATGCATCCCGCAGGCTAGTCGAGTAAAAACACGTGCGAGAGGATGCATCCCGCAGGCTAGTCGAGTAAAAACACGTGCGAGAGGATGCATCCCGCAGGCTAGTCGAGTAAAAACACGTGCGAGGTTTTGTGGGATGCGCATGCGCAGGTTTTTTGGGATGCGCATGCGCAGGTTTTTTGGGATGCGCATGCCTAGTCGAGCAAAAACACGTGCGAGAGGATGCATCCCGCAGGCTAGTCCAGCAAAAACACGTGCGAGAGTATGCATCCCGCAGGCTAGTCGACTAAAAACACGTGCGAGAGGATGCATCCCGCAGGCTAGTCGAGTAAAAACACGTGCGAGAGGATGCATCCCGCAGGCTAGTTGAGTAAAAACACGTGCGAGGTTTTGTGGGATGCGCATGCGCAGGTTTTGTGGGATGCGCATGCGCAGGTTTTTTGGGATGCGCATGGCTAGTCGAGCAAAAACACGTGCGAGAGGATGCATCCCGCAGGCTAGTCGAGCAAAAACACGTGCGAGAGGATGCATCCCGCAGGCTAGTCGAGTAAAAACACGTGCGAGGTTTTGTGGGATGCGCATGCGCAGGTTTTTTGGGATGCGCATGGATAGTCGAGCAAAAACACGTGCGAGAGTATGCATCCCGCAGGCTAGTCGAGCAAAAACACGTGCGAGAGGATGCATCCCGCAGGCTAGTCGAGTAAAAACACGTGCGGGGTTTTGTGGGATGCGCATGTGCAGGTTTTGTGGGATGCGCATGCGTAGGGTTTTTGGGATGCGCATGGCTAGTCGAGCAAAAACACGTGCGAGAGGATGCATCCCGCAGGCTAGTCGAGTAAAAACACGTGCGAGAGGATGCATCCCGCAGGCTAGTCGAGTAAAAACACGTGCGAGAGGATGCATCCCGCGGGCTAGTCGAGTAAAAACACGTGCGAGAGGATGCATCCCGCAGGCTAGTCGAGTAAAAACACGTGTGAGAGGATGCATCCTGCAGGCTAGTCGAGTAAAAACACGTGCGAGAGGATGCATCCCGCAGGCTAGTCGAGTAAAATCACGTGCGAGGTTTTGTGGGATGCGCATGCGCAGGTTTTGTGGGATGCGCATGCGCAGGTTTTTTGGGATGCGCATGGCTAGTCGAGCAAAAACACGTGCGAGAGGATGCATCCCGCAGGGTAGTCGAGTAAAAACACGTGCGAGAGGATGCATCCCGCAGGCTAGTCGTGTAAAAACACGTGCGAGAGGATGCATCCCGCAGGCTAGTCGAGTAAAAACACGTGCGAGAGGATGCATCCCGCAGGCTAGTCGAGTAAAAACACGTGCGAGAGGATGCATCCCGCAGGCTAGTCGAGTAAAAACACGTGCGAGAGGATGCATCCTGCAGGCTAGTCGAGTAAAAACACGTGCGAGGTTTTGTGGGATGCGCATGCGCAGGTTTTGTGGGATGCGCATGCGCAGGTTTTTTGGGATGCGCATGGCTAGTCGAGCAAAAACACGTGCGAGAGGATGCATCCCGCAGGGTAGTCGTGTAAAAACACGTGCGAGAGGATGCATCCCGCAGGCTAGTCGAGTAAAAACACGTGCTAGAGGATGCATCCCGCAGGCTAGTCGAGTAAAAACACGTGCGAGAGGATGCATCCCGCAGGCTAGTCGAGTAAAAACACGTGCGAGGTTTTGTGGGATGCGCATGCGCAGGTTTTTTGGGATGCGCATGGCTAGTCGAGCAAAAACACGTGCGAGAGTATGCATCCCGCAGGCTAGTCGAGCAAAAACTCGTGCGAGAGGATGCATCCCGCAGGCTAGTCGAGTAAAAACACGTGCGGGGTTTTGTGGGATGCGCATGCGCAGGTTTTGTGGGATGCGCATGCGTAGGGTTTTTGGGATGCGCATGGCTAGTCGAGCAAAAACACGTGCGAGAGGATGCATCCCGCAGGCTAGTCGAGTAAAAACACGTGCGAGAGGATGCATCCCGCGGGCTAGTCGAGTAAAAACACGTGCGAGAGGATGCATCCCGCAGGCTAGTCGAATAAAAACACGTGCGAGAGGATGCATCCTGCAGGCTAGTCGAGTAAAAACACGTGCGAGAGGATGCATCCCGCAGGCTAGTCGAGTAAAATCACGTGCGAGGTTTTGTGGGATGCGCATGCGCAGGTTTTGTGGGATGCGCATGCGCAGGTTTTTTGGGATGCGCATGGCTAGTCGAGCAAAAACACGTGCGAGAGGATGCATCCCGCAGGGTAGTCGAGTAAAAACACGTGCGAGAGGATGCATCCCGCAGGCTAGTCGTGTAAAAACACGTGCGAGAGGATGCATCCCGCAGGCTAGTCGAGTAAAAACACGTGCGAGAGGATGCATCCCGCAGGCTAGTCGAGTAAAAACACGTGCGAGAGGATGCATCCCGCAGGCTAGTCGAGTAAAAACACGTGCGAGAGGATGCATCCTGCAGGCTAGTCGAGTAAAAACACGTGCGAGGTTTTGTGGGATGCGCATGCGCAGGTTTTTTGGGATGCGCATGGCTAGTCGAGCAAAAACACGTGCGAGAGGATGCATCCCGCAGGGTAGTCGTGTAAAAACACGTGCGAGAGGATGCATCCCGCAGGCTAGTCGAGTAAAAACACGTGCTAGAGGATGCATCCCGCAGGCTAGTCGAGTAAAAACACGTGCGAGAGGATGCATCCCGCAGGCTAGTCGAGTAAAAACACTGCGAGAGGATGCATCCCGCAGGCTAGTCGAGTATAAACACGTGCGAGAGGATGCATCCTGCAGGCTAGTCGAGTAAAAACACGTGCGAGAGGATGCATCCCGCAGGCTAGTCGAGTAAAAACACGTGCGAGAGGATGCATCCCGCAGGCTAGTCGAGTAAAAACACGTGCGAGAGGATGCATCCCGCAGGCTAGTCGAGTAAAAACACGTGCGAGGTTTTGTGGGATGCGCATGCGCAGGTTTTGTGGGATGCGCATGCGCAGGTTTTTTGGGATGCGCATGCGCAGGTTTTTTGGGATGCGCATGGCTAATCGAGCAAAAACACGTGCGAGAGGATGCATCCCGCAGGCTAGTCGAGTAAAAACACGTGCGAGAGGATGCATCCTGCAGGCTAGTCGAGCAAAAACACGTGCGAGGTTTTGTGGGATGCGCATGCGCAGGTTTTGTGGGATGCGCATGCGCAGGTTTTTTGGGATGCGCATGGCTAGTCGAGCAAAAACACGTGCGAGAGGATGCATCCCGCAGGGTAGTCGAGTAAAAACACGTGCGAGAGGATGCATCCCGCAGGCTAGTCGAGTAAAAACACGTGCGAGAGGATGCATCCCGCAGGCTAGTCGAGCAAAAACACGTGCGAGAGGATGCATCCCGCAGGCTAGTCGAGCAAAAACACGTGCGAGAGGATGCATCCCGCAGGTTAGTCGAGTAAAAACACGTGCGAGAGGATGCATCCCGCAGGCTAGTCGAGTAAAAACACGTGCGAGAGGATGCATCCCGCAGGCTAGTCGAGTAAAAACACGTGCGAGAGGATGCATCCCGCAGGCTAGTCGAGTAAAAACACGTGCGAGGTTTTGTGGGATGCGCATGCGCAGGTTTTGTGGGATGCGCATGCGCAGGTTTTTTGGGATGCGCATGCGCAGGTTTTTTGGGATGCGCATGCCTAGTCGAGCAAAAACACGTGCGAGAGGATGCATCCCGCAGGCTAGTCCAGCAAAAACACGTGCGAGAGGATGCATCCCGCAGGCTAGTCGACTAAAAACACGTGCGAGAGGATGCATCCCGCAGGCTAGTCGAGTAAAAACACGTGCGAGAGGATGCATCCCGCAGGCTAGTTGAGTAAAAACACGTGCGAGGTTTTGTGGGATGCGCATGCGCAGGTTTTGTGGGATGCGCATGCGCAGGTTTTTTGGGATGCGCATGGCTAGTCGAGCAAAAACACGTGCGAGAGGATGCATCCCGCAGGCTAGTCGAGCAAAAACACGTGCGAGAGGATGCATCCCGCAGGCTAGTCGAGTAAAAACACGTGCGAGGTTTTGTGGGATGCGCATGCGCAGGTTTTTTGGGATGCGCATGGCTAGTCGAGCAAAAACACGTGCGAGAGTATGCATCCCGCAGGCTAGTCGAGCAAAAACACGTGCGAGAGGATGCATCCCGCAGGCTAGTCGAGTAAAAACACGTGCGGGGTTTTGTGGGATGCGCATGTGCAGGTTTTGTGGGATGCGCATGCGTAGGGTTTTTGGGATGCGCATGGCTAGTCGAGCAAAAACACGTGCGAGAGGATGCATCCCGCAGGCTAGTCGAGTAAAAACACGTGCGAGAGGATGCATCCCGCAGGCTAGTCGAGTAAAAACACGTGCGAGAGGATGCATCCCGCGGGCTAGTCGAGTAAAAACACGTGCGAGAGGATGCATCCCGCAGGCTAGTCGAGTAAAAACACGTGCGAGAGGATGCATCCTGCAGGCTAGTCGAGTAAAAACACGTGCGAGAGGATGCATCCCGCAGGGTAGTCGAGTAAAAACACGTGCGAGAGGATGCATCCCGCAGGCTAGTCGTGTAAAAACACGTGCGAGAGGATGCATCCCGCAGGCTAGTCAAAAAAACACGTGCGAGAGGATGCATCCCGCAGGCTAGTCGAGTAAAAACACGTGCGAGAGGATGCATCCCGCAGGCTAGTCGAGTAAAAACACGTGCGAGAGGATGCATCCCGCAGGTTAGTCGAGTAAAAACACGTGCGAGAGGATGCATCCCGCAGGCTAGTCGAGTAAAAACACGTGCGAGAGTATGCATCCCGCAGGCTAGTCGAGCAAAAACTCGTGCGAGAGGATGCATCCCGCAGGCTAGTCGAGCAAAAACACGTGCGAGAGGATGCATCCCGCAGGCTAGTCGAGCAAAAACACGTGCGAGAGGATGCATCCCGCAGGTTAGTCGAGTAAAAACACGTGCGAGAGGATGCATCCCGCAGGCTAGTCGAGTAAAAACACGTGCGAGAGGATGCATCCCGCAGGCTAGTCGAGTAAAAACACGTGCGAGAGGATGCATCCCGCAGGCTAGTCGAGTAAAAACACGTGCGAGGTTTTGTGGGATGCGCATGCGCAGGTTTTGTGGGATGCGCATGCGCAGGTTTTTTGGGATGCGCATGCGCAGGTTTTTTGGGATGCGCATGCCTAGTCGAGCAAAAACACGTGCGAGAGGATGCATCCCGCAGGCTAGTCCAGCAAAAACACGTGCGAGAGGATGCATCCCGCAGGCTAGTCGACTAAAAACACGTGCGAGAGGATGCATCCCGCAGGCTAGTCGAGTAAAAACACGTGCGAGAGGATGCATCCCGCAGGCTAGTTGAGTAAAAACACGTGCGAGGTTTTGTGGGATGCGCATGCGCAGGTTTTGTGGGATGCGCATGCGCAGGTTTTTTGGGATGCGCATGGCTAGTCGAGCAAAAACACGTGCGAGAGGATGCATCCCGCAGGCTAGTCGAGCAAAAACACGTGCGAGAGGATGCATCCCGCAGGCTAGTCGAGTAAAAACACGTGCGAGGTTTTGTGGGATGCGCATGCGCAGGTTTTTTGGGATGCGCATGGCTAGTCGAGCAAAAACACGTGCGAGAGTATGCATCCCGCAGGCTAGTCGAGCAAAAACACGTGCGAGAGGATGCATCCCGCAGGCTAGTCGAGTAAAAACACGTGCGGGGTTTTGTGGGATGCGCATGTGCAGGTTTTGTGGGATGCGCATGCGTAGGGTTTTTGGGATGCGCATGGCTAGTCGAGCAAAAACACGTGCGAGAGGATGCATCCCGCAGGCTAGTCGAGTAAAAACACGTGCGAGAGGATGCATCCCGCAGGCTAGTCGAGTAAAAACACGTGCGAGAGGATGCATCCCGCGGGCTAGTCGAGTAAAAACACGTGCGAGAGGATGCATCCCGCAGGCTAGTCGAGTAAAAACACGTGCGAGAGGATGCATCCTGCAGGCTAGTCGAGTAAAAACACGTGCGAGAGGATGCATCCCGCAGGGTAGTCGAGTAAAAACACGTGCGAGAGGATGCATCCCGCAGGCTAGTCGTGTAAAAACACGTGCGAGAGGATGCATCCCGCAGGCTAGTCAAAAAAACACGTGCGAGAGGATGCATCCCGCAGGCTAGTCGAGTAAAAACACGTGCGAGAGGATGCATCCCGCAGGCTAGTCGAGTAAAAACACGTGCGAGAGGATGCATCCCGCAGGTTAGTCGAGTAAAAACACGTGCGAGAGGATGCATCCCGCAGGCTAGTCGAGTAAAAACACGTGCGAGAGGATGCATCCCGCAGGCTAGTCGAGTAAAAACACGTGCGAGAGGATGCATCCCGCAGGCTAGTCGAGTAAAAACACGTGCGAGGTTTTGTGGGATGCGCATGCGCAGGTTTTTTGGGATGCGCATGCGCAGGTTTTTTGGGATGCGCATGCCTAGTCGAGCAAAAACACGTGCGAGAGGATGCATCCCGCAGGCTAGTCCAGCAAAAACACGTGCGAGAGTATGCATCCCGCAGGCTAGTCGACTAAAAACACGTGCGAGAGGATGCATCCCGCAGGCTAGTCGAGTAAAAACACGTGCGAGAGGATGCATCCCGCAGGCTAGTTGAGTAAAAACACGTGCGAGGTTTTGTGGGATGCGCATGCGCAGGTTTTGTGGGATGCGCATGCGCAGGTTTTTTGGGATGCGCATGGCTAGTCGAGCAAAAACACGTGCGAGAGGATGCATCCCGCAGGCTAGTCGAGCAAAAACACGTGCGAGAGGATGCATCCCGCAGGCTAGTCGAGTAAAAACACGTGCGAGGTTTTGTGGGATGCGCATGCGCAGGTTTTTTGGGATGCGCATGGATAGTCGAGCAAAAACACGTGCGAGAGTATGCATCCCGCAGGCTAGTCGAGCAAAAACACGTGCGAGAGGATGCATCCCGCAGGCTAGTCGAGTAAAAACACGTGCGGGGTTTTGTGGGATGCGCATGTGCAGGTTTTGTGGGATGCGCATGCGTAGGGTTTTTGGGATGCGCATGGCTAGTCGAGCAAAAACACGTGCGAGAGGATGCATCCCGCAGGCTAGTCGAGTAAAAACACGTGCGAGAGGATGCATCCCGCAGGCTAGTCGAGTAAAAACACGTGCGAGAGGATGCATCCCGCGGGCTAGTCGAGTAAAAACACGTGCGAGAGGATGCATCCCGCAGGCTAGTCGAGTAAAAACACGTGCGAGAGGATGCATCCCGCAGGCTAGTCGAGTAAAAACACGTGCGAGAGGATGCATCCTGCAGTCTAGTCGAGTAAAATCACGTGCGAGGTTTTGTGGGATGCGCATGCGCAGGTTTTTTTGGATGCGCATGGCTAGTCGAGTAAAAACACGTGCGAGAGGATGCATCCCGCAGGCTAGTCGAGTAAAAACACGTGCGAGAGGATGCATCCTGCAGGCTAGTCGAGTAAAATCACGTGCGAGGTTTTGTGGGATGCGCATGCGCAGGTTTTTTTGGATGCGCATGGCTAGTCGAGCAAAAACACGTGCGAGAGGATGCATCCCGCAGGGTAGTCGAGTAAAAACACGTGCGAGAGGATGCATCCCGCAGGCTAGTCGAGTAAAAACACGTGCGAGAGGATGCATCCCGCAGGCTAGTCGAGTAAAAACACATGCGAGGTTTTGTGGGATGCGCATGCGCAGGTTTTTTGGGATGCGCATGGCTAGTCGAGCAAAAACACGTGCGAGAGGATGCATCCCGCAGGGTAGTAGAGTAAAAACACGTGCGAGAGGATGCATCCCGCAGGCCAATCGTGTAAAAACACGTGCTAGAGGATGCATCCCGCAGGCTAGTCGAGTATAAACACGTGCGAGAGGATGCATCCTGCAGGCTAGTCGAGTAAAAACACGTGCGAGAGGATGCATCCCGCAGGCTAGTCGAGTAAAAACACGTGCGAGAGGATGCATCCCGCAGGCTAGTCGAGTAAAAACACGTGCGAGAGGATGCATCCCGCAGGCTAGTCGAGTAAAAACACGTGCGAGGTTTTGTGGGATGCGCATGCGCAGGTTTTGTGGGATGCGCATGCGCAGGTTTTTTTGGAATGCGCATGCGCAGGTTTTTTGGGATGCGCATGCGCAGGTTTTTTGGGATGCGCATGGCTAATCGAGCAAAAACACGTGCGAGAGGATGCATCCCGCAGGCTAGTCGAGTAAAAACACGTGCGAGAGGATGCATCCTGCAGGCTAGTCGAGCAAAAACACGTGCGAGGTTTTGTGGGATGCGCATGCGCAGGTTTTGTGGGATGCGCATGCGCAGGTTTTTTGGGATGCGCATGGCTAGTCGAGCAAAAACACGTGCGAGAGGATGCATCCCGCAGGGTAGTCGAGTAAAAACACGTGCGAGAGGATGCATCCCGCAGGCTAGTCGAGTAAAAACACGTGCGAGAGGATGCATCCCGCAGGCTAGTCGAGCAAAAACACGTGCGAGAGGATGCATCCCGCAGGCTAGTCGAGCAAAAACACGTGCGAGAGGATGCATCCCGCAGGTTAGTCGAGTAAAAACACGTGCGAGAGGCTGCATCCCGCAGGCTAGTCGAGTAAAAACACGTGCGAGAGGATGCATCCCGCAGGCTAGTCGAGTAAAAACACGTGCGAGAGGATGCATCCCGCAGGCTAGTCGAGTAAAAACACGTGCGAGGTTTTGTGGGATGCGCATGCGCAGGTTTTGTGGGATGCGCATGCGCAGGTTTTTTGGGATGCGCATGCGCAGGTTTTTTGGGATGCGCATGCCTAGTCGAGCAAAAACACGTGCGAGAGGATGCATCCCGCAGGCTAGTCCAGCAAAAACACGTGCGAGAGGATGCATCCCGCAGGCTAGTCGACTAAAAACACGTGCGAGAGGATGCATCCCGCAGGCTAGTCGAGTAAAAACACGTGCGAGAGGATGCATCCCGCAGGCTAGTTGAGTAAAAACACGTGCGAGGTTTTGTGGGATGCGCATGCGCAGGTTTTGTGGGATGCGCATGCGCAGGTTTTTTGGGATGCGCATGGCTAGTCGAGCAAAAACACGTGCGAGAGGATGCATCCCGCAGGCTAGTCGAGCAAAAACACGTGCGAGAGGATGCATCCCGCAGGCTAGTCGAGTAAAAACACGTGCGAGGTTTTGTGGGATGCGCATGCGCAGGTTTTTTGGGATGCGCATGGCTAGTCGAGCAAAAACACGTGCGAGAGTATGCATCCCGCAGGCTAGTCGAGCAAAAACACGTGCGAGAGGATGCATCCCGCAGGCTAGTCGAGTAAAAACACGTGCGGGGTTTTGTGGGATGCGCATGTGCAGGTTTTGTGGGATGCGCATGCGTAGGGTTTTTGGAATGCGCATGGCTAGTCGAGCAAAAACACGTGCGAGAGGATGCATCCCGCAGGCTAGTCGAGTAAAAACACGTGCGAGAGGATGCATCCCGCAGGCTAGTCGAGTAAAAACACGTGCGAGAGGATGCATCCCGCGGGCTAGTCGAGTAAAAACACGTGCGAGAGGATGCATCCCGCAGGCTAGTCGAGTAAAAACACGTGCGAGAGGATGCATCCTGCAGGCTAGTCGAGTAAAAACACGTGCGAGAGGATGCATCCCGCAGGCTAGTCGAGTAAAATCACGTGCGAGGTTTTGTGGGATGCGCATGCGCAGGTTTTGTGGGATGCGCATGCGCAGGTTTTTTGGGATGCGCATGGCTAGTCGAGCAAAAACACGTGCGAGAGGATGCATCCCGCAGGGTAGTCGAGTAAAAACACGTGCGAGAGGATGCATCCCGCAGGCTAGTCGTGTAAAAACACGTGCGAGAGGATGCATCCCGCAGGCTAGTCGAGTAAAAACACGTGCGAGAGGATGCATCCCGCAGGCTAGTCGAGTAAAAACACGTGCGAGAGGATGCATCCCGCAGGCTAGTCGAGTAAAAACACGTGCGAGAGGATGCATCCCGCAGGTTAGTCGAGTAAAAACACGTGCGAGAGGATGCATCCCGCAGGCTAGTCGAGTAAAAACACGTGCGAGAGGATGCATCCCGCAGGCTAGTTGAGTAAAAACACGTGCGAGGTTTTGTGGGATGCGCATGCGCAGGTTTTGTGGGATGAGCATGCGCAGGTTTTTTGGGATGCGCATGGCTAGTCGAGCAAAAACACGTGCGAGAGGATGCATCCCGCAGGCTAGTCGAGCAAAAACACGTGCGAGAGGATGCATCCCGCAGGCTAGTCGAGTAAAAACACGTGCGAGGTTTTGTGGGATGCGCATGCGCAGGTTTTTTGGGATGCGCATGGCTAGTCGAGCAAAAACACGTGCGAGAGTATGCATCCCGCAGGCTAGTCGAGCAAAAACACGTGCGAGAGGATGCATCCCGCAGGCTAGTCGAGTAAAAACACGTGCGGGGTTTTGTGGGATGCGCATGTGCAGGTTTTGTGGGATGCGCATGCGTAGGGTTTTTGGGATGCGCATGGCTAGTCGAGCAAAAACACGTGCGAGGTTTTGTGGGATGCGCATGCGCAGGTTTTTTGGGATGCGCATGGCTAGTCGAGCAAAAACACGTGCGAGAGGATGCATCCCGCAGGCTAGTCGAGTAAAAACACGTGCGAGAGGATGCATCGCGCATGCTAGTCGAGTAAAAACACGTGCGAGAGGATGCATCCCGCAGGCTAGTCGAGTAAAAACACGTGCGAGGGTTTGTGGGATGCGCATGCGCAGGTTTTGTGGGATGCGCATGCGCAGGTTTTTTGGGATGCGCATGCCTAGTCGAGTAAAAACACGTGCGAGAGGATGCATCCCGCAGGCTAGTCCAGCAAAAACACGTGCGAGGTTTTGTGGGATGCGCATGCGCAGGTTTTGTGGGATGCGCATGCGCAGGTTTTTTTGGGATGCGCATGCGCAGGTTTTTTGGGATGCGCATGGCTAGTCGAGCAAAAACACGTGCGAGAGGATGCATCCCGCAGGCTAGTCGAGCAAAAACACGTGCGAGAGGATGCATCCCGCAGGCTAGTCGAGCAAAAACACGTGCGAGAGGATGCATCCCGCAGGCTAGTCGAGTAAAAACACGTGCGAGAGGATGCATCCCGCAGGCTAGTCGAGCACAAACACGTGCGAGAGGATGCATCCCGCAGGCTAGTCGAGCAAAAACACGTGCGAGGTTTTGTGGGATGCGCATGCGCAGGTTTTGTGGGATGCGCATGCGCAGGTTTTTTGGGATGCGCATGCCTAGTCGAGCAAAAACACGTGCGAGAGGATGCATCCCGCAGGCTAGTCCAGCAAAAACACGTGCGAGAGGATGCATCCCGCAGTCTAGTCGAGTAAAAACACGTGCGAGAGGATGCATCCCGCAGGCTAGTCGAGTAAAAACACGTGCGAGAGGATGCATCCTGCAGGCTAGTCGAGTAAAAACACGTGCGAGAGGATGCATCCCGCAGTCTAGTCGAGTAAAATCACGTGCGAGGTTTTGTGGGATGCGCATGCGCAGGTTTTTTTGGATGCGCATGGCTAGTCGAGCAAAAACACGTGCGAGAGGATGCATCCCGCAGGGTAGTCGAGTAAAAACACGTGCGAGAGGATGCATCCCGCAGGCTAGTCGAGTAAAAACACGTGCGAGAGGATGCATCCCGCAGGCTAGTCGAGTAAAAACACATGCGAGGTTTTGTGGGATGCGCATGCGCAGGTTTTTTGGGATGCGCATGGCTAGTCGAGCAAAAACACGTGCGAGAGGATGCATCCCGCAGGGTAGTCGAGTAAAAACACGTGCGAGAGGATGCATCCCGCAGGCTAGTCGTGTAAAAACACGTGCTAGAGGATGCATCCCGCAGGCTAGTCGAGTAAAAACACGTGCGAGAGGATGCATCCCACAGGCTAGTCGAGTAAAAACACTGCGAGAGGTTGCATCCCGCAGGCTAGTCGAGTATAAACACGTGCGAGAGGATGCATCCTGCAGGCTAGTCGAGTAAAAACACGTGCGAGAGGATGCATCCCGCAGGCTAGTCGAGTAAAAACACGTGCGAGGTTTTGTGGGATGCGCATGCGCAGGTTTTGTGGGATGCGCATGCGCAGGTTTTTTGGGATGCGCATGGCTAGTCGAGCAAAAACACGTGCGAGAGGATGCATCCCGCAGGGTAGTCGTGTAAAAACACGTGCGAGAGGATGCATCCCGCAGGCTAGTCGAGTAAAAACACGTGCGAGAGGATGCATCCCGCAGGCTAGTCGAGTAAAAACACGTGCGAGGTTTTGTGGGATGCGCATGCGCAGGTTTTTTGGGATGCGCATGGCTAGTCGAGCAAAAACACGTGCGAGAGGATGCATCCCGCAGGGTAGTCGAGTAAAAACACGTGCGAGAGGATGCATCCCGCAGGCTAGTCGAGTAAAAACACGTGCGAGAGGATGCATCCCGCAGGCTAGTAGAGCAAAAACACGTGCGAGAGGATGCATCCCGCAGGCTAGTCGAGTAAAAACACGTGCGAGGTTTTGTGGGATGCGCATGCGCAGGTTTTGTGGGATGCGCATGCGCAGGTTTTTTGGGATGCGCATGGCTAGTCGAGCAAAAACACGTGCGAGAGGATGCATCCCGCAGGCTAGTCGAGTAAAAACACGTGCGAGAGGATGCATCCCGCAGGCTAGTCGAGTAAAAACACGTGCGAGAGGATGCATCCCGCAGGCTAGTCGAGTAAAAACACGTGCGAGAGGATGCATCACGCAGGCTAGTCGAGTAAAAACACGTGCGAGAGGATGCATCCCGCAGGCTAGTCGAGTAAAAACACGTGCGAGAGGATGCATCCCGCAGGCTAGTCGAGTAAAAACACGTGCGAGAGGATGCATCCCGCAGGCTAGTCGAGTAAAAACACGTGCGAGGTTTTGTGGGATGCGCATGCGCAGGTTTTGTGGGATGCGCATGCGCAGGTTTTTTGGGATGCGCATGCGCAGGTTTTTTGGGATGCGCATGCCTAGTCGAGCAAAAACACGTGCGAGAGGATGCATCCCGCAGGCTAGTCCAGCAAAAACACGTGCGAGAGGATGCATCCCGCAGGCTAGTCGAGTAAAAACACGTGCGAGAGGATGCATCCCGCAGGCTAGTCGAGTAAAAACACGTGCGGGAGGATGCATCCTGCAGGCTAGTCGAGTAAAAACACGTGCGAGAGGATGCATCCCGCAGGCTAGTCGAGTAAAAACACGTGCGAGAGGATGCATCCCGCAGGCTAGTCGAGTAAAATCACGTGCGAGAGGATGCATCCCGCAGGCTAGTCGAGTAAAAACACGTGCGAGAGGATGCATCCTGCAGGCTAGTCGAGTAAAAGCACGTGCGAGAGGATGCATCCCGCAGGCTAGTCGAGTAAAAACACGTGCGAGGTTTTGTGGGATGCGCATGCGCAGGTTTTGTGGGATGCGCATGCGCAGGTTTTTTGGGATGCGCATGGCTAGTCGAGCAAAAACACGTGCGAGAGGATGCATCCCGCAGGCTAGTCGAGTAAAAACACGTGCGAGGTTTTGTGGGATGCGCATGCGCAGGTTTTTTGGGATGCGCATGGCTAGTCGAGCAAAAACACGTGCGAGAGGATGCATCCCGCAGGGTAGTCGAGTAAAAACACGTGCGAGAGGATGCATCCCGCAGGCTAGTCGAGTAAAAACACGTGCGAGAGGATGCATCCTGCAGGCAAGTCGAGTAAAAACACGTGCGAGAGGATGCATCCCGCAGGCTAGTCGAGCAAAAACACGTGCGAGAGGATGCATCCCGCAGGCTAGTCGAGCAAAAACACGTGCGAGAGGATGCATCCCGCAGGCTAGTCGAGTAAAAACACGTGCGAGAGGATGCATCCCGCAGGCTAGTCGAGCACAAACACGTGCGAGAGGATGCATCCCGCAGGCTAGTCGAGCAAAAACACGTGCGAGAGGATGCATCCCGCAGGCTAGTAGAGCAAAAACACGTGCGAGAGGATGCATCCCGCAGGCTAGTCGAGTAAAAACACGTGCGAGGTTTTGTGGGATGCGCATGCGCAGGTTTTTTGGGATGCGCATGGATAGTCGAGCAAAAACACGTGCGAGAGGATGCATCCCGCAGGCTAGTCGAGTAAAAACACGTGCGAGAGGATGCATCCCGCAGGCTAGTCGAGTAAAAACACGTGCGAGAGGATGCATCCCGCAGGCTAGTCGAGTAAAAACACGTGCGAGAGGATGCATCACGCAGGCTAGTCGAGTAAAAACACGTGCGAGAGGATGCATCCCGCAGGCTAGTCGAGTAAAAACACGTGCGAGAGGATGCATCCTGCAGGCTAGTCGAGTAAAAACACGTGCGAGAGGATGCATCCCGCAGGCTAGTCGAGTAAAATCACGTGCGAGGTTTTGTGGGATGCGCATGCGCAGGTTTTGTGGGATGCGCATGGCTAGTCGAGCAAAAACACGTGCGAGAGGATGCATCCCGCAGGCTAGTCGAGTAAAAACACGTGCGAGAGGATGCATCCCGCAGGCTAGTCGAGTAAAAACACGTGCGAGAGGATGCATCCCGCAGGCTAGTCGAGTAAAAACACGTGCGAGAGGATGCATCACGCAGGCTAGTCGAGTAAAAACACGTGCGAGAGGATGCATCCCGCAGGCTAGTCGAGTAAAAACACGTGCGAGAGGATGCATCCCGCAGGCTAGTCGAGTAAAAACACGTGCGAGAGGATGCATCCCGCAGGCTAGTCGAGTAAAAACACGTGCGAGGTTTTGTGGGATGCGCATGCGCAGGTTTTGTGGGATGCGCATGCGCAGGTTTTTTGGGATGCGCATGCGCAGGTTTTTTGGGATGCGCATGCCTAGTCGAGCAAAAACACGTGCGAGAGGATGCATCCCGCAGGCTAGTCCAGCAAAAACACGTGCGAGAGGATGCATCCCGCAGGCTAGTCGAGTAAAAACACGTGCGAGAGGATGCATCCCGCAGGCTAGTCGAGTAAAAACACGTGCGGGAGGATGCATCCTGCAGGCTAGTCGAGTAAAAACACGTGCGAGAGGATGCATCCCGCAGGCTAGTCGAGTAAAAACACGTGCGAGAGGATGCATCCCGCAGGCTAGTCGAGTAAAATCACGTGCGAGAGGATGCATCCCGCAGGCTAGTCGAGTAAAAACACGTGCGAGAGGATGCATCCTGCAGGCTAGTCGAGTAAAAGCACGTGCGAGAGGATGCATCCCGCAGGCTAGTCGAGTAAAAACACGTGCGAGGTTTTGTGGGATGCGCATGCGCAGGTTTTGTGGGATGCGCATGCGCAGGTTTTTTGGGATGCGCATGGCTAGTCGAGCAAAAACACGTGCGAGAGGATGCATCCCGCAGGCTAGTCGAGTAAAAACACGTGCGAGGTTTTGTGGGATGCGCATGCGCAGGTTTTTTGGGATGCGCATGGCTAGTCGAGCAAAAACACGTGCGAGAGGATGCATCCCGCAGGGTAGTCGAGTAAAAACACGTGCGAGAGGATGCATCCCGCAGGCTAGTCGAGTAAAAACACGTGCGAGAGGATGCATCCTGCAGGCAAGTCGAGTAAAAACACGTGCGAGAGGATGCATCCCGCAGGCTAGTCGAGCAAAAACACGTGCGAGAGGATGCATCCCGCAGGCTAGTCGAGCAAAAACACGTGCGAGAGGATGCATCCCGCAGGCTAGTCGAGTAAAAACACGTGCGAGAGGATGCATCCCGCAGGCTAGTCGAGCACAAACACGTGCGAGAGGATGCATCCCGCAGGCTAGTCGAGCAAAAACACGTGCGAGAGGATGCATCCCGCAGGCTAGTAGAGCAAAAACACGTGCGAGAGGATGCATCCCGCAGGCTAGTCGAGTAAAAACACGTGCGAGGTTTTGTGGGATGCGCATGCGCAGGTTTTTTGGGATGCGCATGGATAGTCGAGCAAAAACACGTGCGAGAGGATGCATCCCGCAGGCTAGTCGAGTAAAAACACGTGCGAGAGGATGCATCCCGCAGGCTAGTCGAGTAAAAACACGTGCGAGAGGATGCATCCCGCAGGCTAGTCGAGTAAAAACACGTGCGAGAGGATGCATCACGCAGGCTAGTCGAGTAAAAACACGTGCGAGAGGATGCATCCCGCAGGCTAGTCGAGTAAAAACACGTGCGAGAGGATGCATCCTGCAGGCTAGTCGAGTAAAAACACGTGCGAGAGGATGCATCCCGCAGGCTAGTCGAGTAAAATCACGTGCGAGGTTTTGTGGGATGCGCATGCGCAGGTTTTGTGGGATGCGCATGCGCAGGTTTTTTGGGATGCGCATGGCTAGTCGAGCAAAAACACATGCGAGAGGATGCATCCCGCAGGGTAGTCGAGTAAAAACACGTGCGAGAGGATGCATCCCGCAGGCTAGTCGTGTAAAAACACGTGCGAGAGGATGCATCCCGCAGGCTAGTCGAGTAAAAACACGTGCGAGAGGATGCATCCCGCAGGCTAGTCGAGTAAAAACACGTGCGAGAGGATGCATCCCGCAGGCTAGTCGAGTAAAAACACGTGCGAGAGGATGCATCCTGCAGGCTAGTCGAGTAAAATCACGTGCGAGAGGATGCATCCCGCAGGCTAGTCGAGTAAAAACACGTGCGAGAGGATGCATCCTGCAGGCTAGTCGAGTAAAAACACGTGCGAGAGGATGCATCCTGCAGGCTAGTCGAGTAAATACACGTGCGAGAGGATGCATCCCGCAGGCTAGTCGAGCAAAAACACGTGCGAGAGGATGCATCCCGCAGGCTAGTCGAGCAAAAACACGTGCGAGAGGATGCATCCCGCAGGCTAGTCGAGTAAAAACACGTGCGAGAGGATGCATCCCGCAGGCTAGTCGAGCACAAACACGTGCGAGAGGATGCATCCCGCAGGCTAGTCGAGCAAAAACACGTGCGAGGTTTTGTGGGATGCGCATGCGCAGGTTTTGTGGGATGCGCATGCGCAGGTTTTTTGGGATGCGCATGCCTAGTCGAGCAAAAACACGTGCGAGAGGATGCATCCCGCAGGCTAGTCCAGCAAAAACACGTGCGAGAGGATGCATCCCGCAGTCTAGTCGAGTAAAAACACGTGCGAGAGGATGCATCCCGCAGGCTAGTCGAGTAAAAACACGTGCGAGAGGATGCATCCTGCAGGCTAGTCGAGTAAAAACACGTGCGAGAGGATGCATCCCGCAGTCTAGTCGAGTAAAATCACGTGCGAGGTTTTGTGGGATGCGCATGCGCAGGTTTTTTTGGATGCGCATGGCTAGTCGAGCAAAAACACGTGCGAGAGGATGCATCCCGCAGGGTAGTCGAGTAAAAACACGTGCGAGAGGATGCATCCCGCAGGCTAGTCGAGTAAAAACACGTGCGAGAGGATGCATCCCGCAGGCTAGTCGAGTAAAAACACATGCGAGGTTTTGTGGGATGCGCATGCGCAGGTTTTTTGGGATGCGCATGGCTAGTCGAGCAAAAACACGTGCGAGAGGATGCATCCCGCAGGGTAGTCGAGTAAAAACACGTGCGAGAGGATGCATCCCGCAGGCTAGTCGTGTAAAAACACGTGCTAGAGGATGCATCCCGCAGGCTAGTCGAGTAAAAACACGTGCGAGAGGATGCATCCCGCAGGCTAGTCGAGTAAAAACACTGCGAGAGGTTGCATCCCGCAGGCTAGTCGAGTATAAACACGTGCGAGAGGATGCATCCTGCAGGCTAGTCGAGTAAAAACACGTGCGAGAGGATGCATCCCGCAGGCTAGTCGAGTAAAAACACGTGCGAGGTTTTGTGGGATGCGCATGCGCAGGTTTTGTGGGATGCGCATGCGCAGGTTTTTTGGGATGCGCATGGCTAGTCGAGCAAAAACACGTGCGAGAGGATGCATCCCGCAGGGTAGTCGTGTAAAAACACGTGCGAGAGGATGCATCCCGCAGGCTAGTCGAGTAAAAACACGTGCGAGAGGATGCATCCCGCAGGCTAGTCGAGTAAAAACACGTGCGAGGTTTTGTGGGATGCGCATGCGCAGGTTTTTTGGGATGCGCATGGCTAGTCGAGCAAAAACACGTGCGAGAGGATGCATCCCGCAGGGTAGTCGAGTAAAAACACGTGCGAGAGGATGCATCCCGCAGGCTAGTCGAGTAAAAACACGTGCGAGAGGATGCATCCCGCAGGCTAGTAGAGCAAAAACACGTGCGAGAGGATGCATCCCGCAGGCTAGTCGAGTAAAAACACGTGCGAGTTTTTGTGGGATGCGCATGCGCAGGTTTTGTGGGATGCGCATGCGCAGGTTTTTTGGGATGCTCATGGCTAGTCGAGCAAAAACACGTGCGAGAGGATGCATCCCGCAGGCTAGTCGAGTAAAAACACGTGCGAGAGGATGCATCCCGCAGGCTAGTCGAGTAAAAACACGTGCGAGAGGATGCATCCCGCAGGCTAGTCGAGTAAAAACACGTGCGAGAGGATGCATCACGCAGGCTAGTCGAGTAAAAACACGTGCGAGAGGATGCATCCCGCAGGCTAGTCGAGTAAAAACACGTGCGAGAGGATGCATCCCGCAGGCTAGTCGAGTAAAAACACGTGCGAGAGGATGCATCCCGCAGGCTAGTCGAGTAAAAACACGTGCGAGGTTTTGTGGGATGCGCATGCGCAGGTTTTGTGGGATGCGCATGCGCAGGTTTTTTGGGATGCGCATGCGCAGGTTTTTTGGGATGCGCATGCCTAGTCGAGCAAAAACACGTGCGAGAGGATGCATCCCGCAGGCTAGTCCAGCAAAAACACGTGCGAGAGGATGCATCCCGCAGGCTAGTCGAGTAAAAACACGTGCGAGAGGATGCATCCCGCAGGCTAGTCGAGTAAAAACACGTGCGGGAGGATGCATCCTGCAGGCTAGTCGAGTAAAAACACGTGCGAGAGGATGCATCCCGCAGGCTAGTCGAGTAAAAACACGTGCGAGAGGATGCATCCCGCAGGCTAGTCGAGTAAAATCACGTGCGAGAGGATGCATCCCGCAGGCTAGTCGAGTAAAAACACGTGCGAGAGGATGCATCCTGCAGGCTAGTCGAGTAAAAGCACGTGCGAGAGGATGCATCCCGCAGGCTAGTCGAGTAAAAACACGTGCGAGGTTTTGTGGGATGCGCATGCGCAGGTTTTGTGGGATGCGCATGCGCAGGTTTTTTGGGATGCGCATGGCTAGTCGAGCAAAAACACGTGCGAGAGGATGCATCCCGCAGGCTAGTCGAGTAAAAACACGTGCGAGGTTTTGTGGGATGCGCATGCGCAGGTTTTTTGGGATGCGCATGGCTAGTCGAGCAAAAACACGTGCGAGAGGATGCATCCCGCAGGGTAGTCGAGTAAAAACACGTGCGAGAGGATGCATCCCGCAGGCTAGTCGAGTAAAAACACGTGCGAGAGGATGCATCCTGCAGGCTAGTCGAGTAAAAACACGTGCGAGAGGATGCATCCCGCAGGCTAGTCGAGCAAAAACACGTGCGAGAGGATGCATCCCGCAGGCTAGTCGAGCAAAAACACGTGCGAGAGGATGCATCCCGCAGGCTAGTCGAGTAAAAACACGTGCGAGAGGATGCATCCCGCAGGCTAGTCGAGCACAAACACGTGCGAGAGGATGCATCCCGCAGGCTAGTCGAGCAAAAACACGTGCGAGAGGATGCATCCCGCAGGCTAGTAGAGCAAAAACACGTGCGAGAGGATGCATCCCGCAGGCTAGTCGAGTAAAAACACGTGCGAGGTTTTGTGGGATGCGCATGCGCAGGTTTTTTGGGATGCGCATGGCTAGTCGAGCAAAAACACGTGCGAGAGGATGCATCCCGCAGGCTAGTCGAGTAAAAACACGTGCGAGAGGATGCATCCCGCAGGCTAGTCGAGTAAAAACACGTGCGAGAGGATGCATCCCGCAGGCTAGTCGAGTAAAAACACGTGCGAGAGGATGCATCACGCAGGCTAGTCGAGTAAAAACACGTGCGAGAGGATGCATCCCGCAGGCTAGTCGAGTAAAAACACGTGCGAGAGGATGCATCCCGCAGGCTAGTCGAGTAAAAACACGTGCGAGAGGATGCATCCCGCAGGCTAGTCGAGTAAAAACACGTGCGAGGTTTTGTGGGATGCGCATGCGCAGGTTTTGTGGGATGCGCATGCGCAGGTTTTTTGGGATGCGCATGCGCAGGTTTTTTGGGTTGCGCAGTCCTAGTCGAGCAAAAACACGTGCGAGAGGATGCATCCCGCAGGCTAGTCGAGTAAAAACACGTGCGGGGTTTTGTGGGATGCGCATGTGCAGGTTTTGTGGGATGCGCATGCGTAGGGTTTTTGGGATGCGCATGGCTAGTCGAGTAAAAACACGTGCGAGAGGATGCATCCCGCGGGCTAGTCGAGTAAAAACACGTGCGAGAGGATGCATCCCGCAGGCTAGTCGAGTAAAAACACGTGCGAGAGGATGCATCCTGCAGGCTAGTCGAGTAAAAACACGTGCGAGAGGATGCATCCCGCAGGCTAGTCGAGTAAAATCACGTGCGAGGTTTTGTGGGATGCGCATGCGCAGGTTTTTTGGGATGCGCATGGCTAGTCGAGCAAAAACACGTGCGAGAGGATGCATCCCGCAGGGTAGTCGAGTAAAAACACGTGCGAGAGGATGCATCCCGCAGGCTAGTCGTGTAAAAACACGTGCGAGAGGATGCATCCCGCAGGCTAGTCGAGTAAAAACACGTGCGAGAGGATGCATCCCGCAGGCTAGTCGAGTAAAAACACGTGCGAGAGGATGCATCCCGCAGGCTAGTCGAGTAAAAACACGTGCGAGAGGATGCATCCTGCAGGCTAGTCGAGTAAAAACACGTGCGAGGTTTTGTGGGATGCGCATGCGCAGGTTTTGTGGGATGCGCATGCGCAGGTTTTTTGGGATGCGCATGGCTAGTCGAGCAAAAACACGTGCGAGAGGATGCATCCCGCAGGGTAGTCGTGTAAAAACACGTGCGAGAGGATGCATCCCGCAGGCTAGTCGAGTAAAAACACGTGCGAGAGGATGCATCCCGCAGGCTAGTCGAGTAAAAACACGTGCGAGGTTTTGTGGGATGCGCATGCGCAGGTTTTTTGGGATGCGCATGGCTAGTCGAGCAAAAACACGTGCGAGAGGATGCATCCCGCAGGGTAGTCGAGTAAAAACACGTGCGAGAGGATGCATCCCGCAGGCTAGTCGAGTAAAAACACGTGCGAGAGGATGCATCCTGCAGGCTAGTCGAGTAAAAACACGTGCGAGAGGATGCATCCCGCAGGCTAGTCGAGCAAAAACACGTGCGAGAGGATGCATCCCGCAGGCTAGTCGAGCAAAAACACGTGCGAGAGGATGCATCCCGCAGGCTAGTCGAGTAAAAACACGTGCGAGAGGATGCATCCCGCAGGCTAGTCGAGCACAAACACGTGCGAGAGGATGCATCCCGCAGGCTAGTCGAGCAAAAACACGTGCGAGGTTTTGTGGGATGCGCATGCGCAGGTTTTGTGGGATGCGCATGCGCAGGTTTTTTGGGATGCGCATGCCTAGTCGAGCAAAAACACGTGCGAGAGGATGCATCCCGCAGGCTAGTCCAGCAAAAACACGTGCGAGAGGATGCATCCCGCAGTCTAGTCGAGTAAAAACACGTGCGAGAGGATGCATCCCGCAGGCTAGTCGAGTAAAAACACGTGCGAGAGGATGCATCCTGCAGGCTAGTCGAGTAAAAACACGTGCGAGAGGATGCATCCCGCAGTCTAGTCGAGTAAAATCACGTGCGAGGTTTTGTGGGATGCGCATGCGCAGGTTTTTTTGGATGCGCATGGCTAGTCGAGCAAAAACACGTGCGAGAGGATGCATCCCGCAGGGTAGTCGAGTAAAAACACGTGCGAGAGGATGCATCCCGCAGGCTAGTCGAGTAAAAACACGTGCGAGAGGATGCATCCCGCAGGCTAGTCGAGTAAAAACACATGCGAGGTTTTGTGGGATGCGCATGCGCAGGTTTTTTGGGATGCGCATGGCTAGTCGAGCAAAAACACGTGCGAGAGGATGCATCCCGCAGGGTAGTCGAGTAAAAACACGTGCGAGAGGATGCATCCCGCAGGCTAGTCGTGTAAAAACACGTGCTAGAGGATGCATCCCGCAGGCTAGTCGAGTAAAAACACGTGCGAGAGGATGCATCCCGCAGGCTAGTCGAGTAAAAACACTGCGAGAGGTTGCATCCCGCAGGCTAGTCGAGTATAAACACGTGCGAGAGGATGCATCCTGCAGGCTAGTCGAGTAAAAACACGTGCGAGAGGATGCATTCCGCAGGCTAGTCGAGTAAAAACACTTGCGAGGTTTTGTGGGATGCGCATGCGCAGGTTTTTTGGGATGCGCATTTCTAGTCGAGCAAAAACACGTGCGAGAGGATGCATCCCGCAGGGTAGTCGTGTAAAAACACGTGCGAGAGGATGCATCCCGCAGGCTAGTCGAGTAAAAACACGTGCGAGAGGATGCATCCCGCAGGCTAGTCGAGTAAAAACACGTGCGAGGTTTTGTGGGATGCGCATGCGCAGGTTTTTTGGGATGCGCATGGCTAGTCGAGCAAAAACACGTGCGAGAGGATGCATCCCGCAGGGTAGTCGAGTAAAAACACGTGCGAGAGGATGCATCCCGCAGGCTAGTCGAGTAAAAACACGTGCGAGAGGATGCATCCCGCAGGCTAGTAGAGCAAAAACACGTGCGAGAGGATGCATCCCGCAGGCTAGTCGAGTAAAAACACGTGCGAGGTTTTGTGGGATGCGCATGCGCAGGTTTTGTGGGATGCGCATGCGCAGGTTTTTTGGGATGCGCATGGCTAGTCGAGCAAAAACACGTGCGAGAGGATGCATCCCGCAGGCTAGTCGAGTAAAAACACGTGCGAGAGGATGCATCCCGCAGGCTAGTCGAGTAAAAACACGTGCGAGAGGATGCATCCCGCAGGCTAGTCGAGTAAAAACACGTGCGAGAGGATGCATCACGCAGGCTAGTCGAGTAAAAACACGTGCGAGAGGATGCATCCCGCAGGCTAGTCGAGTAAAAACACGTGCGAGAGGATGCATCCCGCAGGCTAGTCGAGTAAAAACACGTGCGAGAGGATGCATCCCGCAGGCTAGTCGAGTAAAAACACGTGCGAGGTTTTGTGGGATGCGCATGCGCAGGTTTTGTGGGATGCGCATGCGCAGGTTTTTTGGGATGCGCATGCGCAGGTTTTTTGGGATGCGCATGCCTAGTCGAGCAAAAACACGTGCGAGAGGATGCATCCCGCAGGCTAGTCCAGCAAAAACACGTGCGAGAGGATGCATCCCGCAGGCTAGTCGAGTAAAAACACGTGCGAGAGGATGCATCCCGCAGGCTAGTCGAGTAAAAACACGTGCGGGAGGATGCATCCTGCAGGCTAGTCGAGTAAAAACACGTGCGAGAGGATGCATCCCGCAGGCTAGTCGAGTAAAAACACGTGCGAGAGGATGCATCCCGCAGGCTAGTCGAGTAAAATCACGTGCGAGAGGATGCATCCCGCAGGCTAGTCGAGTAAAAACACGTGCGAGAGGATGCATCCTGCAGGCTAGTCGAGTAAAAGCACGTGCGAGAGGATGCATCCCGCAGGCTAGTCGAGTAAAAACACGTGCGAGGTTTTGTGGGATGCGCATGCGCAGGTTTTGTGGGATGCGCATGCGCAGGTTTTTTGGGATGCGCATGGCTAGTCGAGCAAAAACACGTGCGAGAGGATGCATCCCGCAGGGTAGTCGTGTAAAAACACGTGCGAGAGGATGCATCCCGCAGGCTAGTCGAGTAAAAACACGTGCGAGAGGATGCATCCCGCAGGCTAGTCGAGTAAAAACACGTGCGAGGTTTTGTGGGATGCGCATGCGCAGGTTTTTTGGGATGCGCATGGCTAGTCGAGCAAAAACACGTGCGAGAGGATGCATCCCGCAGGGTAGTCGAGTAAAAACACGTGCGAGAGGATGCATCCCGCAGGCTAGTCGAGTAAAAACACGTGCGAGAGGATGCATCCTGCAGGCTAGTCGAGCAAAAACACGTGCGAGAGGATGCATCCCGCAGGCTAGTCGAGCAAAAACACGTGCGAGAGGATGCATCCCGCAGGCTAGTCGAGTAAAAACACGTGCGAGAGGATGCATCCCGCAGGCTAGTCGAGCACAAACACGTGCGAGAGGATGCATCCCGCAGGCTAGTCGAGCAAAAACACGTGCGAGAGGATGCATCCCGCAGGCTAGTAGAGCAAAAACACGTGCGAGAGGATGCATCCCGCAGGCTAGTCGAGTAAAAACACGTGCGAGGTTTTGTGGGATGCGCATGCGCAGGTTTTTTGGGATGCGCATGGCTAGTCGAGCAAAAACACGTGCGAGAGGATGCATCCCGCAGGCTAGTCGAGTAAAAACACGTGCGAGAGGATGCATCCCGCAGGCTAGTCGAGTAAAAACACGTGCGAGAGGATGCATCCCGCAGGCTAGTCGAGTAAAAACACGTGCGAGAGGATGCATCACGCAGGCTAGTCGAGTAAAAACACGTGCGAGAGGATGCATCCCGCAGGCTAGTCGAGTAAAAACACGTGCGATAGGATGCATCCCGCAGGCTAGTCGAGTAAAAACACGTGCGAGAGGATGCATCCCGCAGGCTAGTCGAGTAAAAACACGTGCGAGGTTTTGTGGGATGCGCATGCGCAGGTTTTGTGGGATGCGCATGCGCAGGTTTTTTGGGATGCGCATGCGCAGGTTTTTTGGGTTGCGCATGCCTAGTCGAGCAAAAACACGTGCGAGAGGATGCATCCCGCAGGCTAGTCCAGCAAAAACACGTGCGAGACGATGCATCCCGCAGGCTAGTCGAGTAAAAGCACGTGCGAGAGGATGCATCCCGCAGGCTAGTCGAGTAAAAACACGTGCGGGAGGATGCATCCTGCAGGCTAGTCGAGTAAAAACACGTGCGAGAGGATGCATCCCGCAGGCTAGTCGAGTAAAATCACGTGCGAGGATTTGTGGGATGCGCATGCGCAGGTTTTGTGGGATGCGCATGCGCAGGTTTTTTAGGATGCGCATGGCTAGTCGAGCAAAAACACGTGCGAGAGGATGCATCCCGCAGGGTAGTCGAGTAAAAACACGTGCGAGAGGATGCATCCCGCAGGCTAGTCGAGTAAAAACACGTGCGAGAGGATGCATCCCGCAGGCTAGTCGAGTAAAAACACATGCGAGAGGATGCATCCCGCAGGCTAGTCGAGTAAAAACACGTGCGAGAGGATGCATCCTGCAGGCTAGTCGAGTAAAAACACGTGCGAGAGGATGCATCCCGCAGGCTAGTCGAGTAAAAACACGTGCGAGGTTTTGTGGGATGCGCATGCGCAGGTTTTGTGGGATGCGCATGCGCAGGTTTTTTGGGATGCGCATGGCTAGTCGAGCAAAAACACGTGCGAGAGGATGCATCCCGCAGGCTAGTCGAGCAAAAACACGTGCGAGAGGATGCATCCCGCAGGCTAGTCGAGTAAAAACACGTGCGAGGTTTTGTGGGATGCGCATGCGCAGGTTTTTTGGGATGCGCATGGCTAGTCGAGCAAAAACACGTGCGAGAGGATGCATCCCGCAGGCTAGTCGAGTAAAAACACGTGCAAGGTTTTGTGGGATGCGCATGCGCAGGTTTTTTGGGATGCGCATGGCTAGTCGAGCAAAAACACGTGCGAGAGGATGCATCCCGCAGGCTAGTCGAGTAGAAACACGTGCGAGAGGATGCATCCTGCAGGCTAGTCGAGTAAAAACACGTGCGAGAGGATGCATCCCGCAGGCTAGTCGAGTAAAAACACGTGCGAGGTTTTGTGGGATGCGCATGCGCAGGTTTTGTGGGATGCGCATGCGCAGGTTTTTTGGGATGCGCATGGCTAGTCGAGTAAAAACACGTACGAGAGGATGCATCCCGCAGGCTAGTCGAGTAAAAACACGTGCGAGAGGATGCATCCCGCAGGCTAGTCGAGTAAAAACACGTGCGAGGTTTTGTGGGATGCGCATGCGCAGGTTTTGTGGGATGCGCATGCGCAGGTTTTTTGGGATGCGCATGGCTAGTCGAGCAAAAACACGTGCGAGAGGATGCATCCCGCAGGCTAGTCGAGCAAAAACACGTGCGAGAGGATGCATCCCGCAGGCTAGTCGAGTAAAAACACGTGCGAGGTTTTGTGGGATGCGCATGCGCAGGTTTTTTGGGATGCGCATGGCTAGTCGAGCAAAAACACGTGCGAGAGGATGCATCCCGCAGGCTAGTCGAGCAAAAACACGTGCGAGACGATGCATCCCGCAGGCTAGTCGAGTAAAAACACGTGCGAGAGGATGCATCCCGCAGGCTAGTCGAGTAAAAACAAGTGCGAGAGGATGCATCCCGCAGGCTAGTCGAGTAAAAACACGTGCGAGGTTTTGTGGGATGCGCATGCGCAGGTTTTGTGGGAGGCGCATGCGCAGGTTTTTTGGGATGCGCATGCGCAGGTTTTTTGGGATGCGCATGGCTAGTCGAGGAAAAACACGTGCGAGAGGATGCATCCCGCAGGCTAGTCGAGTAAAAACACGTGCGAGGTTTTGTGGGATGCGCATGCCTAGTCGAGCAAAAACACGTGCGAGAGGATGCATCCCGCAGGCTAGTCGAGCAAAAACACGTGCGAGAGGATGCATCCCGCAGGCTAGTCGAGTAAAAACACGTGCGAGAGGATGCATCCCGCAGGCTAGTCGAGTAAAAACACGTGCGAGAGGATGCATCCCGCAGGCTAGTCGAGTAAAAACACGTGCGAGGTTTTGTGGGATGCGCATGCGCAGGTTTTGTGGGATGCGCATGCGCAGGTTTTTTGGGATGCGCATGCGCAGGTTTTTTGGGATGCGCATGGCTAGTCGAGCAAAAACACGTGCGAGAGGATGCATCCCGCAGGCTAGTCGAGTAAAAACACGTGCGAGAGGATGCATCCTGCAGGCTAGTCGAGTAAAAACACGTGCGAGAGGATGCATCCCGCAGGCTAGTCGAGTAAAAACACGTGCGAGGTTTTGTGGGATGCGCATGCGCAGGTTTTGTGGGATGCGCATGCGCAGGTTTTTTGGGATGCGCATGGCTAGTCGAGCAAAAACACGTGCGAGTGGATGCATCCCGCAGGGTAGTCGAGTAAAAACACGTGCGAGAGGATGCATCCCGCAGGCTAGTCGAGTAAAAACACGTGCGAGAGGATGCATCCCGCAGGCTAGTCGAGCAAAAACACGTGCGAGAGGATGCATCCCGCAGGCTAGTCGAGTAAAAACACGTGTGAGGTTTTGTGGGATGCGCATGCGCAGGTTTTTTGGGATGCGCATGGCTAGTCGAGTAAAAACACGTGCGAGAGGATGCATCCCGCAGGCTAGTCGAGTAAAAACACGTGCGAGTGGATGCATCCCGCAGGCTAGTCGAGCAAAAACACGTGCGAGAGGATGCATGCCGCAGGCTAGTCGAGTAAAAACACGTGCGAGAGGATGAATCCCGAAGGCTAGTCGAGTAAAAACACGTGCGAGAGGATGCATCCCGCAGGCTAGTCGAGTAAAAACACGTGCGAGAGGATGCGTCCCGCAGGCTAGTCGAGCAAAAACACGTGCGAGAGGATGCATCCTGCAGGCTAGTCGAGTAAAAACACGTGCGAGAGGATGCATCCCGCAGGCTAGTCGAGCAAAAACACGTGCGAGGTTTTGTGGGATGCGCATGCGCAGGTTTTTTGGGATGCGCATGGCTAGTCGAGCAAAAACACGTGCGAGAGGATGCATCCCGCAGGGTAGTCGAGTAAAAACACGTGCGAGAGGATGCATCCCGCAGGCTAGTCGTGTAAAAACACGTGCTAGAGGATGCATCCCGCAGGCTAGTCGAGTAAAAACACGTGCGAGAGGATGCATCCCGCAGGCTAGTCGAGTAAAAACACTGCGAGAGGATGCATCCCGCAGGCTAGTCGAGTAAAAACACGTGCGAGAGGATGCATCCTGCAGGCTAGTCGAGTAAAAACACGTGCGAGAGGATGCATCCCACAGGCTAGTCGAGTAAAAACACGTGTGAGGTTTTGTGGGATGCGCATGCGCAGGTTTTGTGGGATGCGCATGCGCAGGTTTTGTGGGATGCGCATGCGCAGGTTTTTTGGGATGCGCATGCGCAGCTTTTTTGGGATGCGCATGGCTAGTCGAGTAAAAACACGTGCGAGAGGATGCATCCCGCAGGCTAGTCGAGTAAAAACACGTGCGAGTGGATGCATCCCGCAGGCTAGTCGAGCAAAAACACGTGCGAGAGGATGCATGCCGCAGGCTAGTCGAGTAAAAACACGTGCGAGAGGATGAATCCCGAAGGCTAGTCGAGAAAAACACGTGCAAGAGGATGCATCCCGCAGGCTAGTCGAGTAAAAACACGTGCGAGAGGATGCGTCCCGCAGGCTAGTCGAGCAAAAACACGTGCGAGAGGATGCATCCTGCAGGCTAGTCGAGTAAAAACACGTGCGAGAGGATGCATCCCGCAGGCTAGTCGAGCAAAAACACGTGCGAGAGGATGCATCCCGCAGGCTAGTCGAGCAAAAACACGTGCGAGAGGATGCATCCCGCAGGCTAGTCGAGTAAAAACACGTGCGAGAGGATGCATCCCGCAGGCTAGTCGAGCACAAACACGTGCGAGAGGATGCATCCCGCAGGCTAGTCGAGTAAAAACACGTGCAAGGTTTTGTGGGATGCGCATGCGCAGGTTTTGTGGGATGCGCATGCGCAGGTTTTTTGGGATGCGCATGGCTAGTCGAGCAATAACACGTGCGAGAGGATGCATCCCGCAGGCTAGTCGAGTAAAAACACGTGCGAGAGGATGCATCCTGCAGGCTAGTCGAGTAAAAACACGTGCGAGAGGATGCATCCCGCAGGCTAGTCGAGCAAAAACACGTGCGAGAGGATGCATCCCGCAGGCTAGTCGAGTAAAAACACGTGCTAGAGGATGCATCCCGCAGGCTAGTCGAGCAAAAACACGTGCGAGAGGATGCGTCCCGCAGGCTAGTCGAGCAAAAACACGTGCGAGAGGATGCATCCTGCAGGCTAGTCGAGTAAAAACACGTGCGAGAGGATGCATCCCGCAGGCTAGTCGAGCAAAAACACGTGAGAGAGGATGCATCCCGCAGGCTAGTCGAGCAAAAACACGTGCGAGAGGATGCATCCCGCAGGCTAGTCGTGTAAAAACACGTGCGAGAGGATGCATCCTGCAGGCTAGTCGAGTAAAAACACGTGCGAGAGGATGCATCCCGCAGGCTAGTCGAGTAAAAACACGTGCGAGGTTTTGTGGGATGCGCATGCGCAGGTTTTGTGGGATGCGCATGCGCAGGTTTTTTGTGATGCGCATGGCTAGTCGAGCAAAAACACGTGCGAGAGGATGCATCCCGCAGGGTAGTCGAGTAAAAACACGTGCGAGAGGATGCATCCCGCAGGCTAGTCGAGAAAAAACACGTGCGAGAGGATGAATCCCGAAGGCTAGTCGAGTAAAAGCACGTGCGAGAGGATGCATCCCGCAGGCTAGTCGAGTAAAAACACGTGCGAGAGGATGCGTCCCGCAGGCTAGTCGAGCAAAAACACGTGCGAGATGATGCATCCCGCAGGCTAGTCGAGCAAAAACACGTGCGAGAGGATGCATCCCGCAGGCTAGTCGAGCAAAAACACGTGCGAGAGGATGTATCCCGCAGGCTAGTCGAGTAAAAACACGTGCGGGAGGATGCATCCCGCAGGCTAGTCGAGTAAAAACACGTGCGAGAGGATGCATCCCGCAGGCTAGTCGAGCAAAAACACGTGCGAGAGGATGCATCCCGCAGGCTAGACGAGTAAAAACACGTGCGAGAGGATGCATCCCGCAGGCTACTCGAGTAAAAACACGTGCGAGGTTTTGTGGGATGCGCATGCGCAGGTTTTGTGGGATGCGCATGCGCAGGTTTTTTGGGATGCGCATGGCTAGTCGAGCAAAAACACGTGCGAGAGGATGCATCCCGCAGGGTAGTCGAGTAAAAACACGTGCGAGAGGATGCATCCCGCAGGCTAGTCGAGTAAAAACACGTGCGAGAGGATGCATCCCGCAGGCTAGTCGAGTAAAAACACGTGCGAGAGGATGCATCCTGCAGGCTAGTCGAGTAAAAACACGTGCGAGAGGATGCATCCCGCAGGCTAGTCGAGTAAAAACACGTGTGAGGTTTTGTGGGATGCGCATGCGCAGGTTTTGTGGGATGCGCATGCGCAGGTTTTTTGGGATGCGCATGCGCAGCTTTTTTGGGATGCGCATGGCTAGTCGAGTAAAAACACGTGCGAGAGGATGCATCCCGCAGGCTAGTCGAGTAAAAACACGTGCGAGTGGATGCATCCCGCAGGCTAGTCGAGCAAAAACACGTGCGAGAGGATGCATGCCGCAGGCTAGTCGAGTAAAAACACGTGCGAGAGGATGAATCCCGAAGGCTAGTCGAGAAAAACACGTGCGAGAGGATGCATCCCGCAGGCTAGTCGAGTAAAAACACGTGCGAGAGGATGCGTCCCGCAGGCTAGTCGAGCAAAAACACGTGCGAGAGGATGCATCCTGCAGGCTAGTCGAGTAAAAACACGTGCGAGAGGATGCATCCCGCAGGCTAGTCGAGCAAAAACACGTGCGAGAGGATGCATCCCGCAGGCTAGTCGAGCAAAAACACGTGCGAGAGGATGCATCCCGCAGGCTAGTCGAGTAAAAACACGTGCGAGAGGATGCATCCCGCAGGCTAGTCGAGCACAAACACGTGCGAGAGGATGCATCCCGCAGGCTAGTCGAGTAAAAACACGTGCAAGGTTTTGTGGGATGCGCATGCGCAGGTTTTGTGGGATGCGCATGCGCAGGTTTTTTGGGATGCGCATGGCTAGTCGAGCAAAAACACGTGCGAGAGGATGCATCCCGCAGGCTAGTCGAGTAAAAACACGTGCGAGAGGATGCATCCTGCAGGCTAGTCGAGTAAAAACACGTGCGAGAGGATGCATCCCGCAGGCTAGTCGAGTAAAAACACGTGCTAGAGGATGCATCCCGCAGGCTAGTCGAGCAAAAACACGTGCGAGAGGATGCGTCCCGCAGGCTAGTCGACAAAAAACACGTGCGAGAGGATGCATCCTGCAGGCTAGTCGAGTAAAAACACGTGCGAGAGGATGCATCCCGCAGGCTAGTCGAGCAAAAACACGTGAGAGAGGATGCATCCCGCAGGCTAGTCGAGCAAAAACACGTGCGAGAGGATGCATCCCGCAGGCTAGTCGTGTAAAAACACGTGCGAGAGGATGCATCCTGCAGGCTAGTCGAGTACAAACACGTGCGAGAGGATGCATCCCGCAGGCTAGTCGAGTAAAAACACGTGCGAGGTTTTGTGGGATGCGCATGCGCAGGTTTTGTGGGATGCGCATGCGCAGGTTTTTTGTGATGCGCATGGCTAGTCGAGCAAAAACACGTGCGAGAGGATGCATCCCGCAGGGTAGTCGAGTAAAAACACGTGCGAGAGGATGCATCCCGCAGGCTAGTCGAGAAAAAACACGTGCGAGAGGATGAATCCCGAAGGCTAGTCGAGTAAAAGCACGTGCGAGATGATGCATCCCGCAGGCTAGTCGAGCAAAAACACGTGCGAGAGGATGCATCCCGCAGGCTAGTCGAGCAAAAACACGTGCGAGAGGATGTATCCCGCAGGCTAGTCGAGTAAAAACACGTGCGGGAGGATGCATCCCGCAGGCTAGTCGAGTAAAAACACGTGCGAGAGGATGCATCCCGCAGGCTAGTCGAGCAAAAACACGTGCGAGAGGATGCATCCCGCAGGCTAGACGAGTAAAAACACGTGCGAGAGGATGCATCCCGCAGGCTACTCGAGTAAAAACACGTGCGAGGTTTTGTGGGATGCGCATGCGCAGGTTTTGTGGGATGCGCATGCGCAGGTTTTTTGGGATGCGCATGGCTAGTCGAGCAAAAACACGTGCGAGAGGATGCATCCCGCAGGGTAGTCGAGTAAAAACACGTGCGAGAGGATGCATCCCGCAGGCTAGTCGAGTAAAAACACGTGCGAGAGGATGCATCCCGCAGGCTAGTCGAGTAAAAACACGTGCGAGGTTTTGTGGGATGCGCATGCGCAGGTTTTGTGGGATGCGCATGCGCAGGATTTTTGGGATGCGCATGGCTAGTCGAGCAAAAACACGTGCGAGAGGATGCATCCCGCAGGCTAGTCGAGCAAAAACACGTGCGAGAGGATGCATCCCGCAGGCTAGTCGAGTAAAAACACGTGCGAGGTTTTGTGGGATGCGCATGCGCAGGTTTTGTGGGATGCGCATGCGCAGGTTTTTTGGGATGCGCATGCGCAGGTTTTTTGGGATGCGCATGCCTAGTCGAGCAAAAACACGTGCGAGAGGATGCATCCCGCAGGCTAGTCGAGTAAAAACACGTGCGAGGTTTTGTGGGATGCGCATGCGCAGGATTTGTGGGAGGCGCATGCGCAGGTTTTTTGGGATGCGCATGCGCAGGTTTTTTGGGATGCGCATGGCTAGTCGAGGAAAAACACGTGCGAGAGGATGCATCCCGCAGGCTAGTCGAGTAAAAACACGTGCGAGGTTTTGTGGGATGCGCATGCGCAGGTTTTTTGGGATGCGCATGGCTAGTCGAGCAAAAACACGTGCGAGAGGATGCATCCCGCAGGCTAGTCGAGCAAAAACACGTGCGAGAGGATGCATCCCGCAGGCTAGTCGAGTAAAAACACGTGCGAGGTTTTGTGGGATGCGCATGCGCAGGTTTTGTGGGAGGCGCATGCGCAGGTTTTTTGGGATGCGCATGCGCAGGTTTTTTGGGATGCGCATGGCTAGTCGAGGAAAAACACGTGCGAGAGGATGCATCCCGCAGGCTAGTCGAGTAAAAACACGTGCGAGGTTTTGTGGGATGCGCATGCGCAGGTTTTGTGGGATACGCATGCGCAGGTTTTTTGGGATGCGCATGGCTAGTCGAGCAAAAACACGTGCGAGAGGATGCATCCCGCAGGGAAGTCGAGTAAAAACACGTGCGAGAGGATGCATCCCGCAGGCTAGTCGAGTAAAAACACGTGCGAGGTTTTGTGGGATGCGCATGCGCAGGTTTTGTGGGATGCGCATGCGCAGGTTTTTTGGGATGCGCATGGCTAGTCGAGCAAAAACACGTGCGAGAGGATGCATCCCGCAGGCTAGTCGAGTAAAAACACGTGCGAGAGGATGCATCCTGCAGGCTAGTCGAGTAGAAACACGTGCGAGAGGATGCATCCCGCAGGCTAGTCGAGTAAAAACACGTGCGAGGTTTTGTGGGATGCGCATGCGTAGGTTTTGTGGGATGCGCATGCGCAGGTTTTTTGGGATGCATATGCGCAGGTTTTTTGGGATGCACATGGCTAGTCGAGCAAAAACACGTGCGAGAGGATGCATCCCGCAGGCTAGTCGAGTAAAAACACGTGCGAGAGGATGCATCCTGCAGGCTAGTCGAGTAAAAACACGTGCGAGAGGATGCATCCCGCAGGCTAGTCGAGTAAAAACACGTGCGAGGTTTTGTGGGATGCGCATGCGCAGGTTTTGTGGGATGCGCATGCGCAGGTTTTTTGGGATGCGCATGGCTAGTCGAGCAAAAACACGTGCGAGAGGATGCATCCCGCAGGGTAGTCGAGTAAAAACACGTGCGAGAGGATGCATCCCGCAGGCTAGTCGAGTAAAAACACGTGCGAGAGGATGAATCCCGAAGGCTAGTCGAGTAAAAACACGTGCGAGAGGATGCATCCCGCAGGCTAGTCGAGTAAAAACACGTGCGAGGTTTTGTGGGATGCGCATGCGCAGGTTTTGTGGGATGCGCATGCGCAGGTTTTTTGGGATGCGCATGGCTAGTCGAGCAAAAACACGTGCGAGAGGATGCATCCCGCAGGGAAGTCGAGTAAAAACACGTGCGAGAGGATGCATCCCGCAGGCTAGTCGAGTAAAAACACGTGCGAGGTTTTGTGGGATGCGCATGCGCAGGTTTTGTGGGATGCGCATGCGCAGGTTTTTTGGGATGCGCATGGCTAGTCGAGCAAAAACACGTGCGAGAGGATGCATCCCGCAGGCTAGTCGAGTAAAAACACGTGCGAGAGGATGCATCCTGCAGGCTAGTCGAGTAGAAACACGTGCGAGAGGATGCATCCCGCAGGCTAGTCGAGTAAAAACACGTGCGAGGTTTTGTGGGATGCGCATGCGTAGGTTTTGTGGGATGCGCATGCGCAGGTTTTTTGGGATGCATATGCGCAGGTTTTTTGGGATGCACATGGCTAGTCGAGCAAAAACACGTGCGAGAGGATGCATCCCGCAGGCTAGTCGAGTAAAAACACGTGCAAGAGGATGCATCCTGCAGGCTAGTCGAGTAAAAACACGTGCGAGAGGATGCATCCCGCAGGCTAGTCGAGTAAAAACACGTGCGAGGTTTTGTGGGATGCGCATGCGCAGGTTTTGTGGGATGCGCATGCGCAGGTTTTTTGGGATGCGCATGGCTAGTCGAGCAAAAACACGTGCGAGAGGATGCATCCCGCAGGGTAGTCGAGTAAAAACACGTGCGAGAGGATGCATCCCGCAGGCTAGTCGAGTAAAAACACGTGCGAGAGGATGAATCCCGAAGGCTAGTCGAGTAAAAACACGTGCGAGAGGATGCATCCCGCAGGCTAGTCGAGTAAAAACACGTGCGAGAGGATGCGTCCCGCAGGCTAGTCGAGCAAAAACACGTGCGAGAGGATGCATCCCGCAGGCTAGTCGAGCAAAAACACGTGCGAGAGGATGCATCCCGCAGGCTAGTCGAGTAAAAACACGTGCGAGGTTTTGTGGGATGCGCATGCGCAGGTTTTGTGGGATGCGCATGCGCAGGTTTTTTGGGATGCGCATGCGCAGGTTTTTTGGGATGCGCATGGCTAGTCGAGGAAAAACACGTGCGAGAGGATGCATCCCGCAGGCTAGTCGAGTAAAAACACGTGTGAGGTTTTGTGGGATGCGCATGCGCAGGTTTTGTGGGATGCGCATGCGCAGGTTTTTTGGGATGCGCATGCGCAGGTTTTTTGGGATGCGCATGGCTAGTCGAGTAAAAACACGTGCGAGAGGATGCATCCCGCAGGCTAGTCGAGTAAAAACACGTGCGAGAGGATGCATGCCGCAGGCTAGTCGAGTAAAAACACGTGCGAGAGGATGAATCCCGAAGGCTAGTCGAGTAAAAACACGTGCGAGAGGATGCATCCCGCAGGCTAGTCGAGTAAAAACACGTGCGAGAGGATGCGTCCCGCAGGCTAGTCGAGCAAAAACACGTGCGAGAGGATGCATCCTGCAGGCTAGTCGAGTAAAAACACGTGCGAGAGGATGCATCCCGCAGGCTAGTCGAGCAAAAACACGTGCGAGAGGATGCATCCCGCAGGCTAGTCGAGCAAAAACACGTGCGAGAGGATGCATCCCGCAGGCTAGTCGAGTAAAAACACGTGCGAGAGGATGCATCCCGCAGGCTAGTCGAGCACAAACACGTGCGAGAGGATGCATCCCGCAGGCTAGTCGAGTAAAAACACGTGCAAGGTTTTGTGGGATGCGCATGCGCAGGTTTTGTGGGATGCGCATGCGCAGGTTTTTTGGGATGCGCATGGCTAGTCGAGCAAAAACACGTGCGAGAGGATGCATCCCGCAGGCTAGTCGAGTAAAAACACGTGCGAGAGGATGCATCCTGCAGGCTAGTCGAGTAAAAACACGTGCGAGAGGATGCATCCCGCAGGCTAGTCGAGCAAAAACACGTGCGAGAGGATGCATCCCGCAGGCTAGTCGAGTAAAAACACGTGCGAGAGGATGCATCCCGCAGGCTAGTCGAGCACAAACACGTGCGAGAGGATGCATCCCGCAGGCTAGTCGAGTAAAAACACGTGCAAGGTTTTGTGGGATGCGCATGCGCAGGTTTTGTGGGATGCGCATGCGCAGGTTTTTTGGGATGCGCATGGCTAGTCGAGCAAAAACACGTGCGAGAGGATGCATCCCGCAGGCTAGTCGAGTAAAAACACGTGCGAGAGGATGCATCCTGCAGGCTGGTCGAGTAAAAACAAGTGCGAGAGGATGCATCCCGCAGGCTAGTCGAGTAAAAACACGTGCGAGGTTTTGTGGGATGCGCATGCGCAGGTTTTGTGGGATGCGCATGCGCAGGTTTTATGGGATGCGCATGGCTAGTCGAGTAAAAACACGTGCGAGAGGATGCATCCCGCAGGCTAGTCGAGTAAAAACACGTGCGAGAGGATGCATCCCGCAGGCTAGTCGAGTAAAAACACGTGCGAGGTTTTGTGGGATGCGCATGCGCAGGTTTTGTGGGATGCGCATGGCTAGTCGAGCAAAAACACGTGCGAGAGGATGCATGCCGCAGGCTAGTCGAGTAAAAACACGTGCGAGAGGATGCGTCCCGCAGGCTAGTCGAGCAAAAACACGTGCGAGAGGATGCATCCTGCAGGCTAGTCGAGTAAAAACACGTGCGAGAGGATGCATCCCGCAGCCTAGTCGAGCAAAAACACGTGCGAGAGGATGCATCCCGCAGGGTAGTCGAGTAAAAACACGTGCGAGAGGATGCATCCCGCAGGCTAGTCGAGTAAAAACACGTGCGAGGTTTTGTGGGATGCGCATGCGCAGGTTTTGTGGGATGCGCATGCGCAGGTTTTTTGGGATGCGCATGGCTAGTCGAGCAAAAACACGTGCGAGAGGATGCATCCCGCAGGCTAGTCGAGTAAAAACACGTGCGAGAGGATGCATCCTGCAGGCTAGTCGAGTAGAAACACGTGCGAGAGGATGCATCCCGCAGGCTAGTCGAGTAAAAACACGTGCGAGGTTTTGTAGGATGCGCATGCGTAGGTTTTGTGGGATGCGCATGCGCAGGTTTTTTGGGATGCATATGCGCAGGTTTTTTGGGATGCGCATGGCTAGTCGAGCAAAAACACGTGCGAGAGGATGCATCCCGCAGGCTAGTCGAGTAAAAACACGTGCGAGAGGATGCATCCTGCAGGCTAGTCGAGTAAAAACACGTGCGAGAGGATGCATCCCGCAGGCTAGTCGAGCAAAAACACGTGCGAGAGGATGCATCCCGCAGGCTAGTCGAGTAAAAACACGTGCGAGGTTTTGTGGGATGCGCATGCGCAGGTTTTGTGGGAGGCGCATGCGCAGGTTTTTTGGGATGCGCATGCGCAGGTTTTTTGGGATGCGCATGGCTAGTCGAGCAAAAACACGTGCGAGAGGATACATCCCGCAGGCTAGTCGAGCAAAAACACGTGCGAGAGGATGCATCCCGCAGGCTAGTCGAGTAAAAACACGTGCGAGGTTTTGTGGGATGCGCATGCGCAGGTTTTGTGGGAGGCGCATGCGCAGGTTTTTTGGGATGCGCATGCGCAGGTTTTTTGGGATGCGCATGGCTAGTCGAGGAAAAACACGTGCGAGAGGATGCATCCCGCAGGCTAGTCGAGTAAAAACACGTGCGAGGTTTTGTGGGATGCGCATGCGCAGGTTTTGTGGGATGCGCATGCGCAGGTTTTTTGGGATGCGCATGGCTAGTCGAGCAAAAACACGTGCGAGAGGATGCATCCCGCAGGGTAGTCGAGTAAAAACACGTGCGAGAGGATGCATCCCGCAGGCTAGTCGAGTAAAAACACGTGCGAGGTTTTGTGGGATGCGCATGCGCAGGTTTTGTGGGATGCGCATGCGCAGGTTTTTTGGGATGCGCATGGCTAGTCGAGCAAAAACACGTGCGAGAGGATGCATCCCGCAGGCTAGTCGAGTAAAAACACGTGCGAGGTTTTGTGGGATGCGCATGCGTAGGTTTTGTGGGATGCGCATGCGCAGGTTTTTTGGGATGCATATGCGCAGGTTTTTTGGGATGCGCATGGCTAGTCGAGCAAAAACACGTGCGAGAGGATGCATCCCGCAGGCTAGTCGAGTAAAAACACGTGCGAGAGGATGCATCCTGCAGGCTAGTCGAGTAAAAACACGTGCGAGAGGATGCATCCCGCAGGCTAGTCGAGTAAAAACACGTGCGAGAGGATGCGTCCCGCAGGCTAGTCGAGCAAAAACACGTGCGAGAGGATGCATCCTGCAGCCTAGTCGAGCAAAAACACGTGCGAGAGGATGCATCCCGCAGGGTAGTCGAGTAAAAACACGTGCGAGAGGATGCATCCCGCAGGCTAGTCGAGTAAAAACACGTGCGAGGTTTTGTGGGATGCGCATGCGCAGGTTTTGTGGGATGCGCATGCGCAGGTTTTTTGGGATGCGCATGGCTAGTCGAGCAAAAACACGTGCGAGAGGATGCATCCCGCAGGCTAGTCGAGTAAAAACACGTGCGAGAGGATGCATCCTGCAGGCTAGTCGAGTAGAAACACGTGCGAGAGGATGCATCCCGCAGGCTAGTCGAGTAAAAACACGTGCGAGGTTTTGTAGGATGCGCATGCGTAGGTTTTGTGGGATGCGCATGCGCAGGTTTTTTGGGATGCATATGCGCTGGTTTTTTGGGATGCGCATGGCTAGTCGAGCAAAAACACGTGCGAGAGGATGCATCCCGCAGGCTAGTCGAGTAAAAACACGTGCGAGAGGATGCATCCTGCAGGCTAGTCGAGTAAAAACACGTGCGAGAGGATGCATCCCGCAGGCTAGTCGAGCAAAAACACGTGCGAGAGGATGCATCCCGCAGGCTAGTCGAGTAAAAACACGTGCGAGAGGATGCATCCCGCAGGCTAGTCGAGCACAAACACGTGCGAGAGGATGCATCCCGCAGGCTAGTCGAGTAAAAACACGTGCAAGGTTTTGTGGGATGCGCATGCGCAGGTTTTGTGGGATGCGCATGCGCAGGTTTTTTGGGATGCGCATGGCTAGTCGAGCAAAAACACGTGCGAGAGGATGCATCCCGCAGGCTAGTCGAGTAAAAACACGTGCGAGAGGATGCATCCTGCAGGCTGGTCGAGTAAAAACAAGTGCGAGAGGATGCATCCCGCAGGCTAGTCGAGTAAAAACACGTGCGAGGTTTTGTGGGATGCGCATGCGCAGGTTTTGTGGGATGCGCATGCGCAGGTTTTATGGGATGCGCATGGCTAGTCGAGTAAAAACACGTGCGAGAGGATGCATCCCGCAGGCTAGTCGAGTAAAAACACGTGCGAGAGGATGCATCCCGCAGGCTAGTCGAGTAAAAACACGTGCGAGGTTTTGTGGGATGCGCATGCGCAGGTTTTGTGGGATGCGCATGGCTAGTCGAGCAAAAACACGTGCGAGAGGATGCATGCCGCAGGCTAGTCGAGTAAAAACACGTGCGAGAGGATGCGTCCCGCAGGCTAGTCGAGCAAAAACACGTGCGAGAGGATGCATCCTGCAGGCTAGTCGAGTAAAAACACGTGCGAGAGGATGCATCCCGCAGCCTAGTCGAGCAAAAACACGTGCGAGAGGATGCATCCCGCAGGGTAGTCGAGTAAAAACACGTGCGAGAGGATGCATCCCGCAGGCTAGTCGAGTAAAAACACGTGCGAGGTTTTGTGGGATGCGCATGCGCAGGTTTTGTGGGATGCGCATGCGCAGGTTTTTTGGGATGCGCATGGCTAGTCGAGCAAAAACACGTGCGAGAGGATGCATCCCGCAGGCTAGTCGAGTAAAAACACGTGCGAGAGGATGCATCCTGCAGGCTAGTCGAGTAGAAACACGTGCGAGAGGATGCATCCCGCAGGCTAGTCGAGTAAAAACACGTGCGAGGTTTTGTAGGATGCGCATGCGTAGGTTTTGTGGGATGCGCATGCGCAGGTTTTTTGGGATGCATATGCGCAGGTTTTTTGGGATGCGCATGGCTAGTCGAGCAAAAACACGTGCGAGAGGATGCATCCCGCAGGCTAGTCGAGTAAAAACACGTGCGAGAGGATGCATCCTGCAGGCTAGTCGAGTAAAAACACGTGCGAGAGGATGCATCCCGCAGGCTAGTCGAGCAAAAACACGTGCGAGAGGATGCATCCCGCAGGCTAGTCGAGTAAAAACACGTGCGAGAGGATGCATCCCGCAGGCTAGTCGAGCACAAACACGTGCGAGAGGATGCATCCCGCAGGCTAGTCGAGTAAAAACACGTGCAAGGTTTTGTGGGATGCGCATGCGCAGGTTTTGTGGGATGCGCATGCGCAGGTTTTTTGGGATGCGCATGGCTAGTCGAGCAAAAACACGTGCGAGAGGATGCATCCCGCAGGCTAGTCGAGTAAAAACACGTGCGAGAGGATGCATCCTGCAGGCTGGTCGAGTAAAAACAAGTGCGAGAGGATGCATCCCGCAGGCTAGTCGAGTAAAAACACGTGCGAGGTTTTGTGGGATGCGCATGCGCAGGTTTTGTGGGATGCGCATGCGCAGGTTTTATGGGATGCGCATGGCTAGTCGAGTAAAAACACGTGCGAGAGGATGCATCCCGCAGGCTAGTCGAGTAAAAACACGTGCGAGAGGATGCATCCCGCAGGCTAGTCGAGTAAAAACACGTGCGAGGTTTTGTGGGATGCGCATGCGCAGGTTTTGTGGGATGCGCATGGCTAGTCGAGCAAAAACACGTGCGAGAGGATGCATGCCGCAGGCTAGTCGAGTAAAAACACGTGCGAGAGGATGCGTCCCGCAGGCTAGTCGAGCAAAAACACGTGCGAGAGGATGCATCCTGCAGGCTAGTCGAGTAAAAACACGTGCGAGAGGATGCATCCCGCAGCCTAGTCGAGCAAAAACACGTGCGAGAGGATGCATCCCGCAGGGTAGTCGAGTAAAAACACGTGCGAGAGGATGCATCCCGCAGGCTAGTCGAGTAAAAACACGTGCGAGGTTTTGTGGGATGCGCATGCGCAGGTTTTGTGGGATGCGCATGCGCAGGTTTTTTGGGATGCGCATGGCTAGTCGAGCAAAAACACGTGCGAGAGGATGCATCCCGCAGGCTAGTCGAGTAAAAACACGTGCGAGAGGATGCATCCTGCAGGCTAGTCGAGTAGAAACACGTGCGAGAGGATGCATCCCGCAGGCTAGTCGAGTAAAAACACGTGCGAGGTTTTGTAGGATGCGCATGCGTAGGTTTTGTGGGATGCGCATGCGCAGGTTTTTTGGGATGCATATGCGCAGGTTTTTTGGGATGCGCATGGCTAGTCGAGCAAAAGCACGTGCGAGAGGATGCATCCCGCAGGCTAGTCGAGTAAAAACACGTGCGAGAGGATGCATCCTGCAGGCTAGTCGAGTAAAAACACGTGCGAGAGGATACATCCCGCAGGCTAGTCGAGCAAAAACACGTGCGAGAGGATGCATCCCGCAGGCTAGTCGAGTAAAAACACGTGCGAGGTTTTGTGGGATGCGCATGCGCAGGTTTTGTGGGAGGCGCATGCGCAGGTTTTTTGGGATGCGCATGCGCAGGTTTTTTGGGATGCGCATGGCTAGTCGAGCAAAAACACGTGCGAGAGGATACATCCCGCAGGCTAGTCGAGCAAAAACACGTGCGAGAGGATGCATCCCGCAGGCTAGTCGAGTAAAAACACGTGCGAGGTTTTGTGGGATGCGCATGCGCAGGTTTTGTGGGAGGCGCATGCGCAGGTTTTTTGGGATGCGCATGCGCAGGTTTTTTGGGATGCGCATGGCTAGTCGAGGAAAAACACGTGCGAGAGGATGCATCCCGCAGGCTAGTCGAGTAAAAACACGTGCGAGGTTTTGTGGGATGCGCATGCGCAGGTTTTGTGGGATGCGCATGCGCAGGTTTTTTGGGATGCGCATGGCTAGTCGAGCAAAAACACGTGCGAGAGGATGCATCCCGCAGGGTAGTCGAGTAAAAACACGTGCGAGAGGATGCATCCCGCAGGCTAGTCGAGTAAAAACACGTGCGAGGTTTTGTGGGATGCGCATGCGCAGGTTTTGTGGGATGCGCATGCGCAGGTTTTTTGGGATGCGCATGGCTAGTCGAGCAAAAACACGTGCGAGAGGATGCATCCCGCAGGCTAGTCGAGTAAAAACACGTGCGAGAGGATGCATCCTGCAGGCTAGTCGAGTAGAAACACGTGCGAGAGGATGCATCCCGCAGGCTAGTCGAGTAAAAACACGTGCGAGGTTTTGTGGGATGCGCATGCGTAGGTTTTGTGGGATGCGCATGCGCAGGTTTTTTGGGATGCATATGCGCAGGTTTTTTGGGATGCGCATGGCTAGTCGAGCAAAAACACGTGCGAGAGGATGCATCCCGCAGGCTAGTCGAGTAAAAACACGTGCGAGAGGATGCATCCTGCAGGCTAGTCGAGTAAAAACACGTGCGAGAGGATGCATCCCGCAGGCTAGTCGAGTAAAAACACGTGCGAGGTTTTGTGGGATGCGCATGCGCAGGTTTTGTGGGATGCGCATGCGCAGGTTTTTTGGGATGCGCATGGCTAGTCGAGCAAAAACACGTGTGAGAGGATGCATCCCGCAGGGTAGTCGAGTAAAAACACGTGCGAGAGGATGCGTCCCGCAGGCTAGTCGAGCAAAAACACGTGCGAGAGGATGCATCCCGCAGGCTAGTCGAGCAAAAACACGTGCGAGAGGATGCATCCCGCAGGCTAGTCGAGTAAAAACACGTGCGAGGTTTTGTGGGATGCGCATGCGCAGGTTTTGTGGGATGCGCATGCGCAGGTTTTTTGGGATGCGCATGCGCAGGTTTTTTGGGATGCGCATGGCTAGTCGAGGAAAAACACGTGCGAGAGGATGCATGCCGCAGGCTAGTCGAGTAAAAACACGTGCGAGAGGATGCGTCCCGCAGGCTAGTCGAGCAAAAACACGTGCGAGAGGATGCATCCTGCAGGCTAGTCGAGTAAAAACACGTGCGAGAGGATGCATCCCGCAGGCTAGTCGAGCAAAAACACGTGCGAGAGGATGCATCCCGCAGGCTAGTCGAGTAAAAACACGTGCGAGAGGATGCATCCCGCAGGCTAGTCGAGTAAAAACACGTGCGAGAGGATGCATCCCGCAGGATAGTCGAGCACAAACACGTGCGAGAGGATGCATCCCGCAGGCTAGTCGAGTAAAAACACGTGCAAGGTTTTGTGGGATGCGCATGCGCAGGTTTTGTGGGATGCGCATGCGCAGGTTTTTTGGGATGCGCATGGCTAGTCGAGCAAAAACACGTGCGAGAGGATGCATCCCGCAGGCTAGTCGAGCAAAAACACGTGCGAGAGGATGCATCCCGCAGGCTAGTCGAGTAAAAACACGTGCGAGGTTTTGTGGGATGCGCATGCGCAGGTTTTGTGGGAGGCGCATGCGCAGGTTTTTTGGGATGCGCATGCGCAGGTTTTTTGGGATGCGCATGGCTAGTCGAGGAAAAACACGTGCGAGAGGATGCATCCCGCAGGCTAGTCGAGTAAAAACACGTGCGAGGTTTTGTGGGATGCGCATGCGCAGGTTTTGTGGGATGCGCATGCGCAGGTTTTTTGGGATGCGCATGGCTAGTCGAGCAAAAACACGTGCGAGAGGATGCATCCCGCAGGGTAGTCGAGTAAAAACACGTGCGAGAGGATGCATCCCGCAGGCTAGTCGAGTAAAAACACGTGCGAGGTTTTGTGGGATGCGCATGCGCAGGTTTTGTGGGATGCGCATGCGCAGGTTTTTTGGGATGCGCATGGCTAGTCGAGCAAAAACACGTGCGAGAGGATGCATCCCGCAGGCTAGTCGAGTAAAAACACGTGCGAGGTTTTGTGGGATGCGCATGCGCAGGTTTTGTGGGATGCGCATGCGCAGGTTTTTTGGGATGCGCATGCGCAGGTTTTTTGGGATGCGCATGGCTAGTCGAGGAAAAACACGTGCGAGAGGATGCATGCCGCAGGCTAGTCGAGTAAAAACACGTGCGAGAGGATGCGTCCCGCAGGCTAGTCGAGCAAAAACACGTGCGAGAGGATGCATCCTGCAGGCTAGTCGAGTAAAAACACGTGCGAGAGGATGCATCCCGCAGGCTAGTCGAGCAAAAACACGTGCGAGAGGATGCATCCCGCAGGCTAGTCGAGTAAAAACACGTGCGAGAGGATGCATCCCGCAGGCTAGTCGAGTAAAAACACGTGCGAGAGGATGCATCCCGCAGGATAGTCGAGCACAAACACGTGCGAGAGGATGCATCCCGCAGGCTAGTCGAGTAAAAACACGTGCAAGGTTTTGTGGGATGCGCATGCGCAGGTTTTGTGGGATGCGCATGCGCAGGTTTTTTGGGATGCGCATGGCTAGTCGAGCAAAAACACGTGCGAGAGGATGCATCCCGCAGGCTAGTCGAGCAAAAACACGTGCGAGAGGATGCATCCCGCAGGCTAGTCGAGTAAAAACACGTGCGAGAGGATGCATCCCGCAGGCTAGTCGAGCACAAACACGTGCGAGAGGATGCATCCCGCAGGCTAGTCGAGTAAAAACACGTGCAAGGTTTTGTGGGATGCGCATGCGCAGGTTTTGTGGGATGCGCATGCGCAGGTTTTTTGGGATGCGCATGGCTAGTCGAGCAAAAACACGTGCGAGAGGATGCATCCCGCAGGCTAGTCGAGTAAAAACACGTGCGAGAGGATGCATCCTGCAGGCTGGTCGAGTAAAAACACGTGCGAGAGGATGCATCCCGCAGGCTAGTCGAGTAAAAACACGTGCGAGGTTTTGTGGGATGCGCATGCGCAGGTTTTGTGGGATGCGCATGCGCAGGTTTTATGGGATGCGCATGGCTAGTCGAGTAAAAACACGTGCGAGAGGATGCATCCCGCAGGCTAGTCGAGTAAAAACACGTGCGAGAGGATGCATCCCGCAGGCTAGTCGAGTAAAAACACGTGCGAGGTTTTGTGGGATGCGCATGCGCAGGTTTTGTGGGATGCGCATGCGCAGGTTTTTTGGGATGCGCATGGCTAGTCGAGCAAAAACACGTGCGAGAGGATGCATCCCGCAGGCTAGTCGAGCAAAAACACGTGCGAGAGGATGCATCCCGCAGGCTAGTCGATCAAAAACACGTGCGAGAGGATGCATCCCGCAGGCTAGTCGAGTAAAAACACGTGCGAGGTTTTGTGGGATGCGCATGCGCAGGTTTTGTGGGATGCGCATGCGCAGGTTTTTTGGGATGCGCATGGCTAGTCGAGCAAAAACACGTGCGAGAGGATGCATCCCGCAGGCTAGTCGAGTAAAAACACGTGCGAGAGGATGCATCCCGCAGGCTAGTCGAGTAAAAACACGTGCGAGGTTTTGTGGGATGCGCATGCGCAGGTTTTGTGGGTGGCGCATGCGCAGGTTTTTTGGGATGCGCATGGCTAGTTGAGGAAAAACACGTGCGAGAGGATGCATCCCGCAGGCTAGTCGAGTAAAAACACGTGCGAGAGGATGCATCCTGCAGGCTAGTCGAGTAAAAACACGTGCGAGAGGATGCATCCCGCAGGCTAGTCGAGTAAAAACACGTGCGAGGTTTTGTGGGATGCGCATGCGCAGGTTTTGTGGGATGCGCATGCGCAGGTTTTTTGGGATGCGCATGGCTAGTCGAGCAAAAACACGTGCGAGAGGATGCATCCCGCAGGGTAGTCGAGTAAAAACACGTGCGGGACAATGCATCCCGCAGGCTAGTCGAGTAAAAACACGTGCGAGAGGATGCATCCCGCAGGCTAGTCGAGCAAAAACACGTGCGAGAGGATGCATCCCGCAGGCTAGTCGAGTAAAAACACGTGCGAGGTTTTGTGGGATGCGCATGCGCAGGTTTTTTGGGATGCGCATGCGCAGGTTTTTTGGGATGCGCATGCGCAGGTTTTTTGGGATGCGCATGGCTAGTCGAGTAAAAACACGTGCGAGAGGATGCATCCCGCAGGCTAGTCGAGTAAAAACACGTGCTAGAGGATGCATCCCGCAGGCTAGTCGAGCAAAAACACGTGCGAGAGGATGCGTCCCGCAGGCTAGTCGAGCAAAAACACGTGCGAGAGGATGCATCCTGCAGGCTAGTCGAGTAAAAACACGTGCGAGAGGATGCATCCCGCAGGCTAGTCGAGCAAAAACACGTGAGAGAGGATGCATCCCGCAGGCTAGTCGAGCAAAAACACGTGCGAGAGGATGCATCCCGCAGGCTAGTCGTGTAAAAACACGTGCGAGAGGATGCATCCTGCAGGCTAGTCGAGTAAAAACACGTGCGAGAGGATGCATCCCGCAGGCTAGTCGAGTAAAAACACGTGCGAGGTTTTGTGGGATGCGCATGCGCAGGTTTTGTGGGATGCGCATGCGCAGGTTTTTTGGGATGCGCATGGCTAGTCGAGCAAAAACACGTGCGAGAGGATGCATCCCGCAGGGTAGTCGAGTAAAAACACGTGCGAGAGGATGCATCCCGCAGGCTAGTCGAGTAAAAACACGTGCGAGAGGATGAATCCCGAAGGCTAGTCGAGTAAAAGCACGTGCGAGAGGATGCATCCCGCAGGCTAGTCGAGTAAAAACACGTGCGAGAGGATGCGTCCCGCAGGCTAGTCGAGCAAAAACACGTGCGAGATGATGCATCCCGCAGGCTAGTCGAGCAAAAACACGTGCGAGAGGATGCATCCCGCAGGCTAGTCGAGCAAAAACACGTGCGAGAGGATGTATCCCGCAGGCTAGTCGAGTAAAAACACGTGCGGGAGGATGCATCCCGCAGGCTAGTCGAGTAAAAACACGTGCGAGAGGATGCATCCCGCAGGCTAGTCGAGCAAAAACACGTGCGAGAGGATGCATCCCGCAGGCTAGTCGAGTAAAAACACGTGCGAGAGGATGCATCCCGCAGGCTACTCGAGTAAAAACACGTGCGAGGTTTTGTGGGATGCGCATGCGCAGGTTTTGTGGGATGCGCATGCGCAGGTTTTTTGGGATGCGCATGGCTAGTCGAGCAAAAACACGTGCGAGAGGATGCATCCCGCAGGGTAGTCGAGTAAAAACACGTGCGAGAGGATGCATCTCGCAGGCTAGTCGAGTAAAAACACGTGCGAGAGGATGCATCCCGCAGGCTAGTCGAGTAAAAACACGTGCGAGGTTTTGTGGGATGCGCATGCGCAGGTTTTGTGGGATGCGCATGCGCAGGATTTTTGGGATGCGCATGGCTAGTCGAGCAAAAACACGTGCGAGAGGCTGCATCCCGCAGGCTAGTCGAGCAAAAACACGTGCGAGAGGATGCATCCCGCAGGCTAGTCGAGTAAAAACACGTGCGAGGTTTTGTGGGATGCGCATGCGCAGGTTTTGTGGGATGCGCATGCGCAGGTTTTTTGGGATGCGCATGCGCAGGTTTTTTGGGATGCGCATGCCTAGTCGAGCAAAAACACGTGCGAGAGGATGCATCCCGCAGGCTAGTCGAGTAAAAACACGTGCGAGGTTTTGTGGGATGCGCATGCGCAGGATTTGTGGGAGGCGCATGCGCAGGTTTTTTGGGATGCGCATGCGCAGGTTTTTTGGGATGCGCATGGCTAGTCGAGGAAAAACACGTGCGAGAGGATGCATCCCGCAGGCTAGTCGAGTAAAAACACGTGCGAGGTTTTGTGGGATGCGCATGCGCAGGTTTTGTGGGATGCGCATGCGCAGGTTTTTTGGGATGCGCATGGCTAGTCGAGCAAAAACACGTGCGAGAGGATGCATCCCGCAGGGTAGTCGAGTAAAAACACGTGCGAGAGGATGCATCCCGCAGGCTAGTCGAGTAAAAACACGTGCGAGGTTTTGTGGGATGCGCATGCGCAGGTTTTGTGGGATGCGCATGCGCAGGTTTTTTGGGATGCGCATGACTAGTCGAGCAAAAACACGTGCGAGAGGATGCATCCCGCAGGCTAGTCGAGTAAAAACACGTGCGAGAGGATGCATCCTGCAGGCTAGTCGAGTAGAAACACGTGCGAGAGGATGCATCCCGCAGGCTAGTCGAGTAAAAACACGTGCGAGGTTTTGTGGGATGCGCATGCGTAGGTTTTGTGGGATGCGCATGCGCAGGTTTTTTGGGATGCATATGCGCAGGTTTTTTGGGATGCGCATGGCTAGTCGAGCAAAAACACGTGCGAGAGGATGCATCCCGCAGGCTAGTCGAGTAAAAACACGTGCGAGAGGATGCATCCTGCAGGCTAGTCGAGTAAAAACACGTGCGAGAGGATGCATCCCGCAGGCTAGTCGAGTAAAAACACGTGCGAGGTTTTGTGGGATGCGCATGCGCAGGTTTTGTGGGATGCGCATGCGCAGGTTTTTTGGGATGCGCATGGCTAGTCGAGCAAAAACACGTGCGAGAGGATGCATCCCGCAGGGTAGTCGAGTAAAAACACGTGCGAGAGGATGCATCCCGCAGGCTAGTCGAGTAAAAACACGTGCGAGAGGATGAATCCCGAAGGCTAGTCGAGTAAAAACACGTGCGAGAGGATGCATCCCGCAGACTAGTCGAGTAAAAACACGTGCGAGAGGATGCGTCCCGCAGGCTAGTCGAGCAAAAACACGTGCGAGAGGATGCATCCCGCAGGCTAGTCGAGCAAAAACACGTGCGAGAGGATGCATCCCGCAGGCTAGACGAGTAAAAACACGTGCGAGAGGATGCATCCCGCAGGCTAGTCGAGTAAAAACACGTGCGAGAGGATGCATCCCGCAGGCTAGTCGAGTAAAAACACGTGCGAGAGGATGCATCCTGCAGGCTAGTCGAGTAAAAACACGTGCGAGAGGATGCATCCCGCAGGCTAGTCGAGTAAAAACACGTGCGAGGTTTTGTGGGATGCGCATGCGCAGGTTTTGTGGGATGCGCATGCGCAGGTTTTGTGGGATGCGCATGCGCAGGTTTTTTGGGATGCGCATGGCTAGTCGAGCAAAAACACGTGCGAGAGGATGCATCCCGCAGGGTAGTCGAGTAAAAACACGTGCGAGAGGATGCATCCCGCAGGCTAGTCGAGTAAAAACACGTGCGAGGTTTTGTGGGATGCGCATGCGCAGGTTTTGTGGGATGCGCATGCGCAGGTTTTTTGGGATGCGCATGGCTAGTCGAGCAAAAACACGTGCGAGAGGATGCATCCCGCAGGCTAGTCGAGTAAAAACACGTGCGAGAGGATGCATCCTGCAGGCTAGTCGAGTAAAAACACGTGCGAGAGGATGCATCCCGCAGGCTAGTCGAGTAAAAACACGTGCGAGGTTTTGTGGGATGCGCATGCGCAGGTTTTGTGGGATGCGCATGCGCAGGTTTTTTGGGATGCGCATGGCTAGTCGAGCAAAAACACGTGCGAGAGGATGCATCCCGCAGGGTAGTCGAGTAAAAACACGTGCGAGAGGATGCATCCCGCAGGCTAGTCGAGTAAAAACACGTGCGAGAGGATGAATCCCGAAGGCTAGTCGAGTAAAAACACGTGCGAGAGGATGCATCCCGCAGGCTAGTCGAGTAAAAACACGTGCGAGAGGATGCATCCCGCAGGCTAGTCGAGTAAAAACACGTGCGAGAGGATGCATCCTGCAGGCTAGTCGAGTAAAAACACGTGCGAGAGGATGCATCCCGCAGGCTAGTCGAGTAAAAACACGTGCGAGGTTTTGTGGGATGCGCATGCGCAGGTTTTGTGGGATGCGCATGCGCAGGTTTTTTGGGATGCGCATGGCTAGTCGAGCAAAAACACGTGCGAGAGGATGCATCCCGCAGGCTAGTCGAGCAAAAACACGTGCGAGAGGATGCATCCCGCAGGCTAGACGAGTAAAAACACGTGCGAGAGGATGCATCCCGCAGGCTAGTCGAGTAAAAACACGTGCGAGAGGATGCATCCCGCAGGCTAGTCGAGTAAAAACACGTGCGAGAGGATGCATCCTGCAGGCTAGTCGAGTAAAAACACGTGCGAGAGGATGCATCCCGCAGGCTAGTCGAGTAAAAACACGTGCGAGGTTTTGTGGGATGCGCATGCGCAGGTTTTGTGGGATGCGCATGCGCAGGTTTTTTGGGATGCGCATGGCTAGTCGAGCAAAAACACGTGCGAGAGGATGCATCCCGCAGGGTAGTCGAGTAAAAACACGTGCGAGAGGATGCATCCCGCAGGCTAGTCGAGTAAAAACACGAGCGAGGTTTTGTGGGATGCGCATGCGCAGGTTTTGTGGGATGCGCATGCGCAGGTTTTTTGGGATGCGCATGGCTAGTCGAGCAAAAACACGTGCGAGAGGATGCATCCCGCAGGCTAGTCGAGTAAAAACACGTGCGAGAGGATGCATCCTGCAGGCTAGTCGAGTAAAAACACGTGCGAGAGGATGCATCCCGCAGGCTAGTCGAGTAAAAACACGTGCGAGGTTTTGTGGGATGCGCATGCGTAGGTTTTGTGGGATGCGCATGCGCAGGTTTTTTGGGATGCGCATGCGCAGGTTTTTTGGGATGCGCATGGCTAGTCGAGCAAAAACACGTGCGAGAGGATGCATCCCGCAGGCTAGTCGAGTAAAAACACGTGCGTGAGGATGCATCCTGCAGGCTAGTCGAGTAAAAACACGTGCGAGAGGATGCATCCCGCAGGCTAGTCGAGTAAAAACACGTGCGAGGTTTTGTGGGATGCGCATGCGCAGGTTTTGTGGGATGCGCATGCGCAGGTTTTTTGGGATGCGCATGGCTAGTCGAGCAAAAACACGTGCGAGAGGATGCATCCCGCAGGGTAGTCGAGTAAAAACACGTGCGAGAGGATGCATCCCGCAGGCTAGTCGAGTAAAAACACGTGCGAGAGGATGAATCCCGAAGGCTAGTCGAGTAAAAACACGTGCGAGAGGATGCATCCCGCAGGCTAGTCGAGTAAAAACACGTGCGAGAGGATGCATCCCGCAGGCTAGTCGAGTAAAAACACGTGCGAGGTTTTGTGGGATGCGCATGCGCAGGTTTTGTGGGAGGCGCATGCGCAGGTTTTTTGGGATGCGCATGCGCAGGTTTTTTGGGATGCGCATGGCTAGTCGAGGAAATACACGTGCGAGAGGATGCATCCCGCAGGCTAGTCGAGTAAAAACACGTGCGAGGTTTTGTGGGATGCGCATGCGCAGGTTTTGTGGGATGCGCATGCGCAGGTTTTTTGGGATGCGCATGGCTAGTCGAGCAAAAACACGTGCGAGAGGATGCATCCCGCAGGCTAGTCGAGCAAAAACACGTGCGAGAGGATGCATCCCGCAGGCTAGTCGAGTAAAAACACGTGCGAGGTTTTGTGGGATGCGCATGCGCAGGTTTTGTGGGATGGGCATGCGCAGGTTTTTTGGGATGCGCATGGCTAGTCGAGCAAAAACACGTGCGAGAGGATGCATCCCGCAGGCTAGTCGAGCAAAAACACGTGCGAGAGGATGCACCCCGCAGGCTAGTCGAGTAAAAACATGTGCGAGGTTTTGTGGGATGCGCATGCGCAGGTTTTGTGGGAGGCGCATGCGCAGGTTTTTTGGGATGCGCATGCGCAGGTTTTTTGGGATGCGCATGGCTAGTCGAGGAAAAACACGTGCGAGAGGATGCATCCCGCAGGCTAGTCGAGTAAAAACACGTGCGAGAGGATGCATCCTGCAGGCTAGTCGAGTAAAAACACGTGCGAGAGGATGCATCCCGCAGGCTAGTCGAGTAAAAACACGTGCGAGGTTTTGTGGGATGCGCATGCGCAGGTTTTGTGGGATGCGCATGCGCAGGTTTTTTGGGATGCGCATGGCTAGTCGAGCAAAAACACGTGCGAGAGGATGCATCCCGCAGGGTAGTCGAGTAAAAACACGTGCGAGAGGATGCATCCCGCAGGCTAGTCGAGTAAAAACACGTGCGAGGTTTTGTGGGATGCGCATGCGCAGGTTTTGTGGGATGCGCATGCGCAGGTTTTTTGGGATGCGCATGGCTAGTCGAGCAAAAACACGTGCGAGAGGATGCATCCCGCAGGCTAGTCGAGTAAAAACACGTGCGAGAGGATGCATCCTGCAGGCTAGTCGAGTAAAAACACGTGCGAGAGGATGCATCCCGCTGGCTAGTCGAGTAAAAACACGTGCGAGGTTTTGTGGGATGCGCATGCGTAGGTTTTGTGGGATGCGCATGCGCAGGTTTTTTGGGATGCGCATGCGCAGGTTTTTTGGGATGCGCATGGCTAGTCGAGCAAAAACACGTGCGAGAGGATGCATCCCGCAGGCTAGTCGAGTAAAAACACGTGCGAGAGGATGCATCCCGCAGGCTAGTCGAGTAAAAACACGTGCGAGGTTTTGTGGGATGCGCATGCGCAGGTTTTGTGGGAGGCGCATGCGCAGGTTTTTTGGGATGCGCATGCGCAGGTTTTTTGGGATGCGCATGGCTAGTCGAGGAAATACACGTGCGAGAGGATGCATCCCGCAGGCTAGTCGAGTAAAAACACGTGCGAGGTTTTGTGGGATGCGCATGCGCAGGTTTTGTGGGATGCGCATGCGCAGGTTTTTTGGGATGCGCATGGCTAGTCGAGCAAAAACACGTGCGAGAGGATGCATCCCGCAGGCTAGTCGAGCAAAAACACGTGCGAGAGGATGCATCCCGCAGGCTAGTCGAGTAAAAACACGTGCGAGGTTTTGTGGGATGCGCATGCGCAGGTTTTGTGGGATGGGCATGCGCAGGTTTTTTGGGATGCGCATGGCTAGTCGAGCAAAAACACGTGCGAGAGGATGCATCCCGCAGGCTAGTCGAGCAAAAACACGTGCGAGAGGATGCACCCCGCAGGCTAGTCGAGTAAAAACATGTGCGAGGTTTTGTGGGATGCGCATGCGCAGGTTTTGTGGGAGGCGCATGCGCAGGTTTTTTGGGATGCGCATGCGCAGGTTTTTTGGGATGCGCATGGCTAGTCGAGGAAAAACACGTGCGAGAGGATGCATCCCGCAGGCTAGTCGAGTAAAAACACGTGCGAGGTTTTGTGGGATGCGCATGCGCAGGTTTTTTGGGATGCGCATGCGCAGGTTTTTTGGGATGCGCATGCCTAGTCGAGCAAAAACACGTGCGAGAGGATGCATCCCGCAGGCTAGTCGAGCAAAAACACGTGCGAGAGGATGCATCCCGCAGGCTAGTCGAGCAAAAACACGTGCGAGAGGATGCATCCCGCAGGCTAGACGAGTAAAAACACGTGCGAGAGGATGCATCCCGCAGGCTAGTCGAGTAAAAACACGTGCGAGAGGATGCATCCCGCAGGCTAGTCGAGTAAAAACACGTGCGAGAGGATGCATCCTGCAGGCTAGTCGAGTAAAAACACGTGCGAGAGGATGCATCCCGCAGGCTAGTCGAGTAAAAACACGTGCGAGGTTTTGTGGGATGCGCATGCGCAGGTTTTGTGGGATGCGCATGCGCAGGTTTTTTGGGATGCGCATGGCTAGTCGAGCAAAAACACGTGCGAGAGGATGCATCCCGCAGGGTAGTCGAGTAAAAACACGTGCGAGAGGATGCATCCCGCAGGCTAGTCGAGTAAAAACACGTGCGAGGTTTTGTGGGATGCGCATGCGCAGGTTTTGTGGGATGCGCATGCGCAGGTTTTTTGGGATGCGCATGGCTAGTCGAGCAAAAACACGTGCGAGAGGATGCATCCCGCAGGCTAGTCGAGTAAAAACACGTGCGAGAGGATGCATCCTGCAGGCTAGTCGAGTAAAAACACGTGCGAGAGGATGCATCCCGCTGGCTAGTCGAGTAAAAACACGTGCGAGGTTTTGTGGGATGCGCATGCGTAGGTTTTGTGGGATGCGCATGCGCAGGTTTTGTGGGAGGCGCATGCGCAGGTTTTTTGGGATGCGCATGCGCAGGTTTTTTGGGATGCGCATGGCTAGTCGAGGAAATACACGTGCGAGAGGATGCATCCCGCAGGCTAGTCGAGTAAAAACACGTGCGAGGTTTTGTGGGATGCGCATGCGCAGGTTTTGTGGGATGCGCATGCGCAGGTTTTTTGGGATGCGCATGGCTAGTCGAGCAAAAACACGTGCGAGAGGATGCATCCCGCAGGCTAGTCGAGCAAAAACACGTGCGAGAGGATGCATCCCGCAGGCTAGTCGAGTAAAAACACGTGCGAGGTTTTGTGGGATGCGCATGCGCAGGTTTTGTGGGATGGGCATGCGCAGGTTTTTTGGGATGCGCATGGCTAGTCGAGCAAAAACACGTGCGAGAGGATGCATCCCGCAGGCTAGTCGAGCAAAAACACGTGCGAGAGGATGCACCCCGCAGGCTAGTCGAGTAAAAACATGTGCGAGGTTTTGTGGGATGCGCATGCGCAGGTTTTGTGGGAGGCGCATGCGCAGGTTTTTTGGGATGCGCATGCGCAGGTTTTTTGGGATGCGCATGGCTAGTCGAGGAAAAACACGTGCGAGAGGATGCATCCCGCAGGCTAGTCGAGTAAAAACACGTGCGAGAGGATGCATCCTGCAGGCTAGTCGAGTAAAAACACGTGCGAGAGGATGCATCCCGCAGGCTAGTCGAGTAAAAACACGTGCGAGGTTTTGTGGGATGCGCATGCGCAGGTTTTGTGGGATGCGCATGCGCAGGTTTTTTGGGATGCGCATGGCTAGTCGAGCAAAAACACGTGCGAGAGGATGCATCCCGCAGGGTAGTCGAGTAAAAACACGTGCGAGAGGATGCATCCCGCAGGCTAGTCGAGTAAAAACACGTGCGAGGTTTTGTGGGATGCGCATGCGCAGGTTTTGTGGGATGCGCATGCGCAGGTTTTTTGGGATGCGCATGGCTAGTCGAGCAAAAACACGTGCGAGAGGATGCATCCCGCAGGCTAGTCGAGTAAAAACACGTGCGAGAGGATGCATCCTGCAGGCTAGTCGAGTAAAAACACGTGCGAGAGGATGCATCCCGCTGGCTAGTCGAGTAAAAACACGTGCGAGGTTTTGTGGGATGCGCATGCGTAGGTTTTGTGGGATGCGCATGCGCAGGTTTTTTGGGATGCGCATGCGCAGGTTTTTTGGGATGCGCATGGCTAGTCGAGCAAAAACACGTGCGAGAGGATGCATCCCGCAGGCTAGTCGAGTAAAAACACGTGCGAGAGGATGCATCCTGCAGGCTAGTCGAGTAAAAACACGTGCGAGAGGATGCATCCCGCAGGCTAGTCGAGTAAAAACACGTGCGAGGTTTTGTGGGATGCGCATGCGCAGGTTTTGTGGGATGCGCATGCGCAGGTTTTTTGGGATGCGCATGGCTAGTCGAGCAAAAACACGTGCGAGAGGATGCATCCCGCAGGGTAGTCGAGTAAAAACACGTGCGAGAGGATGCATCCCGCAGGCTAGTCGAGTAAAAACACGTGCGAGAGGATGAATCCCGAAGGCTAGTCGAGTAAAAACACGTGCGAGAGGATGCATCCCGCAGGCTAGTCGAGTAAAAACACGTGCGAGAGGATGCGTCCCGCAGGCTAGTCGAGCAAAAACACGTGCGAGAGGATGCATCCCGCAGGCTAGTCGAGCAAAAACACGTGCGAGAGGATGCATCCCGCAGGCTAGTCGAGTAAAAACACGTGCGAGGTTTTGTGGGATGCGCATGCGCAGGTTTTGTGGGATGCGCATGCGCAGGTTTTTTGGGATGCGCATGCGCAGGTTTTTTGGGATGCGCATGGCTAGTCCAGGAAAAACACGTGCGAGAGGATGCATCCCGCAGGCTAGTCGAGTAAAAACACGTGCGAGAGGATGCATCCCGCAGGCTAGTCGAGTAAAAACACGTGCGAGAGGATGAATCCCGAAGGCTAGTCGAGTAAAAACACGTGCGAGAGGATGCATCCCGCAGGCTAGTCGAGTAAAAACACGTGCGAGGTTTTGTGGGATGCGCATGCGCAGGTTTTGTGGGATGCGCATGCGCAGGTTTTTTGGGATGCGCATGGCTAGTCGAGCAAAAACACGTGCGAGAGGATGCATCCCGCAGGGTAGTCGAGTAAAAACACGTGCGAGAGGATGCATCCCGCAGGCTAGTCGAGTAAAAACACGTGCGAGAGGATGAATCCCGAAGGCTAGTCGAGTAAAAACACGTGCGAGAGGATGCATCCCGCAGGCTAGTCGAGTAAAAACACGTGCGAGAGGATGCATCCCGCAGGCTAGTCGAGTAAAAACACGTGCGAGGTTTTGTGGGATGCGCATGCGCAGGTTTTGTGGGAGGCGCATGCGCAGGTTTTTTGGGATGCGCATGCGCAGGTTTTTTGGGATGCGCATGGCTAGTCGAGGAAATACACGTGCGAGAGGATGCATCCCGCAGGCTAGTCGAGTAAAAACACGTGCGAGGTTTTGTGGGATGCGCATGCGCAGGTTTTGTGGGATGCGCATGCGCAGGTTTTTTGGGATGCGCATGGCTAGTCGAGCAAAAACACGTGCGAGAGGATGCATCCCGCAGGCTAGTCGAGCAAAAACACGTGCGAGAGGATGCATCCCGCAGGCTAGTCGAGTAAAAACACGTGCGAGGTTTTGTGGGATGCGCATGCGCAGGTTTTGTGGGATGGGCATGCGCAGGTTTTTTGGGATGCGCATGGCTAGTCGAGCAAAAACACGTGCGAGAGGATGCATCCCGCAGGCTAGTCGAGCAAAAACACGTGCGAGAGGATGCACCCCGCAGGCTAGTCGAGTAAAAACATGTGCGAGGTTTTGTGGGATGCGCATGCGCAGGTTTTGTGGGAGGCGCATGCGCAGGTTTTTTGGGATGCGCATGCGCAGGTTTTTTGGGATGCGCATGGCTAGTCGAGGAAAAACACGTGCGAGAGGATGCATCCCGCAGGCTAGTCGAGTAAAAACACGTGCGAGGTTTTGTGGGATGCGCATGCGCAGGTTTTTTGGGATGCGCATGCGCAGGTTTTTTGGGATGCGCATGCCTAGTCGAGCAAAAACACGTGCGAGAGGATGCATCCCGCAGGCTAGTCGAGCAAAAACACGTGCGAGAGGATGCATCCCGCAGGCTAGTCGAGCAAAAACACGTGCGAGAGGATGCATCCCGCAGGCTAGACGAGTAAAAACACGTGCGAGAGGATGCATCCCGCAGGCTAGTCGAGTAAAAACACGTGCGAGAGGATGCATCCCGCAGGCTAGTCGAGTAAAAACACGTGCGAGAGGATGCATCCTGCAGGCTGGTCGAGTAAAAACACGTGCGAGAGGATGCATCCCGCAGGCTAGTCGAGTAAAAACACGTGCGAGGTTTTGTGGGATGCGCATGCGCAGGTTTTGTGGGATGCGCATGCGCAGGTTTTTTGGGATGCGCATGGCTAGTCGAGCAAAAACACGTGCGAGAGGATGCATCCCGCAGGGTAGTCGAGTAAAAACACGTGCGAGAGGATGCATCCCGCAGGCTAGTCGAGTAAAAACACGTGCGAGGTTTTGTGGGATGCGCATGCGCAGGTTTTGTGGGATGCGCATGCGCAGGTTTTTTGGGATGCGCATGGCTAGTCGAGCAAAAACACGTGCGAGAGGATGCATCCCGCAGGCTAGTCGAGTAAAAACACGTGCGAGAGGATGCATCCTGCAGGCTAGTCGAGTAAAAACACGTGCGAGAGGATGCATCCCGCTGGCTAGTCGAGTAAAAACACGTGCGAGGTTTTGTGGGATGCGCATGCGTAGGTTTTGTGGGATGCGCATGCGCAGGTTTTTTGGGATGCGCATGCGCAGGTTTTTTGGGATGCGCATGGCTAGTCGAGCAAAAACACGTGCGAGAGGATGCATCCCGCAGGCTAGTCGAGTAAAAACACGTGCGAGAGGATGCATCCTGCAGGCTAGTCGAGTAAAAACACGTGCGAGAGGATGCATCCCGCAGGCTAGTCGAGTAAAAACACGTGCGAGGTTTTGTGGGATGCGCATGCGCAGGTTTTGTGGGATGCGCATGCGCAGGTTTTTTGGGATGCGCATGGCTAGTCGAGCAAAAACACGTGCGAGAGGATGCATCCCGCAGGGTAGTCGAGTAAAAACACGTGCGAGAGGATGCATCCCGCAGGCTAGTCGAGTAAAAACACGTGCGAGAGGATGAATCCCGAAGGCTAGTCGAGTAAAAACACGTGCGAGAGGATGCATCCCGCAGGCTAGTCGAGTAAAAACACGTGCGAGAGGATGCGTCCCGCAGGCTAGTCGAGCAAAAACACGTGCGAGAGGATGCATCCCGCAGGCTAGTCGAGCAAAAACACGTGCGAGAGGATGCATCCCGCAGGCTAGTCGAGTAAAAACACGTGCGAGGTTTTGTGGGATGCGCATGCGCAGGTTTTGTGGGATGCGCATGCGCAGGTTTTTTGGGATGCGCATGCGCAGGTTTTTTGGGATGCGCATGGCTAGTCCAGGAAAAACACGTGCGAGAGGATGCATCCCGCAGGCTAGTCGAGTAAAAACACGTGCGAGGTTTTGTGGGATGCGCATGCGCAGGTTTTGTGGGATGCGCATGCGCAGGTTTTTTGGGATGCGCATGCGCAGGTTTTTTGGGATGCGCATGCCTAGTCGAGCAAAAACACGTGCGAGAGGATGCATCCCGCAGGCTAGTCGAGCAAAAACACGTGCGAGAGGATGCATCCCGCAGGCTAGTCGAGTAAAAACACGTGCGAGAGGATGCATCCCGCAGGCTAGTCGAGCAAAAACACGTGCGAGAGGATGCATCCCGCAGGCTAGTCGAGTAAAAACACGTGCGAGAGGATGCATCCCGCAGGCTACTCGAGTAAAAACACGTGCGAGGTTTTGTGGGATGCGCATGCGCAGGTTTTGTGGGATGCGCATGCGCAGGTTTTTTGGGATGCGCATGGCTAGTCGAGCAAAAACACGTGCGAGAGGATGCATCCCGCAGGGTAGTCGAGTAAAAACACGTGCGAGAGGATGCATCCCGCAGGCTAGTCGAGTAAAAACACGTGCGAGAGGATGCATCCCGCAGGCTAGTCGAGTAAAAACACGTGCGAGGTTTTGTGGGATGCGCATGCGCAGGTTTTGTGGGATGCGCATGCGCAGGATTTTTGGGATGCGCATGGCTAGTCGAGCAAAAACACGTGCGAGAGGATGCATCCCGCAGGCTAGTCGAGCAAAAACACGTGCGAGAGGATGCATCCCGCAGGCTAGTCGAGTAAAAACACGTGCGAGGTTTTGTGGGATGCGCATGCGCAGGTTTTGTGGGATGCGCAAGCGCAGGTTTTTTGGGATGCGCATGCGCAGGTTTTTTGGGATGCGCATGCCTAGTCGAGCAAAAACACGTGCGAGAGGATGCATCCCGCAGGCTAGTCGAGTAAAAACACGTGCGAGGTTTTGTGGGATGCGCATGCGCAGGTTTTGTGGGAGGCGCATGCGCAGGTTTTTTGGGATGCGCATGCGCAGGTTTTTTGGGATGCGCATGGCTAGTCGAGGAAAAACACGTGCGAGAGGATGCATCCCGCAGGCTAGTCGAGTAAAAACACGTGCGAGGTTTTGTGGGATGCGCATGCGCAGGTTTTGTGGGATGCGCATGCGCAGGTTTTTTGGGATGCGCATGGCTAGTCGAGCAAAAACACGTGCGAGAGCATGCATCCCGCAGGCTAGTCGAGCAAAAACACGTGCGAGAGGATGCACCCCGCAGGCTAGTCGAGTAAAAACATGTGCGAGGTTTTGTGGGATGCGCATGCGCAGGTTTTGTGGGATGGGCATGCGCCGGTTTTGTGGGATGCGCATGCGCAGGTTTTTTGGGATGCGCATGGCTAGTCGAGCAAAAACACGTGCGAGAGGATGCATCCCGCAGGCTAGTGGAGCAAAAACACGTGCGAGAGGATGCATCCCGCAGGCTAGTCGAGTAAAAACATGTGCGAGGTTTTGTGGGATGCGCATGCGCAGGTTTTGTGGGAGGCGCATGCGCAGGTTTTTTGGGATGCGCATGCGCAGGTTTTTTGGGATGCGCATGGCTAGTCGAGGAAAAACACGTGCGAGAGGATGCATCCCGCAGGCTAGTCGAGTAAAAACACGTGCGAGGTTTTGTGGGATGCGCATGCGCAGGTTTTGTGGGATGCGCATGCGCAGGTTTTTTGGGATGCGCATGCGCAGGTTTTTTGGGATGCGCATGCCTAGTCGAGCAAAAACACGTGCGAGAGGATGCATCCCGCAGGCTAGTCGAGCAAAAACACGTGCGAGAGGATGCATCCCGCAGGCTAGACGAGTAAAAACACGTGCGAGAGGATGCATCCCGCAGGCTAGTCGAGTAAAAACACGTGCGAGAGGATGCATCCCGCAGGCTAGTCGAGTAAAAACACGTGCGAGAGGATGCATCCTGCAGGCTAGTCGAGTAAAAACACGTGCGAGAGGATGCATCCCGCAGGCTAGTGGAGTAAAAACACGTGCGAGGTTTTGTGGGATGCGCATGCGCAGGTTTTGTGGGATGCGCATGCGCAGGTTTTTTGGGATGCGCATGGCTAGTCGAGCAAAAACACGTGCGAGAGGATGCATTCCGCAGGGTAGTCGAGTAAAAACACGTGCGAGAGGATGCATCCCGCAGGCTAGTCGAGTAAAAACACGTGCGAGGTTTTGTGGGATGCGCATGCGCAGGTTTTGTGGGATGCGCATGCGCTGGTTTTTTGGGATGCGCATGGCTAGTCGAGCAAAAACACGTGCGAGAGGATGCATCCCGCAGGCTAGTCGAGTAAAAACACGTGCGAGAGGATGCATCCCGCAGGCTAGTCGAGCAAAAACACGTGCGAGAGGATGCATCCCGCAGGCTAGACGAGTAAAAACACGTGCGAGAGGATGCATCCCGCAGGCTAGTCGAGTAAAAACACGTGCGAGAGGATGCATCCCGCAGGCTAGTCGAGTAAAAACACGTGCGAGAGGATGCATCCTGCAGGCTAGTCGAGTAAAAACACGTGCGAGAGGATGCATCCCGCAGGCTAGTGGAGTAAAAACACGTGCGAGGTTTTGTGGGATGCGCATGCGCAGGTTTTGTGGGATGCGCATGCGCAGGTTTTTTGGGATGCGCATGGCTAGTCGAGCAAAAACACGTGCGAGAGGATGCATTCCGCAGGGTAGTCGAGTAAAAACACGTGCGAGAGGATGCATCCCGCAGGCTAGTCGAGTAAAAACACGTGCGAGGTTTTGTGGGATGCGCATGCGCAGGTTTTGTGGGATGCGCATGCGCAGGTTTTTTGGGATGCGCATGGCTAGTCGAGCAAAAACACGTGCGAGAGGATGCATCCCGCAGGCTAGTCGAGTAAAAACACGTGCGAGAGGATGCATCCTGCAGGCTAGTCGAGTAAAAACACGTGCGAGAGGATGCATCCCGCAGGCTAGTCGAGTAAAAACACGTGCGAGGTTTTGTGGGATGCGCATGCGTAGGTTTTGTGGGATGCGCATGCGCAGGTTTTTTGGGATGCGCATGGCTAGTCGAGTAAAAACACGTGCGAGAGGATGCATCCCGCAGGCTAGTCGAGCAAAAACACGTGCGAGAGGATGCATCCCGCAGGCTAGTCGAGTAAAAACACGTGCGAGAGGATGCATCCCGCAGGCTAGTCGAGTAAAAACACGTGCGAGAGGATGCATCCCGCAGGCTAGTCGAGTAAAAACACGTGCGAGAGGATGCATCCTGCAGGCTAGTCGAGTAAAAACACGTGCGAGAGGATGCATCCCGCAGTCTAGTCGAGTAAAAACACGTGCGAGGTTTTGTGGGATGCGCATGCGCAGGTTTTGTGGGATGCGCATGCGCAGGTTTTTTGGGATGCACATGCGCAGGTTTTTTGGAATGCGCATGCCTAGTCGAGCAAAAACACGTGCGAGAGGATGCATCCCGCAGGCTAGTCGAGCAAAAACACGTGCGAGAGGATGCATCCCGCAGGCTAGTCGAGTAAAAACATGTGCGAGGTTTTGTGGGATGCGCATGCGCAGGTTTTGTGGGAGGCGCATGCGCAGGTTTTTTGGGATGCGCATGCGCAGGTTTTTTGGGATGCGCATGGCTAGTCGAGGAAAAACACGTGCGAGAGGATGCATCCCGCAGGCTAGTCGAGCAAAAACACGTGCGAGAGGATGCATCCCGCAGGCTAGACGAGTAAAAACACGTGCGAGAGGATGCATCCCGCAGGCTAGTCGAGTAAAAACACGTGCGAGAGGATGCATCCCGCAGGCTAGTCGAGTAAAAACACGTGCGAGAGGATGCATCCTGCAGGCTAGTCGAGTAAAAACACGTGCGAGAGGATGCATCCCGCAGGCTAGTCGAGTAAAAACACGTGCGAGGTTTTGTGGGATGCGCATGCGCAGGTTTTGTGGGATGCGCATGCGCAGGTTTTTTGGGATGCGCATGGCTAGTCGAGCAAAAACACGTGCGAGAGGATGCATCCCGCAGGGTAGTCGAGTAAAAACACGTGCGAGAGGATGCATCCCGCAGGCTAGTCGAGTAAAAACACGAGCGAGGTTTTGTGGGATGCGCATGCGCAGGTTTTGTGGGATGCGCATGCGCAGGTTTTTTGGGATGCGCATGGCTAGTCGAGTAAAAACACGTGCGAGAGGATGCATCCCGCAGGCTAGTCGAGTAAAAACACGTGCGAGAGGATGCATCCTGCAGGCTAGTCGAGTAAAAACACGTGCGAGAGGATGCATCCCGCAGGCTAGTCGAGTAAAAACACGTGCGAGGTTTTGTGGGATGCGCATGCGTAGGTTTTGTGGGATGCGCATGCGCAGGTTTTTTGGGATGCGCATGCGCAGGTTTTTTGGGATGCGCATGGCTAGTCGAGCAAAAACACGTGCGAGAGGATGCATCCCGCAGGCTAGTCGAGTAAAAACACGTGCGTGAGGATGCATCCTGCAGGCTAGTCGAGTAAAAACACGTGCGAGAGGATGCATCCCGCAGGCTAGTCGAGTAAAAACACGTGCGAGGTTTTGTGGGATGCGCATGCGCAGGTTTTGTGGGATGCGCATGCGCAGGTTTTTTGGGATGCGCATGGCTAGTCGAGCAAAAACACGTGCGAGAGGATGCATCCCGCAGGGTAGTCGAGTAAAAACACGTGCGAGAGGATGCATCCCGCAGGCTAGTCGAGTAAAAACACGTGCGAGAGGATGAATCCCGAAGGCTAGTCGAGTAAAAACACGTGCGAGAGGATGCATCCCGCAGGCTAGTCGAGTAAAAACACGTGCGAGAGGATGCATCCCGCAGGCTAGTCGAGTAAAAACACGTGCGAGGTTTTGTGGGATGCGCATGCGCAGGTTTTGTGGGAGGCGCATGCGCAGGTTTTTTGGGATGCGCATGCGCAGGTTTTTTGGGATGCGCATGGCTAGTCGAGGAAATACACGTGCGAGAGGATGCATCCCGCAGGCTAGTCGAGTAAAAACACGTGCGAGGTTTTGTGGGATGCGCATGCGCAGGTTTTGTGGGATGCGCATGCGCAGGTTTTTTGGGATGCGCATGGCTAGTCGAGCAAAAACACGTGCGAGAGGATGCATCCCGCAGGCTAGTCGAGCAAAAACACGTGCGAGAGGATGCATCCCGCAGGCTAGTCGAGTAAAAACACGTGCGAGGTTTTGTGGGATGCGCATGCGCAGGTTTTGTGGGATGGGCATGCGCAGGTTTTTTGGGATGCGCATGGCTAGTCGAGCAAAAACACGTGCGAGAGGATGCATCCCGCAGGCTAGTCGAGCAAAAACACGTGCGAGAGGATGCACCCCGCAGGCTAGTCGAGTAAAAACATGTGCGAGGTTTTGTGGGATGCGCATGCGCAGGTTTTGTGGGAGGCGCATGCGCAGGTTTTTTGGGATGCGCATGCGCAGGTTTTTTGGGATGCGCATGGCTAGTCGAGGAAAAACACGTGCGAGAGGATGCATCCCGCAGGCTAGTCGAGTAAAAACACGTGCGAGGTTTTGTGGGATGCGCATGCGCAGGTTTTGTGGGATGCGCATGCGCAGGTTTTTTGGGATGCGCATGGCTAGTCGAGCAAAAACACGTGCGAGAGGATGCATCCCGCAGTGTAGTCGAGTAAAAACACGTGCGAGAGGATGCATCCCGCAGGCTAGTCGAGTAAAAACACGTGCGAGGTTTTGTGGGATGCGCATGCGCAGGTTTTGTGGGATGCGCATGCGCAGGTTTTTTGGGATGCGCATGGCTAGTCGAGCAAAAACACGTGCGAGAGGATGCATCCCGCAGGCTAGTCGAGTAAAAACACGTGCGAGAGGATGCATCCTGCAGGCTAGTCGAGTAAAAACACGTGCGAGAGGATGCATCCCGCTGGCTAGTCGAGTAAAAACACGTGCGAGGTTTTGTGGGATGCGCATGCGTAGGTTTTGTGGGATGCGCATGCGCAGGTTTTTTGGGATGCGCATGCGCAGGTTTTTTGGGATGCGCATGGCTAGTCGAGCAAAAACACGTGCGAGAGGATGCATCCCGCAGGCTAGTCGAGTAAAAACACGTGCGAGAGGATGCATCCTGCAGGCTAGTCGAGTAAAAACACGTGCGAGAGGATGCATCCCGCAGGCTAGTCGAGTAAAAACACGTGCGAGGTTTTGTGGGATGCGCATGCGCAGGTTTTGTGGGATGCGCATGCGCAGGTTTTTTGGGATGCGCATGGATAGTCGAGCAAAAACACGTGCGAGAGGATGCATCCCGCAGGGTAGTCGAGTAAAAACACGTGCGAGAGGATGCATCCCGCAGGCTAGTCGAGTAAAAACACGTGCGAGAGGATGAATCCCGAAGGCTAGTCGAGTAAAAACACGTGCGAGAGGATGCATCCCGCAGGCTAGTCGAGTAAAAACACGTGCGAGAGGATGCGTCCCGCAGGCTAGTCGAGCAAAAACACGTGCGAGAGGATGCATCCCGCAGGCTAGTCGAGCAAAAACACGTGCGAGAGGATGCATCCCGCAGGCTAGTCGAGTAAAAACACGTGCGAGGTTTTGTGGGATGCGCATGCGCAGGTTTTGTGGGATGCGCATGCGCAGGTTTTTTGGGATGCGCATGCGCAGGTTTTTTGGGATGCGCATGGCTAGTCCAGGAAAAACACGTGCGAGAGGATGCATCCCGCAGGCTAGTCGAGTAAAAACACGTGCGAGGTTTTGTGGGATGCGCATGCGCAGGTTTTGTGGGATGCGCATGCGCAGGTTTTTTGGGATGCGCATGCGCAGGTTTTTTGGGATGCGCATGCCTAGTCGAGCAAAAACACGTGCGAGAGGATGCATCCCGCAGGCTAGTCGAGCAAAAACACGTGCGAGAGGATGCATCCCGCAGGCTAGTCGAGTAAAAACACGTGCGAGAGGATGCATCCCGCAGGCTAGTCGAGCAAAAACACGTGCGAGAGGATGCATCCCGCAGGCTAGTCGAGTAAAAACACGTGCGAGAGGATGCATCCCGCAGGCTACTCGAGTAAAAACACGTGCGAGGTTTTGTGGGATGCGCATGCGCAGGTTTTGTGGGATGCGCATGCGCAGGTTTTTTGGGATGCGCATGGCTAGTCGAGCAAAAACACGTGCGAGAGGATGCATCCCGCAGGGTAGTCGAGTAAAAACACGTGCGAGAGGATGCATCCCGCAGGCTAGTCGAGTAAAAACACGTGCGAGAGGATGCATCCCGCAGGCTAGTCGAGTAAAAACACGTGCGAGGTTTTGTGGGATGCGCATGCGCAGGTTTTGTGGGATGCGCATGCGCAGGATTTTTGGGATGCGCATGGCTAGTCGAGCAAAAACACGTGCGAGAGGATGCATCCCGCAGGCTAGTCGAGCAAAAACACGTGCGAGAGGATGCATCCCGCAGGCTAGTCGAGTAAAAACACGTGCGAGGTTTTGTGGGATGCGCATGCGCAGGTTTTGTGGGATGCGCAAGCGCAGGTTTTTTGGGATGCGCATGCGCAGGTTTTTTGGGATGCGCATGCCTAGTCGAGCAAAAACACGTGCGAGAGGATGCATCCCGCAGGCTAGTCGAGTAAAAACACGTGCGAGGTTTTGTGGGATGCGCATGCGCAGGTTTTGTGGGAGGCGCATGCGCAGGTTTTTTGGGATGCGCATGCGCAGGTTTTTTGGGATGCGCATGGCTAGTCGAGGAAAAACACGTGCGAGAGGATGCATCCCGCAGGCTAGTCGAGTAAAAACACGTGCGAGGTTTTGTGGGATGCACATGCGCAGGTTTTGTGGGATGCGCATGCGCAGGTTTTTTGGGATGCGCATGGCTAGTCGAGCAAAAACACGTGCGAGAGGATGCATCCCGCAGGCTAGTCGAGCAAAAACACGTGCGAGAGGATGCATCCCGCAGGCTAGTCGAGTAAAAACACGTGCGAGGTTTTGTGGGATGCGCATGCGCAGGTTTTGTGGGATGGGCATGCGCCGGTTTTGTGGGATGCGCATGCGCAGGTTTTTTGGGATGCGCATGGCTAGTCGAGCAAAAACACGTGCGAGAGGATGCATCCCGCAGGCTAGTGGAGCAAAAACACGTGCGAGAGGATGCATCCCGCAGGCTAGTCGAGTAAAAACATGTGCGAGGTTTTGTGGGATGCGCATGCGCAGGTTTTGTGGGAGGCGCATGCGCAGGTTTTTTGGGATGCGCATGCGCAGGTTTTTTGGGATGCGCATGGCTAGTCGAGGAAAAACACGTGCGAGAGGATGCATCCCGCAGGCTAGTCGAGTAAAAACACGTGCGAGGTTTTGTGGGATGCGCATGCGCAGGTTTTGTGGGATGCGCATGCGCAGGTTTTTTGGGATGCGCATGCGCAGGTTTTTTGGGATGCGCATGCCTAGTCGAGCAAAAACACGTGCGAGAGGATGCATCCCGCAGGCTAGTCGAGCAAAAACACGTGCGAGAGGATGCATCCCGCAGGCTAGACGAGTAAAAACACGTGCGAGAGGATGCATCCCGCAGGCTAGTGGAGTAAAAACACGTGCGAGGTTTTGTGGGATGCGCATGCGCAGGTTTTGTGGGATGCGCATGCGCAGGTTTTTTGGGATGCGCATGGCTAGTCGAGCAAAAACACGTGCGAGAGGATGCATTCCGCAGGGTAGTCGAGTAAAAACACGTGCGAGAGGATGCATCCCGCAGGCTAGTCGAGTAAAAACACGTGCGAGGTTTTGTGGGATGCGCATGCGCAGGTTTTGTGGGATGCGCATGCGCAGCTTTTTTGGGATGCGCATGGCTAGTCGAGCAAAAACACGTGCGAGAGGATGCATCCCGCAGGCTAGTCGAGTAAAAACACGTGCGAGAGGATGCATCCTGCAGGCTAGTCGAGTAAAAACACGTGCGAGAGGATGCATCCCGCAGGCTAGTCGAGTAAAAACACGTGCGAGGTTTTGTGGGATGCGCATGCGTAGGTTTTGTGGGATGCGCATGCGCAGGTTTTTTGGGATGCGCATGGCTAGTCGAGTAAAAACACGTGCGAGAGGATGCATCCCGCAGGCTAGTCGAGCAAAAACACGTGCGAGAGGATGCATCCCGCAGGCTAGTCGAGTAAAAACACGTGCGAGAGGATGCATCCCGCAGGCTAGTCGAGTAAAAACACGTGCGAGAGGATGCATCCCGCAGGCTAGTCGAGTAAAAACACGTGCGAGAGGATGCATCCTGCAGGCTAGTCGAGTAAAAACACGTGCGAGAGGATGCATCCCGCAGTCTAGTCGAGTAAAAACACGTGCGAGGTTTTGTGGGATGCGCATGCGCAGGTTTTGTGGGATGCGCATGCGCAGGTTTTTTGGGATGCGCATGCGCAGGTTTTTTGGGATGCGCATGCCTAGTCGAGCAAAAACACGTGCGAGAGGATGCATCCCGCAGGCTAGTCGAGCAAAAACACGTGCGAGAGGATGCATCCCGCAGGCTAGTCGAGTAAAAACACGTGCGAGAGGATGCATCCTGCAGGCTAGTCGAGTAAAAACACGTGCGAGAGGATGCATCCCGCAGGCTAGTCGAGTAAAAACACGTGCGAGGTTTTGTGGGATGCGCATGCGTAGGTTTTGTGGGATGCGCATGCGCAGGTTTTTTGGGATGCGCATGGCTAGTCGAGTAAAAACACGTGCGAGAGGATGCATCCCGCAGGCTAGTCGAGTAAAAACACGTGCGAGAGGATGCATGCCGCAGGCTAGTCGATTAAAAACACGTGCGAGAGGATGAATCCCGAAGGCTAGTCGAGTAAAAACACGTGCGAGAGGATGCATCCCGCAGGCTAGTCGAGTAAAAACACGTGCGAGAGGATGCATCCCGCAGGCTAGTCGAGTAAAAACACGTGCGAGGTTTTGTGGGATGCGCATGCGCAGGTTTTGTGGGATGCGCATGCGCAGGTTTTTTGGGATGCGCATGGCTAGTCGAGCAAAAACACGTGCGAGAGGATGCATCCCGCAGGCTAGTCGAGTAAAAACACGTGCGAGAGGATGCATGCCGCAGGCTAGTCGATTAAAAACACGTGCGAGAGGATGAATCCCGAAGGCTAGTCGAGTAAAAACACGTGCGAGAGGATGCATCCCGCAGGCTAGTCGAGTAAAAACACGTGCGAGAGGATGCATCCCGCAGGCTAGTCGAGCAAAAACACGTTCGAGAGGATGCATCCCGCAGGCTAGTCGAGCAAAAACACGTGCGAGAGGATGCATCCCGCAGGCTAGTCGAGTAAAAACACGTGCGAGAGGATGCGTCCCGCAGGCTAGTCGAGCAAAAATACGTGCGAGAGGATGCATCCCGCAGGCTAGTCGAGCAAAAACACGTGCGAGAGGATGCATCCCGCAGGCTAGTCGAGTAAAAACACGTGCGAGGTTTTGTGGGATGCGCATGCGCAGGTTTTTTGGGATGCGCATGCGCAGGTTTTTTGGGATGCGCATGGCTAGTCGAGGAAAAACACGTGCGAGAGGATGCATCCCGCAGGCTAGTCGAGTAAAAACACGTGCGAGGTTTTGTGGGATGCGCATGCGCAGGTTTTGTGGGAGGCGCATGCGCAGGTTTTTTGGGATGCGCATGCGCAGGTTTTTTGGGATGCGCATGGCTAGTCGAGGAAAAACACGTGCGAGAGGATGCATCCCGCAGGCTAGTCGAGTAAAAACACGTGCGAGGTTTTGTGGGATGCGCATGCGCAGGTTTTGTGGGATGCGCATGCGCAGGTTTTTTGGGATGCGCATGCGCAGGTTTTTTGGGATGCGCATGCCTAGTCGAGCAAAAACACGTGCGAGAGGATGCATCCCGCAGGCTAGTCGAGCAAAAACACGTGCGAGAGGATGCATCCCGCAGGCTAGACGAGTAAAAACACGTGCGAGAGGATGCATCCCGCAGGCTAGTGGAGTAAAAACACGTGCGAGGTTTTGTGGGATGCGCATGCGCAGGTTTTGTGGGATGCGCATGCGCAGGTTTTTTGGGATGCGCATGGCTAGTCGAGCAAAAACACGTGCGAGAGGATGCATTCCGCAGGGTAGTCGAGTAAAAACACGTGCGAGAGGATGCATCCCGCAGGCTAGTCGAGTAAAAACACGTGCGAGGTTTTGTGGGATGCGCATGCGCAGGTTTTGTGGGATGCGCATGCGCAGCTTTTTTGGGATGCGCATGGCTAGTCGAGCAAAAACACGTGCGAGAGGATGCATCCCGCAGGCTAGTCGAGTAAAAACACGTGCGAGAGGATGCATCCTGCAGGCTAGTCGAGTAAAAACACGTGCGAGAGGATGCATCCCGCAGGCTAGTCGAGTAAAAACACGTGCGAGGTTTTGTGGGATGCGCATGCGTAGGTTTTGTGGGATGCGCATGCGCAGGTTTTTTGGGATGCGCATGGCTAGTCGAGTAAAAACACGTGCGAGAGGATGCATCCCGCAGGCTAGTCGAGCAAAAACACGTGCGAGAGGATGCATCCCGCAGGCTAGTCGAGTAAAAACACGTGCGAGAGGATGCATCCCGCAGGCTAGTCGAGTAAAAACACGTGCGAGAGGATGCATCCCGCAGGCTAGTCGAGTAAAAACACGTGCGAGAGGATGCATCCTGCAGGCTAGTCGAGTAAAAACACGTGCGAGAGGATGCATCCCGCAGTCTAGTCGAGTAAAAACACGTGCGAGGTTTTGTGGGATGCGCATGCGCAGGTTTTGTGGGATGCGCATGCGCTTTTTTTTTGGGATGCACATGCGCAGGTTTTTTGGAATGCGCATGCCTAGTCGAGCAAAAACACGTGCGAGAGGATGCATCCCGCAGGCTAGTCGAGCAAAAACACGTGCGAGAGGATGCATCCCGCAGGCTAGTCGAGTAAAAACACGTGCGAGAGGATGCATCCCGCAGGCTAGTGGAGCAAAAACACGTGCGAGAGGATGCATCCCGCAGGCTAGTCGAGTAAAAACATGTGCGAGGTTTTGTGGGATGCGCATGCGCAGGTTTTGTGGGAGGCGCATGCGCAGGTTTTTTGGGATGCGCATGCGCAGGTTTTTTGGGATGCGCATGGCTAGTCGAGGAAAAACACGTGCGAGAGGATGTATCCCGCAGGCTAGTCGAGTAAAAACACGTGCGAGGTTTTGTGGGATGCGCATGCGCAGGTTTTGTGGGATGCGCATGCGCAGGTTTTTTGGGATGCGCATGCGCAGGTTTTTTGGGATGCGCATGCCTAGTCGAGCAAAAACACGTGCGAGAGGATGCATCCCGCAGGCTAGTCGAGCAAAAACACGTGCGAGAGGATGCATCCCGCAGGCTAGACGAGTAAAAACACGTGCGAGAGGATGCATCCCGCAGGCTAGTCGAGTAAAAACACGTGCGAGAGGATGCATCCCGCAGGCTAGTCGAGTAAAAACACGTGCGAGAGGATGCATCCTGCAGGCTAGTCGAGTAAAAACACGTGCGAGAGGATGCATCCCGCAGGCTAGTGGAGTAAAAACACGTGCGAGGTTTTGTGGGATGCGCATGCGCAGGTTTTGTGGGATGCGCATGCGCAGGTTTTTTGGGATGCGCATGGCTAGTCGAGTAAAAACACGTGCGAGAGGATGCATCCCGCAGGCTAGTCGAGCAAAAACACGTGCGAGAGGATGCATCCCGCAGGCTAGTCGAGTAAAAACACGTGCGAGAGGATGCATCCCGCAGGCTAGTCGAGTAAAAACACGTGCGAGAGGATGCATCCCGCAGGCTAGTCGAGTAAAAACACGTGCGAGAGGATGCATCCTGCAGGCTAGTCGAGTAAAAACACGTGCGAGAGGATGCATCCCGCAGTCTAGTCGAGTAAAAACACGTGCGAGGTTTTGTGGGATGCGCATGCGCAGGTTTTGTGGGATGCGCATGCGCAGGTTTTTTGGGATGCGCATGCGCAGGTTTTTTGGGATGCGCATGCCTAGTCGAGCAAAAACACGTGCGAGAGGATGCATCCCGCAGGCTAGTCGAGCAAAAACACGTGCGAGAGGATGCATCCCGCAGGCTAGTCGAGTAAAAACACGTGCGAGAGGATGCATCCTGCAGGCTAGTCGAGTAAAAACACGTGCGAGAGGATGCATCCCGCAGGCTAGTCGAGTAAAAACACGTGCGAGGTTTTGTGGGATGCGCATGCGTAGGTTTTGTGGGATGCGCATGCGCAGGTTTTTTGGGATGCGCATGGCTAGTCGAGTAAAAACACGTGCGAGAGGATGCATCCCGCAGGCTAGTCGAGTAAAAACACGTGCGAGAGGATGCATGCCGCAGGCTAGTCGATTAAAAACACGTGCGAGAGGATGAATCCCGAAGGCTAGTCGAGTAAAAACACGTGCGAGAGGATGCATCCCGCAGGCTAGTCGAGTAAAAACACGTGCGAGAGGATGCATCCCGCAGGCTAGTCGAGTAAAAACACGTGCGAGGTTTTGTGGGATGCGCATGCGCAGGTTTTGTGGGATGCGCATGCGCAGGTTTTTTGGGATGCGCATGGCTAGTCGAGCAAAAACACGTGCGAGAGGATGCATCCCGCAGGCTAGTCGAGTAAAAACACGTGCGAGAGGATGCATGCCGCAGGCTAGTCGATTAAAAACACGTGCGAGAGGATGAATCCCGAAGGCTAGTCGAGTAAAAACACGTGCGAGAGGATGCATCCCGCAGGCTAGTCGAGTAAAAACACGTGCGAGAGGATGCATCCCGCAGGCTAGTCGAGCAAAAACACGTTCGAGAGGATGCATCCCGCAGGCTAGTCGAGCAAAAACACGTGCGAGAGGATGCATCCCGCAGGCTAGTCGAGTAAAAACACGTGCGAGGTTTTGTGGGATGCGCATGCGCAGGTTTTGTGGGATGCGCATGCGCAGGTTTTTTGGGATGCGCATGCGCAGGTTTTTTGGGATGCGCATGCCTAGTCGAGCAAAAACACGTGCGAGAGGATGCATCCCGCAGGCTAGTCGAGCAAAAACACGTGCGAGAGGATGCATCCCGCAGGCTAGACGAGTAAAAACACGTGCGAGAGGATGCATCCCGCAGGCTAGTCGAGTAAAAACACGTGCGAGAGGATGCATCCCGCAGGCTAGTCGAGTAAAAACACGTGCGAGAGGATGCATCCTGCAGGCTAGTCGAGTAAAAACACGTGCGAGAGGATGCATCCCGCAGGCTAGTGGAGTAAAAACACGTGCGAGGTTTTGTGGGATGCGCATGCGCAGGTTTTGTGGGATGCGCATGCGCAGGTTTTTTGGGATGCGCATGGCTAGTCGAGTAAAAACACGTGCGAGAGGATGCATCCCGCAGGCTAGTCGAGCAAAAACACGTGCGAGAGGATGCATCCCGCAGGCTAGTCGAGTAAAAACACGTGCGAGAGGATGCATCCCGCAGGCTAGTCGAGTAAAAACACGTGCGAGAGGATGCATCCCGCAGGCTAGTCGAGTAAAAACACGTGCGAGAGGATGCATCCTGCAGGCTAGTCGAGTAAAAACACGTGCGAGAGGATGCATCCCGCAGTCTAGTCGAGTAAAAACACGTGCGAGGTTTTGTGGGATGCGCATGCGCAGGTTTTGTGGGATGCGCATGCGCAGGTTTTTTGGGATGCGCATGCGCAGGTTTTTTGGGATGCGCATGCCTAGTCGAGCAAAAACACGTGCGAGAGGATGCATCCCGCAGGCTAGTCGAGCAAAAACACGTGCGAGAGGATGCATCCCGCAGGCTAGTCGAGTAAAAACACGTGCGAGAGGATGCATCCTGCAGGCTAGTCGAGTAAAAACACGTGCGAGAGGATGCATCCCGCAGGCTAGTCGAGTAAAAACACGTGCGAGGTTTTGTGGGATGCGCATGCGTAGGTTTTGTGGGATGCGCATGCGCAGGTTTTTTGGGATGCGCATGGCTAGTCGAGTAAAAACACGTGCGAGAGGATGCATCCCGCAGGCTAGTCGAGTAAAAACACGTGCGAGAGGATGCATGCCGCAGGCTAGTCGATTAAAAACACGTGCGAGAGGATGAATCCCGAAGGCTAGTCGAGTAAAAACACGTGCGAGAGGATGCATCCCGCAGGCTAGTCGAGTAAAAACACGTGCGAGAGGATGCATCCCGCAGGCTAGTCGAGTAAAAACACGTGCGAGGTTTTGTGGGATGCGCATGCGCAGGTTTTGTGGGATGCGCATGCGCAGGTTTTTTGGGATGCGCATGGCTAGTCGAGCAAAAACACGTGCGAGAGGATGCATCCCGCAGGCTAGTCGAGTAAAAACACGTGCGAGAGGATGCATGCCGCAGGCTAGTCGATTAAAAACACGTGCGAGAGGATGAATCCCGAAGGCTAGTCGAGTAAAAACACGTGCGAGAGGATGCATCCCGCAGGCTAGTCGAGTAAAAACACGTGCGAGAGGATGCATCCCGCAGGCTAGTCGAGCAAAAACACGTTCGAGAGGATGCATCCCGCAGGCTAGTCGAGCAAAAACACGTGCGAGAGGATGCATCCCGCAGGCTAGTCGAGTAAAAACACGTGCGAGAGGATGCATGCCGCAGGCTAGTCGATTAAAAACACGTGCGAGAGGATGAATCCCGCAGGCTAGTCGAGCAAAAATACGTGCGAGAGGATGCATCCCGCAGGCTAGTCGAGCAAAAACACGTGCGAGAGGATGCATCCCGCAGGCTAGTCGAGTAAAAACACGTGCGAGGTTTTGTGGGATGCGCATGCGCAGGTTTTTTGGGATGCGCATGCGCAGGTTTTTTGGGATGCGCATGGCTAGTCGAGGAAAAACACGTGCGAGAGGATGCATCCCGCAGGCTAGTCGAGTAAAAACACGTGCGAGGTTTTGTGGGATGCGCATGCGCAGGTTTTGTGGGATGCGCATGCGCAGGTTTTTTGGGATGCGCATGCCTAGTCGAGCAAAAACACGTGCGAGAGGATGCATCCCGCAGGCTAGTCGAGTAAAAACACGTGCGAGAGGATGCATCCCGCAGGCTAGTCGAGCAAAAACACGTGCGAGAGGATGCATCCCGCAGGCTAGTCGAGTAAAAACACGTGCGAGAGGATGCATCCCGCAGGCTACTCGAGTAAAAACACGTGCGAGGTTTTGTGGGATGCGCATGCGCAGGTTTTGTGGATGCGCATGCGCAGGTTTTTTGGGATGCGCATGGCTAGTCGAGCAAAAACACGTGCGAGAGGATGCATCCCGCAGGGTAGTCGAGTAAAAACACGTGCGAGAGGATGCATCCCGCAGGCTAGTCGAGTAAAAACACGTGCGAGGTTTTGTGGGATGCGCATGCGCAGGTTTTGTGGGATGCGCATGCGCAGGATTTTTGGGATGCGCATGGCTAGTCGAGCAAAAACACATGCGAGAGGATGCATCCCGCAGGCTAGTCGAGCAAAAACACGTGCGAGAGGATGCATCCCGCAGGCTAGTCGAGTAAAAACACGTGCGAGGTTTTGTGGGATGCGCATGCGCAGGTTTTGTGGGATGCGCATGCGCAGGTTTTTTGGGATGCGCATGCCTAGTCGAGCAAAAACACGTGCGAGAGGATGCATCCCGCAGGCTAGTCGAGTAAAAACACGTGCGAGGTTTTGTGGGATGCGCATGCGCAGGTTTTGTGGGATGCGCATGCGCAGGTTTTTTGGGATGCGCATGCGCAGGTTTTTTGGGATGCGCATGCCTAGTCGAGCAAAAACACGTGCGAGAGGATGCATCCCGCAGGCTAGTCGAGCAAAAACACGTGCGAGAGGATGCATCCCGCAGGCTAGACGAGTAAAAACACGTGCGAGAGGATGCATCCCGCAGGCTAGTCGAGTAAAAACACGTGCGAGAGGATGCATCCCGCAGGCTAGTCGAGTAAAAACACGTGCGAGAGGATGCATCCTGCAGGCTAGTCGAGTAAAAACACGTGCGAGAGGATGCATCCCGCAGGCTAGTCGAGTAAAAACACGTGCGAGGTTTTGTGGGATGCGCATGCGCAGGTTTTGTGGGATGCGCATGCGCAGGTTTTTTGGGATGCGCATGGCTAGTCGAGCAAAAACACGTGCGAGAGGATGCATTCCGCAGGGTAGTCGAGTAAAAACACGTGCGAGAGGATGCATCCCGCAGGCTAGTCGAGTAAAAACACGTGCGAGGTTTTGTGGGATGCGCATGCGCAGGTTTTGTGGGATGCGCATGCGCAGGTTTTTTGGGATGCGCATGGCTAGTCGAGCAAAAACACGTGCGAGAGGATGCATCCCGCAGGCTAGTCGAGTAAAAACACGTGCGAGAGGATGCATCCTGCAGGCTAGTCGAGTAAAAACACGTGCGAGAGGATGCATCCCGCAGGCTAGTAGAGTAAAAACACGTGCGAGGTTTTGTGGGATGCGCATGCGTAGGTTTTGTGGGATGCGCATGCGCAGGTTTTTTGGGATGCGCATGGCTAGTCGAGTAAAAACACGTGCGAGAGGATGCATCCCGCAGGGTAGTCGAGTAAAAACACGTGCGAGAGGATGAATCCCGAAGGCTAGTCGAGTAAAAACACGTGCGAGAGGATGCATCCCGCAGGCTAGTCGAGTAAAAACACGTGCGAGAGGATGCATCCCGCAGGCTAGTCGAGTAAAAACACGTGCGAGGTTTTGTGGGATGCGCATGCGCAGGTTTTGTGGGATGCGCATGCGCAGGTTTTTTGGGATGCGCATGGCTAGTCGAGCAAAAACACGTGCGAGAGGATGCATCCCGCAGGCTAGTCGAGTAAAAACACGTGCGAGAGGATGCATGCCGCAGGCTAGTCGATTAAAAACACGTGCGAGAGGATGCATCCCGCAGGCTAGTCGAGTAAAAACACGTGCGAGGTTTTGTGGGATGCGCATGCGCAGGTTTTGTGGGATGCGCATGCGCAGGTTTTTTGGGATGCGCATGCGCAGGTTTTTTGGGATGCGCATGGCTAGTCGAGGAAAAACACGTGCGAGAGGATGCATCCCGCAGGCTAGTCGAGTAAAAACACGTGCGAGAGGATGCATCCCGCAGGCTAGTCGAGCAAAAACACGTGCGAGAGGATGCATCCCGCAGGCTAGTCGAGCAAAAACACGTGCGAGAGGATGCATCCCGCAGGCTAGTCGAGTAAAAACACGTGCGAGAGGATGCGTCCCGCAGGCTAGTCGAGCAAAAATACGTGCGGGAGGATGCATCCCGCAGGCTAGTCGAGCAAAAACACGTGCGAGAGGATGCATCCCGCAGGCTAGTCGAGTAAAAACACGTGCGAGGTTTTGTGGGATGCGCATGCGCAGGTTTTGTGGGATGCGCATGCGCAGGTTTTTTGGGATGCGCATGCGCAGGTTTTTTGGGATGCGCATGGCTAGTCGAGGAAAAACACGTGCGAGAGGATGCATCCCGCAGGCTAGTCGAGTAAAAACACGTGCGAGGTTTTGTGGGATGCGCATGCGCAGGTTTTGTGGGATGCGCATGCGCAGGTTTTTTGGGATGCGCATGCCTAGTCGAGCAAAAACACGTGCGAGAGGATGCATCCCGCAGGCTAGTCGAGTAAAAACACGTGCGAGAGGATGCATCCCGCAGGCTAGTCGAGCAAAAACACGTGCGAGAGGATGCATCCCGCAGGCTAGTCGAGTAAAAACACGTGCGAGAGGATGCATCCCGCAGGCTACTCGAGTAAAAACACGTGCGAGGTTTTGTGGGATGCGCATGCGCAGGTTTTGTGGGATGCGCATGCGCAGGTTTTTTGGGATGCGCATGGCTAGTCGAGCAAAAACACGTGCGAGAGGATGCATCCCGCAGGGTAGTCGAGTAAAAACACGTGCGAGAGGATGCATCCCGCAGGCTAGTCGAGTAAAAACACGTGCGCGAGGATGCATCCCGCAGGCTAGTCGAGTAAAAACACGTGCGAGGTTTTGTGGGATGCGCATGCGCAGGTTTTGTGGGATGCGCATGCGCAGGATTTTTGGGATGCGCATGGCTAGTCGAGCAAAAACACATGCGAGAGGATGCATCCCGCAGGCTAGTCGAGCAAAAACACGTGCGAGAGGATGCATCCCGCAGGCTAGTCGAGTAAAAACACGTGCGAGGTTTTGTGGGATGCGCATGCGCAGGTTTTGTGGGATGCGCATGCGCAGGTTTTTTGGGATGCGCATGCGCAGGTTTTTTGGGATGCGCATGCCTAGTCGAGCAAAAACACGTGCGAGAGGATGCATCCCGCAGGCTAGTCGAGTAAAAACACGTGCGAGGTTTTGTGGGATGCGCATGCGCAGGTTTTGTGGGATGCGCATGCGCAGGTTTTTTGGGATGCGCATGCGCAGGTTTTTTGTGATGCGCATGCCTAGTCGAGCAAAAACACGTGCGAGAGGATGCATCCCGCAGGCTAGTCGAGTAAAAACACGTGCGAGGTTTTATGGGATGCGCATGCGCAGGTTTTGTGGGATGCGCATGCGCAGGTTTTTTGGGATGCGCATGCGCAGGTTTTTTGGGATGCGCATGCCTAGTCGAGCAAAAACACGTGCGAGAGGATGCATCCCGCAGGCTAGTCGAGTAAAAACACGTGCGAGGTTTTGTGGGATGCGCATGCGCAGGTTTTGTGGGATGCGCATGCGCAGGTTTTTTGGGATGCGCATGGCTAGTCGAGCAAAAACACGTGCGAGAGGATGCATTCCGCAGGGTAGTCGAGTAAAAACACGTGCGAGAGGATGCATCCCGCAGGCTAGCCGAGTAAAAACACGTGCGAGGTTTTGTGGGATGCGCATGCGCAGGTTTTGTGGGATGCGCATGCGCAGGTTTTTTGGGATGCGCATGGCTAGTCGAGCAAAAACACGTGCGAGAGGATGCATCCCGCAGGCTAGTCGAGTAAAAACACGTGCGAGAGGATGCATGCCGCAGGCTAGTCGATTAAAAACACGTGCGAGAGGATGAATCCCGAAGGCTAGTCGAGTAAAAACACGTGCGAGAGGATGCATCCCGCAGGCTAGTCGAGTAAAAACACGTGCGAGAGGATGCATCCCGCAGGCTAGTCGAGCAAAAACACGTGCGAGAGGATGCATCCCGCAGGCTAGTCGAGCAAAAACACGTGCGAGAGGATGCATCCCGCAGGCTAGACGAGTAAAAACACGTGCGAGAGGATGCATCCCGCAGGCTAGTCGAGTAAAAACACGTGCGAGAGGATGCATCCCGCAGGCTAGTCGAGTAAAAACACGTGCGAGAGGATGCATCCTGCAGGCTAGTCGAGTAAAAACACGTGCGAGAGGATGCATCCCGCAGGCTAGTCGAGTAAAAACACGTGCGAGGTTTTGTGGGATGCGCATGCGCAGGTTTTGTGGGATGCGCATGGCTAGTCGAGCAAAAACACGTGCGAGAGGATGCATTCCGCAGGGTAGTCGAGTAAAAACACGTGCGAGAGGATGCATCCCGCAGGCTAGTCGAGTAAAAACACGTGCGAGGTTTTGTGGGATGCGCATGCGCAGGTTTTGTGGGATGCGCATGCGCAGGTTTTTTGGGATGCGCATGGCTAGTCGAGCAAAAACACGTGCGAGAGGATGCATCCCGCAGGCTAGTCGAGTAAAAACACGTGCGAGAGGATGCATCCTGCAGGCTAGTCGAGTAAAAACACGTGCGAGAGGATGCATCCCGCAGGCTAGTCGAGTAAAAACACGTGCGAGGTTTTGTGGGATGCGCATGCGTAGGTTTTGTGGGATGCGCATGCTCAGGTTTTTTGGGATGCGCATGGCTAGTCGAGAAAAAACACGTGCGAGAGGATGCATCCCGCAGGCTATTCGAGCAAAAACACGTGCGAGAGGATGCATCCCGCAGGCTAGTCGAGTAAAAACACGTGCGAGAGGATGCATCCCGCAGGCTAGTCGAGTAAAAACACGTGCGAGAGGATGCATCCCGCAGGCTAGTCGAGTAAAAACCCGTGCGAGAGGATGCATCCTGCAGGCTAGTCGAGTAAAAACACGTGCGCGAGGATGCATCCTGCAGGCTAGTCGAGTAAAAACACGTGCGAGAGGATGCATCCCGCAGGCTAGTCGAGTAAAAACACGTGCGAGGTTTTGTGGGATGCGCATGCGCAGGTTTTGTGGGATGCGCATGCGCAGGTTTTTTGGGATGCGCATGGCTAGTCGAGCAAAAACACGTGCGAGAGGATGCATCCCGCAGGCTAGTCGAGTAAAAACACGTGCGAGAGGATGCATCCTGCAGGCTAGTCGAGTAAAAACACGTGCGAGAGGATGCATCCCGCAGGCTAGTCGAGTAAAAACACGTGCGAGGTTTTGTGGGATGCGCATGCGTAGGTTTTGTGGGATGCGCATGCTCAGGTTTTTTGGGATGCGCATGGCTAGTCGAGAAAAAACACGTGCGAGAGGATGCATCCCGCAGGCTATTCGAGCAAAAACACGTGCGAGAGGATGCATCCCGCAGGCTAGTCGAGTAAAAACACGTGCGAGAGGATGCATCCCGCAGGCTAGTCGAGTAAAAACACGTGCGAGAGGATGCATCCCGCAGGCTAGTCGAGCAAAAACACGTGCGAGAGGATGCATCCCGCAGGCTAGTCGAGTAAAAACACGTGCGAGAGGATGCGTCCCGCAGGCTAGTCGAGCAAAAACACGTGCGAGAGGATGCATCCCGCAGGCTAGTTGAGCAAAAACACGTGCGAGAGGATGCATCCCGCAGGCTAGTCGAGTAAAAACACGTGCGAGGTTTTGTGGGATGCGCATGCGCAGGTTTTGTGGGATGCGCATGCGCAGGTTTTTTGGGATGCGCATGCGCAGGTTTTTTGGGATGCGCATGGCTAGTCGAGGAAAAACACGTGCGAGAGGATGCATCCCGCAGGCTAGTCGAGTAAAAACACGTGCGAGGTTTTGTGGGATGCGCATGCGCAGGTTTTGTGGGATGCGCATGCGCAGGTTTTTTGGGATGCGCATGCGCAGGTTTTTTGGGATGCGCATGCCTAGTCGAGCAAAAACACGTGCGAGAGGATGCATCCCGCAGGCTAGTCGAGCCAAAACACGTGCGAGAGGATGCATCCCGCAGGCTAGTCGAGTAAAAACACGTGCGAGAGGATGCATCCCGCAGGCTAGTCGAGCAAAAACACGTGCGAGAGGATGCATCCCGCAGGCTAGTCGAGTAAAAACACGTGCGAGAGGATGCATCCCGCAGGCTACTCGAGTAAAAACACGTGCGAGGTTTTGTGGGATGCGCATGCGCAGGTTTTGTGGGATGCGCATGCGCAGGTTTTTTGGGATGCGCATGGCTAGTCGAGCAAAAACACGTGCGAGAGGATGCATCCCGCAGGGTAGTCGAGTAAAAACACGTGCGAGAGGATGCATCCCGCAGGCTAGTCGAGTAAAAACACGTGCGAGAGGATGCATCCCGCAGGCTAGTCGAGTAAAAACACGTGCGAGGTTTTGTGGGATGCGCATGCGCAGGTTTTGTGGGATGCGCATGCGCAGGATTTTTGGGATGCGCATGGCTAGTCGAGCAAAAACACATGCGAGAGGATGCATCCCGCAGGCTAGTCGAGTAAAAACACGTGCGAGGTTTTGTGGGATGCGCATGCGCAGGTTTTGTGGGAGGCGCATGCGCAGGTTTTTTGGGATGCGCATGGCTAGTCGAGGAAAAACACGTGCGAGAGGATGCATCCCGCAGGCTAGTCGAGTAAAAACACGTGCGAGGTTTTGTGGGATGCGCATGCGCAGGTTTTGTGGGATGCGCATGCGCAGGTTTTTTGGGATGCGCATGGCTAGTCGAGCAAAAACACGTGCGAGAGGATGCATCCCGCAGGCTAGTCGAGCAAAAACACGTGCGAGAGGATGCATCCCGCAGGCTAGTCGAGTAAAAACACGTGCGAGGTTTTGTGGGATGCGCATGCGCAGGTTTTGTGGGATGGGCATGCGCAGGTTTTGTGGGATGCGCATGCGCAGGTTTTTTGGGATGCGCATGGCTAGTCGAGCAAAAACACGTGCGAGAGGATGCATCCCGCAGGCTAGTGGAGCAAAAACATTTGCGAGAGGATGCATCCCGCAGGCTAGTCGAGTAAAAACATGTGCGAGGTTTTGTGGGATGCGCATGCGCAGGTTTTGTGGGAGGCGCATGCGCAGGTTTTTTGGGATGCGCATGCGCAGGTTTTTTGGGATGCGCATGGCTAGTCGAGGAAAAACACGTGCGAGAGGATGCATCCCGCAGGCTAGTCGAGTAAAAACACGTGCGAGGTTTTGTGGGATGCGCATGCGCAGGTTTTTTGGGATGCGCATGCGCAGGTCTTTTGGGATGCGCATGCCTAGTCGAGCAAAAACACGTGCGAGAGGATGCATCCCGCAGGCTAGTCGAGCAAAAACACGTGCGAGAGGATGCATCCCGCAGGCTAGACGAGTAAAAACACGTGCGAGAGGATGCATCCCGCAGGCTAGTCGAGTAAAAACACGTGCGAGAGGATGCATCCCGCAGGCTAGTCGAGTAAAAACACGTGCGAGAGGATGCATCCTGCAGGCTAGTCGAGTAAAAACACGTGCGAGAGGATGCATCCCGCAGGCTAGTCGAGTAAAAACACGTGCGAGGTTTTGTGGGATGCGCATGCGCAGGTTTTGTGGGATGCGCATGGCTAGTCGAGCAAAAACACGTGCGAGAGGATGCATTCCGCAGGGTAGTCGAGTAAAAACACGTGCGAGAGGATGCATCCCGCAGGCTAGTCGAGTAAAAACACGTGCGAGGTTTTGTGGGATGCGCATGCGCAGGTTTTGTGGGATGCGCATGCGCAGGTTTTTTGGGATGCGCATGGCTAGTCGAGCAAAAACACGTGCGAGAGGATGCATCCCGCAGGCTAGTCGAGTAAAAACACGTGCGAGAGGATGCATCCTGCAGGCTAGTCGAGTAAAAACACGTGCGAGAGGATGCATCCCGCAGGCTAGTCGAGTAAAAACACGTGCGAGGTTTTGTGGGATGCGCATGCGTAGGTTTTGTGGGATGCGCATGCTCAGGTTTTTTGGGATGCGCATGGCTAGTCGAGAAAAAACACGTGCGAGAGGATGCATCCCGCAGGCTATTCGAGCAAAAACACGTGCGAGAGGATGCATCCCGCAGGCTAGTCGAGTAAAAACACGTGCGAGAGGATGCATCCCGCAGGCTAGTCGAGAAAAAACACGTGCGAGAGGATGCATCCCGCAGGCTAGTCGAGTAAAAACCCGTGCGAGAGGATGCATCCTGCAGGCTAGTCGAGTAAAAACACGTGCGAGAGGATGCATCCCGCAGTCTAGTCGAGTAAAAACACGTGCGAGGTTTTGTGGGATGCGCATGCGCAGGTTTTGTGGGGTGCGCATGCGCAGGTTTTTTGGGATGCGCATGGCTAGTCGAGCAAAAACACGTGCGAGAGGATGCATCCCGCAGGGTAGTCGAGTAAAAACACGTGCGAGAGGATGCATCCCGCAGGCTAGTCGAGTAAAAACACGTGCGAGGTTTTGTGGGATGCGCATGCGCAGGTTTTGTGGGATGCGCATGCGCAGGTTTTTTGGGATGCGCATGGCTAGTCGAGCAAAAACACGTGCGAGAGGATGCATCCCGCAGGCTAGTCAAGGAAAAACACGTGCGAGAGGATGCATCCTGCAGGCTAGTCGAGTAAAAACACGTGCGAGAGGATGCATCCCGCAGGCTAGTCGAGTAAAAACACGTGCGAGGTTTTGTGGGATGCGCATGCGTAGGTTTTGTGGGATGCGCATGCGCAGGTTTTTTGGGATGCGCATGGCTAGTCGAGTAAAAACACGTGCGAGAGGATGCATCCCGCAGGCTAGTCGAGTAAAAACACGTGCGAGAGGATGCATGCCGCAGGCTAGTCGATTAAAAACACGTGCGAGAGGATGAATCCCGAAGGCTAGTCGAGTAAAAACACGTGCGAGAGGATGCATCCCGCAGGCTAGTCGAGTAAAAACACGTGCGAGAGGATGCATCCCGCAGGCTAGTCGAGCAAAAACACGTGCGAGAGGATGCATCCCGCAGGCTAGTCGAGCAAAAACACGTGCGATAGGATGCATCCCGCAGGCTAGTCGAGTAAAAACACGTGCGAGAGGATGCGTCCCGCAGGCTAGTCGAGCAAAAACACGTGCGAGAGGATGCATCCCGCAGGCTAGTCGAGCAAAAACACGTGCGAGAGGATGCATCCCGCAGGCTAGTCGAGTAAAAACACGTGCGAGGTTTTGTGGGATGCGCATGCGCAGGTTTTGTGGGATGCGCATGCGCAGGTTTTTTGGGATGCGCATGCGCAGGTTTTTTGGGATGCGCATGGCTAGTCGAGGAAAAACACGTGCGAGAGGATGCATCCCGCAGGCTAGTCGAGTAAAAACACGTGCGAGGTTTTGTGGGATGCGCATGCGCAGGTTTTGTGGGATGCGCATGCGCAGGTTTTTTGGGATGCGCATGCGCAGGTTTTTTGGGATGCGCATGCCTAGTCGAGCAAAAACACGTGCGAGAGGATGCATCCCGCAGGCTAGTCGAGCAAAAACACGTGCGAGAGGATGCATCCCGCAGGCTAGTCGAGTAAAAACACGTGCGAGAGGATGCATCCCGCAGGCTAGTCGAGCAAAAACACGTGCGAGAGGATGCATCCCGCAGGCTAGTCGAGTAAAAACACGTGCGAGAGGATGCATCCCGCAGGCTACTCGAGTAAAAACACGTGCGAGGTTTTGTGGGATGCGCATGCGCAGGTTTTGTGGGATGCGCATGCGCAGGATTTTTGGGATGCGCATGGCTAGTCGAGCAAAAACACATGCGAGAGGATGCATCCCGCAGGCTAGTCGAGCAAAAACACGTGCGAGAGGATGCATCCCGCAGGCTAGTCGAGTAAAAACACGTGCGAGCTTTTGTGGGATGCGCATGCGCAGGTTTTGTGGGATGCGCATGCGCAGGTTTTTTGGGATGCGCATGCCTAGTCGAGCAAAAACACGTGCGAGAGGATGCATCCCGCAGGCTAGTCGAGTAAAAACACGTGCGAGGTTTTGTGGGATGCGCATGCGCAGGTTTTGTGGGATGCGCATGCGCAGGTTTTTTGGGATGCGCATGCGCAGGTTTTTTGGGATGCGCATGCGCAGGTTTTTTGGGATGCGCATGCCTAGTCGAGCAAAAACACGTGCGAGAGGATGCATCCCGCAGGCTAGTCGAGCAAAAACACGTGCGAGAGGATGCATCCCGCAGGATAGTCGAGTAAAAACACGTGCGAGAGGATGCATCCTGCAGGCTAGTCGAGTAAAAACACGTGCGAGAGGATGCATCCCGCAGGCTAGTCGAGTAAAAACACGTGCGAGGTTTTGTGGGATGCGCATTCGCAGGTTTTGTGGGATGCGCATGCGCAGGTTTTTTGGGATGCGCATGGCTAGTCGAGCAAAAACACGTGCGAGAGGATGCATTCCGCAGGGTAGTCGAGTAAAAACACGTGCGAGAGGATGCATCCCGCAGGCTAGTCGAGTAAAAACACGTGCGAGGTTTTGTGGGATGCGCATGCGCAGGTTTTGTGGGATGCGCATGCGCAGGTTTTTTGGGATGCGCATGGCTAGTCGAGCAAAAACACGTGCGAGAGGATGCATCCCGCAGGCTAGTCGAGTAAAAACACGTGCGAGAGGATGCATCCTGCAGGCTAGTCGAGTAAAAACACGTGCGAGAGGATGCATCCCGCAGGCTAGTAGAGTAAAAACACGTGCGAGGTTTTGTGGGATGCGCATGCGTAGGTTTTGTGGGATGCGCATGCGCAGGTTTTTTGGGATGCGCATGGCTAGTCGAGTAAAAACACGTGCGAGAGGATGCATCCCGCAGGCTAGTCGAGCAAAAACACGTGCGAGAGGATGCATCCCGCAGGCTAGTCGAGTAAAAACACGTGCGAGAGGATGCATCCTGCAGGCTAGTCGAGTAAAAACACGTGCGAGAGGATGCATCCCGCAGTCTAGTCGAGTAAAAACACGTGCGAGGTTTTGTGGGATGCGCATGCGCAGGTTTTGTGGGGTGCGCATGCGCAGGTTTTTTGGGATGCGCATGGCTAGTCGAGCAAAAACACGTGCGAGAGGATGCATCCCGCAGGGTAGTCGAGTAAAAACACGTGCGAGAGGATGCATCCCGCAGGCTAGTCGAGTAAAAACACGTGCGAGGTTTGGTGGGATGCGCATGCGCAGGTTTTGTGGGATGCGCATGCGCAGGTTTTTTGGGATGCGCATGGCTAGTCGAGCAAAAACACGTGCGAGAGGATGCATCCCGCAGGCTAGTCGAGTAAAAACACGTGCGAGAGGATGCATCCTGCAGGCTAGTCGAGTAAAAACACGTGCGAGAGGATGCATCCCGCAGGCTAGTCGAGTAAAAACACGTGCGAGGTTTTGTGGGATGCGCATGCGTAGGTTTTGTGGGATGCGCATGCGCAGGTTTTTTGGGATGCGCATGGCTAGTCGAGTAAAAACACGTGCGAGAGGATGCATCCCGCAGGCTAGTCGAGTAAAAACACGTGCGAGAGGATGCATGCCGCAGGCTAGTCGATTAAAAACACGTGCGAGAGGATGAATCCCGAAGGCTAGTCGAGTAAAAACACGTGCGAGAGGATGCATCCCGCAGGCTAGTCGAGTAAAAACACGTGCGAGAGGATGCATCCCGCAGGCTAGTCGAGCAAAAACACGTGCGAGAGGATGCATCCCGCAGGCTAGTCGAGCAAAAACACGTGCGAGAGGATGCATCCCGCAGGCTAGTCGAGTAAAAACACGTGCGAGAGGATGCGTCCCGCAGGCTAGTCGAGCAAAAACACGTGCGAGAGGATGCATCCCGCAGGCTAGTCGAGCAAAAACACGTGCGAGAGGATGCATGCCGCAGGCTAGTCGAGTAAAAACACGTGCGAGGTTTTGTGGGATGCGCATGCGCAGGTTTTGTGGGATGCGCATGCGCAGGTTTTTTGGGATGCGCATGCGCAGGTTTTTTGGGATGCGCATGGCTAGTCGAGGAAAAACACGTGCGAGAGGATGCATCCCGCAGGCTAGTCGAGTAAAAACACGTGCGAGGTTTTGTGGGATGCGCATGCGCAGGTTTTGTGGGATGCGCATGCGCAGGTTTTTTGGGATGCGCATGCGCAGGTTTTTTGGGATGCGCATGCCTAGTCGAGCAAAAACACGTGCGAGAGGATGCATCCCGCAGGCTAGTCGAGCAAAAACACGTGCGAGAGGATGCATCCCGCAGGCTAGTCGAGTAAAAACACGTGCGAGAGGATGCATCCCGCAGGCTAGTCGAGCAAAAACACGTGCGAGAGGATGCATCCCGCAGGCTAGTCGAGTAAAAACACGTGCGAGAGGATGCATCCCGCAGGCTACTCGAGTAAAAACACGTGCGAGGTTTTGTGGGATGCGCATGCGCAGGTTTTGTGGGATGCACATGCGCAGGTTTTTTGGGATGCGCATGGCTAGTCGAGCAAAAACACGTGCGAGAGGATGCATCCCGCAGGGTAGTCGAGTAAAAACACGTGCGAGAGGATGCATCCCGCAGGCTAGTCGAGTAAAAACACGTGCGAGAGGATGCATCCCGCAGGCTAGTCGAGTAAAAACACGTGCGAGGTTTTGTGGGATGCGCATGCGCAGGTTTTGTGGGAGGCGCATGCGCAGGTTTTTTGGGATGCGCATGCGCAGGTTTTTTGGGATGCGCATGGCTAGTCGAGGAAAAACACGTGCGAGAGGATGCATCCCGCAGGCTAGTCGAGTAAAAACACGTGCGAGGTTTTGTGGGATGCACATGCGCAGGTTTTGTGGGATGCGCATGCGCAGGTTTTTTGGGATGCGCATGGCTAGTCGAGCAAAAACACGTGCGAGAGGATGCATCCCGCAGGCTAGTCGAGCAAAAACACGTGCGAGAGGATGCATCCCGCAGGCTAGTCGAGTAAAAACACGTGCGAGGTTTTGTGGGATGCGCATGCGCAGGTTTTGTGGGATGGGCATGCGCAGGTTTTGTGGGATGCGCATGCGCAGGTTTTTTGGGATGCGCATGGCTAGTCGAGCAAAAACACGTGCGAGAGGATGCATCCCGCAGGCTAGTCGAGTAAAAACACGTGCGAGGTTTTGTGGGATGCGCATGCGCAGGTTTTGTGGGAGGCGCATGCGCAGGTTTTTTGGGATGCGCATGCGCAGGTTTTTTGGGATGCGCATGGCTAGTCGAGGAAAAACACGTGCGAGAGGATGCATCCCGCAGGCTAGTCGAGTAAAAACACGTGCGAGCTTTTGTGGGATGCGCATGCGCAGGTTTTGTGGGATGCGCATGCGCAGGTTTTTTGGGATGCGCATGCCTAGTCGAGCAAAAACACGTGCGAGAGGATGCATCCCGCAGGCTAGTCGAGTAAAAACACGTGCGAGGTTTTGTGGGATGCGCATGCGCAGGTTTTGTGGGATGCGCATGCGCAGGTTTTTTGGGATGCGCATGCGCAGGTTTTTTGGGATGCGCATGCGCAGGTTTTTTGGGATGCGCATGCCTAGTCGAGCAAAAACACGTGCGAGAGGATGCATCCCGCAGGCTAGTCGAGCAAAAACACGTGCGAGAGGATGCATCCCGCAGGATAGTCGAGTAAAAACACGTGCGAGAGGATGCATCCTGCAGGCTAGTCGAGTAAAAACACGTGCGAGAGGATGCATCCCGCAGGCTAGTCGAGTAAAAACACGTGCGAGGTTTTGTGGGATGCGCATTCGCAGGTTTTGTGGGATGCGCATGCGCAGGTTTTTTGGGATGCGCATGGCTAGTCGAGCAAAAACACGTGCGAGAGGATGCATTCCGCAGGGTAGTCGAGTAAAAACACGTGCGAGAGGATGCATCCCGCAGGCTAGTCGAGTAAAAACACGTGCGAGGTTTTGTGGGATGCGCATGCGCAGGTTTTGTGGGATGCGCATGCGCAGGTTTTTTGGGATGCGCATGGCTAGTCGAGCAAAAACACGTGCGAGAGGATGCATCCCGCAGGCTAGTCGAGTAAAAACACGTGCGAGAGGATGCATCCTGCAGGCTAGTCGAGTAAAAACACGTGCGAGAGGATGCATCCCGCAGGCTAGTAGAGTAAAAACACGTGCGAGGTTTTGTGGGATGCGCATGCGTAGGTTTTGTGGGATGCGCATGCGCAGGTTTTTTGGGATGCGCATGGCTAGTCGAGTAAAAACACGTGCGAGAGGATGCATCCCGCAGGCTAGTCGAGCAAAAACACGTGCGAGAGGATGCATCCCGCAGGCTAGTCGAGTAAAAACACGTGCGAGAGGATGCATCCTGCAGGCTAGTCGAGTAAAAACACGTGCGAGAGGATGCATCCCGCAGTCTAGTCGAGTAAAAACACGTGCGAGGTTTTGTGGGATGCGCATGCGCAGGTTTTGTGGGGTGCGCATGCGCAGGTTTTTTGGGATGCGCATGGCTAGTCGAGCAAAAACACGTGCGAGAGGATGCATCCCGCAGGGTAGTCGAGTAAAAACACGTGCGAGAGGATGCATCCCGCAGGCTAGTCGAGTAAAAACACGTGCGAGGTTTGGTGGGATGCGCATGCGCAGGTTTTGTGGGATGCGCATGCGCAGGTTTTTTGGGATGCGCATGGCTAGTCGAGCAAAAACACGTGCGAGAGGATGCATCCCGCAGGCTAGTCGAGTAAAAACACGTGCGAGAGGATGCATCCTGCAGGCTAGTCGAGTAAAAACACGTGCGAGAGGATGCATCCCGCAGGCTAGTCGAGTAAAAACACGTGCGAGGTTTTGTGGGATGCGCATGCGTAGGTTTTGTGGGATGCGCATGCGCAGGTTTTTTGGGATGCGCATGGCTAGTCGAGTAAAAACACGTGCGAGAGGATGCATCCCGCAGGCTAGTCGAGTAAAAACACGTGCGAGAGGATGCATGCCGCAGGCTAGTCGATTAAAAACACGTGCGAGAGGATGAATCCCGAAGGCTAGTCGAGTAAAAACACGTGCGAGAGGATGCATCCCGCAGGCTAGTCGAGTAAAAACACGTGCGAGAGGATGCATCCCGCAGGCTAGTCGAGCAAAAACACGTGCGAGAGGATGCATCCCGCAGGCTAGTCGAGCAAAAACACGTGCGAGAGGATGCATCCCGCAGGCTAGTCGAGTAAAAACACGTGCGAGAGGATGCGTCCCGCAGGCTAGTCGAGCAAAAACACGTGCGAGAGGATGCATCCCGCAGGCTAGTCGAGCAAAAACACGTGCGAGAGGATGCATGCCGCAGGCTAGTCGAGTAAAAACACGTGCGAGGTTTTGTGGGATGCGCATGCGCAGGTTTTGTGGGATGCGCATGCGCAGGTTTTTTGGGATGCGCATGCGCAGGTTTTTTGGGATGCGCATGGCTAGTCGAGGAAAAACACGTGCGAGAGGATGCATCCCGCAGGCTAGTCGAGTAAAAACACGTGCGAGGTTTTGTGGGATGCGCATGCGCAGGTTTTGTGGGATGCGCATGCGCAGGTTTTTTGGGATGCGCATGCGCAGGTTTTTTGGGATGCGCATGCCTAGTCGAGCAAAAACACGTGCGAGAGGATGCATCCCGCAGGCTAGTCGAGCAAAAACACGTGCGAGAGGATGCATCCCGCAGGCTAGTCGAGTAAAAACACGTGCGAGAGGATGCATCCCGCAGGCTAGTCGAGCAAAAACACGTGCGAGAGGATGCATCCCGCAGGCTAGTCGAGTAAAAACACGTGCGAGAGGATGCATCCCGCAGGCTACTCGAGTAAAAACACGTGCGAGGTTTTGTGGGATGCGCATGCGCAGGTTTTGTGGGATGCGCATGCGCAGGTTTTTTGGGATGCGCATGGCTAGTCGAGCAAAAACACGTGCGAGAGGATGCATCCCGCAGGGTAGTCGAGTAAAAACACGTGCGAGAGGATGCATCCCGCAGGCTAGTCGAGTAAAAACACGTGCGAGAGGATGCATCCCGCAGGCTAGTCGAGTAAAAACACGTGCGAGGTTTTGTGGGATGCGCATGCGCAGGTTTTGTGGGAGGCGCATGCGCAGGTTTTTTGGGATGCGCATGCGCAGGTTTTTTGGGATGCGCATGGCTAGTCGAGGAAAAACACGTGCGAGAGGATGCATCCCGCAGGCTAGTCGAGTAAAAACACGTGCGAGGTTTTGTGGGATGCACATGCGCAGGTTTTGTGGGATGCGCATGCGCAGGTTTTTTGGGATGCGCATGGCTAGTCGAGCAAAAACACGTGCGAGAGGATGCATCCCGCAGGCTAGTCGAGCAAAAACACGTGCGAGAGGATGCATCCCGCAGGCTAGTCGAGTAAAAACACGTGCGAGGTTTTGTGGGATGCGCATGCGCAGGTTTTGTGGGATGGGCATGCGCAGGTTTTGTGGGATGCGCATGCGCAGGTTTTTTGGGATGCGCATGGCTAGTCGAGCAAAAACACGTGCGAGAGGATGCATCCCGCAGGCTAGTCGAGTAAAAACACGTGCGAGGTTTTGTGGGATGCGCATGCGCAGGTTTTGTGGGAGGCGCATGCGCAGGTTTTTTGGGATGCGCATGCGCAGGTTTTTTGGGATGCGCATGGCTAGTCGAGGAAAAACACGTGCGAGAGGATGCATCCCGCAGGCTAGTCGAGTAAAAACACGTGCGAGGTTTTGTGGGATGCGCATGCGCAGGTTTTGTGGGATGCGCATGCGCAGGTTTTTTGGGATGCGCATGGCTAGTCGAGCAAAAACACGTGCGAGAGGATCCATCCCGCAGGCTAGTCGAGTAAAAACACGTGCGAGAGGATGCATCCTGCAGGCTAGTCGAGTAAAAACACGTGCGAGAGGATGCATCCCGCAGGCTAGTCGAGCAAAAACACGTGCGAGAGGATCCATCCCGCAGGCTAGTCGAGTAAAAACACGTGCGAGAGGATGCATCCTGCAGGCTAGTCGAGTAAAAACACGTGCGAGAGGATGCATCCCGCAGGCTAGTCGAGCAAAAACACGTGCGAGAGGATGCATCCCGCATGCTAGTCGAGTAAAAACACGTGCGAGTTTTTGTGGGATGCGCATGCGCAGGTTTTTTGGGATGCGCATGGCTAGTCGAGCAAAAACACGTGCGAGAGGATGCATCCCGCAGGCTAGTCGAGCAAAAACACGTGCGAGAGGATGCATCCCGCAGGCTAGTCGAGTAAAAACACGTGCAAGGTTTTGTGGGATGCGCATGCGCAGGTTTTTTGGGATGCGCATGGCTAGTCGAGCAAAAACACGTGCGAGAGGATGCATCCCGCAGGCTAGTCGAGTAAAAACACGTGCGAGAGGATGCATCCTGCAGGCTAGTCGAGTAAAAACACGTGCGAGAGGATGCATCCCGCAGGCTAGTCGAGTAAAAACACGTGCGAGGTTTTGTGGGATGCGCATGCGCAGGTTTTGTGGGATGCGCATGGCTAGTCGAGTAAAAACACGTGCGAGAGGATGCATCCCGCAGGCTAGTCGAGTAAAAACACGTGCGAGGTTTTGTGGGATGCGCATGCGCAGGTTTTGTGGGATGCGCATGCGCAGGTTTTTTGGGATGCGCATGGCTAGTCGAGCAAAAACACGTGCGAGAGGATGCATCCCGCAGGCTAGTCGAGTAAAAACACGTGCGAGGTTTTGTGGGATGCGCATGCGCAGGTTTTTTGGGATGCGCATGGCTAGTCGAGCAAAAACACGTGCGAGAGGATGCATCCCGCAGGCTAGTCGAGTAAAAACACGTGCGAGGTTTTGTGGGATGCGCATGCGCAGGTTTTGTGGGAGGCGCATGCGCAGGTTTTTTGGGATGCGCATGCGCAGGTTTTTTGGGATGCGCATGGCTAGTCGAGGAAAAACACGTGCGAGAGGATGCATCCCGCAGGCTAGTCGAGTAAAAACACGTGCGAGGTTTTGTGGGATGCGCATGCGCAGGTTTTGTGGGATGCGCATGCGAAGGTTTTTTGGGATGCGCATGCCTAGTCGAGCAAAAACACGTGCGAGAGGATGCATCCCGCAGGCTAGTCGAGCAAAAACACGTGCGAGAGGATGCATCCCGCAGGCTAGTCGAGTAAAAACACGTGCGAGAGGATGCATCCCGCAGGCTAGTCGAGCAAAAACACGTGCGAGAGGATGCATCCCGCAGGCTAGTCGAGTAAAAACACGTGCGAGAGGATGCATCCCGCAGGCTACTCGAGTAAAAACACGTGCGAGGTTTTGTGGGATGCGCATGCGCAGGTTTTGTGGGATGCGCATGCGCAGGTTTTTTGGGATGCGCATGGCTAGTCGAGCAAAAACACGTGCGAGAGGATGCATCCCGCAGGGTAGTCGAGTAAAAACACGTGCGAGAGGATGCATCCCGCAGGCTAGTCGAGTAAAAACACGTGCGCGAGGATGCATCCCGCAGGCTAGTCGAGTAAAAACACGTGCGAGGTTTTGTGGGATGCGCATGCGCAGGTTTTGTGGGATGCGCATGCGCAGGATTTTTGGGATGCGCATGGCTAGTCGAGCAAAAACACATGCGAGAGGATGCATCCCGCAGGCTAGTCGAGCAAAAACACGTGCGAGAGGATGCATCCCGCAGGCTAGTCGAGTAAAAACACGTGCGAGGTTTTGTGGGATGCGCATGCGCAGGTTTTGTGGGATGCGCATGCGCAGGTTTTTTGGGATGCGCATGCGCAGGTTTTTTGGGATGCGCATGGCTAGTCGAGGAAAAACACGTGCGAGAGGATGCATCCCGCAGGCTAGTCGAGTAAAAACACGTGCGAGGTTTTGTGGGATGCGCATGCGCAGGTTTTGTGGGATGCGCATGCGCAGGTTTTTTGGGATGCGCATGCGCAGGTTTTTTGGGATGCGCATAGCTAGTCGAGCAAAAACACGTGCGAGAGGATGCATCCCGCAGGCTAGTCGAGTAAAAACACGTGCGAGAGGATGCATCCTGCAGGCTAGTCGAGTAAAAACACGTGCGAGAGGATGCATCCCGCAGGCTAGTCGAGTAAAAACACGTGCGAGGTTTTGTGGGATGCGCATGCGCAGGTTTTGTGGGATGCGCATGCGCAGGTTTTTTTGGGATGCGCATGGCTAGTCGAGCAAAAACACGTGCGAGTGGATGCATCCCGCAGGGTAGTCGAGTAAAAACACGTGCGAGAGGATGCATCCCGCAGGCTAGTCGAGTAAAAACACGTGCGAGAGGATGCATCCCGCAGGCTAGTCGAGCAAAAACACGTGCGAGAGGATGCATCCCGCAGGCTAGTCGAGTAAAAACACGTGCAAGGTTTTGTGGGATGCGCATGGGCAGGTTTTTTGGGATGCGCATGGCTAGTCGAGCAAAAACAAGTGCGAGAGGATGCATCCCGCAGGCTAGTCGAGTAAAAACACGTGCGAGAGGATGCATCCTGCAGGCTAGTCGAGTAAAAACACGTGCGAGAGGATGCATCCCGCAGGCTAGTCGAGCAAAAACACGTGCGAGAGGATGCATCCCGCAGGCTAGTCGAGTAAAAACACGTGCGAGAGGATGCATCCCGCAGGCTAGTCGAGCACAAACACGTGCGAGAGGATGCATCCCGCAGGCTAGTCGAGTAAAAACACGTGCAAGGTTTTGTGGGATGCGCATGCGCAGGTTTTGTGGGATGCGCATGCGCAGGTTTTTTGGGATGCGCATGGCTAGTCGAGCAAAAACACGTGCGAGAGGATGCATCCCGCAGGCTAGTCGAGTAAAAACACGTGCGAGAGGATGCATCCTGCAGGCTAGTCGAGTAAAAACACGTGCGAGAGGATGCATCCCGCAGGCTAGTCGAGTAAAAACACGTGCGAGGTTTTGTGGGATGCGCATGCGCAGGTTTTGTGGGATGCGCATGCGCAGGTTTTATGGGATGCGCATGGCTAGTCGAGTAAAAACACGTGCGAGAGGATGCATCCCGCAGGCTAGTCGAGTAAAAACACGTGCAAGAGGATGCATCCCGCAGGCTAGTCGAGTAAAAACACGTGCGAGGTTTTGTGGGATGCGCATGCGCAGGTTTTGTGGGATGCGCATGCGCAGGTTTTTTGGGATGCGCATGGCTAGTCGAGCAAAAACACGTGCGAGAGGATGCATCCCGCAGGCTAGTCGAGCAAAAACACGTGCGAGAGGATGCATCCCGCAGGCTAGTCGAGTAAAAACACGTGCGAGGTTTTGTGGGATGCGCATGCGCAGGTTTTGTGGGATGCGCATGCGCAGGTTTTGTGGGATGCGCATGCGCAGGTTTTTTGGGATGCGCATGGCTAGTCGAGCAAAAACACGTGCGAGAGGATGCATCCCGCAGGCTAGTCGAGCAAAAACACGTGCGAGAGGATGCATCCCGCAGGCTAGTCGAGTAAAAACACGTGCGTGTTTTGTGGGATGCGCATGCGCAGGTTTTGTGGGTGGCGCATGCGCAGGTTTTTTGGGATGCGCACAGCTAGTCGAGCAAAAACACGTGCGAGAGGATGCATCCCGCAGGCTAGTCGAGTAAAAACACGTGCGAGAGGATGCATCCTGCAGGCTAGTCGAGTAAAAACACGTGCGAGAGGATGCATCCCGCAGGCTAGTCGAGTAAAAACACGTGCGAGGTTTTGTGGGATGCCCATGCGCAGGTTTTGTGGGATGCGCATGCGCAGGTTTTTTGGGATGCGCATGGCTAGTCGAGCAAAAACACGTGCGAGAGGATGCATCCCGCAGGCTAGTCGAGCAAAAACACGTGCGAGAGGATGCATCCCGCAGGCTAGTCGAGTAAAAACACGTGCGAGGTTTTGTGGGATGCGCATGCGCAGGTTTTTTGGGATGCGCATGGCTAGTCGAGTAAAAACACGTGCGAGAGGATGCATCCCGCAGGCTAGTCGAGTAAAAACACGTGCGAGAGGATGCATCCCGCAGGCTAGTCGAGTAAAAACACGTGCGAGGTTTTGTGGGATGCGCATGCGCAGGTTTTGTGGGATGCGCATGCGCAGGTTTTTTGGGATGCGCATGGCTAGTCGAGCAAAAACACGTGCGAGAGGATGCATCCCGCAGGCTAGTCGAGCAAAAACACGTGCGAGAGGATGCATCCCGCAGGCTAGTCGAGTAAAAACACGTGCGAGGTTTTGTGGGATGCGCATGCGCAGGTTTTGTGGGATGCGCATGCGCAGGTTTTTTGGGATGCGCATGGCTAGTCGAGCAAAAACACGTGCGAGAGGATCCATCCCGCAGGCTAGTCGAGTAAAAACACGTGCGAGAGGATGCATCCTGCAGGCTAGTCGAGTAAAAACACGTGCGAGAGGATGCATCCCGCAGGCTAGTCGAGCAAAAACACGTGCGAGAGGATCCATCCCGCAGGCTAGTCGAGTAAAAACACGTGCGAGAGGATGCATCCTGCAGGCTAGTCGAGTAAAAACACGTGCGAGAGGATGCATCCCGCAGGCTAGTCGAGCAAAAACACGTGCGAGAGGATGCATCCCGCATGCTAGTCGAGTAAAAACACGTGCGAGTTTTTGTGGGATGCGCATGCGCAGGTTTTTTGGGATGCGCATGGCTAGTCGAGCAAAAACACGTGCGAGAGGATGCATCCCGCAGGCTAGTCGAGCAAAAACACGTGCGAGAGGATGCATCCCGCAGGCTAGTCGAGTAAAAACACGTGCAAGGTTTTGTGGGATGCGCATGCGCAGGTTTTTTGGGATGCGCATGGCTAGTCGAGCAAAAACACGTGCGAGAGGATGCATCCCGCAGGCTAGTCGAGTAAAAACACGTGCGAGAGGATGCATCCTGCAGGCTAGTCGAGTAAAAACACGTGCGAGAGGATGCATCCCGCAGGCTAGTCGAGTAAAAACACGTGCGAGGTTTTGTGGGATGCGCATGCGCAGGTTTTGTGGGATGCGCATGGCTAGTCGAGTAAAAACACGTGCGAGAGGATGCATCCCGCAGGCTAGTCGAGTAAAAACACGTGCGAGGTTTTGTGGGATGCGCATGCGCAGGTTTTGTGGGATGCGCATGCGCAGGTTTTTTGGGATGCGCATGGCTAGTCGAGCAAAAACACGTGCGAGAGGATGCATCCCGCAGGCTAGTCGAGTAAAAACACGTGCGAGGTTTTGTGGGATGCGCATGCGCAGGTTTTTTGGGATGCGCATGGCTAGTCGAGCAAAAACACGTGCGAGAGGATGCATCCCGCAGGCTAGTCGAGTAAAAACACGTGCGAGGTTTTGTGGGATGCGCATGCGCAGGTTTTGTGGGAGGCGCATGCGCAGGTTTTTTGGGATGCGCATGCGCAGGTTTTTTGGGATGCGCATGGCTAGTCGAGGAAAAACACGTGCGAGAGGATGCATCCCGCAGGCTAGTCGAGTAAAAACACGTGCGAGGTTTTGTGGGATGCGCATGCGCAGGTTTTGTGGGATGCGCATGCGAAGGTTTTTTGGGATGCGCATGCCTAGTCGAGCAAAAACACGTGCGAGAGGATGCATCCCGCAGGCTAGTCGAGCAAAAACACGTGCGAGAGGATGCATCCCGCAGGCTAGTCGAGTAAAAACACGTGCGAGAGGATGCATCCCGCAGGCTAGTCGAGCAAAAACACGTGCGAGAGGATGCATCCCGCAGGCTAGTCGAGTAAAAACACGTGCGAGAGGATGCATCCCGCAGGCTAGTCGAGTAAAAACACGTGCGAGGTTTTGTGGGATGCGCATGCGCAGGTTTTGTGGGATGCGCATGCGCAGGTTTTATGGGATGCGCATGGCTAGTCGAGTAAAAACACGTGCGAGAGGATGCATCCCGCAGGCTAGTCGAGTAAAAACACGTGCAAGAGGATGCATCCCGCAGGCTAGTCGAGTAAAAACACGTGCGAGGTTTTGTGGGATGCGCATGCGCAGGTTTTGTGGGATGCGCATGCGCAGGTTTTTTGGGATGCGCATGGCTAGTCGAGCAAAAACACGTGCGAGAGGATGCATCCCGCAGGCTAGTCGAGCAAAAACACGTGCGAGAGGATGCATCCCGCAGGCTAGTCGAGTAAAAACACGTGCGAGGTTTTGTGGGATGCGCATGCGCAGGTTTTGTGGGATGCGCATGCGCAGGTTTTGTGGGATGCGCATGCGCAGGTTTTTTGGGATGCGCATGGCTAGTCGAGCAAAAACACGTGCGAGAGGATGCATCCCGCAGGCTAGTCGAGCAAAAACACGTGCGAGAGGATGCATCCCGCAGGCTAGTCGAGTAAAAACACGTGCGTGTTTTGTGGGATGCGCATGCGCAGGTTTTGTGGGTGGCGCATGCGCAGGTTTTTTGGGATGCGCACAGCTAGTCGAGCAAAAACACGTGCGAGAGGATGCATCCCGCAGGCTAGTCGAGTAAAAACACGTGCGAGAGGATGCATCCTGCAGGCTAGTCGAGTAAAAACACGTGCGAGAGGATGCATCCCGCAGGCTAGTCGAGTAAAAACACGTGCGAGGTTTTGTGGGATGCCCATGCGCAGGTTTTGTGGGATGCGCATGCGCAGGTTTTTTGGGATGCGCATGGCTAGTCGAGCAAAAACACGTGCGAGAGGATGCATCCCGCAGGCTAGTCGAGCAAAAACACGTGCGAGAGGATGCATCCCGCAGGCTAGTCGAGTAAAAACACGTGCGAGGTTTTGTGGGATGCGCATGCGCAGGTTTTTTGGGATGCGCATGGCTAGTCGAGTAAAAACACGTGCGAGAGGATGCATCCCGCAGGCTAGTCGAGTAAAAACACGTGCGAGAGGATGCATCCCGCAGGCTAGTCGAGTAAAAACACGTGCGAGGTTTTGTGGGATGCGCATGCGCAGGTTTTGTGGGATGCGCATGCGCAGGTTTTTTGGGATGCGCATGGCTAGTCGAGCAAAAACACGTGCGAGAGGATGCATCCCGCAGGCTAGTCGAGCAAAAACACGTGCGAGAGGATGCATCCCGCAGGCTAGTCGAGTAAAAACACGTGCGAGGTTTTGTGGGAGGCGCATGCGCAGGTTTTTTGGGATGCGCATGGCTAGTCGAGCAAAAACACGTGCGAGAGGATGCATCCCGCAGGCTAGTCGAGCAAAAACACGTGCGAGAGGATGCATCCCGCAGGCTAGTCGAGTAAAAACACGTGCGAGGTTTTGTGGGATGCGCATGCGCAGGTTTTTTGGGATGCGCATGGCTAGTCGAGCAAAAACACGTGCGAGAGGATGCATCCCGCAGGCTAGTCGAGTAAAAACACGTGCGAGGTTTTGTGGGATGCGCATGCGCAGGTTTTTTGGGATGCGCATGGCTAGTCGAGTAAAAACACGTGCGAGAGGATGCATCCCGCAGGCTAGTCGAGTAAAAACACGTGCGAGAGGATGCATCCCGCAGGCTAGTCGAGTAAAAACACGTGCGAGGTTTTGTGGGATGCGCATGCGCAGGTTTTGTGGGATGCGCATGCGCAGGTTTTTTGGGATGCGCATGGCTAGTCGAGCAAAAACACGTGCGAGAGGATGCATCCCGCAGGCTAGTCGAGCAAAAACACGTGCGAGAGGATGCATCCCGCAGGCTAGTCGAGTAAAAACACGTGCGAGGTTTTGTGGGATGCGCATGCGCAGGTTTTTTGGGATGCGCATGGCTAGTCGAGCAAAAACACGTGCGAGAGGATGCATCCCGCAGGCTAGTCGAGCAAAAACACGTGCGAGAGGATGCATCCTGCAGGCTAGTCGAGTAAAAACACGTGCGAGAGGATGCATCCCGCAGGCTAGTCGAGTAAAAACACGTGCGAGGTTTTGTGGGATGCCCATGCGCAGGTTTTGTGGGATGCGCATGCGCAGGTTTTTTGGGATGCGCATGGCTAGTCGAGCAAAAACACGTGCGAGAGGATGCATCCCGCAGGCTAGTCGAGCAAAAACACGTGCGAGAGGATGCATCCCGCAGGCTAGTCGAGTAAAAACACGTGCGAGGTTTTGTGGGATGCGCATGCGCAGGTTTTTTGGGATGCGCATGGCTAGTCGAGTAAAAACACGTGCGAGAGGATGCATCCCGCAGGCTAGTCGAGTAAAAACACGTGCGAGAGGATGCATCCCGCAGGCTAGTCGAGTAAAAACACGTGCGAGGTTTTGTGGGATGCGCATGCGCAGGTTTTGTGGGATGCGCATGCGCAGGTTTTTTGGGATGCGCATGGCTAGTCGAGCAAAAACACGTGCGAGAGGATGCATCCCGCAGGCTAGTCGAGCAAAAACACGTGCGAGAGGATGCATCCCGCAGGCTAGTCGAGTAAAAACACGTGCGAGGTTTTGTGGGAGGCGCATGCGCAGGTTTTTTGGGATGCGCATGGCTAGTCGAGCAAAAACACGTGCGAGAGGATGCATCCCGCAGGCTAGTCGAGCAAAAACACGTGCGAGAGGATGCATCCCGCAGGCTAGTCGAGTAAAAACACGTGCGAGGTTTTGTGGGATGCGCATGCGCAGGTTTTTTGGGATGCGCATGGCTAGTCGAGCAAAAACACGTGCGAGAGGATGCATCCCGCAGGCTAGTCGAGTAAAAACACGTGCGAGGTTTTGTGGGATGCGCATGCGCAGGTTTTTTGGGATGCGCATGGCTAGTCGAGTAAAAACACGTGCGAGAGGATGCATCCCGCAGGCTAGTCGAGTAAAAACACGTGCGAGAGGATGCATCCCGCAGGCTAGTCGAGTAAAAACACGTGCGAGGTTTTGTGGGATGCGCATGCGCAGGTTTTGTGGGATGCGCATGCGCAGGTTTTTTGGGATGCGCATGGCTAGTCGAGCAAAAACACGTGCGAGAGGATGCATCCCGCAGGCTAGTCGAGCAAAAACACGTGCGAGAGGATGCATCCCGCAGGCTAGTCGAGTAAAAACACGTGCGAGGTTTTGTGGGATGCGCATGCGCAGGTTTTTTGGGATGCGCATGGCTAGTCGAGCAAAAACACGTGCGAGAGGATGCATCCCGCAGGCTAGTCGAGTAAAAACACGTGCGAGGTTTTGTGGGATGCGCATGCGCAGGTTTTGTGGGAGGCGCATGCGCAGGTTTTTTGGGATGCGCATGCGCATGTTTTTTGGGATGCGCATGGCTAGTCGAGGAAAAACACGTGCGAGAGGATGCATCCCGCAGGCTAGTCGAGTAAAAACACGTGCGAGGTTTTTTGGGATGCGCATGCGCAGGTTTTTTGGGATGCGCATGCCTAGTCGAGCAAAAACACGTGCGAGAGGATGCATCCCGCAGGCTAGTCGAGCAAAAACACGTGCGAGAGGATGCATCCCGCAGGCTAGTCGAGTAAAAACACGTGCGAGAGGATGCATCCCGCAGGATAGTCGAGTAAAAACACGTGCGAGAGGATGCATCCCGCAGGCTAGTCGAGTAAAAACACGTGCGAGGTTTTGTGGGATGCGCATGCGCAGGTTTTGTGGGATGCGCATGCGCAGGTTTTTTGGGATGCGCATGCGCAGGTTTTTTGGGATGCGCATGCGCAGGTTTTTTGGGATGCGCATGGCTAGTCGAGGAAAAACACGTGCGAGAGGATGCATCCCGCAGGCTAGTCGAGTAAAAACACGTGCGAGGTTTTGTGGGATGCGCATGCGCAGGTTTTTTGGGATGCGCATGCCTAGTCGAGCAAAAACACGTGCGAGAGGATGCATCCCGCAGGCTAGTCGAGTAAAAACACGTGCGAGAGGATGCATCCCGCAGGCTAGTCGAGTAAAAACACGTGCGAGGTTTTGTGGGATGCGCATGCGCAGGTTTTGTGGGATGCGCATGCGCAGCTTTTTGGGATGCGCATGCGCAGGTTTTTTGGGATGCGCATGGCTAGTCGAGGAAAAACACGTGCGAGAGGATGCATCCCGCAGGCTAGTCGAGTAAAAACACGTGCGAGAGGATGCATCCTGCAGGCTAGTCGAGTAAAAACACGTGCGAGAGGATGCATCCCGCAGGCTAGTCGAGTAAAAACACGTGCGAGGTTTTGTGGGATGCGCATGCGCAGGTTTTGTGGGATGCGCATGCGCAGGTTTTTTGGGATGCGCATGGCTAGTCGAGCAAAAACACGTGCGAGTGGATGCATCCCGCAGGGTAGTCGAGTAAAAACACGTGCGAGAGTATGCATCCCGCAGGCTAGTCGAGTAAAAACACGTGCGAGAGGATGCATCCCGCAGGCTAGTCGAGCAAAAACACGTGCGAGAGGATGCATCCCGCAGTCTAGTCGAGTAAAAACACGTGCGAGAGGATGCATCCTGCAGGCTAGTCGAGTAAAAACACGTGCGAGAGGATGCATCCCGCAGGCTAGTCGAGTAAAAACACGTGCGAGGTTTTGTGGGATGCGCATGCGCAGGTTTTGTGGGATGCGCATGCGCAGGTTTTTTGGGATGCGCATGGCTAGTCGAGCAAAAACACGTGCGAGAGGATGCATTCCGCAGGGTAGTCGAGTAAAAACACGTGCGAGAGGATGCATCCCGCAGGCTAGTCGAGTAAAAACACGTGCGAGGTTTTGTGGGATGCGCATGCGCAGGTTTTGTGGGATGCGCATGCGCAGGTTTTTTGGGATGCGCATGGCTAGTCGAGCAAAAACACGTGCGAGAGGATGCATCCCGCAGGCTAGTCGAGTAAAAACACGAGCGAGAGGATGCATCCTGCAGGCTGGTCGAGTAAAAACACGTGCGAGAGGATGCATCCCGCAGGCTAGTCGAGTAAAAACACGTGCGAGGTTTTGTGGGATGCGCATGCGTAGGTTTTGTGGGATGCGCATGCGCAGGTTTTTTGGGATGCGCATGGCTAGTCGAGAAAAAACACGTGCGAGAGGATGCATCCCGCAGGCTAGTCGAGCAAAAACACGTGCGAGAGGATGCATCCCGCAGGCTAGTCGAGTAAAAACACGTGCGAGAGGATGCATCCCGCAGGCTAGTCGAGTAAAAACACGTGCGAGAGGATGCATCCCGCAGGCTAGTCGAGTAAAAACACGTGCGAGAGGATGCATCCTGCAGGCTAGTCGAGTAAAAACACGTGCGAGAGGATGCATCCCGCAGGCTAGTCGAACAAAAACACGTGCGAGAGGATCCATTCCGCAGGCTAGTCGAGTAAAAACACGTGCGAGAGGATGCATCCCGCAGGCTAGTCGAGCACAAACACGTGCGAGACGATGCATCCCGCAGGCTAGTCGAGCAAAAACACGTGCGAGAGGATGCATCCCGCAGGCTAGTCGAGCAAAAACACGTGCGAGAGGATGCATCCCGCAGGCTAGTCGAGTAAAAACACGTGCAAGGTTTTGTGGGATGCGCATGGCTAGTCGAGCAAAAACACGTGCGAGAGGATGCATCCCGCAGGCTAGTCGAGTAAAAACACGTGCGAGAGGATGCATCCTGCAGGCTAGTCGAGTAAAAACACGTGCGAGAGGATGCATCCCGCAGGCTAGTCGAGTAAAAACACGTGCGAGGTTTTGTGGGATGCGCATGCGCAGGTTTTGTGGGATGCGCATGCGCAGGTTTTTTGGGATGCGCATGCGCAGGTTTTTTGGGATGCGCATGGCTAGTCGAGGAAAAACACGTGCGAGAGGATGCATCCCGCAGGCTAGTCGTGTAAAAACACGTGCGAGAGGATGCATCCCGCAGGCTAGCCGAGTAAAAACACGTGCGAGAGGATGCATCCTGCAGGCTAGTCGAGTAAAAACACGTGCGAGAGGATGCATCCCGCAGGCTAGTCGAGTAAAAACACGTGCGAGGTTTTGTGGGATGCGCATGCGCAGGTTTTGTGGGATGCGCATGCGCAGGTTTTGTGGGATGCGCATGCGCAGGTTTTTTGGGATGCGCATGCGCAGGTTTTTTGGGATGCGCATGGCTAGTCGAGGAAAAACACGTGCGAGAGGATGCATCCCGCAGGCTAGTCGAGTAAAAACACGTGCGAGAGGATGCATCCTGCAGGCTAGTCGAGTAAAAACACGTGCGAGAGGATGCATCCCGCAGGCTAGTCGAGTAAAAACACGTGCGAGGTTTTGTGGGATGCGCATGCGCAGGTTTTGTGGGATGCGCATGCGCAGGTTTTTTGGGATGCGCATGGCTAGTCGAGCAAAAACACGTGCGAGTGGATGCATCCCGCAGGGTAGTCGAGTAAAAACACGTGCGAGAGGATGCATCCCGCAGGCTAGTCGAGTAAAAACACGTGCGAGAGGATGCATCCCGCAGGCTAGTCGAGCAAAAACACGTGCGAGAGGATGCATCCCGCAGGCTAGTCGAGTAAAAACACGTGCGAGAGGATGCATCCTGCAGGCTAGTCGAGTAAAAACACGTGCGAGAGGATGCATCCCGCAGGCTAGTCGAGTAAAAACACGTGCGAGGTTTTGTGGGATGCGCATGCGCAGGTTTTGTCGGATGCGCATGCGCAGGTTTTTTGGGATGCGCATGGCTAGTCGAGCAAAAACACGTGCGAGAGAATGCATTCCGCAGGGTAGTCGAGTAAAAACACGTGCGAGAGGTTGCATCCCGCAGGCTAGTCGAGTAAAAACACGTGCGAGGTTTTGTGGGATGCGCATGCGCAGGTTTTGTGGGATGCGCATGCGCAGGTTTTTTGAGATGCGCATGGCTAGTCGAGCAAAAACACGTGCGAGAGGATGCATCCCGCAGGCTAGTCGAGTAAAAACACGTGCGAGAGGATGCATCCTGCAGGCTAGTCGAGTAAAAACACGTGCGAGAGGATGCATCCCGCAGGCTAGTCGAGTAAAAACACGTGCGAGGTTTTGTGGGATGCGCATGCGTAGGTTTTGTAGGATGCGCATGCGCAGGTTTTTTGGGATGCGCATGGCTAGTCGAGAAAAAACACGTGCGAGAGGATGCATCCCGCAGGCTAGTCGAGCAAAAACACGTGCGAGAGGATGCATCCCGCAAGCTAGTCGAGTAAAAACACGTGCGAGAGGATGCATCCCGCAGGCTAGTCGAGTAAAAACACGTGCGAGAGGATGCATCCCGCAGGCTAGTCGAGTAAAAACACGTGCGAGAGGATGCATCCTGCAGGCTAGTCGAGTAAAAACACGTGCGAGAGGATGCATCCCGCAGGCTAGTCGAGCAAAAACACGTGCGAGAGGATCCATCCCGCAGGCTAGTCGAGTAAAAACACGTGCGAGAGGATGCATCCCGCAGGTTAGTCGAGCACAAACACGTGCGAGACGATGCATCCCGCAGGCTAGTCGAGCAAAAACACGTGCGAGAGGATGCATCCCGCAGGCTAGTCGAGCAAAAACACGTGCGAGAGGATGCATCCCGCAGGCTAGTCGAGTAAAAACACGTGCAAGGTTTTGTGGGATGCGCATGCGCAGGTTTTTTGGGATGCGCATGGCTAGTCGAGCAAAAACACGTGCGAGAGGATGCATCCCGCAGGCTAGTCGAGTAAAAACACGTGCGAGAGGATGCATCCTGCAGGCTAGTCGAGTAAAAACACGTGCGAGAGGATGCATCCCGCAGGCTAGTCGAGTAAAAACACGTGCGAGGTTTTGTGGGATGCGCATGCGCAGGTTTTGTGGGATGCGCATGCGCAGGTTTTTTGGGATGCGCATGGCTAGTCGAGCAAAAACACGTGCGAGAGGATGCATCCCGCAGGCTAGTCGAGCAAAAACACGTGCGAGAGGATGCATCCCGCAGGCTAGTCGAGTAAAAACACGTGCGAGGTTTTGTGGGATGCGCATGCGCAGGTTTTTTGGGTGGCGCATGCGCAGGTTTTTTGGGATGCGCATGCGCAGGTTTTTTGGGATGCGCATGGCTAGTCGAGCAAAAACACGTGCGAGAGGATGCATCCCGCAGGCTAGTCGAGTAAAAACACGTGCGAGAGGATGCATCCCGCAGGCTAGTCGAGTAAAAACACGTGCGAGGTTTTGTGGGATGCGCATGCGCAGGTTTTGTGGGATGCGCATGCGCAGGTTTTTTGGGATGCGCATGGCTAGTCGAGCAAAAACACGTGCGAGAGGATGCATCCCGCAGGCTAGTCGAGCAAAAACACGTGCGAGAGGATGCATCCCGCAGGCTAGTCGAGTAAAAACACGTGCGAGGTTTTGTGGGATGCGCATGCGCAGGTTTTTTGGGATGCGCACGGCTAGTCGAGCAAAAACACGTGCGAGAGGATGCATCCCGCAGGCTAGTCGAGTAAAAACACGTGCGAGGTTTTGTGGGATGCGCATGCGCAGGTTATGTGGGATGCGCATGCGCAGGTTTTTTGGGATGCGCATGGCTAGTCGAGTAAAAACACGTGCGAGAGGATGCATCCCGCAGGCTAGTCGAGTAAAAACACGTGCGAGGTTTTGTGGGATGCGCATGCGCAGGTTTTGTGGGATGCGCATGCGCAGGTTTTTTGGGATGCGCATGGCTAGTCGAGTAAAAACACGTGCGAGAGGATGCATCCCGCAGGCTAGTCGAGTAAAAACACGTGCGAGGTTTTGTGGGATGCGCATGCGCAGGTTTTGTGGGATGCGCATGCGCAGGTTTTTTGGGATGCCCATGGCTAGTCGAGCAAAAACACGTGCGAGAGGATGCATCCCGCAGGCTAGTCGAGCAAAAACACGTGCGAGAGGATGCATCCCGCAGGCTAGTCGAGTAAAAACACGTGCGAGGTTTTGTGGGATGCGCATGCGCAGGTTTTTTTGGATGCGCATGGCTAGTCGAGCGAAAACACGTGCGAGAGGATGCATCCCGCAGGCTAGTCGAGTAAAAACACGTGCGAGGTTTTGTGGGATGCGCATGCGCAAGTTTGGTGGGAGGCGCATGCGCAGGTTTTTTGGGATGCGCATGCGCAGGTTTTTTGGGATGCGCATGCGCAGGTTTTTTGGGATGCGCATGGCTAGTCGAGGAAAAACACGTGCGAGAGGATGCATCCCGCAGGCTAGTCGAGTAAAAACACGTGCGAGGTTTTGTGGGATGCGCATGCGCAGGTTTTGTGGGATGCGCATGCGCAGGTTTTTTGGGATGCGCATGCGCAGGTTTTGTGGGATGCGCATGCCTAGTCGAGCAAAAACACGTGCGAGAGGATGCATCCCGCAGGCTAGTCGAGCAAAAACACGTGCGAGAGGATGCATCCCGCAGGCTAGTCGAGTAAAAACACGTGCGAGAGGATGCATCCCGCAGGCTAGTCGAGTAAAAACACGTGCGAGAGGATGCATCCCGCAGGCTAGTCGAGTAAAAACACGTGCGAGGTTTTGTGGGATGCGCATGCGCAGGTTTTGTGGGATGCGCATGCGCAGGTTTTTTGGGATGCGCATGGCTAGTCGAGGAAAAACACGTGCGAGAGGATGCATCCCGCAGGCTAGTCGAGTAAAAACACGTGCGAGGTTTTGTGGGATGCGCATGCGCAGGTTTTTTGGGATGCGCATGCCTAGTCGAGCAAAAACACGTGCGAGAGGATGCATCCCGCAGGCTAGTCGAGCAAAAACACGTGCGAGAGGATGCATCCCGCAGGCTAGTCGAGTAAAAACACGTGCGAGAGGATGCATCCCGCAGGCTAGTCGAGTAAAAACACGTGCGAGGTTTTGTGGGATGCGCATGCGCAGGTTTTGTGGGATGCGCATGCGCAGGTTTTTTGGGATGCGCATGCGCAGGTTTTTTGGGATGCGCATGGCTAGTCGAGGAAAAACACGTGCGAGAGGATGCATCCCGCAGGCTAGTCGAGTAAAAACACGTGCGAGAGGATGCATCCTGCAGGCTAGTCGAGTAAAAACACGTGCGAGAGGATGCATCCCGCAGGCTAGTCGAGTAAAAACACGAGCGAGGTTTTGTGGGATGCGCATGCGCAGGTTTTGTGGGATGCGCATGCGCAGGTTTTTTGGGATGCGCATGGCTAGTCGAGCAAAAACACGTGCGAGTGGATGCATCCCGCAGGGTAGTCGAGTAAAAACACGTGCGAGAGGATGCATCCCGCAGGCTAGTCGAGTAAAAACACGTGCGAGAGGATGCATCCCGCAGACTAGTCGAGCAAAAACACGTGCGAGAGGATGCATCCCGCAGGCTAGTCGAGTAAAAACACGTGCGAGGTTTTGTGGGATGCGCATGCGCAGGTTTTGTGGGATGCGCATGCGCAGGTTTTTTGGGATGCGCATGCGCAGGTTTTTTGGGATGCGCATGCGCAGGTTTTTTGGGATGCGCATGCGCAGGTTTTTTGGGATGCGCATGGCTAGTCGAGTAAAAACACGTGCGAGAGGATGCATCCCGCAGGCTAGTCGAGTAAAAACACGTGCGAGAGGATGCATCCCGCAGGCTAGTCGAGCAAAAACACGTGCGAGAGGATGCATCCCGCAGGCTAGTCGAGTAAAAACACGTGCGAGAGGATGCATCCTGCAGGCTAGTCGAGTAAAAACACGTGCGAGAGGATGCATCCCGCAGGCTAGTCGAGTAAAAACACGTGCGAGGTTTTGTGGGATGCGCATGCGCAGGTTTTGTGGGATGCGCATGCGCAGGTTTTTTTGGGATGCGCATGGCTAGTCGAGCAAAAACACGTGCGAGTGGATGCATCCCGCAGGGTAGTCGAGTAAAAACACGTGCGAGAGGATGCATCCCGCAGGCTAGTCGAGTAAAAACACGTGCGAGAGGATGCATCCCGCAGGCTAGTCGAGCAAAAACACGTGCGAGAGGATGCATCCCGCAGGCTAGTCGAGTAAAAACACGTGCAAGGTTTTGTGGGATGCGCATGGGCAGGTTTTTTGGGATGCGCATGGCTAGTCGAGCAAAAACAAGTGCGAGAGGATGCATCCCGCAGGCTAGTCGAGTAAAAACACGTGCGAGAGGATGCATCCTGCAGGCTAGTCGAGTAAAAACACGTGCGAGAGGATGCATCCCGCAGGCTAGTCGAGCAAAAACACGTGCGAGAGGATGCATCCCGCAGGCTAGTCGAGTAAAAACACGTGCGAGAGGATGCATCCCGCAGGCTAGTCGAGCACAAACACGTGCGAGAGGATGCATCCCGCAGGCTAGTCGAGTAAAAACACGTGCAAGGTTTTGTGGGATGCGCATGCGCAGGTTTTGTGGGATGCGCATGCGCAGGTTTTTTGGGATGCGCATGGCTAGTCGAGCAAAAACACGTGCGAGAGGATGCATCCCGCAGGCTAGTCGAGTAAAAACACGTGCGAGAGGATGCATCCTGCAGGCTAGTCGAGTAAAAACACGTGCGAGAGGATGCATCCCGCAGGCTAGTCGAGTAAAAACACGTGCGAGGTTTTGTGGGATGCGCATGCGCAGGTTTTGTGGGATGCGCATGCGCAGGTTTTATGGGATGCGCATGGCTAGTCGAGTAAAAACACGTGCGAGAGGATGCATCCCGCAGGCTAGTCGAGTAAAAACACGTGCAAGAGGATGCATCCCGCAGGCTAGTCGAGTAAAAACACGTGCGAGGTTTTGTGGGATGCGCATGCGCAGGTTTTGTGGGATGCGCATGCGCAGGTTTTTTGGGATGCGCATGGCTAGTCGAGCAAAAACACGTGCGAGAGGATGCATCCCGCAGGCTAGTCGAGCAAAAACACGTGCGAGAGGATGCATCCCGCAGGCTAGTCGAGTAAAAACACGTGCGAGGTTTTGTGGGATGCGCATGCGCAGGTTTTGTGGGATGCGCATGCGCAGGTTTTGTGGGATGCGCATGCGCAGGTTTTTTGGGATGCGCATGGCTAGTCGAGCAAAAACACGTGCGAGAGGATGCATCCCGCAGGCTAGTCGAGCAAAAACACGTGCGAGAGGATGCATCCCGCAGGCTAGTCGAGTAAAAACACGTGCGTGTTTTGTGGGATGCGCATGCGCAGGTTTTGTGGGTGGCGCATGCGCAGGTTTTTTGGGATGCGCACAGCTAGTCGAGCAAAAACACGTGCGAGAGGATGCATCCCGCAGGCTAGTCGAGTAAAAACACGTGCGAGAGGATGCATCCTGCAGGCTAGTCGAGTAAAAACACGTGCGAGAGGATGCATCCCGCAGGCTAGTCGAGTAAAAACACGTGCGAGGTTTTGTGGGATGCCCATGCGCAGGTTTTGTGGGATGCGCATGCGCAGGTTTTTTGGGATGCGCATGGCTAGTCGAGCAAAAACACGTGCGAGAGGATGCATCCCGCAGGCTAGTCGAGCAAAAACACGTGCGAGAGGATGCATCCCGCAGGCTAGTCGAGTAAAAACACGTGCGAGGTTTTGTGGGATGCGCATGCGCAGGTTTTTTGGGATGCGCATGGCTAGTCGAGTAAAAACACGTGCGAGAGGATGCATCCCGCAGGCTAGTCGAGTAAAAACACGTGCGAGAGGATGCATCCCGCAGGCTAGTCGAGTAAAAACACGTGCGAGGTTTTGTGGGATGCGCATGCGCAGGTTTTGTGGGATGCGCATGCGCAGGTTTTTTGGGATGCGCATGGCTAGTCGAGCAAAAACACGTGCGAGAGGATGCATCCCGCAGGCTAGTCGAGCAAAAACACGTGCGAGAGGATGCATCCCGCAGGCTAGTCGAGTAAAAACACGTGCGAGGTTTTGTGGGAGGCGCATGCGCAGGTTTTTTGGGATGCGCATGGCTAGTCGAGCAAAAACACGTGCGAGAGGATGCATCCCGCAGGCTAGTCGAGTAAAAACACGTGCGAGGTTTTGTGGGATGCGCATGCGCAGGTTTTGTGGGAGGCGCATGCGCAGGTTTTTTGGTATGCGCATGCGCATGTTTTTTGGGATGCGCATGGCTAGTCGAGGAAAAACACGTGCGAGAGGATGCATCCCGCAGGCTAGTCGAGTAAAAACACGTGCGAGGTTTTTTGGGATGCGCATGCGCAGGTTTTTTGGGATGCGCATGCCTAGTCGAGCAAAAACACGTGCGAGAGGATGCATCCCGCAGGCTAGTCGAGCAAAAACACGTGCGAGAGGATGCATCCCGCAGGCTAGTCGAGTAAAAACACGTGCGAGAGGATGCATCCCGCAGGATAGTCGAGTAAAAACACGTGCGAGAGGATGCATCCCGCAGGCTAGTCGAGTAAAAACACGTGCGAGGTTTTGTGGGATGCGCATGCGCAGGTTTTGTGGGATGCGCATGCGCAGGTTTTTTGGGATGCGCATGCGCAGGTTTTTTGGGATGCGCATGCGCAGGTTTTTTGGGATGCGCATGGCTAGTCGAGGAAAAACACGTGCGAGAGGATGCATCCCGCAGGCTAGTCGAGTAAAAACACGTGCGAGGTTTTGTGGGATGCGCATGCGCAGGTTTTTTGGGATGCGCATGCCTAGTCGAGCAAAAACACGTGCGAGAGGATGCATCCCGCAGGCTAGTCGAGTAAAAACACGTGCGAGAGGATGCATCCCGCAGGCTAGTCGAGTAAAAACACGTGCGAGGTTTTGTGGGATGCGCATGCGCAGGTTTTGTGGGATGCGCATGCGCAGCTTTTTGGGATGCGCATGCGCAGGTTTTTTGGGATGCGCATGGCTAGTCGAGGAAAAACACGTGCGAGAGGATGCATCCCGCAGGCTAGTCGAGTAAAAACACGTGCGAGAGGATGCATCCTGCAGGCTAGTCGAGTAAAAACACGTGCGAGAGGATGCATCCCGCAGGCTAGTCGAGTAAAAACACGTGCGAGGTTTTGTGGGATGCGCATGCGCAGGTTTTGTGGGATGCGCATGCGCAGGTTTTTTGGGATGCGCATGGCTAGTCGAGCAAAAACACGTGCGAGTGGATGCATCCCGCAGGGTAGTCGAGTAAAAACACGTGCGAGAGTATGCATCCCGCAGGCTAGTCGAGTAAAAACACGTGCGAGAGGATGCATCCCGCAGGCTAGTCGAGCAAAAACACGTGCGAGAGGATGCATCCCGCAGTCTAGTCGAGTAAAAACACGTGCGAGAGGATGCATCCTGCAGGCTAGTCGAGTAAAAACACGTGCGAGAGGATGCATCCCGCAGGCTAGTCGAGTAAAAACACGTGCGAGGTTTTGTGGGATGCGCATGCGCAGGTTTTGTGGGATGCGCATGCGCAGGTTTTTTGGGATGCGCATGGCTAGTCGAGCAAAAACACGTGCGAGAGGATGCATTCCGCAGGGTAGTCGAGTAAAAACACGTGCGAGAGGATGCATCCCGCAGGCTAGTCGAGTAAAAACACGTGCGAGGTTTTGTGGGATGCGCATGCGCAGGTTTTGTGGGATGCGCATGCGCAGGTTTTTTGGGATGCGCATGGCTAGTCGAGCAAAAACACGTGCGAGAGGATGCATCCCGCAGGCTAGTCGAGTAAAAACACGAGCGAGAGGATGCATCCTGCAGGCTGGTCGAGTAAAAACACGTGCGAGAGGATGCATCCCGCAGGCTAGTCGAGTAAAAACACGTGCGAGGTTTTGTGGGATGCGCATGCGTAGGTTTTGTGGGATGCGCATGCGCAGGTTTTTTGGGATGCGCATGGCTAGTCGAGAAAAAACACGTGCGAGAGGATGCATCCCGCAGGCTAGTCGAGCAAAAACACGTGCGAGAGGATGCATCCCGCAGGCTAGTCGAGTAAAAACACGTGCGAGAGGATGCATCCCGCAGGCTAGTCGAGTAAAAACACGTGCGAGAGGATGCATCCCGCAGGCTAGTCGAGTAAAAACACGTGCGAGAGGATGCATCCTGCAGGCTAGTCGAGTAAAAACACGTGCGAGAGGATGCATCCCGCAGGCTAGTCGAACAAAAACACGTGCGAGAGGATCCATTCCGCAGGCTAGTCGAGTAAAAACACGTGCGAGAGGATGCATCCCGCAGGCTAGTCGAGCACAAACACGTGCGAGAGGATGCATCCCGCAGTCTAGTCGAGTAAAAACACGTGCGAGAGGATGCATCCTGCAGGCTAGTCGAGTAAAAACACGTGCGAGAGGATGCATCCCGCAGGCTAGTCGAGTAAAAACACGTGCGAGGTTTTGTGGGATGCGCATGCGCAGGTTTTGTGGGATGCGCATGCGCAGGTTTTTTGGGATGCGCATGGCTAGTCGAGCAAAAACACGTGCGAGAGGATGCATTCCGCAGGGTAGTCGAGTAAAAACACGTGCGAGAGGATGCATCCCGCAGGCTAGTCGAGTAAAAACACGTGCGAGGTTTTGTGGGATGCGCATGCGCAGGTTTTGTGGGATGCGCATGCGCAGGTTTTTTGGGATGCGCATGGCTAGTCGAGCAAAAACACGTGCGAGAGGATGCATCCCGCAGGCTAGTCGAGTAAAAACACGAGCGAGAGGATGCATCCTGCAGGCTGGTCGAGTAAAAACACGTGCGAGAGGATGCATCCCGCAGGCTAGTCGAGTAAAAACACGTGCGAGGTTTTGTGGGATGCGCATGCGTAGGTTTTGTGGGATGCGCATGCGCAGGTTTTTTGGGATGCGCATGGCTAGTCGAGAAAAAACACGTGCGAGAGGATGCATCCCGCAGGCTAGTCGAGCAAAAACACGTGCGAGAGGATGCATCCCGCAGGCTAGTCGAGTAAAAACACGTGCGAGAGGATGCATCCCGCAGGCTAGTCGAGTAAAAACACGTGCGAGAGGATGCATCCCGCAGGCTAGTCGAGTAAAAACACGTGCGAGAGGATGCATCCTGCAGGCTAGTCGAGTAAAAACACGTGCGAGAGGATGCATCCCGCAGGCTAGTCGAACAAAAACACGTGCGAGAGGATCCATTCCGCAGGCTAGTCGAGTAAAAACACGTGCGAGAGGATGCATCCCGCAGGCTAGTCGAGCACAAACACGTGCGAGACGATGCATCCCGCAGGCTAGTCGAGCAAAAACACGTGCGAGAGGATGCATCCCGCAGGCTAGTCGAGCAAAAACACGTGCGAGAGGATGCATCCCGCAGGCTAGTCGAGTAAAAACACGTGCGAGAGGATGCATCCTGCAGGCTAGTCGAGTAAAAACACGTGCGAGAGGATGCATCCCGCAGGCTAGTCGAGTAAAAACACGTGCGAGGTTTTGTGGGATGCGCATGCGCAGGTTTTGTGGGATGCGCATGCGCAGGTTTTTTGGGATGCGCATGCGCAGGTTTTTTGGGATGCGCATGGCTAGTCGAGGAAAAACACGTGCGAGAGGATGCATCCCGCAGGCTAGTCGTGTAAAAACACGTGCGAGAGGATGCATCCCGCAGGCTAGCCGAGTAAAAACACGTGCGAGAGGATGCATCCTGCAGGCTAGTCGAGTAAAAACACGTGCGAGAGGATGCATCCCGCAGGCTAGTCGAGTAAAAACACGTGCGAGGTTTTGTGGGATGCGCATGCGCAGGTTTTGTGGGATGCGCATGCGCAGGTTTTGTGGGATGCGCATGCGCAGGTTTTTTGGGATGCGCATGCGCAGGTTTTTTGGGATGCGCATGGCTAGTCGAGGAAAAACACGTGCGAGAGGATGCATCCCGCAGGCTAGTCGAGTAAAAACACGTGCGAGAGGATGCATCCTGCAGGCTAGTCGAGTAAAAACACGTGCGAGAGGATGCATCCCGCAGGCTAGTCGAGTAAAAACACGTGCGAGGTTTTGTGGGATGCGCATGCGCAGGTTTTGTGGGATGCGCATGCGCAGGTTTTTTGGGATGCGCATGGCTAGTCGAGCAAAAACACGTGCGAGTGGATGCATCCCGCAGGGTAGTCGAGTAAAAACACGTGCGAGAGGATGCATCCCGCAGGCTAGTCGAGTAAAAACACGTGCGAGAGGATGCATCCCGCAGGCTAGTCGAGCAAAAACACGTGCGAGAGGATGCATCCCGCAGGCTAGTCGAGTAAAAACACGTGCGAGAGGATGCATCCTGCAGGCTAGTCGAGTAAAAACACGTGCGAGAGGATGCATCCCGCAGGCTAGTCGAGTAAAAACACGTGCGAGGTTTTGTGGGATGCGCATGCGCAGGTTTTGTCGGATGCGCATGCGCAGGTTTTTTGGGATGCGCATGGCTAGTCGAGCAAAAACACGTGCGAGAGAATGCATTCCGCAGGGTAGTCGAGTAAAAACACGTGCGAGAGGTTGCATCCCGCAGGCTAGTCGAGTAAAAACACGTGCGAGGTTTTGTGGGATGCGCATGCGCAGGTTTTGTGGGATGCGCATGCGCAGGTTTTTTGAGATGCGCATGGCTAGTCGAGCAAAAACACGTGCGAGAGGATCCATCCCGCAGGCTAGTCGAGTAAAAACACGTGCGAGAGGATGCATCCCGCAGGTTAGTCGAGCACAAACACGTGCGAGACGATGCATCCCGCAGGCTAGTCGAGCAAAAACACGTGCGAGAGGATGCATCCCGCAGGCTAGTCGAGCAAAAACACGTGCGAGAGGATGCATCCCGCAGGCTAGTCGAGTAAAAACACGTGCAAGGTTTTGTGGGATGCGCATGCGCAGGTTTTTTGGGATGCGCATGGCTAGTCGAGCAAAAACACGTGCGAGAGGATGCATCCCGCAGGCTAGTCGAGTAAAAACACGTGCGAGAGGATGCATCCTGCAGGCTAGTCGAGTAAAAACACGTGCGAGAGGATGCATCCCGCAGGCTAGTCGAGTAAAAACACGTGCGAGGTTTTGTGGGATGCGCATGCGCAGGTTTTGTGGGATGCGCATGCGCAGGTTTTTTGGGATGCGCATGGCTAGTCGAGCAAAAACACGTGCGAGAGGATGCATCCCGCAGGCTAGTCGAGCAAAAACACGTGCGAGAGGATGCATCCCGCAGGCTAGTCGAGTAAAAACACGTGCGAGGTTTTGTGGGATGCGCATGCGCAGGTTTTTTGGGTGGCGCATGCGCAGGTTTTTTGGGATGCGCATGCGCAGGTTTTTTGGGATGCGCATGGCTAGTCGAGCAAAAACACGTGCGAGAGGATGCATCCCGCAGGCTAGTCGAGTAAAAACACGTGCGAGAGGATGCATCCCGCAGGCTAGTTGAGTAAAAACACGTGCGAGGTTTTGTGGGATGCGCATGCGCAGGTTTTGTGGGATGCGCATGCGCAGGTTTTTTGGGATGCGCATGGCTAGTCGAGCAAAAACACGTGCGAGAGGATGCATCCCGCAGGCTAGTCGAGCAAAAACACGTGCGAGAGGATGCATCCCGCAGGCTAGTCGAGTAAAAACACGTGCGAGGTTTTGTGGGATGCGCATGCGCAGGTTTTTTGGGATGCGCACGGCTAGTCGAGCAAAAACACGTGCGAGAGGATGCATCCCGCAGGCTAGTCGAGTAAAAACACGTGCGAGGTTTTGTGGGATGCGCATGCGCAGGTTATGTGGGATGCGCATGCGCAGGTTTTTTGGGATGCGCATGGCTAGTCGAGTAAAAACACGTGCGAGAGGATGCATCCCGCAGGCTAGTCGAGTAAAAACACGTGCGAGGTTTTGTGGGATGCGCATGCGCAGGTTTTGTGGGATGCGCATGCGCAGGTTTTTTGGGATGCGCATGGCTAGTCGAGTAAAAACACGTGCGAGAGGATGCATCCCGCAGGCTAGTCGAGTAAAAACACGTGCGAGGTTTTGTGGGATGCGCATGCGCAGGTTTTGTGGGATGCGCATGCGCAGGTTTTTTGGGATGCCCATGGCTAGTCGAGCAAAAACACGTGCGAGAGGATGCATCCCGCAGGCTAGTCGAGCAAAAACACGTGCGAGAGGATGCATCCCGCAGGCTAGTCGAGTAAAAACACGTGCGAGGTTTTGTGGGATGCGCATGCGCAGGTTTTTTTGGATGCGCATGGCTAGTCGAGCGAAAACACGTGCGAGAGGATGCATCCCGCAGGCTAGTCGAGTAAAAACACGTGCGAGGTTTTGTGGGATGCGCATGCGCAAGTTTGGTGGGAGGCGCATGCGCAGGTTTTTTGGGATGCGCATGCGCAGGTTTTTTGGGATGCGCATGCGCAGGTTTTTTGGGATGCGCATGGCTAGTCGAGGAAAAACACGTGCGAGAGGATGCATCCCGCAGGCTAGTCGAGTAAAAACACGTGCGAGGTTTTGTGGGATGCGCATGCGCAGGTTTTGTGGGATGCGCATGCGCAGGTTTTTTGGGATGCGCATGCGCAGGTTTTTTGGGATGCGCATGCCTAGTCGAGCAAAAACACGTGCGAGAGGATGCATCCCGCAGGCTAGTCGAGCAAAAACACGTGCGAGAGGATGCATCCCGCAGGCTAGTCGAGTAAAAACACGTGCGAGAGGATGCATCCCGCAGGCTAGTCGAGTAAAAACACGTGCGAGAGGATGCATCCCGCAGGCTAGTCGAGTAAAAACACGTGCGAGGTTTTGTGGGATGCGCATGCGCAGGTTTTGTGGGATGCGCATGCGCAGGTTTTTTGGGATGCGCATGGCTAGTCGAGGAAAAACACGTGCGAGAGGATGCATCCCGCAGGCTAGTCGAGTAAAAACACGTGCGAGGTTTTGTGGGATGCGCATGCGCAGGTTTTTTGGGATGCGCATGCCTAGTCGAGCAAAAACACGTGCGAGAGGATGCATCCCGCAGGCTAGTCGAGCAAAAACACGTGCGAGAGGATGCATCCCGCAGGCTAGTCGAGTAAAAACACGTGCGAGAGGATGCATCCCGCAGGCTAGTCGAGTAAAAACACGTGCGAGGTTTTGTGGGATGCGCATGCGCAGGTTTTGTGGGATGCGCATGCGCAGGTTTTTTGGGATGCGCATGCGCAGGTTTTTTGGGATGCGCATGGCTAGTCGAGGAAAAACACGTGCGAGAGGATGCATCCCGCAGGCTAGTCGAGTAAAAACACGTGCGAGAGGATGCATCCTGCAGGCTAGTCGAGTAAAAACACGTGCGAGAGGATGCATCCCGCAGGCTAGTCGAGTAAAAACACGAGCGAGGTTTTGTGGGATGCGCATGCGCAGGTTTTGTGGGATGCGCATGCGCAGGTTTTTTGGGATGCGCATGGCTAGTCGAGCAAAAACACGTGCGAGTGGATGCATCCCGCAGGGTAGTCGAGTAAAAACACGTGCGAGAGGATGCATCCCGCAGGCTAGTCGAGTAAAAACACGTGCGAGAGGATGCATCCCGCAGACTAGTCGAGCAAAAACACGTGCGAGAGGATGCATCCCGCAGGCTAGTCGAGTAAAAACACGTGCGAGGTTTTGTGGGATGCGCATGCGCAGGTTTTGTGGGATGCGCATGCGCAGGTTTTTTGGGATGCGCATGCGCAGGTTTTTTGGGATGCGCATGCGCAGGTTTTTTGGGATGCGCATGGCTAGTCGAGTAAAAACACGTGCGAGAGGATGCATCCCGCAGGCTAGTCGAGTAAAAACACGTGCGAGAGGATGCATCCCGCAGGCTAGTCGAGCAAAAACACGTGCGAGAGGATGCATGCCGCAGGCTAGTCGAGTAAAAACACGTGCGAGAGGATGAATCCCGAAGGCTAGTCGAGTAAAAACACGTGCGAGAGGATGCATCCCGCAGGCTAGTCGAGTAAAAACACGTGCGAGAGGATGCGTCCCGCAGGCTAGTCGAGCAAAAACACGTGCGAGAGGATGCATCCTGCAGGCTAGTCGAGTAAAAACACGTGCGAGAGGATGCATCCCGCAGGCTAGTCGAGCAAAAACACGTGCGAGAGGATGCATCCCGCAGGCTAGTCGAGCAAAAACACGTGCGAGAGGATGCATCCCGCAGGCTAGTCGAGTAAAAACACGTGCGAGAGGATGCATCCCGCAGGCTAGTCGAGCACAAACACGTGCGAGAGGATGCATCCCGCAGGCTAGTCGAGTAAAAACACGTGCAAGGTTTTGTGGGATGCGCATGCGCAGGTTTTGTGGGATGCGCATGCGCAGGTTTTTTGGGATGCGCATGGCTAGTCGAGCAAAAACACGTGCGAGAGGATGCATCCCGCAGGCTAGTCGAGTAAAAACACGTGCGAGAGGATGCATCCTGCAGGCTAGTCGAGTAAAAACACGTGCGAGAGGATGCATCCCGCAGGCTAGTCGAGCAAAAACACGTGCGAGAGGATGCATCCCGCAGGCTAGTCGAGTAAAAACACGTGCGAGACGATGCATCCCGCAGGCTAGTCGAGCACAAACACGTGCGAGAGGATGCATCCCGCAGGCTAGTCGAGTAAAAACACGTGCAAGGTTTTGTGGGATGCGCATGCGCAGGTTTTGTGGGATGCGCATGGCTAGTCGAGCAAAAACACGTGCGAGAGGATGCATCCCGCAGGCTAGTCGAGTAAAAACACGTGCGAGAGGATGCATCCTGCAGGCTAGTCGAGTAAAAACACGTGCGAGAGGATGCATCCCGCAGGCTAGTAGAGTAAAAACACGTGCGAGGTTTTGTGGGATGCGCATGCGCAGGTTTTGTGGGATGCGCATGCGCAGGTTTTATGGGATGCGCATGGCTAGTCGAGTAAAAACACGTGCGAGAGGATGCATCCCGCAGGCTAGTCGAGTAAAAACACGTGCGAGAGGATGCATCCCGCAGGCTAGTCGAGTAAAAACACGTGCGAGAGGATGCATCCCGCAGGCTAGTCGAGTAAAAACACGTGCGAGAGGATGCATCCCGCAGGCTAGTCGAGTAAAAACACGTGCGAGGTTTTGTGGGATGCGCATGCGCAGGTTTTTGGGATGCGCATGGCTAGTCGAGCAAAAACACGTGCGAGAGGATGCATCCCGCAGGCTAGTCGAGCAAAAACACGTGCGAGAGGATGCATCCCGCAGGCTAGTCGAGTAAAAACACGTGCGAGGTTTTGTGGGATGCGCATGCGCAGGTTTTGTGGGATGCGCATGCGCAGGTTTTTTGGGATGCGCATGGCTAGTCGAGCAAAAACACGTGCGAGAGGATGCATCCCGCAGGCTAGTCGAGCAAAAACACGTGCGAGAGGATGCATCCCGCAGGCTAGTCGAGTAAAAACACGTGAGAGAGGATGCATCCCGCAGGCTAGTCGAGTAAAAACACGTGCGAGAGGATGCATCCCGCAGGCTAGTCGAGTAAAAACACGTGCGAGGTTTTGTGGGATGCGCATGCGCAGGTTTTGTGGGATGCGCATGCGCAGGTTTTTTGGGATGCGCATGGCTAGTCGAGCAAAAACACGTGCGAGAGGATGCATCCCGCAGGCTAGTCGAGCAAAAACACGTGCGAGAGGAAGCATCCCGCAGGCTAGTCGAGTAAAAACACGTGCGAGGTTTTGTGGGATGCGCATGCGCAGGTTTTGTGGGAGGCGCATGCGCAGGTTTTTTGGGATGCGCATGCGCAGGTTTTTTGGGATGCGCATGGCTAGTCGAGGAAAAACACGTGCGAGAGGATGCATCCCGCAGGCTAGTCGAGTAAAAACACGTGCGAGCTTTTGTGGGATGCGCATGCGCAGGTTTTGTGGGATGCGCATGCGCAGGTTTTTTGGGATGCGCATGCCTAGTCGAGCAAAAACACGTGCGAGAGGATGCATCCCGCAGGCTAGTCGAGCAAAAACACGTGCGAGAGGATGCATCCCGCAGGCTAGTCGAGTAAAAACACGTGCGAGAGGATGCATCCCGCAGGCTAGTCGAGTAAAAACACGTGCGAGAGGATGCATCCCGCAGGCTAGTCGAGCAAAAACACGTGCGAGAGGATGCATCCCGCAGGCTAGTCGAGCAAAAACACGTGCAAGAGGATGCATCCCGCAGGCTAGTCGAGTAAAAACACGTGCGAGGTTTTGTGGGATGCGCATGCGCAGGTTTTTTGGGATGCGCATGGCTAGTCGAGCAAAAACACGTGCGAGAGGATGCATCCCGCAGGCTAGTCGAGCAAAAACACGTGCGAGAGGATGCATCCCGCAGGCTAGTCGAGTAAAAACACGTGCGAGGTTTTGTGGGATGCGCATGCGCAGGTTTTTTGGGATGCGCATGGCTAGTCGAGCAAAAACACGTGCGAGAGGATGCATCCCGCAGGCTAGTCGAGCAAAAACACGTGCGAGAGGATGCATCCCGCAGGCTAGTCGAGTAAAAACACGTGCGAGGTTTTGTGGGATGCGCATGCGCAGGTTTTGTGGGAGGCGCATGCGCAGGTTTTTTGGGATGCGCATGCGCAGGTTTTTTGGGATGCGCATGCGCAGGTTTTTTGGGTTGCGCATGGCTAGTCGAGCAAAAACACGTGCGAGAGGATGCATCCCGCAGGCTAGTCGAGCAAAAACACGTGCGAGAGGATGCATCCCGCAGGCTAGTCGAGCAAAAACACGTGCGAGAGGATGCATCCCGCATGGCTAGTCGAGCAAAAACACGTGCGAGAGGATGCATCCCGCAGGCTAGTCGAGTAAAAACACGTGCGAGGTTTTGTGGGATGCGCATGCGCAGGTTTTGTGGGAGGCGCATGCGCAGGTTTTTTGGGATGCGCATGCGCAGGTTTTTTGGGATGTGCATGGCTAGTCGAGGAAAAACACGTGCGAGAGGATGCATCCCGCAGGCTAGTCGAGCAAAAACACGTGCAAGAGGATGCATCCCGCAGGCTAGTCGAGTAAAAACACGTGCGAGGTTTTGTGGGATGCGCATGCGCAGGTTTTTTGGGATGCGCATGGCTAGTCGAGCAAAAACACGTGAGAGAGGATGCATCCCGCAGGCTAGTCGAGCAAAAACACGTGCGAGAGGATGCATCCCGCAGGCTAGTCGAGTAAAAACACGTGCGAGGTTTTGTGGGATGCGCATGCGCAGGTTTTTTGGGATGCGCATGGCTAGTCGAGCAAAAACACGTGCAAGAGGATGCATCCCGCAGGCTAGTCGAGCAAAAACACGTGCGAGAGGATGCATCCCGCAGGCTAGTCGAGTAAAAACACGTGCGAGGTTTTGTGGGATGCGCATGCGCAGGTTTTTTGGGATGCGCATGGCTAGTCGAGCAAAAACACGTGCGAGAGGATGCATCCCGCAGGCTAGTCGAGCAAAAACACGTGCGAGAGGATGCATCCCGCAGGCTAGTCGAGTAAAAACACGTGCGAGGTTTTGTGGGATGCGCAGGTTTTGTGGGAGGCGCATGCGCAGGTTTTTGGGATGCGCATGCGCAGGTTTTGTGGGAGGCGCATGCGCAGGTTTTTTGGGATGCGCATGCGCAGGTTTTTTGGGATGCGCATGCGCAGGTTTTTTGGGATGTGCATGGCTAGTCGAGGAAAAACACGTGCGAGAGGATGCATCCCGCAGGCTAGTCGAGTAAAAACACGTGCGAGGTTTTGTGGGATGCGCATGCGCAGGTTTTTTGGGATGCGCATGCCTAGTCGAGTAAAAACACGTGCGAGAGGATGCATCCCGCAGGCTAGTCGAGTAAAAACACGTGCGAGGTTTTGTGGGATGCGCATGCGCAGGTTTTGTGGGATGCGCATGCGCAGGTTTTTTGGGATGCGCATGCGCAGGTTTTTTGGGATGCGCATGCGCAGGTTTTTTGGGATGCGCATGGCTAGTCGAGCAAAAACACGTGCGAGAGGATGCATCCCGCAGGCTAGTCGAGTAAAAACACGTGCGAGGTTTTGTGGGATGCGCATGCGCAGGTTTTGTGGGATGCGCATGCGCAGGTTTTTTGGGATGCGCATGGCTAGTCGAGCAAAAACACGTGCGAGAGGATGCATCCCGCAGGCTAGTCGAGTAAAAACACGTGCGAGAGGATGCATCCCGCAGGCTAGTCGAGTAAAAACACGTGCGAGAGGATGCATCCCGCAGGCTAGTCGAGTAAAAACACGTGCGAGAGGATGCATCCCGCAGGCTAGTCGAGTAAAAACACGTGCGAGGTTTTGTGGGATGCGCATGTGCAGGTTTTGTGCGATGCGCATGCGCAGGTTTTTTGGGATGCGCATGGCTAGTCGAGCAAAAACACGTGCGAGAGGATGCATCCCGCAGGCTAGTCGAGCAAAAACACGTGCAAGAGGATGCATCCCGCAGGCTAGTCGAGTAAAAACACGTGCGAGGTTTTGTGGGATGCGCATGCGCAGGTTTTTTGGGATGCGCATGGCTAGTCGAGCAAAAACACGTGCGAGAGGATGCATCCCGCAGGCTAGTCGAGCAAAAACACGTGCGAGAGGATGCATCCCGCAGGCTAGTCGAGTAAAAACACGTGCGAGGTTTTGTGGGATGCGCATGCGCAGGTTTTGTGGGAGGCGCATGCGCAGGTTTTTTGGGATGCGCATGCGCAGGTTTTTTGGGATGCGCATGGCTAGTCGAGGAAAAACACGTGCGAGAGGATGCATCCCGCAGGCTAGTCGAGCAAAAACACGTGCGAGAGGATGCATCCCGCAGGCTAGTCGAGTAAAAACACGTGCGAGAGGATGCATCCCGCAGGCTAGTCGAGTAAAAACACGTGCGAGAGGATGCATCCCGCAGGCTAGTCGAGTAAAAACACGTGCGAGGTTTTGTGGGATGCGCATGCGCAGGTTTTGTGGGATGCGCATGCGCAGGTTTTGTGGGATGCGCATGCGCAGGTTTTTTGGGATGCGCATGGCTAGTCGAGCAAAAACACGTGCGAGAGGATGCATCCCGCAGGCTAGTCGAGCAAAAACACGTGCGAGAGGATGCATCCCGCAGGCTAGTCGAGTAAAAACACGTGCGAGGTTTTGTGGGATGCGCATGCGCAGGTTTTTTGGGATGCGCATGGCTAGTCGAGCAAAAACACGTGCGAGAGGATGCATCCCGCAGGCTAGTCGATGAAAAACACGTGCGAGAGGATGCATCCCGCAGGCTAGTCGAGTAAAAACACGTGCGAGGTTTTGTGGGATGCGCATGCGCAGGTTTTGTGGGAGGCGCATGCGCAGGTTTTTTGGGATGCGCATGCGCAGGTTTTTTGGGATGTGCATGGCTAGTCGAGGAAAAACACGTGCGAGAGGAGGCATCCCGCAGGCTAGTCGAGTAAAAACACGTGCGAGGTTTTGTGGGATGCGCATGCGCAGGTTTTTTGGGATGCGCATGCCTAGTCGAGTAAAAACACGTGCGAGAGGATGCATCCCGCAGGCTAGTCGAGTAAAAACACGTGCGAGGTTTTGTGGGATGCGCATGCGCAGGTTTTGTGGGATGCGCATGCGCAGGTTTTTTGGGATGCGCATGCGCAGGTTTTTTGGGATGCGCATGGCTAGTCGAGCAAAAACACGTGCGAGAGGATGCATCCCGCAGGCTAGTCGAGTAAAAAGACGTGCGAGAGGATGCATCCTGCAGGCTAGTCGAGTATAAACACGTGCGAGAGGATGCATCCCGCAGGCTAGTCGAGTAAAAACACGTGCGAGGTTTTGTGGGATGCGCATGCGCAGGTTTTGTGGGATGCGCATGCGCAGGTTTTTTGGGAGGCGCATGGCTAGTCGAGCAAAAACACGTGCGAGAGGATGCATCCCGCAGGGTAGTCGAGTAAAAACACGTGCGAGGTTTTGTGGGATGCGCATGCGCAGGTTTTTTGGGATGCGCATGCGCAGGTTTTTTGGGATGCGCCTGCGCAGGTTTTTTGGGATGCGCATGGCTAGTCGAGCAAAAACACGTGCGAGAGGATGCATCCCGCAGGCTAGTCAAGTAAAAACACGTGCGAGAGGATGCATCCTGCAGGCTAGTCGAGTAAAAACACGTGCGAGAGGATGCATCCCGCAGGCTAGTCGAGTAAAAACACGTGCGAGGTTTTGTGGGATGCGCATGCGCAGGTTTTGTGGGATGCGCATGCGCAGGTTTTTTGGGATGCGCATGGCTAGTCGAGCAAAAACACGTGCGAGAGGATGCATCCCGCAGGGTAGTCGAGTAAAAACACGTGCGAGAGGATGCATCCCGCAGGCTAGTCGAGTAAAAACACGTGCGAGAGGATGCATCCCGCAGGCTAGTCGAGTAAAAACACGTGCGAGGTTTTGTGGGATGCGCATGCGCAGGTTTTTTGGGATGCGCATGGCTAGTCGAGCAAAAACACGTGCGAGAGGATGCATCCCGCAGGCTAGTCGAGCAAAAACACGTGCGAGAGGATGCATCCCGCAGGCTAGTCGAGTAAAAACACGTGCGAGGTTTTGTGGGATGCGCATGCGCAGGTTTTGTGGGATGCGCATGCGCAGGTTTTGTGGGAGGCGCATGCGCAGGTTTTTTGGGATGCGCATGCGCAGGTTTTGTGGGATGCGCATGGCTAGTCGAGGAAAAACACGTGCGAGAGGATGCATCCCGCAGGCTAGTCGAGCAAAAACACGTGCGAGAGGATGCATCCCGCAGGCTAGTCGAGTAAAAACACGTGCGAGAGGATGCATCCCGCAGGCTAGTCGAGTAAAAACACGTGCGAGAGGATGCATCCCGCAGGCTAGTCGAGTAAAAACACGTGCGAGGTTTTGTGGGATGCGCATGCGCAGGTTTTGTGGGATGCGCATGCGCAGGTTTTTTGGGATGCGCATGGCTAGTCGAGCAAAAACACGTGCGAGAGGATGCATCCAGCAGGCTAGTCGAGCAAAAACACGTGCGAGAGGATGCATCCCGCAGGCTAGTCGAGTAAAAACACGTGCGAGGTTTTGTGGGATGCGCATGCGCAGGTTTTTTGGGATGCGCATGGCTAGTCGAGCAAAAACACGTGCGAGAGGATGCATCCCGCAGGCTAGTCGAGCAAAAACACGTGCGAGAGGATGCATCCCGCAGGCTAGTCGAGTAAAAACACGTGCGAGGTTTTGTGGGATGCGCATGCGCAGGTTTTGTGGGAGGCGCATGCGCAGGTTTTTTGGGATGCGCATGCGCAGGTTTTTTGGGATGCGCATGCCTAGTCGAGTAAAAACACGTGCGAGAGGATGCATCCCGCAGGCTAGTCGAGTAAAAACACGTGCGAGGTTTTGTGGGATGCGCATGCGCAGGTTTTGTGGGATGCGCATGCGCAGGTTTTTTGGGATGCGCATGCGCAGGTTTTTTGGGATGCGCATGGCTAGTCGAGCAAAAACACGTGCGAGAGGATGCATCCCGCAGGCTAGTCGAGTAAAAAGACGTGCGAGAGGATGCATCCTGCAGGCTAGTCGAGTATAAACACGTGCGAGAGGATGCATCCCGCAGGCTAGTCGAGTAAAAACACGTGCGAGAGGATGCATCCCGCAGGCTAGTCGAGTAAAAACACGTGCGAGGTTTTGTGGGATGCGCATGCGCAGGTTTTTTGGGATGCGCATGGCTAGTCGAGCAAAAACACGTGCGAGAGGATGCATCCCGCAGGCTAGTCGAGCAAAAACACGTGCGAGAGGATGCATCCCGCAGGCTAGTCGAGTAAAAACACGTGCGAGGTTTTGTGGGATGCGCATGCGCAGGTTTCGTGGGAGGCGCATGCGCAGGTTTTTTGGGATGCGCATGCGCAGGTTTTGTGGGAGGCGCATGCGCAGGTTTTTTGGGATGCGCATGCGCAGGTTTTTTGGGATGTGCATGGCTAGTCGAGGAAAAACACGTGCGAGAGGATGCATCCCGCAGGCTAGTCGAGTAAAAACACGTGCGAGGTTTTGTGGGATGCGCATGCGCAGGTTTTGTGGGATGCGCATGCGCAGGTTTTTTGGGATGCGCATGCGCAGGTTTTTTGGGATGCGCATGCCTAGTCGAGTAAAAACACGTGCGAGAGGATGCATCCCGCAGGCTAGTCGAGTAAAAACACGTGCGAGGTTTTGTGGGATGCGCATGCGCAGGTTTTGTGGGATGCGCATGCGCAGGTTTTTTGGGATGCGCATGCGCAAGTTTTGTGCGATGCGCATGCGCAGGTTTTTTGGGATGCGCATGGCTAGTCGAGGAAAAACACGTGCGAGAGGATGCATCCCGCAGGCTAGTCGAGCAAAAACACGTGCGAGAGGATGCATCCCGCAGGCTAGTCGAGTAAAAACACGTGCGAGAGGATGCATCCCGCAGGCTAGTCGAGTAAAAACACGTGCGAGAGGATGCATCCCGCAGGCTAGTCGAGTAAAAACACGTGCGAGGTTTTGTGGGATGCGCATGCGCAGGTTTTGTGGGATGCGCATGCGCAGGTTTTGTGGGATGCGCATGCGCAGGTTTTTTGGGATGCGCATGGCTAGTCGAGCAAAAACACGTGCGAGAGGATGCATCCCGCAGGCTAGTCGAGCAAAAACACGTGCGAGAGGATGCATCCCGCAGGCTAGTCGAGTAAAAACACGTGCGAGGTTTTGTGGGATGCGCATGCGCAGGTTTTTTGGGATGCGCATGGCTAGTCGAGCAAAAACACGTGCGAGAGGATGCATCCCGCAGGCTAGTCGAGCAAAAACACGTGCGAGAGGATGCATCCCGCAGGCTAGTCGAGTAAAAACACGTGCGAGGTTTTGTGGGATGCGCATGCGCAGGTTTTGTGGGAGGCGCATGCGCAGGTTTTTTGGGATGCGCATGCGCAGGTTTTTTGGGATGCGCATGCCTAGTCGAGTAAAAACACGTGCGAGAGGATGCATCCCGCAGGCTAGTCGAGTAAAAACACGTGCGAGGTTTTGTGGGATGCGCATGCGCAGGTTTTGTGGGATGCGCATGCGCAGGTTTTTTGGGATGCGCATGCGCAGGTTTTTTGGGATGCGCATGGCTAGTCGAGCAAAAACACGTGCGAGAGGATGCATCCCGCAGGCTAGTCGAGTAAAAAGACGTGCGAGAGGATGCATCCTGCAGGCTAGTCGAGTATAAACACGTGCGAGAGGATGCATCCCGCAGGCTAGTCGAGTAAAAACACGTGCGAGAGGATGCATCCCGCAGGCTAGTCGAGTAAAAACACGTGCGAGGTTTTGTGGGATGCGCATGCGCAGGTTTTTTGGGATGCGCATGGCTAGTCGAGCAAAAACACGTGCGAGAGGATGCATCCCGCAGGCTAGTCGAGCAAAAACACGTGCGAGAGGATGCATCCCGCAGGCTAGTCGAGTAAAAACACGTGCGAGGTTTTGTGGGATGCGCATGCGCAGGTTTTGTGGGAGGCGCATGCGCAGGTTTTTTGGGATGCGCATGCGCAGGTTTTGTGGGAGGCGCATGCGCAGGTTTTTTGGGATGCGCATGCGCAGGTTTTTTGGGATGTGCATGGCTAGTCGAGGAAAAACACGTGCGAGAGGATGCATCCCGCAGGCTAGTCGAGTAAAAACACGTGCGAGGTTTTGTGGGATGCGCATGCGCAGGTTTTGTGGGATGCGCATGCGCAGGTTTTTTGGGATGCGCATGCGCAGGTTTTTTGGGATGCGCATGCCTAGTCGAGTAAAAACACGTGCGAGAGGATGCATCCCGCAGGCTAGTCGAGTAAAAACACGTGCGAGGTTTTGTGGGAGGCGCATGCGCAGGTTTTTTGGGATGCGCATGGCTAGTCGAGCAAAAACACGTGCGAGAGGATGCATCCCGCAGGCTAGTCGAGCAAAAACACGTGCGAGAGGATGCATCCCGCAGGCTAGTCGAGTAAAAACACGTGCGAGGTTTTGTGGGATGCGCATGCGCAGGTTTTTTGGGATGCGCATGGCTAGTCGAGCAAAAACACGTGCGAGAGGATGCATCCCGCAGGCTAGTCGAGTAAAAACACGTGCGAGGTTTTGTGGGATGCGCATGCGCAGGTTTTTTGGGATGCGCATGGCTAGTCGAGTAAAAACACGTGCGAGAGGATGCATCCCGCAGGCTAGTCGAGTAAAAACACGTGCGAGAGGATGCATCCCGCAGGCTAGTCGAGTAAAAACACGTGCGAGGTTTTGTGGGATGCGCATGCGCAGGTTTTGTGGGATGCGCATGCGCAGGTTTTTTGGGATGCGCATGGCTAGTCGAGCAAAAACACGTGCGAGAGGATGCATCCCGCAGGCTAGTCGAGCAAAAACACGTGCGAGAGGATGCATCCCGCAGGCTAGTCGAGTAAAAACACGTGCGAGGTTTTGTGGGATGCGCATGCGCAGGTTTTTTGGGATGCGCATGGCTAGTCGAGCAAAAACACGTGCGAGAGGATGCATCCCGCAGGCTAGTCGAGCAAAAACACGTGCGAGAGGATGCATCCTGCAGGCTAGTCGAGTAAAAACACGTGCGAGAGGATGCATCCCGCAGGCTAGTCGAGTAAAAACACGTGCGAGGTTTTGTGGGATGCCCATGCGCAGGTTTTGTGGGATGCGCATGCGCAGGTTTTTTGGGATGCGCATGGCTAGTCGAGCAAAAACACGTGCGAGAGGATGCATCCCGCAGGCTAGTCGAGCAAAAACACGTGCGAGAGGATGCATCCCGCAGGCTAGTCGAGTAAAAACACGTGCGAGGTTTTGTGGGATGCGCATGCGCAGGTTTTTTGGGATGCGCATGGCTAGTCGAGTAAAAACACGTGCGAGAGGATGCATCCCGCAGGCTAGTCGAGTAAAAACACGTGCGAGAGGATGCATCCCGCAGGCTAGTCGAGTAAAAACACGTGCGAGGTTTTGTGGGATGCGCATGCGCAGGTTTTGTGGGATGCGCATGCGCAGGTTTTTTGGGATGCGCATGGCTAGTCGAGCAAAAACACGTGCGAGAGGATGCATCCCGCAGGCTAGTCGAGCAAAAACACGTGCGAGAGGATGCATCCCGCAGGCTAGTCGAGTAAAAACACGTGCGAGGTTTTGTGGGAGGCGCATGCGCAGGTTTTTTGGGATGCGCATGGCTAGTCGAGCAAAAACACGTGCGAGAGGATGCATCCCGCAGGCTAGTCGAGCAAAAACACGTGCGAGAGGATGCATCCCGCAGGCTAGTCGAGTAAAAACACGTGCGAGGTTTTGTGGGATGCGCATGCGCAGGTTTTTTGGGATGCGCATGGCTAGTCGAGCAAAAACACGTGCGAGAGGATGCATCCCGCAGGCTAGTCGAGTAAAAACACGTGCGAGGTTTTGTGGGATGCGCATGCGCAGGTTTTTTGGGATGCGCATGGCTAGTCGAGTAAAAACACGTGCGAGAGGATGCATCCCGCAGGCTAGTCGAGTAAAAACACGTGCGAGAGGATGCATCCCGCAGGCTAGTCGAGTAAAAACACGTGCGAGGTTTTGTGGGATGCGCATGCGCAGGTTTTGTGGGATGCGCATGCGCAGGTTTTTTGGGATGCGCATGGCTAGTCGAGCAAAAACACGTGCGAGAGGATGCATCCCGCAGGCTAGTCGAGCAAAAACACGTGCGAGAGGATGCATCCCGCAGGCTAGTCGAGTAAAAACACGTGCGAGGTTTTGTGGGATGCGCATGCGCAGGTTTTTTGGGATGCGCATGGCTAGTCGAGCAAAAACACGTGCGAGAGGATGCATCCCGCAGGCTAGTCGAGTAAAAACACGTGCGAGGTTTTGTGGGATGCGCATGCGCAGGTTTTGTGGGAGGCGCATGCGCAGGTTTTTTGGGATGCGCATGCGCATGTTTTTTGGGATGCGCATGGCTAGTCGAGGAAAAACACGTGCGAGAGGATGCATCCCGCAGGCTAGTCGAGTAAAAACACGTGCGAGGTTTTTTGGGATGCGCATGCGCAGGTTTTTTGGGATGCGCATGCCTAGTCGAGCAAAAACACGTGCGAGAGGATGCATCCCGCAGGCTAGTCGAGCAAAAACACGTGCGAGAGGATGCATCCCGCAGGCTAGTCGAGCAAAAACACGTGCGAGAGGATGCATCCCGCAGGCTAGTCGAGTAAAAACACGTGCGAGAGGATGCATCCCGCAGGATAGTCGAGTAAAAACACGTGCGAGAGGATGCATCCCGCAGGCTAGTCGAGTAAAAACACGTGCGAGGTTTTGTGGGATGCGCATGCGCAGGTTTTGTGGGATGCGCATGCGCAGGTTTTTTGGGATGCGCATGCGCAGGTTTTTTGGGATGCGCATGCGCAGGTTTTTTGGGATGCGCATGGCTAGTCGAGGAAAAACACGTGCGAGAGGATGCATCCCGCAGGCTAGTCGAGTAAAAACACGTGCGAGGTTTTGTGGGATGCGCATGCGCAGGTTTTTTGGGATGCGCATGCCTAGTCGAGCAAAAACACGTGCGAGAGGATGCATCCCGCAGGCTAGTCGAGTAAAAACACGTGCGAGAGGATGCATCCCGCAGGCTAGTCGAGTAAAAACACGTGCGAGGTTTTGTGGGATGCGCATGCGCAGGTTTTGTGGGATGCGCATGCGCAGCTTTTTGGGATGCGCATGCGCAGGTTTTTTGGGATGCGCATGGCTAGTCGAGGAAAAACACGTGCGAGAGGATGCATCCCGCAGGCTAGTCGAGTAAAAACACGTGCGAGAGGATGCATCCTGCAGGCTAGTCGAGTAAAAACACGTGCGAGAGGATGCATCCCGCAGGCTAGTCGAGTAAAAACACGTGCGAGGTTTTGTGGGATGCGCATGCGCAGGTTTTGTGGGATGCGCATGCGCAGGTTTTTTGGGATGCGCATGGCTAGTCGAGCAAAAACACGTGCGAGTGGATGCATCCCGCAGGGTAGTCGAGTAAAAACACGTGCGAGAGTATGCATCCCGCAGGCTAGTCGAGTAAAAACACGTGCGAGAGGATGCATCCCGCAGGCTAGTCGAGCAAAAACACGTGCGAGAGGATGCATCCCGCAGTCTAGTCGAGTAAAAACACGTGCGAGAGGATGCATCCTGCAGGCTAGTCGAGTAAAAACACGTGCGAGAGGATGCATCCCGCAGGCTAGTCGAGTAAAAACACGTGCGAGGTTTTGTGGGATGCGCATGCGCAGGTTTTGTGGGATGCGCATGCGCAGGTTTTTTGGGATGCGCATGGCTAGTCGAGCAAAAACACGTGCGAGAGGATGCATTCCGCAGGGTAGTCGAGTAAAAACACGTGCGAGAGGATGCATCCCGCAGGCTAGTCGAGTAAAAACACGTGCGAGGTTTTGTGGGATGCGCATGCGCAGGTTTTGTGGGATGCGCATGCGCAGGTTTTTTGGGATGCGCATGGCTAGTCGAGCAAAAACACGTGCGAGAGGATGCATCCCGCAGGCTAGTCGAGTAAAAACACGAGCGAGAGGATGCATCCTGCAGGCTGGTCGAGTAAAAACACGTGCGAGAGGATGCATCCCGCAGGCTAGTCGAGTAAAAACACGTGCGAGGTTTTGTGGGATGCGCATGCGTAGGTTTTGTGGGATGCGCATGCGCAGGTTTTTTGGGATGCGCATGGCTAGTCGAGAAAAAACACGTGCGAGAGGATGCATCCCGCAGGCTAGTCGAGCAAAAACACGTGCGAGAGGATGCATCCCGCAGGCTAGTCGAGTAAAAACACGTGCGAGAGGATGCATCCCGCAGGCTAGTCGAGTAAAAACACGTGCGAGAGGATGCATCCCGCAGGCTAGTCGAGTAAAAACACGTGCGAGAGGATGCATCCTGCAGGCTAGTCGAGTAAAAACACGTGCGAGAGGATGCATCCCGCAGGCTAGTCGAACAAAAACACGTGCGAGAGGATCCATTCCGCAGGCTAGTCGAGTAAAAACACGTGCGAGAGGATGCATCCCGCAGGCTAGTCGAGCACAAACACGTGCGAGACGATGCATCCCGCAGGCTAGTCGAGCAAAAACACGTGCGAGAGGATGCATCCCGCAGGCTAGTCGAGCAAAAACACGTGCGAGAGGATGCATCCCGCAGGCTAGTCGAGTAAAAACACGTGCAAGGTTTTGTGGGATGCGCATGGCTAGTCGAGCAAAAACACGTGCGAGAGGATGCATCCCGCAGGCTAGTCGAGTAAAAACACGTGCGAGAGGATGCATCCTGCAGGCTAGTCGAGTAAAAACACGTGCGAGAGGATGCATCCCGCAGGCTAGTCGAGTAAAAACACGTGCGAGGTTTTGTGGGATGCGCATGCGCAGGTTTTGTGGGATGCGCATGCGCAGGTTTTTTGGGATGCGCATGCGCAGGTTTTTTGGGATGCGCATGGCTAGTCGAGGAAAAACACGTGCGAGAGGATGCATCCCGCAGGCTAGTCGTGTAAAAACACGTGCGAGAGGATGCATCCCGCAGGCTAGCCGAGTAAAAACACGTGCGAGAGGATGCATCCTGCAGGCTAGTCGAGTAAAAACACGTGCGAGAGGATGCATCCCGCAGGCTAGTCGAGTAAAAACACGTGCGAGGTTTTGTGGGATGCGCATGCGCAGGTTTTGTGGGATGCGCATGCGCAGGTTTTGTGGGATGCGCATGCGCAGGTTTTTTGGGATGCGCATGCGCAGGTTTTTTGGGATGCGCATGGCTAGTCGAGGAAAAACACGTGCGAGAGGATGCATCCCGCAGGCTAGTCGAGTAAAAACACGTGCGAGAGGATGCATCCTGCAGGCTAGTCGAGTAAAAACACGTGCGAGAGGATGCATCCCGCAGGCTAGTCGAGTAAAAACACGTGCGAGGTTTTGTGGGATGCGCATGCGCAGGTTTTGTGGGATGCGCATGCGCAGGTTTTTTGGGATGCGCATGGCTAGTCGAGCAAAAACACGTGCGAGTGGATGCATCCCGCAGGGTAGTCGAGTAAAAACACGTGCGAGAGGATGCATCCCGCAGGCTAGTCGAGTAAAAACACGTGCGAGAGGATGCATCCCGCAGGCTAGTCGAGCAAAAACACGTGCGAGAGGATGCATCCCGCAGGCTAGTCGAGTAAAAACACGTGCGAGAGGATGCATCCTGCAGGCTAGTCGAGTAAAAACACGTGCGAGAGGATGCATCCCGCAGGCTAGTCGAGTAAAAACACGTGCGAGGTTTTGTGGGATGCGCATGCGCAGGTTTTGTCGGATGCGCATGCGCAGGTTTTTTGGGATGCGCATGGCTAGTCGAGCAAAAACACGTGCGAGAGAATGCATTCCGCAGGGTAGTCGAGTAAAAACACGTGCGAGAGGTTGCATCCCGCAGGCTAGTCGAGTAAAAACACGTGCGAGGTTTTGTGGGATGCGCATGCGCAGGTTTTGTGGGATGCGCATGCGCAGGTTTTTTGAGATGCGCATGGCTAGTCGAGCAAAAACACGTGCGAGAGGATGCATCCCGCAGGCTAGTCGAGTAAAAACACGTGCGAGAGGATGCATCCTGCAGGCTAGTCGAGTAAAAACACGTGCGAGAGGATGCATCCCGCAGGCTAGTCGAGTAAAAACACGTGCGAGGTTTTGTGGGATGCGCATGCGTAGGTTTTGTAGGATGCGCATGCGCAGGTTTTTTGGGATGCGCATGGCTAGTCGAGAAAAAACACGTGCGAGAGGATGCATCCCGCAGGCTAGTCGAGCAAAAACACGTGCGAGAGGATGCATCCCGCAAGCTAGTCGAGTAAAAACACGTGCGAGAGGATGCATCCCGCAGGCTAGTCGAGTAAAAACACGTGCGAGAGGATGCATCCCGCAGGCTAGTCGAGTAAAAACACGTGCGAGAGGATGCATCCTGCAGGCTAGTCGAGTAAAAACACGTGCGAGAGGATGCATCCCGCAGGCTAGTCGAGCAAAAACACGTGCGAGAGGATCCATCCCGCAGGCTAGTCGAGTAAAAACACGTGCGAGAGGATGCATCCCGCAGGTTAGTCGAGCACAAACACGTGCGAGACGATGCATCCCGCAGGCTAGTCGAGCAAAAACACGTGCGAGAGGATGCATCCCGCAGGCTAGTCGAGCAAAAACACGTGCGAGAGGATGCATCCCGCAGGCTAGTCGAGTAAAAACACGTGCAAGGTTTTGTGGGATGCGCATGCGCAGGTTTTTTGGGATGCGCATGGCTAGTCGAGCAAAAACACGTGCGAGAGGATGCATCCCGCAGGCTAGTCGAGTAAAAACACGTGCGAGAGGATGCATCCTGCAGGCTAGTCGAGTAAAAACACGTGCGAGAGGATGCATCCCGCAGGCTAGTCGAGTAAAAACACGTGCGAGGTTTTGTGGGATGCGCATGCGCAGGTTTTGTGGGATGCGCATGCGCAGGTTTTTTGGGATGCGCATGGCTAGTCGAGCAAAAACACGTGCGAGAGGATGCATCCCGCAGGCTAGTCGAGCAAAAACACGTGCGAGAGGATGCATCCCGCAGGCTAGTCGAGTAAAAACACGTGCGAGGTTTTGTGGGATGCGCATGCGCAGGTTTTTTGGGTGGCGCATGCGCAGGTTTTTTGGGATGCGCATGCGCAGGTTTTTTGGGATGCGCATGGCTAGTCGAGCAAAAACACGTGCGAGAGGATGCATCCCGCAGGCTAGTCGAGTAAAAACACGTGCGAGAGGATGCATCCCGCAGGCTAGTCGAGTAAAAACACGTGCGAGGTTTTGTGGGATGCGCATGCGCAGGTTTTGTGGGATGCGCATGCGCAGGTTTTTTGGGATGCGCATGGCTAGTCGAGCAAAAACACGTGCGAGAGGATGCATCCCGCAGGCTAGTCGAGCAAAAACACGTGCGAGAGGATGCATCCCGCAGGCTAGTCGAGTAAAAACACGTGCGAGGTTTTGTGGGATGCGCATGCGCAGGTTTTTTGGGATGCGCACGGCTAGTCGAGCAAAAACACGTGCGAGAGGATGCATCCCGCAGGCTAGTCGAGTAAAAACACGTGCGAGGTTTTGTGGGATGCGCATGCGCAGGTTATGTGGGATGCGCATGCGCAGGTTTTTTGGGATGCGCATGGCTAGTCGAGTAAAAACACGTGCGAGAGGATGCATCCCGCAGGCTAGTCGAGTAAAAACACGTGCGAGGTTTTGTGGGATGCGCATGCGCAGGTTTTGTGGGATGCGCATGCGCAGGTTTTTTGGGATGCGCATGGCTAGTCGAGTAAAAACACGTGCGAGAGGATGCATCCCGCAGGCTAGTCGAGTAAAAACACGTGCGAGGTTTTGTGGGATGCGCATGCGCAGGTTTTGTGGGATGCGCATGCGCAGGTTTTTTGGGATGCCCATGGCTAGTCGAGCAAAAACACGTGCGAGAGGATGCATCCCGCAGGCTAGTCGAGCAAAAACACGTGCGAGAGGATGCATCCCGCAGGCTAGTCGAGTAAAAACACGTGCGAGGTTTTGTGGGATGCGCATGCGCAGGTTTTTTTGGATGCGCATGGCTAGTCGAGCGAAAACACGTGCGAGAGGATGCATCCCGCAGGCTAGTCGAGTAAAAACACGTGCGAGGTTTTGTGGGATGCGCATGCGCAAGTTTGGTGGGAGGCGCATGCGCAGGTTTTTTGGGATGCGCATGCGCAGGTTTTTTGGGATGCGCATGCGCAGGTTTTTTGGGATGCGCATGGCTAGTCGAGGAAAAACACGTGCGAGAGGATGCATCCCGCAGGCTAGTCGAGTAAAAACACGTGCGAGGTTTTGTGGGATGCGCATGCGCAGGTTTTGTGGGATGCGCATGCGCAGGTTTTTTGGGATGCGCATGCGCAGGTTTTGTGGGATGCGCATGCCTAGTCGAGCAAAAACACGTGCGAGAGGATGCATCCCGCAGGCTAGTCGAGCAAAAACACGTGCGAGAGGATGCATCCCGCAGGCTAGTCGAGTAAAAACACGTGCGAGAGGATGCATCCCGCAGGCTAGTCGAGTAAAAACACGTGCGAGAGGATGCATCCCGCAGGCTAGTCGAGTAAAAACACGTGCGAGGTTTTGTGGGATGCGCATGCGCAGGTTTTGTGGGATGCGCATGCGCAGGTTTTTTGGGATGCGCATGGCTAGTCGAGGAAAAACACGTGCGAGAGGATGCATCCCGCAGGCTAGTCGAGTAAAAACACGTGCGAGGTTTTGTGGGATGCGCATGCGCAGGTTTTTTGGGATGCGCATGCCTAGTCGAGCAAAAACACGTGCGAGAGGATGCATCCCGCAGGCTAGTCGAGCAAAAACACGTGCGAGAGGATGCATCCCGCAGGCTAGTCGAGTAAAAACACGTGCGAGAGGATGCATCCCGCAGGCTAGTCGAGTAAAAACACGTGCGAGGTTTTGTGGGATGCGCATGCGCAGGTTTTGTGGGATGCGCATGCGCAGGTTTTTTGGGATGCGCATGCGCAGGTTTTTTGGGATGCGCATGGCTAGTCGAGGAAAAACACGTGCGAGAGGATGCATCCCGCAGGCTAGTCGAGTAAAAACACGTGCGAGAGGATGCATCCTGCAGGCTAGTCGAGTAAAAACACGTGCGAGAGGATGCATCCCGCAGGCTAGTCGAGTAAAAACACGAGCGAGGTTTTGTGGGATGCGCATGCGCAGGTTTTGTGGGATGCGCATGCGCAGGTTTTTTGGGATGCGCATGGCTAGTCGAGCAAAAACACGTGCGAGTGGATGCATCCCGCAGGGTAGTCGAGTAAAAACACGTGCGAGAGGATGCATCCCGCAGGCTAGTCGAGTAAAAACACGTGCGAGAGGATGCATCCCGCAGACTAGTCGAGCAAAAACACGTGCGAGAGGATGCATCCCGCAGGCTAGTCGAGTAAAAACACGTGCGAGGTTTTGTGGGATGCGCATGCGCAGGTTTTGTGGGATGCGCATGCGCAGGTTTTTTGGGATGCGCATGCGCAGGTTTTTTGGGATGCGCATGCGCAGGTTTTTTGGGATGCGCATGCGCAGGTTTTTTGGGATGCGCATGGCTAGTCGAGTAAAAACACGTGCGAGAGGATGCATCCCGCAGGCTAGTCGAGTAAAAACACGTGCGAGAGGATGCATCCCGCAGGCTAGTCGAGCAAAAACACGTGCGAGAGGATGCATCCCGCAGGCTAGTCGAGTAAAAACACGTGCGAGAGGATGCATCCTGCAGGCTAGTCGAGTAAAAACACGTGCGAGAGGATGCATCCCGCAGGCTAGTCGAGTAAAAACACGTGCGAGGTTTTGTGGGATGCGCATGCGCAGGTTTTGTGGGATGCGCATGCGCAGGTTTTTTTGGGATGCGCATGGCTAGTCGAGCAAAAACACGTGCGAGTGGATGCATCCCGCAGGGTAGTCGAGTAAAAACACGTGCGAGAGGATGCATCCCGCAGGCTAGTCGAGTAAAAACACGTGCGAGAGGATGCATCCCGCAGGCTAGTCGAGCAAAAACACGTGCGAGAGGATGCATCCCGCAGGCTAGTCGAGTAAAAACACGTGCAAGGTTTTGTGGGATGCGCATGGGCAGGTTTTTTGGGATGCGCATGGCTAGTCGAGCAAAAACAAGTGCGAGAGGATGCATCCCGCAGGCTAGTCGAGTAAAAACACGTGCGAGAGGATGCATCCTGCAGGCTAGTCGAGTAAAAACACGTGCGAGAGGATGCATCCCGCAGGCTAGTCGAGCAAAAACACGTGCGAGAGGATGCATCCCGCAGGCTAGTCGAGTAAAAACACGTGCGAGAGGATGCATCCCGCAGGCTAGTCGAGCACAAACACGTGCGAGAGGATGCATCCCGCAGGCTAGTCGAGTAAAAACACGTGCAAGGTTTTGTGGGATGCGCATGCGCAGGTTTTGTGGGATGCGCATGCGCAGGTTTTTTGGGATGCGCATGGCTAGTCGAGCAAAAACACGTGCGAGAGGATGCATCCCGCAGGCTAGTCGAGTAAAAACACGTGCGAGAGGATGCATCCTGCAGGCTAGTCGAGTAAAAACACGTGCGAGAGGATGCATCCCGCAGGCTAGTCGAGTAAAAACACGTGCGAGGTTTTGTGGGATGCGCATGCGCAGGTTTTGTGGGATGCGCATGCGCAGGTTTTATGGGATGCGCATGGCTAGTCGAGTAAAAACACGTGCGAGAGGATGCATCCCGCAGGCTAGTCGAGTAAAAACACGTGCAAGAGGATGCATCCCGCAGGCTAGTCGAGTAAAAACACGTGCGAGGTTTTGTGGGATGCGCATGCGCAGGTTTTGTGGGATGCGCATGCGCAGGTTTTTTGGGATGCGCATGGCTAGTCGAGCAAAAACACGTGCGAGAGGATGCATCCCGCAGGCTAGTCGAGCAAAAACACGTGCGAGAGGATGCATCCCGCAGGCTAGTCGAGTAAAAACACGTGCGAGGTTTTGTGGGATGCGCATGCGCAGGTTTTGTGGGATGCGCATGCGCAGGTTTTGTGGGATGCGCATGCGCAGGTTTTTTGGGATGCGCATGGCTAGTCGAGCAAAAACACGTGCGAGAGGATGCATCCCGCAGGCTAGTCGAGCAAAAACACGTGCGAGAGGATGCATCCCGCAGGCTAGTCGAGTAAAAACACGTGCGTGTTTTGTGGGATGCGCATGCGCAGGTTTTGTGGGTGGCGCATGCGCAGGTTTTTTGGGATGCGCACAGCTAGTCGAGCAAAAACACGTGCGAGAGGATGCATCCCGCAGGCTAGTCGAGTAAAAACACGTGCGAGAGGATGCATCCTGCAGGCTAGTCGAGTAAAAACACGTGCGAGAGGATGCATCCCGCAGGCTAGTCGAGTAAAAACACGTGCGAGGTTTTGTGGGATGCCCATGCGCAGGTTTTGTGGGATGCGCATGCGCAGGTTTTTTGGGATGCGCATGGCTAGTCGAGCAAAAACACGTGCGAGAGGATGCATCCCGCAGGCTAGTCGAGCAAAAACACGTGCGAGAGGATGCATCCCGCAGGCTAGTCGAGTAAAAACACGTGCGAGGTTTTGTGGGATGCGCATGCGCAGGTTTTTTGGGATGCGCATGGCTAGTCGAGTAAAAACACGTGCGAGAGGATGCATCCCGCAGGCTAGTCGAGTAAAAACACGTGCGAGAGGATGCATCCCGCAGGCTAGTCGAGTAAAAACACGTGCGAGGTTTTGTGGGATGCGCATGCGCAGGTTTTGTGGGATGCGCATGCGCAGGTTTTTTGGGATGCGCATGGCTAGTCGAGCAAAAACACGTGCGAGAGGATGCATCCCGCAGGCTAGTCGAGCAAAAACACGTGCGAGAGGATGCATCCCGCAGGCTAGTCGAGTAAAAACACGTGCGAGGTTTTGTGGGAGGCGCATGCGCAGGTTTTTTGGGATGCGCATGGCTAGTCGAGCAAAAACACGTGCGAGAGGATGCATCCCGCAGGCTAGTCGAGTAAAAACACGTGCGAGGTTTTGTGGGATGCGCATGCGCAGGTTTTGTGGGAGGCGCATGCGCAGGTTTTTTGGTATGCGCATGCGCATGTTTTTTGGGATGCGCATGGCTAGTCGAGGAAAAACACGTGCGAGAGGATGCATCCCGCAGGCTAGTCGAGTAAAAACACGTGCGAGGTTTTTTGGGATGCGCATGCGCAGGTTTTTTGGGATGCGCATGCCTAGTCGAGCAAAAACACGTGCGAGAGGATGCATCCCGCAGGCTAGTCGAGCAAAAACACGTGCGAGAGGATGCATCCCGCAGGCTAGTCGAGTAAAAACACGTGCGAGAGGATGCATCCCGCAGGATAGTCGAGTAAAAACACGTGCGAGAGGATGCATCCCGCAGGCTAGTCGAGTAAAAACACGTGCGAGGTTTTGTGGGATGCGCATGCGCAGGTTTTGTGGGATGCGCATGCGCAGGTTTTTTGGGATGCGCATGCGCAGGTTTTTTGGGATGCGCATGCGCAGGTTTTTTGGGATGCGCATGGCTAGTCGAGGAAAAACACGTGCGAGAGGATGCATCCCGCAGGCTAGTCGAGTAAAAACACGTGCGAGGTTTTGTGGGATGCGCATGCGCAGGTTTTTTGGGATGCGCATGCCTAGTCGAGCAAAAACACGTGCGAGAGGATGCATCCCGCAGGCTAGTCGAGTAAAAACACGTGCGAGAGGATGCATCCCGCAGGCTAGTCGAGTAAAAACACGTGCGAGGTTTTGTGGGATGCGCATGCGCAGGTTTTGTGGGATGCGCATGCGCAGCTTTTTGGGATGCGCATGCGCAGGTTTTTTGGGATGCGCATGGCTAGTCGAGGAAAAACACGTGCGAGAGGATGCATCCCGCAGGCTAGTCGAGTAAAAACACGTGCGAGAGGATGCATCCTGCAGGCTAGTCGAGTAAAAACACGTGCGAGAGGATGCATCCCGCAGGCTAGTCGAGTAAAAACACGTGCGAGGTTTTGTGGGATGCGCATGCGCAGGTTTTGTGGGATGCGCATGCGCAGGTTTTTTGGGATGCGCATGGCTAGTCGAGCAAAAACACGTGCGAGTGGATGCATCCCGCAGGGTAGTCGAGTAAAAACACGTGCGAGAGTATGCATCCCGCAGGCTAGTCGAGTAAAAACACGTGCGAGAGGATGCATCCCGCAGGCTAGTCGAGCAAAAACACGTGCGAGAGGATGCATCCCGCAGTCTAGTCGAGTAAAAACACGTGCGAGAGGATGCATCCTGCAGGCTAGTCGAGTAAAAACACGTGCGAGAGGATGCATCCCGCAGGCTAGTCGAGTAAAAACACGTGCGAGGTTTTGTGGGATGCGCATGCGCAGGTTTTGTGGGATGCGCATGCGCAGGTTTTTTGGGATGCGCATGGCTAGTCGAGCAAAAACACGTGCGAGAGGATGCATTCCGCAGGGTAGTCGAGTAAAAACACGTGCGAGAGGATGCATCCCGCAGGCTAGTCGAGTAAAAACACGTGCGAGGTTTTGTGGGATGCGCATGCGCAGGTTTTGTGGGATGCGCATGCGCAGGTTTTTTGGGATGCGCATGGCTAGTCGAGCAAAAACACGTGCGAGAGGATGCATCCCGCAGGCTAGTCGAGTAAAAACACGAGCGAGAGGATGCATCCTGCAGGCTGGTCGAGTAAAAACACGTGCGAGAGGATGCATCCCGCAGGCTAGTCGAGTAAAAACACGTGCGAGGTTTTGTGGGATGCGCATGCGTAGGTTTTGTGGGATGCGCATGCGCAGGTTTTTTGGGATGCGCATGGCTAGTCGAGAAAAAACACGTGCGAGAGGATGCATCCCGCAGGCTAGTCGAGCAAAAACACGTGCGAGAGGATGCATCCCGCAGGCTAGTCGAGTAAAAACACGTGCGAGAGGATGCATCCCGCAGGCTAGTCGAGTAAAAACACGTGCGAGAGGATGCATCCCGCAGGCTAGTCGAGTAAAAACACGTGCGAGAGGATGCATCCTGCAGGCTAGTCGAGTAAAAACACGTGCGAGAGGATGCATCCCGCAGGCTAGTCGAACAAAAACACGTGCGAGAGGATCCATTCCGCAGGCTAGTCGAGTAAAAACACGTGCGAGAGGATGCATCCCGCAGGCTAGTCGAGCACAAACACGTGCGAGACGATGCATCCCGCAGGCTAGTCGAGCAAAAACACGTGCGAGAGGATGCATCCCGCAGGCTAGTCGAGCAAAAACACGTGCGAGAGGATGCATCCCGCAGGCTAGTCGAGTAAAAACACGTGCAAGGTTTTGTGGGATGCGCATGGCTAGTCGAGCAAAAACACGTGCGAGAGGATGCATCCCGCAGGCTAGTCGAGTAAAAACACGTGCGAGAGGATGCATCCTGCAGGCTAGTCGAGTAAAAACACGTGCGAGAGGATGCATCCCGCAGGCTAGTCGAGTAAAAACACGTGCGAGGTTTTGTGGGATGCGCATGCGCAGGTTTTGTGGGATGCGCATGCGCAGGTTTTTTGGGATGCGCATGCGCAGGTTTTTTGGGATGCGCATGGCTAGTCGAGGAAAAACACGTGCGAGAGGATGCATCCCGCAGGCTAGTCGTGTAAAAACACGTGCGAGAGGATGCATCCCGCAGGCTAGCCGAGTAAAAACACGTGCGAGAGGATGCATCCTGCAGGCTAGTCGAGTAAAAACACGTGCGAGAGGATGCATCCCGCAGGCTAGTCGAGTAAAAACACGTGCGAGGTTTTGTGGGATGCGCATGCGCAGGTTTTGTGGGATGCGCATGCGCAGGTTTTGTGGGATGCGCATGCGCAGGTTTTTTGGGATGCGCATGCGCAGGTTTTTTGGGATGCGCATGGCTAGTCGAGGAAAAACACGTGCGAGAGGATGCATCCCGCAGGCTAGTCGAGTAAAAACACGTGCGAGAGGATGCATCCTGCAGGCTAGTCGAGTAAAAACACGTGCGAGAGGATGCATCCCGCAGGCTAGTCGAGTAAAAACACGTGCGAGGTTTTGTGGGATGCGCATGCGCAGGTTTTGTGGGATGCGCATGCGCAGGTTTTTTGGGATGCGCATGGCTAGTCGAGCAAAAACACGTGCGAGTGGATGCATCCCGCAGGGTAGTCGAGTAAAAACACGTGCGAGAGGATGCATCCCGCAGGCTAGTCGAGTAAAAACACGTGCGAGAGGATGCATCCCGCAGGCTAGTCGAGCAAAAACACGTGCGAGAGGATGCATCCCGCAGGCTAGTCGAGTAAAAACACGTGCGAGAGGATGCATCCTGCAGGCTAGTCGAGTAAAAACACGTGCGAGAGGATGCATCCCGCAGGCTAGTCGAGTAAAAACACGTGCGAGGTTTTGTGGGATGCGCATGCGCAGGTTTTGTCGGATGCGCATGCGCAGGTTTTTTGGGATGCGCATGGCTAGTCGAGCAAAAACACGTGCGAGAGAATGCATTCCGCAGGGTAGTCGAGTAAAAACACGTGCGAGAGGTTGCATCCCGCAGGCTAGTCGAGTAAAAACACGTGCGAGGTTTTGTGGGATGCGCATGCGCAGGTTTTGTGGGATGCGCATGCGCAGGTTTTTTGAGATGCGCATGGCTAGTCGAGCAAAAACACGTGCGAGAGGATCCATCCCGCAGGCTAGTCGAGTAAAAACACGTGCGAGAGGATGCATCCCGCAGGTTAGTCGAGCACAAACACGTGCGAGACGATGCATCCCGCAGGCTAGTCGAGCAAAAACACGTGCGAGAGGATGCATCCCGCAGGCTAGTCGAGCAAAAACACGTGCGAGAGGATGCATCCCGCAGGCTAGTCGAGTAAAAACACGTGCAAGGTTTTGTGGGATGCGCATGCGCAGGTTTTTTGGGATGCGCATGGCTAGTCGAGCAAAAACACGTGCGAGAGGATGCATCCCGCAGGCTAGTCGAGTAAAAACACGTGCGAGAGGATGCATCCTGCAGGCTAGTCGAGTAAAAACACGTGCGAGAGGATGCATCCCGCAGGCTAGTCGAGTAAAAACACGTGCGAGGTTTTGTGGGATGCGCATGCGCAGGTTTTGTGGGATGCGCATGCGCAGGTTTTTTGGGATGCGCATGGCTAGTCGAGCAAAAACACGTGCGAGAGGATGCATCCCGCAGGCTAGTCGAGCAAAAACACGTGCGAGAGGATGCATCCCGCAGGCTAGTCGAGTAAAAACACGTGCGAGGTTTTGTGGGATGCGCATGCGCAGGTTTTTTGGGTGGCGCATGCGCAGGTTTTTTGGGATGCGCATGCGCAGGTTTTTTGGGATGCGCATGGCTAGTCGAGCAAAAACACGTGCGAGAGGATGCATCCCGCAGGCTAGTCGAGTAAAAACACGTGCGAGAGGATGCATCCCGCAGGCTAGTCGAGTAAAAACACGTGCGAGGTTTTGTGGGATGCGCATGCGCAGGTTTTGTGGGATGCGCATGCGCAGGTTTTTTGGGATGCGCATGGCTAGTCGAGCAAAAACACGTGCGAGAGGATGCATCCCGCAGGCTAGTCGAGCAAAAACACGTGCGAGAGGATGCATCCCGCAGGCTAGTCGAGTAAAAACACGTGCGAGGTTTTGTGGGATGCGCATGCGCAGGTTTTTTGGGATGCGCACGGCTAGTCGAGCAAAAACACGTGCGAGAGGATGCATCCCGCAGGCTAGTCGAGTAAAAACACGTGCGAGGTTTTGTGGGATGCGCATGCGCAGGTTATGTGGGATGCGCATGCGCAGGTTTTTTGGGATGCGCATGGCTAGTCGAGTAAAAACACGTGCGAGAGGATGCATCCCGCAGGCTAGTCGAGTAAAAACACGTGCGAGGTTTTGTGGGATGCGCATGCGCAGGTTTTGTGGGATGCGCATGCGCAGGTTTTTTGGGATGCGCATGGCTAGTCGAGTAAAAACACGTGCGAGAGGATGCATCCCGCAGGCTAGTCGAGTAAAAACACGTGCGAGGTTTTGTGGGATGCGCATGCGCAGGTTTTGTGGGATGCGCATGCGCAGGTTTTTTGGGATGCCCATGGCTAGTCGAGCAAAAACACGTGCGAGAGGATGCATCCCGCAGGCTAGTCGAGCAAAAACACGTGCGAGAGGATGCATCCCGCAGGCTAGTCGAGTAAAAACACGTGCGAGGTTTTGTGGGATGCGCATGCGCAGGTTTTTTTGGATGCGCATGGCTAGTCGAGCGAAAACACGTGCGAGAGGATGCATCCCGCAGGCTAGTCGAGTAAAAACACGTGCGAGGTTTTGTGGGATGCGCATGCGCAAGTTTGGTGGGAGGCGCATGCGCAGGTTTTTTGGGATGCGCATGCGCAGGTTTTTTGGGATGCGCATGCGCAGGTTTTTTGGGATGCGCATGGCTAGTCGAGGAAAAACACGTGCGAGAGGATGCATCCCGCAGGCTAGTCGAGTAAAAACACGTGCGAGGTTTTGTGGGATGCGCATGCGCAGGTTTTGTGGGATGCGCATGCGCAGGTTTTTTGGGATGCGCATGCGCAGGTTTTTTGGGATGCGCATGCCTAGTCGAGCAAAAACACGTGCGAGAGGATGCATCCCGCAGGCTAGTCGAGCAAAAACACGTGCGAGAGGATGCATCCCGCAGGCTAGTCGAGTAAAAACACGTGCGAGAGGATGCATCCCGCAGGCTAGTCGAGTAAAAACACGTGCGAGAGGATGCATCCCGCAGGCTAGTCGAGTAAAAACACGTGCGAGGTTTTGTGGGATGCGCATGCGCAGGTTTTGTGGGATGCGCATGCGCAGGTTTTTTGGGATGCGCATGGCTAGTCGAGGAAAAACACGTGCGAGAGGATGCATCCCGCAGGCTAGTCGAGTAAAAACACGTGCGAGGTTTTGTGGGATGCGCATGCGCAGGTTTTTTGGGATGCGCATGCCTAGTCGAGCAAAAACACGTGCGAGAGGATGCATCCCGCAGGCTAGTCGAGCAAAAACACGTGCGAGAGGATGCATCCCGCAGGCTAGTCGAGTAAAAACACGTGCGAGAGGATGCATCCCGCAGGCTAGTCGAGTAAAAACACGTGCGAGGTTTTGTGGGATGCGCATGCGCAGGTTTTGTGGGATGCGCATGCGCAGGTTTTTTGGGATGCGCATGCGCAGGTTTTTTGGGATGCGCATGGCTAGTCGAGGAAAAACACGTGCGAGAGGATGCATCCCGCAGGCTAGTCGAGTAAAAACACGTGCGAGAGGATGCATCCTGCAGGCTAGTCGAGTAAAAACACGTGCGAGAGGATGCATCCCGCAGGCTAGTCGAGTAAAAACACGAGCGAGGTTTTGTGGGATGCGCATGCGCAGGTTTTGTGGGATGCGCATGCGCAGGTTTTTTGGGATGCGCATGGCTAGTCGAGCAAAAACACGTGCGAGTGGATGCATCCCGCAGGGTAGTCGAGTAAAAACACGTGCGAGAGGATGCATCCCGCAGGCTAGTCGAGTAAAAACACGTGCGAGAGGATGCATCCCGCAGACTAGTCGAGCAAAAACACGTGCGAGAGGATGCATCCCGCAGGCTAGTCGAGTAAAAACACGTGCGAGGTTTTGTGGGATGCGCATGCGCAGGTTTTGTGGGATGCGCATGCGCAGGTTTTTTGGGATGCGCATGCGCAGGTTTTTTGGGATGCGCATGCGCAGGTTTTTTGGGATGCGCATGGCTAGTCGAGTAAAAACACGTGCGAGAGGATGCATCCCGCAGGCTAGTCGAGTAAAAACACGTGCGAGAGGATGCATCCCGCAGGCTAGTCGAGCAAAAACACGTGCGAGAGGATGCATGCCGCAGGCTAGTCGAGTAAAAACACGTGCGAGAGGATGAATCCCGAAGGCTAGTCGAGTAAAAACACGTGCGAGAGGATGCATCCCGCAGGCTAGTCGAGTAAAAACACGTGCGAGAGGATGCGTCCCGCAGGCTAGTCGAGCAAAAACACGTGCGAGAGGATGCATCCTGCAGGCTAGTCGAGTAAAAACACGTGCGAGAGGATGCATCCCGCAGGCTAGTCGAGCAAAAACACGTGCGAGAGGATGCATCCCGCAGGCTAGTCGAGCAAAAACACGTGCGAGAGGATGCATCCCGCAGGCTAGTCGAGTAAAAACACGTGCGAGAGGATGCATCCCGCAGGCTAGTCGAGCACAAACACGTGCGAGAGGATGCATCCCGCAGGCTAGTCGAGTAAAAACACGTGCAAGGTTTTGTGGGATGCGCATGCGCAGGTTTTGTGGGATGCGCATGCGCAGGTTTTTTGGGATGCGCATGGCTAGTCGAGCAAAAACACGTGCGAGAGGATGCATCCCGCAGGCTAGTCGAGTAAAAACACGTGCGAGAGGATGCATCCTGCAGGCTAGTCGAGTAAAAACACGTGCGAGAGGATGCATCCCGCAGGCTAGTCGAGCAAAAACACGTGCGAGAGGATGCATCCCGCAGGCTAGTCGAGTAAAAACACGTGCGAGACGATGCATCCCGCAGGCTAGTCGAGCACAAACACGTGCGAGAGGATGCATCCCGCAGGCTAGTCGAGTAAAAACACGTGCAAGGTTTTGTGGGATGCGCATGCGCAGGTTTTGTGGGATGCGCATGGCTAGTCGAGCAAAAACACGTGCGAGAGGATGCATCCCGCAGGCTAGTCGAGTAAAAACACGTGCGAGAGGATGCATCCTGCAGGCTAGTCGAGTAAAAACACGTGCGAGAGGATGCATCCCGCAGGCTAGTAGAGTAAAAACACGTGCGAGGTTTTGTGGGATGCGCATGCGCAGGTTTTGTGGGATGCGCATGCGCAGGTTTTATGGGATGCGCATGGCTAGTCGAGTAAAAACACGTGCGAGAGGATGCATCCCGCAGGCTAGTCGAGTAAAAACACGTGCGAGAGGATGCATCCCGCAGGCTAGTCGAGTAAAAACACGTGCGAGAGGATGCATCCCGCAGGCTAGTCGAGTAAAAACACGTGCGAGAGGATGCATCCCGCAGGCTAGTCGAGTAAAAACACGTGCGAGGTTTTGTGGGATGCGCATGCGCAGGTTTTTGGGATGCGCATGGCTAGTCGAGCAAAAACACGTGCGAGAGGATGCATCCCGCAGGCTAGTCGAGCAAAAACACGTGCGAGAGGATGCATCCCGCAGGCTAGTCGAGTAAAAACACGTGCGAGGTTTTGTGGGATGCGCATGCGCAGGTTTTGTGGGATGCGCATGCGCAGGTTTTTTGGGATGCGCATGGCTAGTCGAGCAAAAACACGTGCGAGAGGATGCATCCCGCAGGCTAGTCGAGCAAAAACACGTGCGAGAGGATGCATCCCGCAGGCTAGTCGAGTAAAAACACGTGAGAGAGGATGCATCCCGCAGGCTAGTCGAGTAAAAACACGTGCGAGAGGATGCATCCCGCAGGCTAGTCGAGTAAAAACACGTGCGAGGTTTTGTGGGATGCGCATGCGCAGGTTTTGTGGGATGCGCATGCGCAGGTTTTTTGGGATGCGCATGGCTAGTCGAGCAAAAACACGTGCGAGAGGATGCATCCCGCAGGCTAGTCGAGCAAAAACACGTGCGAGAGGAAGCATCCCGCAGGCTAGTCGAGTAAAAACACGTGCGAGGTTTTGTGGGATGCGCATGCGCAGGTTTTGTGGGAGGCGCATGCGCAGGTTTTTTGGGATGCGCATGCGCAGGTTTTTTGGGATGCGCATGGCTAGTCGAGGAAAAACACGTGCGAGAGGATGCATCCCGCAGGCTAGTCGAGTAAAAACACGTGCGAGCTTTTGTGGGATGCGCATGCGCAGGTTTTGTGGGATGCGCATGCGCAGGTTTTTTGGGATGCGCATGCCTAGTCGAGCAAAAACACGTGCGAGAGGATGCATCCCGCAGGCTAGTCGAGCAAAAACACGTGCGAGAGGATGCATCCCGCAGGCTAGTCGAGTAAAAACACGTGCGAGAGGATGCATCCCGCAGGCTAGTCGAGTAAAAACACGTGCGAGAGGATGCATCCCGCAGGCTAGTCGAGCAAAAACACGTGCGAGAGGATGCATCCCGCAGGCTAGTCGAGCAAAAACACGTGCAAGAGGATGCATCCCGCAGGCTAGTCGAGTAAAAACACGTGCGAGGTTTTGTGGGATGCGCATGCGCAGGTTTTTTGGGATGCGCATGGCTAGTCGAGCAAAAACACGTGCGAGAGGATGCATCCCGCAGGCTAGTCGAGCAAAAACACGTGCGAGAGGATGCATCCCGCAGGCTAGTCGAGTAAAAACACGTGCGAGGTTTTGTGGGATGCGCATGCGCAGGTTTTTTGGGATGCGCATGGCTAGTCGAGCAAAAACACGTGCGAGAGGATGCATCCCGCAGGCTAGTCGAGCAAAAACACGTGCGAGAGGATGCATCCCGCAGGCTAGTCGAGTAAAAACACGTGCGAGGTTTTGTGGGATGCGCATGCGCAGGTTTTGTGGGAGGCGCATGCGCAGGTTTTTTGGGATGCGCATGCGCAGGTTTTTTGGGATGCGCATGCGCAGGTTTTTTGGGTTGCGCATGGCTAGTCGAGCAAAAACACGTGCGAGAGGATGCATCCCGCAGGCTAGTCGAGCAAAAACACGTGCGAGAGGATGCATCCCGCAGGCTAGTCGAGCAAAAACACGTGCGAGAGGATGCATCCCGCATGGCTAGTCGAGCAAAAACACGTGCGAGAGGATGCATCCCGCAGGCTAGTCGAGTAAAAACACGTGCGAGGTTTTGTGGGATGCGCATGCGCAGGTTTTGTGGGAGGCGCATGCGCAGGTTTTTTGGGATGCGCATGCGCAGGTTTTTTGGGATGTGCATGGCTAGTCGAGGAAAAACACGTGCGAGAGGATGCATCCCGCAGGCTAGTCGAGCAAAAACACGTGCAAGAGGATGCATCCCGCAGGCTAGTCGAGTAAAAACACGTGCGAGGTTTTGTGGGATGCGCATGCGCAGGTTTTTTGGGATGCGCATGGCTAGTCGAGCAAAAACACGTGAGAGAGGATGCATCCCGCAGGCTAGTCGAGCAAAAACACGTGCGAGAGGATGCATCCCGCAGGCTAGTCGAGTAAAAACACGTGCGAGGTTTTGTGGGATGCGCATGCGCAGGTTTTTTGGGATGCGCATGGCTAGTCGAGCAAAAACACGTGCAAGAGGATGCATCCCGCAGGCTAGTCGAGCAAAAACACGTGCGAGAGGATGCATCCCGCAGGCTAGTCGAGTAAAAACACGTGCGAGGTTTTGTGGGATGCGCATGCGCAGGTTTTTTGGGATGCGCATGGCTAGTCGAGCAAAAACACGTGCGAGAGGATGCATCCCGCAGGCTAGTCGAGCAAAAACACGTGCGAGAGGATGCATCCCGCAGGCTAGTCGAGTAAAAACACGTGCGAGGTTTTGTGGGATGCGCAGGTTTTGTGGGAGGCGCATGCGCAGGTTTTTGGGATGCGCATGCGCAGGTTTTGTGGGAGGCGCATGCGCAGGTTTTTTGGGATGCGCATGCGCAGGTTTTTTGGGATGCGCATGCGCAGGTTTTTTGGGATGTGCATGGCTAGTCGAGGAAAAACACGTGCGAGAGGATGCATCCCGCAGGCTAGTCGAGTAAAAACACGTGCGAGGTTTTGTGGGATGCGCATGCGCAGGTTTTTTGGGATGCGCATGCCTAGTCGAGTAAAAACACGTGCGAGAGGATGCATCCCGCAGGCTAGTCGAGTAAAAACACGTGCGAGGTTTTGTGGGAGCGCATGCGCAGGTGGCGCATGCGCAGGTTTTGTGGGATGCGCATGCGCAGGTTTTTTGGGATGCGCATGCGCAGGTTTTTTGGGATGCGCATGGCTAGTCGAGCAAAAACACGTGCGAGAGGATGCATCCCGCAGGCTAGTCGAGTAAAAACACGTGCGAGGTTTTGTGGGATGCGCATGCGCAGGTTTTGTGGGATGCGCATGCGCAGGTTTTTTGGGATGCGCATGGCTAGTCGAGCAAAAACACGTGCGAGAGGATGCATCCCGCAGGCTAGTCGAGTAAAAACACGTGCGAGAGGATGCATCCCGCAGGCTAGTCGAGTAAAAACACGTGCGAGAGGATGCATCCCGCAGGCTAGTCGAGTAAAAACACGTGCGAGAGGATGCATCCCGCAGGCTAGTCGAGTAAAAACACGTGCGAGGTTTTGTGGGATGCGCATGTGCAGGTTTTGTGCGATGCGCATGCGCAGGTTTTTTGGGATGCGCATGGCTAGTCGAGCAAAAACACGTGCGAGAGGATGCATCCCGCAGGCTAGTCGAGCAAAAACACGTGCAAGAGGATGCATCCCGCAGGCTAGTCGAGTAAAAACACGTGCGAGGTTTTGTGGGATGCGCATGCGCAGGTTTTTTGGGATGCGCATGGCTAGTCGAGCAAAAACACGTGCGAGAGGATGCATCCCGCAGGCTAGTCGAGCAAAAACACGTGCGAGAGGATGCATCCCGCAGGCTAGTCGAGTAAAAACACGTGCGAGGTTTTGTGGGATGCGCATGCGCAGGTTTTGTGGGAGGCGCATGCGCAGGTTTTTTGGGATGCGCATGCGCAGGTTTTTTGGGATGCGCATGGCTAGTCGAGGAAAAACACGTGCGAGAGGATGCATCCCGCAGGCTAGTCGAGCAAAAACACGTGCGAGAGGATGCATCCCGCAGGCTAGTCGAGTAAAAACACGTGCGAGAGGATGCATCCCGCAGGCTAGTCGAGTAAAAACACGTGCGAGAGGATGCATCCCGCAGGCTAGTCGAGTAAAAACACGTGCGAGGTTTTGTGGGATGCGCATGCGCAGGTTTTGTGGGATGCGCATGCGCAGGTTTTGTGGGATGCGCATGCGCAGGTTTTTTGGGATGCGCATGGCTAGTCGAGCAAAAACACGTGCGAGAGGATGCATCCCGCAGGCTAGTCGAGCAAAAACACGTGCGAGAGGATGCATCCCGCAGGCTAGTCGAGTAAAAACACGTGCGAGGTTTTGTGGGATGCGCATGCGCAGGTTTTTTGGGATGCGCATGGCTAGTCGAGCAAAAACACGTGCGAGAGGATGCATCCCGCAGGCTAGTCGATGAAAAACACGTGCGAGAGGATGCATCCCGCAGGCTAGTCGAGTAAAAACACGTGCGAGGTTTTGTGGGATGCGCATGCGCAGGTTTTGTGGGAGGCGCATGCGCAGGTTTTTTGGGATGCGCATGCGCAGGTTTTTTGGGATGTGCATGGCTAGTCGAGGAAAAACACGTGCGAGAGGAGGCATCCCGCAGGCTAGTCGAGTAAAAACACGTGCGAGGTTTTGTGGGATGCGCATGCGCAGGTTTTTTGGGATGCGCATGCCTAGTCGAGTAAAAACACGTGCGAGAGGATGCATCCCGCAGGCTAGTCGAGTAAAAACACGTGCGAGGTTTTGTGGGATGCGCATGCGCAGGTTTTGTGGGATGCGCATGCGCAGGTTTTTTGGGATGCGCATGCGCAGGTTTTTTGGGATGCGCATGGCTAGTCGAGCAAAAACACGTGCGAGAGGATGCATCCCGCAGGCTAGTCGAGTAAAAAGACGTGCGAGAGGATGCATCCTGCAGGCTAGTCGAGTATAAACACGTGCGAGAGGATGCATCCCGCAGGCTAGTCGAGTAAAAACACGTGCGAGGTTTTGTGGGATGCGCATGCGCAGGTTTTGTGGGATGCGCATGCGCAGGTTTTTTGGGAGGCGCATGGCTAGTCGAGCAAAAACACGTGCGAGAGGATGCATCCCGCAGGGTAGTCGAGTAAAAACACGTGCGAGGTTTTGTGGGATGCGCATGCGCAGGTTTTTTGGGATGCGCATGCGCAGGTTTTTTGGGATGCGCCTGCGCAGGTTTTTTGGGATGCGCATGGCTAGTCGAGCAAAAACACGTGCGAGAGGATGCATCCCGCAGGCTAGTCAAGTAAAAACACGTGCGAGAGGATGCATCCTGCAGGCTAGTCGAGTAAAAACACGTGCGAGAGGATGCATCCCGCAGGCTAGTCGAGTAAAAACACGTGCGAGGTTTTGTGGGATGCGCATGCGCAGGTTTTGTGGGATGCGCATGCGCAGGTTTTTTGGGATGCGCATGGCTAGTCGAGCAAAAACACGTGCGAGAGGATGCATCCCGCAGGGTAGTCGAGTAAAAACACGTGCGAGAGGATGCATCCCGCAGGCTAGTCGAGTAAAAACACGTGCGAGAGGATGCATCCCGCAGGCTAGTCGAGTAAAAACACGTGCGAGGTTTTGTGGGATGCGCATGCGCAGGTTTTTTGGGATGCGCATGGCTAGTCGAGCAAAAACACGTGCGAGAGGATGCATCCCGCAGGCTAGTCGAGCAAAAACACGTGCGAGAGGATGCATCCCGCAGGCTAGTCGAGTAAAAACACGTGCGAGGTTTTGTGGGATGCGCATGCGCAGGTTTTGTGGGATGCGCATGCGCAGGTTTTGTGGGAGGCGCATGCGCAGGTTTTTTGGGATGCGCATGCGCAGGTTTTGTGGGATGCGCATGGCTAGTCGAGGAAAAACACGTGCGAGAGGATGCATCCCGCAGGCTAGTCGAGCAAAAACACGTGCGAGAGGATGCATCCCGCAGGCTAGTCGAGTAAAAACACGTGCGAGAGGATGCATCCCGCAGGCTAGTCGAGTAAAAACACGTGCGAGAGGATGCATCCCGCAGGCTAGTCGAGTAAAAACACGTGCGAGGTTTTGTGGGATGCGCATGCGCAGGTTTTGTGGGATGCGCATGCGCAGGTTTTTTGGGATGCGCATGGCTAGTCGAGCAAAAACACGTGCGAGAGGATGCATCCAGCAGGCTAGTCGAGCAAAAACACGTGCGAGAGGATGCATCCCGCAGGCTAGTCGAGTAAAAACACGTGCGAGGTTTTGTGGGATGCGCATGCGCAGGTTTTTTGGGATGCGCATGGCTAGTCGAGCAAAAACACGTGCGAGAGGATGCATCCCGCAGGCTAGTCGAGCAAAAACACGTGCGAGAGGATGCATCCCGCAGGCTAGTCGAGTAAAAACACGTGCGAGGTTTTGTGGGATGCGCATGCGCAGGTTTTGTGGGAGGCGCATGCGCAGGTTTTTTGGGATGCGCATGCGCAGGTTTTTTGGGATGCGCATGCCTAGTCGAGTAAAAACACGTGCGAGAGGATGCATCCCGCAGGCTAGTCGAGTAAAAACACGTGCGAGGTTTTGTGGGATGCGCATGCGCAGGTTTTGTGGGATGCGCATGCGCAGGTTTTTTGGGATGCGCATGCGCAGGTTTTTTGGGATGCGCATGGCTAGTCGAGCAAAAACACGTGCGAGAGGATGCATCCCGCAGGCTAGTCGAGTAAAAAGACGTGCGAGAGGATGCATCCTGCAGGCTAGTCGAGTATAAACACGTGCGAGAGGATGCATCCCGCAGGCTAGTCGAGTAAAAACACGTGCGAGAGGATGCATCCCGCAGGCTAGTCGAGTAAAAACACGTGCGAGGTTTTGTGGGATGCGCATGCGCAGGTTTTTTGGGATGCGCATGGCTAGTCGAGCAAAAACACGTGCGAGAGGATGCATCCCGCAGGCTAGTCGAGCAAAAACACGTGCGAGAGGATGCATCCCGCAGGCTAGTCGAGTAAAAACACGTGCGAGGTTTTGTGGGATGCGCATGCGCAGGTTTCGTGGGAGGCGCATGCGCAGGTTTTTTGGGATGCGCATGCGCAGGTTTTGTGGGAGGCGCATGCGCAGGTTTTTTGGGATGCGCATGCGCAGGTTTTTTGGGATGTGCATGGCTAGTCGAGGAAAAACACGTGCGAGAGGATGCATCCCGCAGGCTAGTCGAGTAAAAACACGTGCGAGGTTTTGTGGGATGCGCATGCGCAGGTTTTGTGGGATGCGCATGCGCAGGTTTTTTGGGATGCGCATGCGCAGGTTTTTTGGGATGCGCATGCCTAGTCGAGTAAAAACACGTGCGAGAGGATGCATCCCGCAGGCTAGTCGAGTAAAAACACGTGCGAGGTTTTGTGGGATGCGCATGCGCAGGTTTTGTGGGATGCGCATGCGCAGGTTTTTTGGGATGCGCATGCGCAAGTTTTGTGCGATGCGCATGCGCAGGTTTTTTGGGATGCGCATGGCTAGTCGAGGAAAAACACGTGCGAGAGGATGCATCCCGCAGGCTAGTCGAGCAAAAACACGTGCGAGAGGATGCATCCCGCAGGCTAGTCGAGTAAAAACACGTGCGAGAGGATGCATCCCGCAGGCTAGTCGAGTAAAAACACGTGCGAGAGGATGCATCCCGCAGGCTAGTCGAGTAAAAACACGTGCGAGGTTTTGTGGGATGCGCATGCGCAGGTTTTGTGGGATGCGCATGCGCAGGTTTTGTGGGATGCGCATGCGCAGGTTTTTTGGGATGCGCATGGCTAGTCGAGCAAAAACACGTGCGAGAGGATGCATCCCGCAGGCTAGTCGAGCAAAAACACGTGCGAGAGGATGCATCCCGCAGGCTAGTCGAGTAAAAACACGTGCGAGGTTTTGTGGGATGCGCATGCGCAGGTTTTTTGGGATGCGCATGGCTAGTCGAGCAAAAACACGTGCGAGAGGATGCATCCCGCAGGCTAGTCGAGCAAAAACACGTGCGAGAGGATGCATCCCGCAGGCTAGTCGAGTAAAAACACGTGCGAGGTTTTGTGGGATGCGCATGCGCAGGTTTTGTGGGAGGCGCATGCGCAGGTTTTTTGGGATGCGCATGCGCAGGTTTTTTGGGATGCGCATGCCTAGTCGAGTAAAAACACGTGCGAGAGGATGCATCCCGCAGGCTAGTCGAGTAAAAACACGTGCGAGGTTTTGTGGGATGCGCATGCGCAGGTTTTGTGGGATGCGCATGCGCAGGTTTTTTGGGATGCGCATGCGCAGGTTTTTTGGGATGCGCATGGCTAGTCGAGCAAAAACACGTGCGAGAGGATGCATCCCGCAGGCTAGTCGAGTAAAAAGACGTGCGAGAGGATGCATCCTGCAGGCTAGTCGAGTATAAACACGTGCGAGAGGATGCATCCCGCAGGCTAGTCGAGTAAAAACACGTGCGAGAGGATGCATCCCGCAGGCTAGTCGAGTAAAAACACGTGCGAGGTTTTGTGGGATGCGCATGCGCAGGTTTTTTGGGATGCGCATGGCTAGTCGAGCAAAAACACGTGCGAGAGGATGCATCCCGCAGGCTAGTCGAGCAAAAACACGTGCGAGAGGATGCATCCCGCAGGCTAGTCGAGTAAAAACACGTGCGAGGTTTTGTGGGATGCGCATGCGCAGGTTTTGTGGGAGGCGCATGCGCAGGTTTTTTGGGATGCGCATGCGCAGGTTTTGTGGGAGGCGCATGCGCAGGTTTTTTGGGATGCGCATGCGCAGGTTTTTTGGGATGTGCATGGCTAGTCGAGGAAAAACACGTGCGAGAGGATGCATCCCGCAGGCTAGTCGAGTAAAAACACGTGCGAGGTTTTGTGGGATGCGCATGCGCAGGTTTTGTGGGATGCGCATGCGCAGGTTTTTTGGGATGCGCATGCGCAGGTTTTTTGGGATGCGCATGCCTAGTCGAGTAAAAACACGTGCGAGAGGATGCATCCCGCAGGCTAGTCGAGTAAAAACACGTGCGAGGTTTTGTGGGATGCGCATGCGCAGGTTTTGTGGGATGCGCATGCGCAGGTTTTTTGGGATGCGCATGCGCAGGTTTTGTGCGATGCGCATGCGCAGGTTTTTTGGGATGCGCATGCGCAGGTTTTTTGGGATGCGCATGGCTAGTCGAGCAAAAACACGTGCGAGAGGATGCATCCCGCAGGCTAGTCGAGCAAAAACACGTGCAAGAGGATGCATCCCGCAGGCTAGTCGAGTAAAAACACGTGCGAGGTTTTGTGGGATGCGCATGCGCAGGTTTTTTGGGATGCGCATGGCTAGTCGAGCAAAAACACGTGCGAGAGGATGCATCCAGCAGGCTAGTCGAGCAAAAACACGTGCGAGAGGATGCATCCCGCAGGCTAGTCGAGTAAAAACACGTGCGAGGTTTTGTGGGATGCGCATGCGCAGGTTTTGTGGGAGGCGCATGCGCAGGTTTTTTGGGATGCGCATGCGCAGGTTTTTTGGGATGCGCATGGCTAGTCGAGGAAAAACACGTGCGAGAGGATGCATCCCGCAGGCTAGTCGAGCAAAAACACGTGCGAGAGGATGCATCCCGCAGGCTAGTCGAGCAAAAACACGTGCGAGAGGATGCATCCCGCAGGCTAGTCGAGTAAAAACACGTGCGAGGTTTTGTGGGATGCGCATGCGCAGGTTTTTTGGGATGCGCATGGCTAGTCGAGCAAAAACACGTGCGAGAGGATGCATCCCGCAGGCTAGTCGAGCAAAAACACGTGCGAGAGGATGCATCCCGCAGGCTAGTCGAGTAAAAACACGTGCGAGGTTTTGTGGGATGCGCATGCGCAGGTTTTGTGGGAGGCGCATGCGCAGGTTTTTTGGGATGCGCATGCGCAGGTTTTTTGGGATGTGCATGGCTAGTCGAGGAAAAACACGTGCGAGAGGATGCATCCCGCAGGCTAGTCGAGTAAAAACACGTGCGAGGTTTTGTGGGATGCGCATGCGCAGGTTTTTTGGGATGCGCATGCGCAGGTTTTTTGGGATGCGCATGCCTAGTCGAGTAAAAACACGTGCGAGAGGATGCATCCCGCAGGCTAGTCGAGTAAAAACACGTGCGAGGTTTTGTGGGATGCGCATGCGCAGGTTTTGTGGGATGCGCATGCGCAGGTTTTTTGGGATGCGCATGCGCAGGTTTTTTGGGATGCGCATGGCTAGTCGAGCAAAAACACGTGCGAGAGGATGCATCCCGCAGGCTAGTCGAGTAAAAAGACGTGCGAGAGGATGCATCCTGCAGGCTAGTCGAGTATAAACACGTGCGAGAGGATGCATCCCGCAGGCTAGTCGAGTAAAAACACGTGCGAGGTTTTGTGGGATGCGCATGCGCAGGTTTTTTGGGATGCGCATGGCTAGTCGAGCAAAAACACGTGAGAGAGGATGCATCCCGCAGGCTAGTCGAGCAAAAACACGTGCGAGAGGATGCATCCCGCAGGCTAGTCGAGTAAAAACACGTGCGAGGTTTTGTGGGATGCGCATGCGCAGGTTTTGTGGGATGCGCATGCGCAGGTTTTTTGGGATGCGCATGGCTAGTCGAGCAAAAACACGTGCGAGAGGATGCATCCCGCAGGCTAGTCGAGTAAAAACACGTGCGAGAGGATGCATCCCGCAGGCTAGTCGAGTAAAAACACGTGCGAGAGGATGCATCCCGCAGGCTAGTCGAGTAAAAACACGTGCGAGAGGATGCATCCCGCAGGCTAGTCGAGTAAAAACACGTGCGAGGTTTTGTGGGATGCGCATGTGCAGGTTTTGTGCGATGCGCATGCGCAGGTTTTTTGGGATGCGCATGGCTAGTAGAGCAAAAACACGTGCGAGAGGATGCATCCCGCAGGCTAGTCGAGCAAAAACACGTGCAAGAGGATGCATCCCGCAGGCTAGTCGAGTAAAAACACGTGCGAGGTTTTGTGGGATGCGCATGCGCAGGTTTTTTGGGATGCGCATGGCTAGTCGAGCAAAAACACGTGCGAGAGGATGCATCCCGCAGGCTAGTCGAGCAAAAACACGTGCGAGAGGATGCATCCCGCAGGCTAGTCGAGTAAAAACACGTGCGAGGTTTTGTGGGATGCGCATGCGCAGGTTTTGTGGGAGGCGCATGCGCAGGTTTTTTGGGATGCGCATGCGCAGGTTTTTTGGGATGCGCATGGCTAGTCGAGGAAAAACACGTGCGAGAGGATGCATCCCGCAGGCTAGTCGAGCAAAAACACGTGCGAGAGGATGCATCCCGCAGGCTAGTCGAGTAAAAACACGTGCGAGAGGATGCATCCCGCAGGCTAGTCGAGTAAAAACACGTGCGAGAGGATGCATCCCGCAGGCTAGTCGAGTAAAAACACGTGCGAGGTTTTGTGGGATGCGCATGCGCAGGTTTTGTGGGATGCGCATGCGCAGGTTTTTTGGGATGCGCATGGCTAGTCGAGCAAAAACACGTGCGAGAGGATGCATCCCGCAGGCTAGTCGAGCAAAAACACGTGCGAGAGGATGCATCCCGCAGGCTAGTCGAGTAAAAACACGTGCGAGGTTTTGTGGGATGCGCATGCGCATGTTTTTTGGGATGCGCATGGCTAGTCGAGCAAAAACACGTGCGAGAGGATGCATCCCGCAGGCTAGTCGATCAAAAACACGTGCGAGAGGATGCATCCCGCAGGCTAGTCGAGTAAAAACACGTGCGAGGTTTTGTGGGATGCGCATGCGCAGGTTTTGTGGGAGGCGCATGCGCAGGTTTTTTGGGATGCGCATGCGCAGGTTTTTTGGGATGTGCATGGCTAGTCGAGGAAAAACACGTGCGAGAGGAGGCATCCCGCAGGCTAGTCGAGTAAAAACACGTGCGAGGTTTTGTGGGATGCGCATGCGCAGGTTTTTTGGGATGCGCATGCGCAGGTTTTTTGGGATGCGCATGCCTAGTCGAGTAAAAACACGTGCGAGAGGATGCATCCCGCAGGCTAGTCGAGTAAAAACACGTGCGAGGTTTTGTGGGATTCGCATGCGCAGGTTTTGTGGGATGCGCATGCGCAGGTTTTTTGGGATGCGCATGGCTAGTCGAGCAAAAACACGTGCGAGAGGATGCATCCCGCAGGCTAGTCGAGTAAAAAGACGTGCGAGAGGATGCATCCTGCAGGCTAGTCGAGTATAAACACGTGCGAGAGGATGCATCCCGCAGGCTAGTCGAGTAAAAACACGTGCGAGGTTTTGTGGGATGCGCATGCGCAGGTTTTGTGGGATGCGCATGCGCAGGTTTTTTGGGAGGCGCATGGCTAGTCGAGCAAAAACACGTGCGAGAGGATGCATCCCGCAGGGTAGTCGAGTAAAAACACGTGCGAGGTTTTGTGGGATGCGCATGCGCAGGTTTTTTGGGATGCGCATGCGCAGGTTTTTTGGGATGCGCCTGCGCAGGTTTTTTGGGATGCGCATGGCTAGTCGAGCAAAAACACGTGCGAGAGGATGCATCCCGCAGGCTAGTCAAGTAAAAACACGTGCGAGAGGATGCATCCTGCAGGCTAGTCGAGTAAAAACACGTGCGAGAGGATGCATCCCGCAGGCTAGTCGAGTAAAAACACGTGCGAGGTTTTGTGGGATGCGCATGCGCAGGTTTTGTGGGATGCGCATGCGCAGGTTTTTTGGGATGCGCATGGCTAGTCGAGCAAAAACACGTGCGAGAGGATGCATCCCGCAGGGTAGTCGAGTAAAAACACGTGCGAGAGGATGCATCCCGCAGGCTAGTCGAGTAAAAACACGTGCGAGAGGATGCATCCCGCAGGCTAGTCGAGTAAAAACACGTGCGAGGTTTTGTGGGATGCGCATGCGCAGGTTTTTTGGGATGCGCATGGCTAGTCGAGCAAAAACACGTGCGAGAGGATGCATCCCGCAGGCTAGTCGAGCAAAAACACGTGCGAGAGGATGCATCCCGCAGGCTAGTCGAGTAAAAACACGTGCGAGGTTTTGTGGGATGCGCATGCGCAGGTTTTGTGGGAGGCGCATACGCAGGTTTTTTGGGATGCGCATGCGCAGGTTTTGTGGGATGCGCATGGCTAGTCGAGGAAAAACACGTGCGAGAGGATGCATCCCGCAGGCTAGTCGAGCAAAAACACGTGCGAGAGGATGCATCCCGCAGGCTAGTCGAGTAAAAACACGTGCGAGAGGATGCATCCCGCAGGCTAGTCGAGTAAAAACACGTGCGAGAGGATGCATCCCGCAGGCTAGTCGAGTAAAAACACGTGCGAGGTTTGTGGGATGCGCATGCGCAGGTTTTGTGGGATGCGCATGCGCAGGTTTTTTGGGATGCGCATGGCTAGTCGAGCAAAAACACGTGCGAGAGGATGCATCCCGCAGGCTAGTCGAGCAAAAACACGTGCGAGAGGATGCATCCCGCAGGCTAGTCGAGTAAAAACACGTGCGAGGTTTTGTGGGATGCGCATGCGCAGGTTTTTTGGGATGCGCATGGCTAGTCGAGCAAAAACACGTGCGAGAGGATGCATCCCGCAGGCTAGTCGATCAAAAACACGTGCGAGAGGATGCATCCCGCAGGCTAGTCAAGTAAAAACACGTGCGAGAGGATGCATCCTGCAGGCTAGTCGAGTAAAAACACGTGCGAGAGGATGCATCCCGCAGGCTAGTCGAGTAAAAACACGTGCGAGGTTTTGTGGGATGCGCATGCGCAGGTTTTGTGGGATGCGCATGCGCAGGTTTTTTGGGATGCGCATGGCTAGTCGAGCAAAAACACGTGCGAGAGGATGCATCCCGCAGGGTAGTCGAGTAAAAACACGTGCGAGAGGATGCATCCCGCAGGCTAGTCGAGTAAAAACACGTGCGAGAGGATGCATCCCGCAGGCTAGTCGAGTAAAAACACGTGCGAGGTTTTGTGGGATGCGCATGCGCAGGTTTTTTGGGATGCGCATGGCTAGTCGAGCAAAAACACGTGCGAGAGGATGCATCCCGCAGGCTAGTCGAGCAAAAACACGTGCGAGAGGATGCATCCCGCAGGCTAGTCGAGTAAAAACACGTGCGAGGTTTTGTGGGATGCGCATGCGCAGGTTTTGTGGGAGGCGCATGCGCAGGTTTTTTGGGATGCGCATGCGCAGGTTTTGTGGGATGCGCATGGCTAGTCGAGGAAAAACACGTGCGAGAGGATGCATCCCGCAGGCTAGTCGAGCAAAAACACGTGCGAGAGGATGCATCCCGCAGGCTAGTCGAGTAAAAACACGTGCGAGAGGATGCATCCCGCAGGCTAGTCGAGTAAAAACACGTGCGAGAGGATGCATCCCGCAGGCTAGTCGAGTAAAAACACGTGCGAGGTTTTGTGGGATGCGCATGCGCAGGTTTTGTGGGATGCGCATGCGCAGGTTTTTTGGGATGCGCATGGCTAGTCGAGCAAAAACACGTGCGAGAGGATGCATCCCGCAGGCTAGTCGAGCAAAAACACGTGCGAGAGGATGCATCCCGCAGGCTAGTCGAGTAAAAACACGTGCGAGGTTTTGTGGGATGCGCATGCGCAGGTTTTTTGGGATGCGCATGGCTAGTCGAGCAAAAACACGTGCGAGAGGATGCATCCCGCAGGCTAGTCGATCAAAAACACGTGCGAGAGGATGCATCCCGCAGGCTAGTCGAGTAAAAACACGTGCGAGGTTTTGTGGGATGCGCATGCGCAGGTTTTGTGGGAGGCGCATGCGCAGGTTTTTTGGGATGCGCATGCGCAGGTTTTTTGGGATGTGCATGGCTAGTCGAGGAAAAACACGTGCGAGAGGAGGCATCCCGCAGGCTAGTCGAGTAAAAACACGTGCGAGGTTTTGTGGGATGCGCATGCGCAGGTTTTGTGGGATGCGCATGCGCAGGTTTTTTGGGATGCGCATGGCTAGTCGAGCAAAAACACGTGCGAGAGAATGCATCCCGCAGGCTAGTCGAGTAAAAACACGTGCGAGGTTTTGTGGGATGCGCATGCGCAGGTTTTGTGGGATGCGCATGCGCAGGTTTTTTGGGATGCGCATGGCTAGTCGAGCAAAAACACGTGCGAGAGGATGCATCCCGCAGGCTAGTCGAGCAAAAACACGTGCGAGAGGATGCATCCCGCAGGCTAGTCGAGTAAAAACACGTGCGAGGTTTTGTGGGATGCGCATGCGCAGGTTTTGTGGGAGGCGCATGCGCAGGTTTTTTGGGATGCGCATGCGCAGGTTTTGTGGGAGGCGCATGCGCAGGTTTTTTGGGATGCGCATGCGCAGGTTTTTTGGGATGTGCATGGCTAGTCGAGGAAAAACACGTGCGAGAGGATGCATCCCGCAGGCTAGTCGAGTAAAAACACGTGCGAGGTTTTGTGGGATGCGCATGCGCAGGTTTTGTGGGATGCGCATGCGCAGGTTTTTTGGGATGCGCATGCGCAGGTTTTTTGGGATGCGCATGCCTAGTCGAGTAAAAACACGTGCGAGAGGATGCATCCCGCAGGCTAGTCGAGTAATAACACGTGCGAGGTTTTGTGGGATGCGCATGCGCAGGTTTTGTGGGATGCGCATGCGCAGGTTTTTTGGGATGCGCATGCGCAGGTTTTGTGCGATGCGCATGCGCAGGTTTTTTGGGATGCGCATGGCTAGTCGAGCAAAAACACGTGCGAGAGGATGCATCCCGCAGGCTAGTCGAGCAAAAACACGTGCAAGAGGATGCATCCCGCAGGCTAGTCGAGTAAAAACACGTGCGAGGTTTTGTGGGATGCGCATGCGCAGGTTTTTTGGGATGCGCATGGCTAGTCGAGCAAAAACACGTGCGAGAGGATGCATCCCGCAGGCTAGTCGAGCAAAAACACGTGCGAGAGGATGCATCCCGCAGGCTAGTCGAGTAAAAACACGTGCGAGGTTTTGTGGGAAGCGCATGCGCAGGTTTTGTGGGAGGCGCATGCGCAGGTTTTTTGGGATGCGCATGCGCAGGTTTTTTGGGATGCGCATGGCTAGTCGAGGAAAAACACGTGCGAGAGGATGCATCCCGCAGGCTAGTCGAGCAAAAACACGTGCGAGAGGATGCATCCCGCAGGCTAGTCGAGTAAAAACACGTGCGAGAGGATGCATCCCGCAGGCTAGTCGAGTAAAAACACGTGCGAGAGGATGCATCCCGCAGGCTAGTCGAGTAAAAACACGTGCGAGGTTTTGTGGGATGCGCATGCGCAGGTTTTGTGGGATGCGCATGCGCAGGTTTTTTGGGTTGCGCATGGCTAGTCGAGCAAAAACACGTGCGAGAGGATGCATCCCGCAGGCTAGTCGAGCAAAAACACGTGCGAGAGGATGCATCCCGCAGGCTAGTCGAGTAAAAACACGTGCGAGGTTTTGTGGGATGCGCATGCGCAGGTTTTTTGGGATGCGCATGGCTAGTCGAGCAAAAACACGTGCGAGAGGATGCATCCCGCAGGCTAGTCGAGCAAAAACACGTGCGAGAGGATGCATCCCGCAGGCTAGTCGAGTAAAAACACGTGCGAGGTTTTGTGGGATGCGCATGCGCAGGTTTTGTGGGAGGCGCATGCGCAGGTTTTTTGGGATGCGCATGCGCAGGTTTTTTGGGATGTGCATGGCTAGTCGAGGAAAAACACGTGCGAGAGGATGCATCCCGCAGGCTAGTCGAGTAAAAACACGTGCGAGGTTTTGTGGGATGCGCATGCGCAGGTTTTTTGGGATGCGCATGCGCAGGTTTTTTGGGATGCGCATGCCTAGTCGAGTAAAAACACGTGCGAGAGGATGCATCCCGCAGGCTAGTCGAGTAAAAACACGTGCGAGGTTTTGTGGGATGCGCATGCGCAGGTTTTGTGGGATGCGCATGCGCAGGTTTTTTGGGATGCGCATGGCTAGTCGAGCAAAAACACGTGCGAGAGAATGCATCCCGCAGGCTAGTCGAGTAAAAAGACGTGCGAGAGGATGCATCCTGCAGGCTAGTCGAGTATAAACACGTGCGAGAGGATGCATCCCGCAGGCTAGTCGAGTAAAAACACGTGCGAGGTTTTGTGGGATGCGCATGCGCAGGTTTTGTGGGATGCGCATGCGCAGGTTTTTTGGGAGGCGCATGGCTAGTCGAGCAAAAACACGTGCGAGAGGATGCATCCCGCAGGGTAGTCGAGTAAAAACACGTGCGAGGTTTTGTGGGATGCGCATGCGCAGGTTTTTTGGGATGCGCATGCGCAGGTTTTTTGGGATGCGCCTGCGCAGGTTTTTTGGGATGCGCATGGCTAGTCGAGCAAAAACACGTGCGAGAGGATGCATCCCGCAGGCTAGTCAAGTAAAAACACGTGCGAGAGGATGCATCCTGCAGGCTAGTCGAGTAAAAACACGTGCGAGAGGATGCATCCCGCAGGCTAGTCGAGTAAAAACACGTGCGAGGTTTTGTGGGATGCGCATGCGCAGGTTTTGTGGGATGCGCATGCGCAGGTTTTTTGGGATGCGCATGGCTAGTCGAGCAAAAACACGTGCGAGAGGATGCATCCCGCAGGGTAGTCGAGTAAAAACACGTGCGATAGGATGCATCCCGCAGGCTAGTCGAGTAAAAACACGTGCGAGAGGATGCATCCCGCAGGCTAGTCGAGTAAAAACACGTGCGAGGTTTTGTGGGATGCGCATGCGCAGGTTTTTTGGGATGCGCATGGCTAGTCGAGCAAAAACACGTGCGAGAGGATGCATCCCGCAGGCTAGTCGAGCAAAAACACGTGCGAGAGGATGCATCCCGCAGGCTAGTCGAGTAAAAACACGTGCGAGGTTTTGTGGGATGCGCATGCGCAGGTTTTGTGGGAGGCGCATGCGCAGGTTTTTTGGGATGCGCATGCGCAGGTTTTGTGGGATGCGCATGGCTAGTCGAGGAAAAACACGTGCGAGAGGATGCATCCCGCAGGCTAGTCGAGCAAAAACACGTGCGAGAGGATGCATCCCGCAGGCTAGTCGAGTAAAAACACGTGCGAGAGGATGCATCCCGCAGGCTAGTCGAGTAAAAACACGTGCGAGAGGATGCATCCCGCAGGCTAGTCGAGTAAAAACACGTGCGAGGTTTTGTGGGATGCGCATGCGCAGGTTTTGTGGGATGCGCATGCGCAGGTTTTTTGGGATGCGCATGGCTAGTCGAGCAAAAACACGTGCGAGAGGATGCATCCCGCAGGCTAGTCGAGCAAAAACACGTGCGAGAGGATGCATCCCGCAGGCTAGTCGAGTAAAAACACGTGCGAGGTTTTGTGGGATGCGCATGCGCAGGTTTTATGGGATGCGCATGGCTAGTCGAGCAAAAACACGTGCGAGAGGATGCATCCCGCAGGCTAGTCGAGCAAAAACACGTGCGAGAGGATGCATCCCGCAGGCTAGTCGAGCAAAAACACGTGCGAGAGGATGCATCAAGCAGGCTAGTCGAGTAAAAACACGTGCGAGGTTTTGTGGGATGCGCATGCGCAGGTTTTGTGGGAGGCGCATGCGCAGGTTTTTTGGGATGCGCATGCGCAGGTTTTTTGGGATGTGCATGGCTAGTCGAGGAAAAACACGTGCGAGAGGATGCATCCCGCAGGCTAGTCGAGTAAAAACACGTGCGAGGTTTTGTGGGATGCGCATGCGCAGGTTTTTTGGGATGCGCATGCGCAGGTTTTTTGGGATGCGCATGCGCAGGTTTTTTGGGATGCGCATGCCTAGTCGAGTAAAAACACGTGCGAGAGGATGCATCCCGCAGGCTAGTCGAGTAAAAACACGTGCGAGGTTTTGTGGGATGCGCATGCGCAGGTTTTGTGGGATGCGCATGCGCAGGTTTTTTGGGATGCGCATGCGCAGGTTTTTTGGGATGCGCATGGCTAGTCGAGCAAAAACACGTGCGAGAGGATGCATCCCGCAGGCTAGTCGAGTAAAAAGACGTGCGAGAGGATGCATCCTGCAGGCTAGTCGAGTATAAACACGTGCGAGAGGATGCATCCCGCAGGCTAGTCGAGTAAAAACACGTGCGAGGTTTTGTGGGATGCGCATGCGCAGGTTTTTTGGGATGCGCATGGCTAGTCGAGCAAAAACACGTGCGAGAGGATGCATCCCGCAGGCTAGTCGAGCAAAAACACGTGCGAGAGGATGCATCCCGCAGGCTAGTCGAGTAAAAACACGTGCGAGGTTTTGTGGGATGCGCATGCGCAGGTTTTGTGGGAGGCGCATGCGCAGGTTTTTTGGGATGCGCATGCGCAGGTTTTGTGGGAGGCGCATGCGCAGGTTTTTTGGGATGCGCATGCGCAGGTTTTTTGGGATGTGCATGGCTAGTCGAGGAAAAACACGTGCGAGAGGATGCATCCCGCAGGCTAGTCGAGTAAAAACACGTGCGAGGTTTTGTGGGATGCGCATGCGCAGGTTTTGTGGGATGCGCATGCGCAGGTTTTTTGGGATGCGCATGCGCAGGTTTTTTGGGATGCGCATGCCTAGTCGAGTAAAAACACGTGCGAGAGGATGCATCCCGCAGGCTAGTCGAGTAAAAACACGTGCGAGGTTTTGTGGGATGCGCATGCGCAGGTTTTGTGGGATGCGCATGCGCAGGTTTTGTGGGATGCGCATGCGCAGGTTTTTTGGGATGCGCATGCGCAGGTTTTGTGCGATGCGCATGCGCAGGTTTTTTGGGATGCGCATGGCTAGTCGAGCAAAAACACGTGCGAGAGGATGCATCCCGCAGGCTAGTCGAGCAAAAACACGTGCAAGAGGATGCATCCCGCAGGCTAGTCGAGTAAAAACACGTGCGAGGTTTTGTGGGATGCGCATGCGCAGGTTTTTTGGGATGCGCATGGCTAGTCGAGCAAAAACACGTGCGAGAGGATGCATCCCGCAGGCTAGTCGAGCAAAAACACGTGCGAGAGGATGCATCCCGCAGGCTAGTCGAGTAAAAACACGTGCGAGGTTTTGTGGGAAGCGCATGCGCAGGTTTTGTGGGAGGCGCATGCGCAGGTTTTTTGGGATGCGCATGCGCAGGTTTTTTGGGATGCGCATGGCTAGTCGAGGAAAAACACGTGCGAGAGGATGCATCCCGCAGGCTAGTCGAGCAAAAACACGTGCGAGAGGATGCATCCCGCAGGCTAGTCGAGTAAAAACACGTGCGAGAGGATGCATCCCGCAGGCTAGTCGAGTAAAAACACGTGCGAGAGGATGCATCCCGCAGGCTAGTCGAGTAAAAACACGTGCGAGGTTTTGTGGGATGCGCATGCGCAGGTTTTGTGGGATGCGCATGCGCAGGTTTTTTGGGTTGCGCATGGCTAGTCGAGCAAAAACACGTGCGAGAGGATGCATCCCGCAGGCTAGTCGAGCAAAAACACGTGCGAGAGGATGCATCCCGCAGGCTAGTCGAGTAAAAACACGTGCGAGGTTTTGTGGGATGCGCATGCGCAGGTTTTTTGGGATGCGCATGGCTAGTCGAGCAAAAACACGTGCGAGAGGATGCATCCCGCAGGCTAGTCGAGCAAAAACACGTGCGAGAGGATGCATCCCGCAGGCTAGTCGAGTAAAAACACGTGCGAGGTTTTGTGGGATGCGCATGCGCAGGTTTTGTGGGAGGCGCATGCGCAGGTTTTTTGGGATGCGCATGCGCAGGTTTTTTGGGATGTGCATGGCTAGTCGAGGAAAAACACGTGCGAGAGGATGCATCCCGCAGGCTAGTCGAGTAAAAACACGTGCGAGGTTTTGTGGGATGCGCATGCGCAGGTTTTTTGGGATGCGCATGCGCAGGTTTTTTGGGATGCGCATGCCTAGTCGAGTAAAAACACGTGCCAGAGGATGCATCCCGCAGGCTAGTCGAGTAAAAACACGTGCGAGGTTTTGTGGGATGCGCATGCGCAGGTTTTGTGGGATGCGCATGCGCAGGTTTTTTGGGATGCGCATGCGCAGGTTTTTTGGGATGCGCATGGCTAGTCGAGCAAAAACACGTGCGAGAGGATGCATCCCGCAGGCTAGTCGAGTAAAAAGACGTGCGAGAGGATGCATCCTGCAGGCTAGTCGAGTATAAACACGTGCGAGAGGATGCATCCCGCAGGCTAGTCGAGTAAAAACACGTGCGAGGTTTTGTGGGATGCGCATGCGCAGGTTTTGTGGGATGCGCATGCGCAGGTTTTTTGGGTTGCGCATGGCTAGTCGAGCAAAAACACGTGCGAGAGGATGCATCCCGCAGGCTAGTCGAGCAAAAACACGTGCGAGAGGATGCATCCCGCAGGCTAGTCGAGTAAAAACACGTGCGAGGTTTTGTGGGATGCGCATGCGCAGGTTTTTTGGGATGCGCATGGCTAGTCGAGCAAAAACACGTGCGAGAGGATGCATCCCGCAGGCTAGTCGAGCAAAAACACGTGCGAGAGGATGCATCCCGCAGGCTAGTCGAGTAAAAACACGTGCGAGGTTTTGTGGGATGCGCATGCGCAGGTTTTGTGGGAGGCGCATGCGCAGGTTTTTTGGGATGCGCATGCGCAGGTTTTTTGGGATGTGCATGGCTAGTCGAGGAAAAACACGTGCGAGAGGATGCATCCCGCAGGCTAGTCGAGTAAAAACACGTGCGAGGTTTTGTGGGATGCGCATGCGCAGGTTTTTTGGGATGCGCATGCGCAGGTTTTTTGGGATGCGCATGCCTAGTCGAGTAAAAACACGTGCCAGAGGATGCATCCCGCAGGCTAGTCGAGTAAAAACACGTGCGAGGTTTTGTGGGATGCGCATGCGCAGGTTTTGTGGGATGCGCATGCGCAGGTTTTTTGGGATGCGCATGCGCAGGTTTTTTGGGATGCGCATGGCTAGTCGAGCAAAAACACGTGCGAGAGGATGCATCCCGCAGGCTAGTCGAGTAAAAAGACGTGCGAGAGGATGCATCCTGCAGGCTAGTCGAGTATAAACACGTGCGAGAGGATGCATCCCGCAGGCTAGTCGAGTAAAAACACGTGCGAGGTTTTGTGGGATGCGCATGCGCAGGTTTTGTGGGATGCGCATGCGCAGGTTTTTTGGGAGGCGCATGGCTAGTCGAGCAAAAACACGTGCGAGAGGATGCATCCCGCAGGGTAGTCGAGTAAAAACACGTGCGAGGTTTTGTGGGATGCGCATGCGCAGGTTTTTTGGGATGCGCATGCGCAGGTTTTTTGGGATGCGCATGCGCAGGTTTTTTGGGATGCGCATGCGCAGGTTTTTTGGGATGCGCATGCGCAGGTTTTTTGGGATGCGCATGGCTAGTCGAGCAAAAACACGTGCGAGAGGATGCATCCCGCAGGCTAGTCAAGTAAAAACACGTGCGAGAGGATGCATCCTGCAGGCTAGTCGAGTAAAAACACGTGCGAGAGGATGCATCCCGCAGGCTAGTCGAGTAAAAACACGTGCGAGGTTTTGTGGGATGCGCATGCGCAGGTTTTGTGGGATGCGCATGCGCAGGTTTTTTGGGATGCGCATGGCTAGTCGAGCAAAAACACGTGCGAGAGGATGCATCCCGCAGGGTAGTCGAGTAAAAACACGTGCGAGAGGATGCATCCCGCAGGCTAGTCGAGTAAAAACACGTGCGAGAGGATGCATCCCGCAGGCTAGTCGAGTAAAAACACGTGCGAGGTTTTGTGGGATGCGCATGCGCAGGTTTTTTGGGATGCGCATGGCTAGTCGAGCAAAAACACGTGCGAGAGGATGCATCCCGCAGGCTAGTCGAGTAAAAAGACGTGCGAGAGGATGCATCCTGCAGGCTAGTCGAGTATAAACACGTGCGAGAGGATGCATCCCGCAGGCTAGTCGAGTAAAAACACGTGCGAGGTTTTGTGGGATGCGCATGCGCAGGTTTTTTGGGATGCGCATGGCTAGTCGAGCAAAAACACGTGCGAGAGGATGCATCCCGCAGGCTAGTCGAGCAAAAACACGTGCGAGAGGATGCATCCCGCAGGCTAGTCGAGTAAAAACACGTGCGAGGTTTTGTGGGATGCGCATGCGCAGGTTTTGTGGGAGGCGCATGCGCAGGTTTTTTGGGATGCGCATGCGCAGGTTTTTTGGGATGTGCATGGCTAGTCGAGGAAAAACACGTGCGAGAGGATGCATCCCGCAGGCTAGTCGAGTAAAAACACGTGCGAGGTTTTGTGGGATGCGCATGCGCAGGTATTTTGGGATGCGCATGCGCAGGTTTTTTGGGATGCGCATGCCTAGTCGAGTAAAAACACGTGCGAGAGGATGCATCCCGCAGGCTAGTCGAGTAAAAACACGTGCGAGGTTTTGTGGGATGCGCATGCGCAGGTTTTGTGGGATGCGCATGCGCAGGTTTTTTGGGATGCGCATGCGCAGGTTTTTTGGGATGCGCATGGCTAGTCGAGCAAAAACACGTGCGAGAGGATGCATCCCGCAGGCTAGTCGAGTAAAAAGACGTGCGAGAGGATGCATCCTGCAGGCTAGTCGAGTATAAACACGTGCGAGAGGATGCATCCCGCAGGCTAGTCGAGTAAAAACACGTGCGAGGTTTTGTGGGATGCGCATGCGCAGGTTTTTTGGGATGCGCATGGCTAGTCGAGCAAAAACACGTGAGAGAGGATGCATCCCGCAGGCTAGTCGAGCAAAAACACGTGCGAGAGGATGCATCCCGCAGGCTAGTCGAGTAAAAACACGTGCGAGGTTTTGTGGGATGCGCATGCGCAGGTTTTGTGGGATGCGCATGCGCAGGTTTTTTGGGATGCGCATGGCTAGTCGAGCAAAAACACGTGCGAGAGGATGCATCCCGCAGGCTAGTCGAGTAAAAACACGTGCGAGAGGATGCATCCCGCAGGCTAGTCGAGTAAAAACACGTGCGAGAGGATGCATCCCGCAGGCTAGTCGAGTAAAAACACGTGCGAGAGGATGCATCCCGCAGGCTAGTCGAGTAAAAACACGTGCGAGGTTTTGTGGGATGCGCATGTGCAGGTTTTGTGCGATGCGCATGCGCAGGTTTTTTGGGATGCGCATGGCTAGTCGAGCAAAAACACGTGCGAGGTTTTGTGGGATGCGCATGCGCAGGTTTTGTGGGAGGCGCATGCGCAGGTTTTTTGGGATGCGCATGCGCAGGTTTTGTGGGATGCGCATGGCTAGTCGAGGAAAAACACGTGCGAGAGGATGCATCCCGCAGGCTAGTCGAGCAAAAACACGTGCGAGAGGATGCATCCCGCAGGCTAGTCGAGTAAAAACACGTGCGAGAGGATGCATCCCGCAGGCTAGTCGAGTAAAAACACGTGCGAGAGGATGCATCCCGCAGGCTAGTCGAGTAAAAACACGTGCGAGGTTTTGTGGGATGCGCATGCGCAGGTTTTGTGGGATGCGCATGCGCAGGTTTTTTGGGATGCGCATGGCTAGTCGAGCAAAAACACGTGCGAGAGGATGCATCCCGCAGGCTAGTCGAGCAAAAACACGTGCGAGAGGATGCATCCCGCAGGCTAGTCGAGTAAAAACACGTGCGAGGTTTTGTGGGATGCGCATGCGCAGGTTTTTTGGGATGCGCATGGCTAGTCGAGCAAAAACACGTGCGAGAGGATGCATCCCGCAGGCTAGTCGAGCAAAAACACGTGCGAGAGGATGCATCCCGCAGGCTAGTCGAGTAAAAACACGTGCGAGGTTTTGTGGGATGCGCATGCGCAGGTTTTGTGGGAGGCGCATGCGCAGGTTTTTTGGGATGCGCATGCGCAGGTTTTTTGGGATGTGCATGGCTAGTCGAGGAAAAACACGTGCGAGAGGATGCATCCCGCAGGCTAGTCGAGTAAAAACACGTGCGAGGTTTTGTGGGATGCGCATGCGCAGGTTTTTTGGGATGCGCATGCGCAGGTTTTTTGGGATGCGCATGCCTAGTCGAGTAAAAACACGTGCGAGAGGATGCATCCCGCAGGCTAGTCGAGTAAAAACACGTGCGAGGTTTTGTGGGATGCGCATGCGCAGGTTTTTTGGGATGCGCATGCGCAGGTTTTTTGGGATGCGCATGGCTAGTCGAGCAAAAACACGTGCGAGAGGATGCATCCCGCAGGCTAGTCGAGTAAAAAGACGTGCGAGAGGATGCATCCTGCAGGCTAGTCGAGTATAAACACGTGCGAGAGGATGCATCCCGCAGGCTAGTCGAGTAAAAACACGTGCGAGGTTTTGTGGGATGCGCATGCGCAGGTTTTGTGGGATGCGCATGCGCAGGTTTTTTGGGAGGCGCATGGCTAGTCGAGCAAAAACACGTGCGAGAGGATGCATCCCGCAGGGTAGTCGAGTAAAAACACGTGCGAGGTTTTGTGGGATGCGCATGCGCAGGTTTTTTGGGATGCGCATGCGCAGGTTTTTTGGGATGCGCCTGCGCAGGTTTTTTGGGATGCGCATGGCTAGTCGAGCAAAAACACGTGCGAGAGGATGCATCCCGCAGGCTAGTCGAGTAAAAAGACGTGCGAGAGGATGCATCCTGCAGGCTAGTCGAGTATAAACACGTGCGAGAGGATGCATCCCGCAGGCTAGTCGAGCAAAAACACGTGCGAAGTTTTGTGGGATGCGCATGCGCAGGTTTTGTGGGATGCGCATGCGCAGGTTTTTTGGGAGGCGCATGGCTAGTCGAGCAAAAACACGTGCGAGAGGATGCATCCCGCAGGGTAGTCGAGTAAAAACACGTGCGAGGTTTTGTGGGATGCGCATGCGCAGGTTTTTTGGGATGCGCATGCGCAGGTTTTTTGGGATGCGCCTGCGCAGGTTTTTTGGGATGCGCATGGCTAGTCGAGCAAAAACACGTGCGAGAGGATGCATCCCGCAGGCTAGTCAAGTAAAAACACGTGCGAGAGGATGCATCCTGCAGGCTAGTCGAGTAAAAACACGTGCGAGAGGATGCATCCCGCAGGCTAGTCGAGTAAAAACACGTGCGAGGTTTTGTGGGATGCGCATGCGCAGGTTTTGTGGGATGCGCATGCGCAGGTTTTTTGGGATGCGCATGGCTAGTCGAGCAAAAACACGTGCGAGAGGATGCATCCCGCAGGGTAGTCGAGTAAAAACACGTGCGAGAGGATGCATCCCGCAGGCTAGTCGAGTAAAAACACGTGCGAGAGGATGCATCCCGCAGGCTAGTCGAGTAAAAACACGTGCGAGGTTTTGTGGGATGCGCATGCGCAGGTTTTTTGGGATGCGCATGGCTAGTCGAGCAAAAACACGTGCGAGAGGATGCATCCCGCAGGCTAGTCGAGCAAAAACACGTGCGAGAGGATGCATCCCGCAGGCTAGTCGAGTAAAAACACGTGCGAGGTTTTGTGGGATGCGCATGCGCAGGTTTTGTGGGAGGCGCATGCGCAGGTTTTTTGGGATGCGCATGCGCAGGTTTTGTGGGATGCGCATGGCTAGTCGAGGAAAAACACGTGCGAGAGGATGCATCCCGCAGGCTAGTCGAGCAAAAACACGTGCGAGAGGATGCATCCCGCAGGCTAGTCGAGTAAAAACACGTGCGAGAGGATGCATCCCGCAGGCTAGTCGAGTAAAAACACGTGCGAGAGGATGCATCCCGCAGGCTAGTCGAGTAAAAACACGTGCGAGGTTTTGTGGGATGCGCATGCGCAGGTTTTGTGGGATGCGCATGCGCAGGTTTTTTGGGATGCGCATGGCTAGTCGAGCAAAAACACGTGCGAGAGGATGCATCCCGCAGGCTAGTCGAGCAAAAACACGTGCGAGAGGATGCATCCCGCAGGCTAGTCGAGTAAAAACACGTGCGAGGTTTTGTGGGATGCGCATGCGCAGGTTTTTTGGGATGCGCATGGCTAGTCGAGCAAAAACACGTGCGAGAGGATGCATCCCGCAGGCTAGTCGAGCAAAAACACGTGCGAGAGGATGCATCCCGCAGGCTAGTCGAGTAAAAACACGTGCGAGGTTTTGTGGGATGCGCATGCGCAGGTTTTGTGGGAGGCGCATGCGCAGGTTTTTTGGGATGCGCATGCGCAGGTTTTTTGGGATGTGCATGGCTAGTCGAGGAAAAACACGTGCGAGAGGATGCATCCCGCAGGCTAGTCGAGTAAAAACACGTGCGAGGTTTTGTGGGATGCGCATGCGCAGGTTTTTTGGGATGCGCATGCCTAGTCGAGTAAAAACACGTGCGAGAGGATGCATCCCGCAGGCTAGTCGAGTAAAAACACGTGCGAGGTTTTGTGGGATGCGCATGCGCAGGTTTTGTGGGATGCGCATGCGCAGGTTTTTTGGGATGCGCATGCGCAGGTTTTTTGGGATGCGCATGGCTAGTCGAGCAAAAACACGTGCGAGAGGATGCATCCCGCAGGCTAGTCGAGTAAAAAGACGTGCGAGAGGATGCATCCTGCAGGCTAGTCGAGTATAAACACGTGCGAGAGGATGCATCCCGCAGGCTAGTCGAGTAAAAACACGTGCGAGGTTTTGTGGGATGCGCATGCGCAGGTTTTGTGGGATGCGCATGCGCAGGTTTTTTGGGAGGCGCATGGCTAGTCGAGCAAAAACACGTGCGAGAGGATGCATCCCGCAGGGTAGTCGAGTAAAAACACGTGCGAGGTTTTGTGGGATGCGCATGCGCAGGTTTTTTGGGATGCGCATGCGCAGGTTTTTTGGGATGCGCCTGCGCAGGTTTTTTGGGATGCGCATGGCTAGTCGAGCAAAAACACGTGCGAGAGGATGCATCCCGCAGGCTAGTCAAGTAAAAACACGTGCGAGAGGATGCATCCTGCAGGCTAGTCGAGTAAAAACACGTGCGAGAGGATGCATCCCGCAGGCTAGTCGAGTAAAAACACGTGCGAGGTTTTGTGGGATGCGCATGCGCAGGTTTTGTGGGATGCGCATGCGCAGGTTTTTTGGGATGCGCATGGCTAGTCGAGCAAAAACACGTGCGAGAGGATGCATCCCGCAGGGTAGTCGAGTAAAAACACGTGCGAGAGGATGCATCCCGCAGGCTAGTCGAGTAAAAACACGTGCGAGAGGATGCATCCCGCAGGCTAGTCGAGTAAAAACACGTGCGAGGTTTTGTGGGATGCGCATGCGCAGGTTTTTTGGGATGCGCATGGCTAGTCGAGCAAAAACACGTGCGAGAGGATGCATCCCGCAGGCTAGTCGAGCAAAAACACGTGCGAGAGGATGCATCCCGCAGGCTAGTCGAGTAAAAACACGTGCGAGGTTTTGTGGGATGCGCATGCGCAGGTTTTGTGGGAGGCGCATGCGCAGGTTTTTTGGGATGCGCATGCGCAGGTTTTGTGGGAGGCGCATGCGCAGGTTTTTTGGGATGCGCATGCGCAGGTTTTTTGGGATGTGCATGGCTAGTCGAGGAAAAACACGTGCGAGAGGATGCATCCCGCAGGCTAGTCGAGTAAAAACACGTGCGAGGTTTTGTGGGATGCGCATGCGCAGGTTTTGTGGGATGCGCATGCGCAGGTTTTTTGGGATGCGCATGCGCAGGTTTTTTGGGATGCGCATGCCTAGTCGAGTAAAAACACGTGCGAGAGGATGCATCCCGCAGGCTAGTCGAGTAAAAACACGTGCGAGGTTTTGTGGGATGCGCATGCGCAGGTTTTGTGGGATGCGCATGCGCAGGTTTTTTGGGATGCGCATGCGCAGGTTTTGTGCGATGCGCATGCGCAGGTTTTTTGGGATGCGCATGGCTAGTCGAGCAAAAACACGTGCGAGAGGATGCATCCCGCAGGCTAGTCGAGCAAAAACACGTGCAAGAGGATGCATCCCGCAGGCTAGTCGAGTAAAAACACGTGCGAGGTTTTGTGGGATGCGCATGCGCAGGTTTTTTGGGATGCGCATGGCTAGTCGAGCAAAAACACGTGCGAGAGGATGCATCCCGCAGGCTAGTCGAGCAAAAACACGTGCGAGAGGATGCATCCCGCAGGCTAGTCGAGTAAAAACACGTGCGAGGTTTTGTGGGATGCGCATGCGCAGGTTTTGTGGGAGGCGCATGCGCAGGTTTTTTGGGATGCGCATGCGCAGGTTTTTTGGGATGCGCATGGCTAGTCGAGGAAAAACACGTGCGAGAGGATGCATCCCTCAGGCTAGTCGAGCAAAAACACGTGCGAGAGGATGCATCCCGCAGGCTAGTCGAGTAAAAACACGTGCGAGAGGATGCATCCCGCAGGCTAGTCGAGTAAAAACACGTGCGAGAGGATGCATCCCGCAGGCTAGTCGAGTAAAAACACGTGCGAGGTTTTGTGGGATGCGCATGCGCAGGTTTTGTGGGATGCGCATGCGCAGGTTTTTTGGGATGCGCATGCGCAGGTTTTTTGGGTTGCGCATGGCTAGTCGAGCAAAAACACGTGCGAGAGGATGCATCCCGCAGGCTAGTCGAGCAAAAACACGTGCGAGAGGATGCATCCCGCAGGCTAGTCGAGTAAAAACACGTGCGAGGTTTTGTGGGATGCGCATGCGCAGGTTTTTTGGGATGCGCATGGCTAGTCGAGCAAAAACACGTGCGAGAGGATGCATCCCGCAGGCTAGTCGAGCAAAAACACGTGCGAGAGGATGCATCCCGCAGGCTAGTCGAGTAAAAACACGTGCGAGGTTTTGTGGGATGCGCATGCGCAGGTTTTGTGGGAGGCGCATGCGCAGGTTTTTTGGGATGCGCATGCGCAGGTTTTTTGGGATGTGCATGGCTAGTCGAGGAAAAACACGTGCGAGAGGATGCATCCCGCAGGCTAGTCGAGTAAAAACACGTGCGAGGTTTTGTGGGATGCGCATGCGCAGGTTTTTTGGGATGCGCATGCGCAGGTTTTTTGGGATGCGCATGCCTAGTCGAGTAAAAACACGTGCGAGAGGATGCATCCCGCAGGCTAGTCGAGTAAAAACACGTGCGAGGTTTTGTGGGATGCGCATGCGCAGGTTTTGTGGGATGCGCATGCGCAGGTTTTTTGGGATGCGCATGCGCAGGTTTTTTGGGATGCGCATGGCTAGTCGAGCAAAAACACGTGCGAGAGGATGCATCCCGCAGGCTAGTCGAGTAAAAAGACGTGCGAGAGGATGCATCCTGCAGGCTAGTCGAGTATAAACACGTGCGAGAGGATGCATCCCGCAGGCTAGTCGAGTAAAAACACGTGCGAGGTTTTGTGGGATGCGCATGCGCAGGTTTTGTGGGATGCGCATGCGCAGGTTTTTTGGGAGGCGCATGGCTAGTCGAGCAAAAACACGTGCGAGAGGATGCATCCCGCAGGGTAGTCGAGTAAAAACACCTGCGAGGTTTTGTGGGATGCGCATGCGCAGGTTTTTTGGGATGCGCATGCGCAGGTTTTTTGGGATGCGCAGGTTTTTTGGGATGCGCATGGCTAGTCGAGCAAAAACACGTGCGAGAGGATGCATCCCGCAGGCTAGTCAAGTAAAAACACGTGCGAGAGGATGCATCCTGCAGGCTAGTCGAGTAAAAACACGTGCGAGAGGATGCATCCCGCAGGCTAGTCGAGTAAAAACACGTGCGAGGTTTTGTGGGATGCGCATGCGCAGGTTTTGTGGGATGCGCATGCGCAGGTTTTTTGGGATGCGCATGGCTAGTCGAGCAAAAACACGTGCGAGAGGATGCATCCCGCAGGGTAGTCGAGTAAAAACACGTGCGAGAGGATGCATCCCGCAGGCTAGTCGAGTAAAAACACGTGCGAGAGGATGCATCCCGCAGGCTAGTCGAGTAAAAACACGTGCGAGGTTTTGTGGGATGCGCATGCGCAGGTTTTTTGGGATGCGCATGGCTAGTCGAGCAAAAACACGTGCGAGAGGATGCATCCCGCAGGCTAGTCGAGTAAAAAGACGTGCGAGAGGATGCATCCTGCAGGCTAGTCGAGTATAAACACGTGCGAGAGGATGCATCCCGCAGGCTAGTCGAGTAAAAACACGTGCGAGGTTTTGTGGGATGCGCATGCGCAGGTTTTGTGGGATGCGCATGCGCAGGTTTTGTGGGATTCGCATGCGCAGGTTTTTTGGGAGGCGCATGGCTAGTCGAGCAAAAACACGTGCGAGAGGATGCATCCCGCAGGGTAGTCGAGTAAAAACACGTGCGAGGTTTTGTGGGATGCGCATGCGCAGGTTTTTTGGGATGCGCATGCGCAGGTTTTTTGGGATGCGCATGCGCAGGTTTTTTGGGATGCGCATGGCTAGTCGAGCAAAAACACGTGCGAGAGGATGCATCCCGCAGGCTAGTCAAGTAAAAACACGTGCGAGAGGATGCATCCTGCAGGCTAGTCGAGTAAAAACACGTGCGAGAGGATGCATCCCGCAGGCTAGTCGAGTAAAAACACGTGCGAGGTTTTGTGGGATGCGCATGCGCAGGTTTTGTGGGATGCGCATGCGCAGGTTTTTTGGGATGCGCATGGCTAGTCGAGCAAAAACACGTGCGAGAGGATGCATCCCGCAGGGTAGTCGAGTAAAAACACGTGCGAGAGGATGCATCCCGCAGGCTAGTCGAGTAAAAACACGTGCGAGAGGATGCATCCCGCAGGCTAGTCGAGTAAAAACACGTGCGAGGTTTTGTGGGATGCGCATGCGCAGGTTTTTTGGGATGCGCATGGCTAGTCGAGCAAAAACACGTGCGAGAGGATGCATCCCGCAGGCTAGTCGAGTAAAAACACGTGCGAGAGGATGCATCCCGCAGGCTAGTCGAGTAAAAACACGTGCGAGAGGATGCATCCCGCAGGCTAGTCGAGTAAAAACACGTGCGAGGTTTTGTGGGATGAACATGCGCAGGTATTTTGGGATGCGCATGCGCAGGTTATGTGGGATGCGCATGCGCAGGTTTTTTGGGATGCGCATGGCTAGTCGAGCAAAAACACGTGCGAGAGGATGCATCCCGCAGGGTAGTCGAGTAAAAACACGTGCGAGAGGATGCATCCCGCAGGCTAGTTGAGTAAAAACACGTGCGAGAGGATGCATCCCGCAGGCTAGTCGAGTAAAAACACGTGCGAGGTTTTGTGGGATGCGCATGCGCAGGTTTTGTGGGATGCGCATGCGCATGATTTTTGGGATGCGCATGGCTAGTCGAGCAAAAACACGTGCGAGAGGATGCATCCCGCAGGCTAGTCGAGTAAAAACACGTGCGAGGTTTTGTGGGATGCGCATGCGCAGGTTTTGTGGGATGCGCATGCGCAGGTTTTTTGGGTTGCGCATGGCTAGTCGAGCAAAAACACGTGCGAGAGGATGCATCCCGCAGGCTAGTCGAGCAAAAACACGTGCGAGAGGATGCATCCCGCAGGCTAGTCGAGTAAAAACACGTGCGAGGTTTTGTGGGATGCGCATGCGCAGGTTTTTTGGGATGCGCATGGCTAGTCGAGCAAAAACACGTGCGAGAGGATGCATCCCGCAGGCTAGTCGAGTAAAAAGACGTGCGAGAGGATGCATCCTGCAGGCTAGTCGAGTATAAACACGTGCGAGAGGATGCATCCCGCAGGCTAGTCGAGTAAAAACACGTGCGAGGTTTTGTGGGATGCGCATGCGCAGGTTTTGTGGGATGCGCATGCGCAGGTTTTTTGGGATGCGCATGCGCAGGTTTTTTGGGATGCGCATGCGCAGGTTTTTTGGGATGCGCATGCCTAGTCGAGTAAAAACACGTGCGAGAGGATGCATCCCGCAGGCTAGTCGAGTAAAAACACGTGCGAGGTTTTGTGGGATGCGCATGCGCAGGTTTTGTGGGATGCGCATGCGCAGGTTTTTTGGGATGCGCATGCGCAGGTTTTTTGGGATGCGCATGGCTAGTCGAGCAAAAACACGTGCGAGAGGATGCATCCCGCAGGCTAGTCGAGTAAAAAGACGTGCGAGAGGATGCATCCTGCAGGCTAGTCGAGTATAAACACGTGCGAGAGGATGCATCCCGCAGGCTAGTCGAGTAAAAACACGTGCGAGGTTTTGTGGGATGCGCATGCGCAGGTTTTGTGGGATGCGCATGCGCAGGTTTTTTGGGAGGCGCATGGCTAGTCGAGCAAAAACACGTGCGAGAGGATGCATCCCGCAGGGTAGTCGAGTAAAAACACGTGCGAGGTTTTGTGGGATGCGCATGCGCAGGTTTTTTGGGATGCGCATGCGCAGGTTTTTTGGGATGCGCCTGCGCAGGTTTTTTGGGATGCGCATGGCTAGTCGAGCAAAAACACGTGCGAGAGGATGCATCCCGCAGGCTAGTCAAGTAAAAACACGTGCGAGAGGATGCATCCTGCAGGCTAGTCGAGTAAAAACACGTGCGAGAGGATGCATCCCGCAGGCTAGTCGAGTAAAAACACGTGCGAGGTTTTGTGGGATGCGCATGCGCAGGTTTTGTGGGATGCGCATGCGCAGGTTTTTTGGGATGCGCATGGCTAGTCGAGCAAAAACACGTGCGAGAGGATGCATCCCGCAGGGTAGTCGAGTAAAAACACGTGCGAGAGGATGCATCCCGCAGGCTAGTCGAGTAAAAACACGTGCGAGAGGATGCATCCCGCAGGCTAGTCGAGTAAAAACACGTGCGAGGTTTTGTGGGATGCGCATGCGCAGGTTATTTGGGATGCGCATGGCTAGTCGAGCAAAAACACGTGCGAGAGGATGCATCCCGCAGGCTAGTCGAGCAAAAACACGTGCGAGAGGATGCATCCCGCAGGCTAGTCGAGTAAAAACACGTGCGAGGTTTTGTGGGATGCGCATGCGCAGGTTTTGTGGGAGGCGCATGCGCAGGTTTTTTGGGATGCGCATGCGCAGGTTTTGTGGGAGGCGCATGCGCAGGTTTTTTGGGATGCGCATGCGCAGGTTTTTTGGGATGTGCATGGCTAGTCGAGGAAAAACACGTGCGAGAGGATGCATCCCGCAGGCTAGTCGAGTAAAAACACGTGCGAGGTTTTGTGGGATGCGCATGCGCAGGTTTTGTGGGATGCGCATGCGCAGGTTTTTTGGGATGCGCATGCGCAGGTTTTTTGGGATGCGCATGCCTAGTCGAGTAAAAACACGTGCGAGAGGATGCATCCCGCAGGCTAGTCGAGTAAAAACACGTGCGAGGTTTTGTGGGATGCGCATGCGCAGGTTTTGTGGGATGCGCATGCGCAGGTTTTTTGGGATGCGCATGCGCAGGTTTTGTGCGATGCGCATGCGCAGGTTTTTTGGGATGCGCATGGCTAGTCGAGCAAAAACACGTGCGAGAGGATGCATCCCGCAGGCTAGTCGAGCAAAAACACGTGCAAGAGGATGCATCCCGCAGGCTAGTCGAGTAAAAACACGTGCGAGGTTTTGTGGGATGCGCATGCGCAGGTTTTTTGGGATGCGCATGGCTAGTCGAGCAAAAACACGTGCGAGAGGATGCATCCCGCAGGCTAGTCGAGCAAAAACACGTGCGAGAGGATGCATCCCTCAGGCTAGTCGAGCAAAAACACGTGCGAGAGGATGCATCCCGCAGGCTAGTCGAGTAAAAACACGTGCGAGAGGATGCATCCCGCAGGCTAGTCGAGTAAAAACACGTGCGAGAGGATGCATCCCGCAGGCTAGTCGAGTAAAAACACGTGCGAGGTTTTGTGGGATGCGCATGCGCAGGTTTTGTGGGATGCGCATGCGCAGGTTTTTTGGGATGCGCATGCGCAGGTTTTTTGGGTTGCGCATGGCTAGTCGAGCAAAAACACGTGCGAGAGGATGCATCCCGCAGGCTAGTCGAGCAAAAACACGTGCGAGAGGATGCATCCCGCAGGCTAGTCGAGTAAAAACACGTGCGAGGTTTTGTGGGATGCGCATGCGCAGGTTTTTTGGGATGCGCATGGCTAGTCGAGCAAAAACACGTGCGAGAGGATGCATCCCGCAGGCTAGTCGAGCAAAAACACGTGCGAGAGGATGCATCCCGCAGGCTAGTCGAGTAAAAACACGTGCGAGGTTTTGTGGGATGCGCATGCGCAGGTTTTGTGGGAGGCGCATGCGCAGGTTTTTTGGGATGCGCATGCGCAGGTTTTTTGGGATGTGCATGGCTAGTCGAGGAAAAACACGTGCGAGAGGATGCATCCCGCAGGCTAGTCGAGTAAAAACACGTGCGAGGTTTTGTGGGATGCGCATGCGCAGGTTTTTTGGGATGCGCATGCGCAGGTTTTTTGGGATGCGCATGCCTAGTCGAGTAAAAACACGTGCGAGAGGATGCATCCCGCAGGCTAGTCGAGTAAAAACACGTGCGAGGTTTTGTGGGATGCGCATGCGCAGGTTTTGTGGGATGCGCATGCGCAGGTTTTTTGGGATGCGCATGCGCAGGTTTTTTGGGATGCGCATGGCTAGTCGAGCAAAAACACGTGCGAGAGGATGCATCCCGCAGGCTAGTCGAGTAAAAAGACGTGCGAGAGGATGCATCCTGCAGGCTAGTCGAGTATAAACACGTGCGAGAGGATGCATCCCGCAGGCTAGTCGAGTAAAAACACGTGCGAGGTTTTGTGGGATGCGCATGCGCAGGTTTTGTGGGATGCGCATTCGCAGGTTTTTTGGGAGGCGCATGGCTAGTCGAGCAAAAACACGTGCGAGAGGATGCATCCCGCAGGGTAGTCGAGTAAAAACACCTGCGAGGTTTTGTGGGATGCGCATGCGCAGGTTTTTTGGGATGCGCATGCGCAGGTTTTTTGGGATGCGCAGGTTTTTTGGGATGCGCATGGCTAGTCGAGCAAAAACACGTGCGAGAGGATGCATCCCGCAGGCTAGTCAAGTAAAAACACGTGCGAGAGGATGCATCCTGCAGGCTAGTCGAGTAAAAACACGTGCGAGAGGATGCATCCCGCAGGCTAGTCGAGTAAAAACACGTGCGAGGTTTTGTGGGATGCGCATGCGCAGGTTTTTTGGGATGCGCATGGCTAGTCGAGCAAAAACACGTGCGAGAGGATGCATCCCGCAGGGTAGTCGAGTAAAAACACGTGCGAGAGGATGCATCCCGCAGGCTAGTCGAGTAAAAACACGTGCGAGAGGATGCATCCCGCAGGCTAGTCGAGTAAAAACACGTGCGAGGTTTTGTGGGATGCGCATGCGCAGGTTTTTTGGGATGCGCATGGCTAGTCGAGCAAAAACACGTGCGAGAGGATGCATCCCGCAGGCTAGTCGAGTAAAAAGACGTGCGAGAGGATGCATCCTGCAGGCTAGTCGAGTATAAACACGTGCGAGAGGATGCATCCCGCAGGCTAGTCGAGTAAAAACACGTGCGAGGTTTTGTGGGATGCGCATGCGCAGGTTTTGTGGGATGCGCATGCGCAGGTTTTTTGGGATGCGCATGCGCAGGTTTTTTGGGATGCGCATGCGCAGGTTTTTTGGGATGCGCATGCCTAGTCGAGTAAAAACACGTGCGAGAGGATGCATCCCGCAGGCTAGTCGAGTAAAAACACGTGCGAGGTTTTGTGGGATGCGCATGCGCAGGTTTTGTGGGATGCGCATGCGCAGGTTTTTTGGGATGCGCATGCGCAGGTTTTTTGGGATGCGCATGGCTAGTCGAGCAAAAACACGTGCGAGAGGATGCATCCCGCAGGCTAGTCGAGTAAAAAGACGTGCGAGAGGATGCATCCTGCAGGCTAGTCGAGTATAAACACGTGCGAGAGGATGCATCCCGCAGGCTAGTCGAGTAAAAACACGTGCGAGGTTTTGTGGGATGCGCATGCGCAGGTTTTGTGGGATGCGCATGCGCAGGTTTTTTGGGAGGCGCATGGCTAGTCGAGCAAAAACACGTGCGAGAGGATGCATCCCGCAGGGTAGTCGAGTAAAAACACGTGCGAGGTTTTGTGGGATGCGCATGCGCAGGTTTTTTGGGATGCGCATGCGCAGGTTTTTTGGGATGCGCCTGCGCAGGTTTTTTGGGATGCGCATGGCTAGTCGAGCAAAAACACGTGCGAGAGGATGCATCCCGCAGGCTAGTCAAGTAAAAACACGTGCGAGAGGATGCATCCTGCAGGCTAGTCGAGTAAAAACACGTGCGAGAGGATGCATCCCGCAGGCTAGTCGAGTAAAAACACGTGCGAGGTTTTGTGGGATGCGCATGCGCAGGTTTTGTGGGATGCGCATGCGCAGGTTTTTTGGGATGCGCATGGCTAGTCGAGCAAAAACACGTGCGAGAGGATGCATCCCGCAGGGTAGTCGAGTAAAAACACGTGCGAGAGGATGCATCCCGCAGGCTAGTCGAGTAAAAACACGTGCGAGAGGATGCATCCCGCAGGCTAGTCGAGTAAAAACACGTGCGAGGTTTTGTGGGATGCGCATGCGCAGGTTATTTGGGATGCGCATGGCTAGTCGAGCAAAAACACGTGCGAGAGGATGCATCCCGCAGGCTAGTCGAGCAAAAACACGTGCGAGAGGATGCATCCCGCAGGCTAGTCGAGTAAAAACACGTGCGAGGTTTTGTGGGATGCGCATGCGCAGGTTTTGTGGGAGGCGCATGCGCAGGTTTTTTGGGATGCGCATGCGCAGGTTTTGTGGGAGGCGCATGCGCAGGTTTTTTGGGATGCGCATGCGCAGGTTTTTTGGGATGTGCATGGCTAGTCGAGGAAAAACACGTGCGAGAGGATGCATCCCGCAGGCTAGTCGAGTAAAAACACGTGCGAGGTTTTGTGGGATGCGCATGCGCAGGTTTTGTGGGATGCGCATGCGCAGGTTTTTTGGGATGCGCATGCGCAGGTTTTTTGGGATGCGCATGCCTAGTCGAGTAAAAACACGTGCGAGAGGATGCATCCCGCAGGCTAGTCGAGTAAAAACACGTGCGAGGTTTTGTGGGATGCGCATGCGCAGGTTTTGTGGGATGCGCATGCGCAGGTTTTTTGGGATGCGCATGCGCAGGTTTTGTGCGATGCGCATGCGCAGGTTTTTTGGGATGCGCATGGCTAGTCGAGCAAAAACACGTGCGAGAGGATGCATCCCGCAGGCTAGTCGAGCAAAAACACGTGCAAGAGGATGCATCCCGCAGGCTAGTCGAGTAAAAACACGTGCGAGGTTTTGTGGGATGCGCATGCGCAGGTTTTTTGGGATGCGCATGGCTAGTCGAGCAAAAACACGTGCGAGAGGATGCATCCCGCAGGCTAGTCGAGCAAAAACACGTGCGAGAGGATGCATCCCTCAGGCTAGTCGAGCAAAAACACGTGCGAGAGGATGCATCCCGCAGGCTAGTCGAGTAAAAACACGTGCGAGAGGATGCATCCCGCAGGCTAGTCGAGTAAAAACACGTGCGAGAGGATGCATCCCGCAGGCTAGTCGAGTAAAAACACGTGCGAGGTTTTGTGGGATGCGCATGCGCAGGTTTTGTGGGATGCGCATGCGCAGGTTTTTTGGGATGCGCATGCGCAGGTTTTTTGGGTTGCGCATGGCTAGTCGAGCAAAAACACGTGCGAGAGGATGCATCCCGCAGGCTAGTCGAGCAAAAACACGTGCGAGAGGATGCATCCCGCAGGCTAGTCGAGTAAAAACACGTGCGAGGTTTTGTGGGATGCGCATGCGCAGGTTTTTTGGGATGCGCATGGCTAGTCGAGCAAAAACACGTGCGAGAGGATGCATCCCGCAGGCTAGTCGAGCAAAAACACGTGCGAGAGGATGCATCCCGCAGGCTAGTCGAGTAAAAACACGTGCGAGGTTTTGTGGGATGCGCATGCGCAGGTTTTGTGGGAGGCGCATGCGCAGGTTTTTTGGGATGCGCATGCGCAGGTTTTTTGGGATGTGCATGGCTAGTCGAGGAAAAACACGTGCGAGAGGATGCATCCCGCAGGCTAGTCGAGTAAAAACACGTGCGAGGTTTTGTGGGATGCGCATGCGCAGGTTTTTTGGGATGCGCATGCGCAGGTTTTTTGGGATGCGCATGCCTAGTCGAGTAAAAACACGTGCGAGAGGATGCATCCCGCAGGCTAGTCGAGTAAAAACACGTGCGAGGTTTTGTGGGATGCGCATGCGCAGGTTTTGTGGGATGCGCATGCGCAGGTTTTTTGGGATGCGCATGCGCAGGTTTTTTGGGATGCGCATGGCTAGTCGAGCAAAAACACGTGCGAGAGGATGCATCCCGCAGGCTAGTCGAGTAAAAAGACGTGCGAGAGGATGCATCCTGCAGGCTAGTCGAGTATAAACACGTGCGAGAGGATGCATCCCGCAGGCTAGTCGAGTAAAAACACGTGCGAGGTTTTGTGGGATGCGCATGCGCAGGTTTTGTGGGATGCGCATTCGCAGGTTTTTTGGGAGGCGCATGGCTAGTCGAGCAAAAACACGTGCGAGAGGATGCATCCCGCAGGGTAGTCGAGTAAAAACACCTGCGAGGTTTTGTGGGATGCGCATGCGCAGGTTTTTTGGGATGCGCATGCGCAGGTTTTTTGGGATGCGCAGGTTTTTTGGGATGCGCATGGCTAGTCGAGCAAAAACACGTGCGAGAGGATGCATCCCGCAGGCTAGTCAAGTAAAAACACGTGCGAGAGGATGCATCCTGCAGGCTAGTCGAGTAAAAACACGTGCGAGAGGATGCATCCCGCAGGCTAGTCGAGTAAAAACACGTGCGAGGTTTTGTGGGATGCGCATGCGCAGGTTTTTTGGGATGCGCATGGCTAGTCGAGCAAAAACACGTGCGAGAGGATGCATCCCGCAGGGTAGTCGAGTAAAAACACGTGCGAGAGGATGCATCCCGCAGGCTAGTCGAGTAAAAACACGTGCGAGAGGATGCATCCCGCAGGCTAGTCGAGTAAAAACACGTGCGAGGTTTTGTGGGATGCGCATGCGCAGGTTTTTTGGGATGCGCATGGCTAGTCGAGCAAAAACACGTGCGAGAGGATGCATCCCGCAGGCTAGTCGAGTAAAAAGACGTGCGAGAGGATGCATCCTGCAGGCTAGTCGAGTATAAACACGTGCGAGAGGATGCATCCCGCAGGCTAGTCGAGTAAAAACACGTGCGAGGTTTTGTGGGATGCGCATGCGCAGGTTTTGTGGGATGCGCATGCGCAGGTTTTGTGGGATGCGCATGCGCAGGTTTTTTGGGAGGCGCATGGCTAGTCGAGCAAAAACACGTGCGAGAGGATGCATCCCGCAGGGTAGTCGAGTAAAAACACGTGCGAGGTTTTGTGGGATGCGCATGCGCAGGTTTTTTGGGATGCGCATGCGCAGGTTTTTTGGGATGCGCATGCGCAGGTTTTTTGGGATGCGCATGCGCAGGTTTTTTGGGATGCGCATGGCTAGTCGAGCAAAAACACGTGCGAGAGGATGCATCCCGCAGGCTAGTCAAGTAAAAACACGTGCGAGAGGATGCATCCTGCAGGCTAGTCGAGTAAAAACACGTGCGAGAGGATGCATCCCGCAGGCTAGTCGAGTAAAAACACGTGCGAGGTTTTGTGGGATGCGCATGCGCAGGTTTTGTGGGATGCGCATGCGCAGGTTTTTTGGGATGCGCATGGCTAGTCGAGCAAAAACACGTGCGAGAGGATGCATCCCGCAGGGTAGTCGAGTAAAAACACGTGCGAGAGGATGCATCCCGCAGGCTAGTCGAGTAAAAACACGTGCGAGAGGATGCATCCCGCAGGCTAGTCGAGTAAAAACACGTGCGAGGTTTTGTGGGATGCGCATGCGCAGGTTTTTTGGGATGCGCATGGCTAGTCGAGCAAAAACACGTGCGAGAGGATGCATCCCGCAGGCTAGTCGAGTAAAAACACGTGCGAGAGGATGCATCCCGCAGGCTAGTCGAGTAAAAACACGTGCGAGAGGATGCATCCCGCAGGCTAGTCGAGTAAAAACACGTGCGAGGTTTTGTGGGATGCGCATGCGCAGGTTTTGTGGGATGCGCATGCGCAGGTATTTTGGGATGCGCATGCGCAGGTTATGTGGGATGCGCATGCGCAGGTTTTTTGGGATGCGCATGGCTAGTCGAGCAAAAACACGTGCGAGAGGATGCATCCCGCAGGGTAGTCGAGTAAAAACACGTGCGAGAGGATGCATCCCGCAGGCTAGTTGAGTAAAAACACGTGCGAGAGGATGCATCCCGCAGGCTAGTCGAGTAAAAACACGTGCGAGGTTTTGTGGGATGCGCATGCGCAGGTTTTGTGGGATGCGCATGCGCAGGATTTTTGGGATGCGCATGGCTAGTCGAGCAAAAACACGTGCGAGAGGATGCATCCCGCAGGCTAGTCGAGTAAAAACACGTGCGAGGTTTTGTGGGATGCGCATGCGCAGGTTTTGTGGGATGCGCATGCGCAGGTTTTTTGGGTTGCGCATGGCTAGTCGAGCAAAAACACGTGCGAGAGGATGCATCCCGCAGGCTAGTCGAGCAAAAACACGTGCGAGAGGATGCATCCCGCAGGCTAGTCGAGTAAAAACACGTGCGAGGTTTTGTGGGATGCGCATGCGCAGGTTTTTTGGGATGCGCATGGCTAGTCGAGCAAAAACACGTGCGAGAGGATGCATCCCGCAGGCTAGTCGAGTAAAAAGACGTGCGAGAGGATGCATCCTGCAGGCTAGTCGAGTATAAACACGTGCGAGAGGATGCATCCCGCAGGCTAGTCGAGTAAAAACACGTGCGAGGTTTTGTGGGATGCGCATGCGCAGGTTTTGTGGGATGCGCATGCGCAGGTTTTTTGGGATGCGCATGCGCAGGTTTTTTGGGATGCGCATGGCTAGTCGAGCAAAAACACGTGCGAGAGGATGCATCCCGCAGGCTAGTCGAGTAAAAAGACGTGCGAGAGGATGCATCCTGCAGGCTAGTCGAGTATAAACACGTGCGAGAGGATGCATCCCGCAGGCTAGTCGAGTAAAAACACGTGCGAGGTTTTGTGGGATGCGCATGCGCAGGTTTTGTGGGATGCGCATGCGCAGGTTTTTTGGGAGGCGCATGGCTAGTCGAGCAAAAACACGTGCGAGAGGATGCATCCCGCAGGGTAGTCGAGTAAAAACACGTGCGAGGTTTTGTGGGATGCGCATGCGCAGGTTTTTTGGGATGCGCATGCGCAGGTTTTTTGGGATGCGCATGCGCAGGTTTTTTGGGATGCGCATGGCTAGTCGAGCAAAAACACGTGCGAGAGGATGCATCCCGCAGGCTAGTCAAGTAAAAACACGTGCGAGAGGATGCATCCTGCAGGCTAGTCGAGTAAAAACACGTGCGAGAGGATGCATCCCGCAGGCTAGTCGAGTAAAAACACGTGCGAGGTTTTGTGGGATGCGCATGCGCAGGTTTTGTGGGATGCGCATGCGCAGGTTTTTTGGGATGCGCATGGCTAGTCGAGCAAAAACACGTGCGAGAGGATGCATCCCGCAGGGTAGTCGAGTAAAAACACGTGCGAGAGGATGCATCCCGCAGGCTAGTCGAGTAAAAACACGTGCGAGAGGATGCATCCCGCAGGCTAGTCGAGTAAAAACACGTGCGAGGTTTTGTGGGATGCGCATGCGCAGGATTTTTGGGATGCGCATGGCTAGTCGAGCAAAAACACGTGCGAGAGGATGCATCCCGCAGGCTAGTCGAGTAAAAAGACGTGCGAGAGGATGCATCCTGCAGGCTAGTCGAGTATAAACACGTGCGAGAGGATGCATCCCGCAGGCTAGTCGAGTAAAAACACGTGCGAGGTTTTGTGGGAGGCGCATGGCTAGTCGAGCAAAAACACGTGCGAGAGGATGCATCCCGCAGGGTAGTCGAGTAAAAACACGTGCGAGGTTTTGTGGGATGCGCATGCGCAGGTTTTTTGGGATGCGCATGCGCAGGTTTTTTGGGATGCGCATGCGCAGGTTTTTTGGGATGCGCATGGCTAGTCGAGCAAAAACACGTGCGAGAGGATGCATCCCGCAGGCTAGTCAAGTAAAAACACGTGCGAGAGGATGCATCCTGCAGGCTAGTCGAGTAAAAACACGTGCGAGAGGATGCATCCCGCAGGGTAGTCGAGTAAAAACACGTGCGAGGTTTTGTGGGATGCGCATGCGCAGGTTTTGTGGGATGCGCATGCGCAGGTTTTTTGGGATGCGCATGGCTAGTCGAGCAAAAACACGTGCGAGAGGATGCATCCCGCAGGGTAGTCGAGTAAAAACACGTGCGAGAGGATGCATCCCGCAGGCTAGTCGAGTAAAAACACGTGCGAGAGGATGCATCCCGCAGGCTAGTCGAGTAAAAACACGTGCGAGGTTTTGTGGGATGCGCATGCGCAGGTTTTTTGGGATGCGCATGGCTAGTCGAGCAAAAACACGTGCGAGAGGATGCATCCCGCAGGCTAGTCGAGTAAAAAGACGTGCGAGAGGATGCATCCTGCAGGCTAGTCGAGTATAAACACGTGCGAGAGGATGCATCCCGCAGGCTAGTCGAGTAAAAACACGTGCGAGGTTTTGTGGGATGCGCATGCGCAGGTTTTGTGGGATGCGCATGCGCAGGTTTTGTGGGATGCGCATGCGCAGGTTTTTTGGGAGGCGCATGGCTAGTCGAGCAAAAACACGTGCGAGAGGATGCATCCCGCAGGGTAGTCGAGTAAAAACACGTGCGAGGTTTTGTGGGATGCGCATGCGCAGGTTTTTTGGGATGCGCATGCGCAGGTTTTTTGGGATGCGCATGCGCAGGTTTTTTGGGATGCGCATGGCTAGTCGAGCAAAAACACGTGCGAGAGGATGCATCCCGCAGGCTAGTCAAGTAAAAACACGTGCGAGAGGATGCATCCTGCAGGCTAGTCGAGTAAAAACACGTGCGAGAGGATGCATCCCGCAGGCTAGTCGAGTAAAAACACGTGCGAGGTTTTGTGGGATGCGCATGCGCAGGTTTTGTGGGATGCGCATGCGCAGGTTTTTTGGGATGCGCATGGCTAGTCGAGCAAAAACACGTGCGAGAGGATGCATCCCGCAGGGTAGTCGAGTAAAAACACGTGCGAGAGGATGCATCCCGCAGGCTAGTCGAGTAAAAACACGTGCGAGAGGATGCATCCCGCAGGCTAGTCGAGTAAAAACACGTGCGAGGTTTTGTGGGATGCGCATGCGCAGGTTTTTTGGGATGCGCATGGCTAGTCGAGCAAAAACACGTGCGAGAGGATGCATCCCGCAGGCTAGTCGAGCAAAAACACGTGCGAGAGGATGCATCCCGCAGGCTAGTCGAGCAAAAACACGTGCGAGAGGATGCATCCCGCAGGCTAGTCGAGTAAAAACACGTGCGAGAGGATGCATCCCGCAGGCTAGTCGAGTAAAAACACGTGCGAGAGGATGCATCCCGCAGGCTAGTCGAGTAAAAACACGTGCGAGGTTTTGTGGGATGCGCATGCGCAGGTATTTTGGGATGCGCATGCGCAGGTTATGTGGGATGCGCATGCGCAGGTTTTTTGGGATGCGCATGGCTAGTCGAGCAAAAACACGTGCGAGAGGATGCATCCCGCAGGGTAGTCGAGTAAAAACACGTGCGAGAGGATGCATCCCGCAGGCTAGTTGAGTAAAAACACGTGCGAGAGGATGCATCCCGCAGGCTAGTCGAGTAAAAACACGTGCGAGGTTTTGTGGGATGCGCATGCGCAGGTTTTGTGGGATGCGCATGCGCAGGATTTTTGGGATGCGCATGGCTAGTCGAGCAAAAACACGTGCGAGAGGATGCATCCCGCAGGCTAGTCGAGTAAAAACACGTGCGAGGTTTTGTGGGATGCGCATGCGCAGGTTTTTTGGGATGCGCATGGCTAGTCGAGCAAAAACACGTGCGAGAGGATGCACCCCGCAGGCTAGTCGAGCAAAAACACGTGCGAGAGGATGCATCCCGCAGGCTAGTCGAGCAAAAACACGTGCGAGAGGATGCATCCCGCAGGCTAGTCGAGTAAAAACACGTGCGAGAGGATGCATCCCGCAGGCTAGTCGAGCAAAAACACGTGCGAGGTTTTGTGGGATGCGCATGCGCAGGTTTTGTGGGATGCGCATGCGCAGGTATTTTGGGATGCGCATGCGCAGGTTATGTGGGATGCGCATGCGCAGGTTTTTTGGGATGCGCATGGCTAGTCGAGCAAAAACACGTGCGAGAGGATGCATCCCGCAGGGTAGTCGAGTAAAAACACGTGCGAGAGGATGCATCCCGCAGGCTAGTTGAGTAAAAACACGTGCGAGAGGATGCATCCCGCAGGCTAGTCGAGTAAAAACACGTGCGAGGTTTTGTGGGATGCGCATGCGCAGGTTTTGTGGGATGCGCATGCGCAGGATTTTTGGGATGCGCATGGCTAGTCGAGCAAAAACACGTGCGAGAGGATGCATCCCGCAGGCTAGTCGAGTAAAAACACGTGCGAGCTTTTGTGGGATGCGCATGCGCAGGTTTTGTGGGATGCGCATGCGCAGGTTTTTTGGGATGCGCATGGCTAGTCGAGCAAAAACACGTGTGAGGTTTTGTGGGATGCGCATGCGCAGGTTTTGTGGGATGCGCATGCGCAGGTTTTTTGGGATGCGCATGGCTAGTCGAGCAAAAACACGTGCGAGAGGATGCATCCCGCAGGCTAGTCGAGCAAAAACACGTGCAAGAGGATGCATCCCGCAGGCTAGTCGAGTAAAAACACGTGCGAGAGGATGCATCCCGCAGGCTAGTCGAGTAAAAACACGTGCGAGGTTTTGTGGGATGCGCATGCGCAGGTTTTTTGGGATGCGCATGGCTAGTCGAGCAAAAACACGTGCGAGAGGATGCATCCCGCAGGCTAGTCGAGTAAAAAGACGTGCGAGAGGATGCATCCTGCAGGCTAGTCGAGTATAAACACGTGCGAGAGGATGCATCCCGCAGGCTAGTCGAGTAAAAACACGTGCGAGGTTTTGTGGGAGGCGCATGGCTAGTCGAGCAAAAACACGTGCGAGAGGATGCATCCCGCAGGGTAGTCGAGTAAATCACGTGCGAGGTTTTGTGGGATGCGCATGCGCAGGTTTTTTGGGATGCGCATGCGCAGGTTTTTTGGGATGCGCATGCGCAGGTTTTTTGGGATGCGCATGCGCAGGTTTTTTGGGATGCGCATGCGCAGGTTTTTTGGGATGCGCATGGCTAGTCGAGCAAAAACACGTGCGAGAGGATGCATCCCGCAGGCTAGTCAAGTAAAAACACGTGCGAGAGGATGCATCCTGCAGGCTAGTCGAGTAAAAACACGTGCGAGAGGATGCATCCCGCAGGGTAGTCGAGTAAAAACACGTGCGAGGTTTTGTGGGATGCGCATGCGCAGGTTTTGTGGGATGCGCATGCGCAGGTTTTTTGGGATGCGCATGGCTAGTCGAGCAAAAACACGTGCGAGAGGATGCATCCCGCAGGGTAGTCGAGTAAAAACACGTGCGAGAGGATGCATCCCGCAGGCTAGTCGAGTAAAAACACGTGCGAGAGGATGCATCCCGCAGGCTAGTCGAGTAAAAACACGTGCGAGGTTTTGTGGGATGCGCATGCGCAGGTTTTTTGGGATGCGCATGGCTAGTCGAGCAAAAACACGTGCGAGAGGATGCATCCCGCAGGCTAGTCGAGTAAAAAGACGTGCGAGAGGATGCATCCTGCAGGCTAGTCGAGTATAAACACGTGCGAGAGGATGCATCCCGCAGGCTAGTCGAGTAAAAACACGTGCGAGGTTTTGTGGGATGCGCATGCGCAGGTTTTGTGGGATGCGCATGCGCAGGTTTTGTGGGATGCGCATGCGCAGGTTTTTTGGGAGGCGCATGGCTAGTCGAGCAAAAACACGTGCGAGAGGATGCATCCCGCAGGGTAGTCGAGTAAAAACACGTGCGAGGTTTTGTGGGATGCGCATGCGCAGGTTTTTTGGGATGCGCATGCGCAGGTTTTTTGGGATGCGCATGGCTAGTCGAGCAAAAACACGTGCGAGAGGATGCATCCCGCAGGCTAGTCAAGTAAAAACACGTGCGAGAGGATGCATCCTGCAGGCTAGTCGAGTAAAAACACGTGCGAGAGGATGCATCCCGCAGGCTAGTCGAGTAAAAACACGTGCGAGGTTTTGTGGGATGCGCATGCGCAGGTTTTGTGGGATGCGCATGCGCAGGTTTTTTGGGATGCGCATGGCTAGTCGAGCAAAAACACGTGCGAGAGGATGCATCCCGCAGGGTAGTCGAGTAAAAACACGTGCGAGAGGATGCATCCCGCAGGCTAGTCGAGTAAAAACACGTGCGAGAGGATGCATCCCGCAGGCTAGTCGAGTAAAAACACGTGCGAGGTTTTGTGGGATGCGCATGCGCAGGTTTTTTGGGATGCGCATGGCTAGTCGAGCAAAAACACGTGCGAGAGGATGCATCCCGCAGGCTAGTCGAGCAAAAACACGTGCGAGAGGATGCATCCCGCAGGCTAGTCGAGCAAAAACACGTGCGAGAGGATGCATCCCGCAGGCTAGTCGAGTAAAAACACGTGCGAGAGGATGCATCCCGCAGGCTAGTCGAGTAAAAACACGTGCGAGAGGATGCATCCCGCAGGCTAGTCGAGTAAAAACACGTGCGAGGTTTTGTGGGATGCGCATGCGCAGGTATTTTGGGATGCGCATGCGCAGGTTATGTGGGATGCGCATGCGCAGGTTTTTTGGGATGCGCATGGCTAGTCGAGCAAAAACACGTGCGAGAGGATGCATCCCGCAGGGTAGTCGAGTAAAAACACGTGCGAGAGGATGCATCCCGCAGGCTAGTTGAGTAAAAACACGTGCGAGAGGATGCATCCCGCAGGCTAGTCGAGTAAAAACACGTGCGAGGTTTTGTGGGATGCGCATGCGCAGGTTTTGTGGGATGCGCATGCGCAGGATTTTTGGGATGCGCATGGCTAGTCGAGCAAAAACACGTGCGAGAGGATGCATCCCGCAGGCTAGTCGAGTAAAAACACGTGCGAGGTTTTGTGGGATGCGCATGCGCAGGTTTTTTGGGATGCGCATGGCTAGTCGAGCAAAAACACGTGCGAGAGGATGCATCCCGCAGGCTAGTCGAGCAAAAACACGTGCGAGAGGATGCATCCCGCAGGCTAGTCGAGCAAAAACACGTGCGAGAGGATGCATCCCGCAGGCTAGTCGAGTAAAAACACGTGCGAGAGGATGCATCCCGCAGGCTAGTCGAGCAAAAACACGTGCGAGGTTTTGTGGGATGCGCATGCGCAGGTTTTGTGGGATGCGCATGCGCAGGTATTTTGGGATGCGCATGCGCAGGTTATGTGGGATGCGCATGCGCAGGTTTTTTGGGATGCGCATGGCTAGTCGAGCAAAAACACGTGCGAGAGGATGCATCCCGCAGGGTAGTCGAGTAAAAACACGTGCGAGAGGATGCATCCCGCAGGCTAGTTGAGTAAAAACACGTGCGAGAGGATGCATCCCGCAGGCTAGTCGAGTAAAAACACGTGCGAGGTTTTGTGGGATGCGCATGCGCAGGTTTTGTGGGATGCGCATGCGCAGGATTTTTGGGATGCGCATGGCTAGTCGAGCAAAAACACGTGCGAGAGGATGCATCCCGCAGGCTAGTCGAGTAAAAACACGTGCGAGCTTTTGTGGGATGCGCATGCGCAGGTTTTGTGGGATGCGCATGCGCAGGTTTTTTGGGATGCGCATGGCTAGTCGAGCAAAAACACGTGTGAGGTTTTGTGGGATGCGCATGCGCAGGTTTTGTGGGATGCGCATGCGCAGGTTTTTTGGGATGCGCATGGCTAGTCGAGCAAAAACACGTGCGAGAGGATGCATCCCGCAGGCTAGTCGAGCAAAAACACGTGCAAGAGGATGCATCCCGCAGGCTAGTCGAGTAAAAACACGTGCGAGGTTTTGTGGGATGCGCATGCGCAGGTTTTTTGGGATGCGCATGGCTAGTCGAGCAAAAACACGTGCGAGAGGATGCATCCCGCAGGCTAGTCGAGCAAAAACACGTGCGAGAGGATGCATCCCGCAGGCTAGTCGAGTAAAAACACGTGCGAGGTTTTGTGGGATGCGCATGCGCAGGTTTTGTGGGATGCGCATGCGCAGGTTTTGTGGGATGCGCATGCGCAGGTTTTTTGGGATGCGCATGCCTAGTCGAGTAAAAACACGTGCGAGAGGATGCATCCCGCAGGCTAGTCGAGTAAAAACACGTGCGAGGTTTTGTGGGATGCGCATGCGCAGGTTTTGTGGGATGCGCATGCGCAGGTTTTTTGGGATGCGCATGCGCAGGTTTTGTGCGATGCGCATGCGCAGGTTTTTTGGGATGCGCATGGCTAGTCGAGCAAAAACACGTGCGAGAGGATGCATCCCGCAGGCTAGTCGAGCAAAAACACGTGCAAGAGGATGCACCCCGCAGGCTAGTCGAGTAAAAACACGTGCGAGGTTTTGTGGGATGCGCATGCGCAGGTTTTTTGGGATGCGCATGGCTAGTCGAGCAAAAACACGTGCGAGAGGATGCATCCCGCAGGCTAGTCGAGCAAAAACACGTGCGAGAGGATGCATCCCGCAGGCTAGTCGAGCAAAAACACGTGCGAGAGGATGCATCCCGCAGGCTAGTCGAGTAAAAACACGTGCGAGGTTTTGTGGGATGCGCATGCGCAGGTTTTTTGGGATGCGCATGGCTAGTCGAGCAAAAACACGTGCGAGAGGATGCATCCCGCAGGCTAGTCGAGCAAAAACACGTGCGAGAGGATGCATCCCGCAGGCTAGTCGAGTAAAAACACGTGCGAGGTTTTGTGGGATGCGCATGCGCAGGTTTTGTGGGAGGCGCATGCGCAGGTTTTTTGGGATGCGCATGCGCAGGTTTTTTGGGATGTGCATGGCTAGTCGAGGAAAAACACGTGCGAGAGGATGCATCCCGCAGGCTAGTCGAGTAAAAACACGTGCGAGGTTTTGTGGGATGCGCATGCGCAGGTTTTTTGGGATGCGCATGGCTAGTCGAGCAAAAACACGTGCGAGAGGATGCATCCCGCAGGCTAGTCAAGTAAAAACACGTGCGAGAGGATGCATCCTGCAGGCTAGTCGAGTAAAAACACGTGCGAGAGGATGCATCCCGCAGGGTAGTCGAGTAAAAACACGTGCGAGGTTTTGTGGGATGCGCATGCGCAGGTTTTGTGGGATGCGCATGCGCAGGTTTTTTGGGATGCGCATGGCTAGTCGAGCAAAAACACGTGCGAGAGGATGCATCCCGCAGGGTAGTCGAGTAAAAACACGTGCGAGAGGATGCATCCCGCAGGCTAGTCGAGTAAAAACACGTGCGAGAGGATGCATCCCGCAGGCTAGTCGAGTAAAAACACGTGCGAGGTTTTGTGGGATGCGCATGCGCAGGTTTTTTGGGATGCGCATGGCTAGTCGAGCAAAAACACGTGCGAGAGGATGCATCCCGCAGGCTAGTCGAGTAAAAAGACGTGCGAGAGGATGCATCCTGCAGGCTAGTCGAGTATAAACACGTGCGAGAGGATGCATCCCGCAGGCTAGTCGAGTAAAAACACGTGCGAGGTTTTGTGGGATGCGCATGCGCAGGTTTTGTGGGATGCGCATGCGCAGGTTTTGTGGGATGCGCATGCGCAGGTTTTTTGGGAGGCGCATGGCTAGTCGAGCAAAAACACGTGCGAGAGGATGCATCCCGCAGGGTAGTCGAGTAAAAACACGTGCGAGGTTTTGTGGGATGCGCATGCGCAGGTTTTTTGGGATGCGCATGCGCAGGTTTTTTGGGATGCGCATGGCTAGTCGAGCAAAAACACGTGCGAGAGGATGCATCCCGCAGGCTAGTCAAGTAAAAACACGTGCGAGAGGATGCATCCTGCAGGCTAGTCGAGTAAAAACACGTGCGAGAGGATGCATCCCGCAGGCTAGTCGAGTAAAAACACGTGCGAGGTTTTGTGGGATGCGCATGCGCAGGTTTTGTGGGATGCGCATGCGCAGGTTTTTTGGGGATGCGCATGGCTAGTCGAGCAAAAACACGTGCGAGAGGATGCATCCCGCAGGGTAGTCGAGTAAAAACACGTGCGAGAGGATGCATCCCGCAGGCTAGTCGAGTAAAAACACGTGCGAGAGGATGCATCCCGCAGGCTAGTCGAGTAAAAACACGTGCGAGGTTTTGTGGGATGCGCATGCGCAGGTTTTTTGGGATGCGCATGGCTAGTCGAGCAAAAACACGTGCGAGAGGATGCATCCCGCAGGCTAGTCGAGCAAAAACACGTGCGAGAGGATGCATCCCGCAGGCTAGTCGAGCAAAAACACGTGCGAGAGGATGCATCCCGCAGGCTAGTCGAGTAAAAACACGTGCGAGAGGATGCATCCCGCAGGCTAGTCGAGTAAAAACACGTGCGAGAGGATGCATCCCGCAGGCTAGTCGAGTAAAAACACGTGCGAGGTTTTGTGGGATGCGCATGCGCAGGTATTTTGGGATGCGCATGCGCAGGTTATGTGGGATGCGCATGCGCAGGTTTTTTGGGATGCGCATGGCTAGTCGAGCAAAAACACGTGCGAGAGGATGCATCCCGCAGGGTAGTCGAGTAAAAACACGTGCGAGAGGATGCATCCCGCAGGCTAGTTGAGTAAAAACACGTGCGAGAGGATGCATCCCGCAGGCTAGTCGAGTAAAAACACGTGCGAGGTTTTGTGGGATGCGCATGCGCAGGTTTTGTGGGATGCGCATGCGCAGGATTTTTGGGATGCGCATGGCTAGTCGAGCAAAAACACGTGCGAGAGGATGCATCCCGCAGGCTAGTCAAGTAAAAACACGTGCGAGAGGATGCATCCTGCAGGCTAGTCGAGTAAAAACACGTGCGAGAGGATGGCATCCCGCAGGCTAGTCGAGTAAAAACACGTGCGAGGTTTTGTGGGATGCGCATGCGCAGGTTTTGTGGGATGCGCATGCGCAGGTTTTTTGGGATGCGCATGGCTAGTCGAGCAAAAACACGTGCGAGAGGATGCATCCCGCAGGGTAGTCGAGTAAAAACACGTGCGAGAGGATGCATCCCGCAGGCTAGTCGAGTAAAAACACGTGCGAGAGGATGCATCCCGCCAGGCTAGTCGAGTAAAAACACGTGCGAGGTTTTGTGGGATGCGCATGCGCAGGTTTTTTGGGATGCGCATGGCTAGTCGAGCAAAAACACGTGCGAGAGGATGCATCCCGCAGGCTAGTCGAGTAAAAAGACGTGCGAGAGGATGCATCCTGCAGGCTAGTCGAGTATAAACACGTGCGAGAGGATGCATCCCGCAGGCTAGTCGAGTAAAAACACGTGCGAGGTTTTTGTGGAGGCGCAGCTAGTCGAGCAAAAACACGTGCGAGAGGATGCATCCCGCAGGCTAGTCGAGTAAAAACACGTGCGAGAGGATGCATCCCGCAGGCTAGTCGAGTAAAAACACGTGCGAGAGGATGCATCCCGCAGGCTAGTCGAGTAAAAACACGTGCGAGGTTTTGTGGGATGCGCATGCGCAGGTATTTTGGGATGCGCATGCGCAGGTTATGTGGGATGCGCATGCGCAGGTTTTTTGGGATGCGCATGGCTAGTCGAGCAAAAACACGTGCGAGAGGATGCATCCCGCAGGGTAGTCGAGTAAAAACACGTGCGAGAGGATGCATCCCGCAGGCTAGTTGAGTAAAAACACGTGCGAGAGGATGCATCCCGCAGGCTAGTCGAGTAAAAACACGTGCGAGGTTTTGTGGGATGCGCATGCGCAGGTTTTGTGGGATGCGCATGCGCAGGATTTTTGGGATGCGCATGGCTAGTCGAGCAAAAACACGTGCGAGAGGATGCATCCCGCAGGCTAGTCGAGTAAAAACACGTGCGAGGTTTTGTGGGATGCGCATGCGCAGGTTTTTTGGGATGCGCATGGCTAGTCGAGCAAAAACACGTGCGAGAGGATGCATCCCGCAGGCTAGTCGAGCAAAAACACGTGCGAGAGGATGCATCCCGCAGGCTAGTCGAGCAAAAACACGTGCGAGAGGATGCATCCCGCAGGCTAGTCGAGTAAAAACACGTGCGAGAGGATGCATCCCGCAGGCTAGTCGAGCAAAAACACGTGCGAGGTTTTGTGGGATGCGCATGCGCAGGTTTTGTGGGATGCGCATGCGCAGGTATTTTGGGATGCGCATGCGCAGGTTATGTGGGATGCGCATGCGCAGGTTTTTTGGGATGCGCATGGCTAGTCGAGCAAAAACACGTGCGAGAGGATGCATCCCGCAGGGTAGTCGAGTAAAAACACGTGCGAGAGGATGCATCCCGCAGGCTAGTTGAGTAAAAACACGTGCGAGAGGATGCATCCCGCAGGCTAGTCGAGTAAAAACACGTGCGAGGTTTTGTGGGATGCGCATGCGCAGGTTTTGTGGGATGCGCATGCGCAGGATTTTTGGGATGCGCATGGCTAGTCGAGCAAAAACACGTGTGAGGTTTTGTGGGATGCGCATGCGCAGGTTTTGTGGGATGCGCATGCGCAGATTTTTTGGGATGCGCATGGCTAGTCGAGCAAAAACACGTGCGAGAGGATGCATCCCGCAGGCTAGTCGAGCAAAAACACGTGCAAGAGGATGCATCCCGCAGGCTAGTCGAGTAAAAACACGTGCGAGGTTTTGTGGGATGCGCATGCGCAGGTTTTTTGGGATGCGCATGGCTAGTCGAGCAAAAACACGTGCGAGAGGATGCATCCCGCAGGCTAGTCGAGCAAAAACACGTGCGAGAGGATGCATCCCGCAGGCTAGTCGAGTAAAAACACGTGCGAGGTTTTGTGGGATGCGCATGCGCAGGTTTTGTGGGATGCGCATGCGCAGGTTTTGTGGGATGCGCATGCGCAGGTTTTTTGGGATGCGCATGCCTAGTCGAGTAAAAACACGTGCGAGAGGATGCATCCCGCAGGCTAGTCGAGTAAAAACACGTGCGAGGTTTTGTGGGATGCGCATGCGCAGGTTTTGTGGGATGCGCATGCGCAGGTTTTTTGGGATGCGCATGCGCAGGTTTTGTGCGATGCGCATGCGCAGGTTTTTTGGGATGCGCATGGCTAGTCGAGCAAAAACACGTGCGAGAGGATGCATCCCGCAGGCTAGTCGAGCAAAAACACGTGCAAGAGGATGCACCCCGCAGGCTAGTCGAGTAAAAACACGTGCGAGGTTTTGTGGGATGCGCATGCGCAGGTTTTTTGGGATGCGCATGGCTAGTCGAGCAAAAACACGTGCGAGAGGATGCATCCCGCAGGCTAGTCGAGCAAAAACACGTGCGAGAGGATGCATCCCGCAGGCTAGTCGAGTAAAAACACGTGCGAGGTTTTGTGGGATGCGCATGCGCAGGTTTTGTGGGAGGCGCATGCGCAGGTTTTTTGGGATGCGCATGCGCAGGTTTTTTGGGATGCGCATGGCTAGTCGAGGAAAAACACGTGCGAGAGGATGCATCCCGCAGGCTAGTCGAGCAAAAACACGTGCGAGAGGATGCATCCCGCAGGCTAGTCGAGTAAAAACACGTGCGAGAGGATGCATCCCGCAGGCTAGTCGAGTAAAAACACGTGCGAGAGGATGCATCCCGCAGGCTAGTCGAGTAAAAACACGTGCGAGGTTTTGTGGGATGCGCATGCGCAGGTTTTTTGGGTTGCGCATGGCTAGTCGAGCAAAAACACGTGCGAGAGGATGCATCCCGCAGGCTAGTCGAGCAAAAACACGTGCGAGAGGATGCATCCCGCAGGCTAGTCGAGTAAAAACACGTGCGAGGTTTTGTGGGATGCGCATGCGCAGGTTTTTTGGGATGCGCATGGCTAGTCGAGCAAAAACACGTGCGAGAGGATGCATCCCGCAGGCTAGTCGAGCAAAAACACGTGCGAGAGGATGCATCCCGCAGGCTAGTCGAGTAAAAACACGTGCGAGGTTTTGTGGGATGCGCATGCGCAGGTTTTGTGGGAGGCGCATGCGCAGGTTTTTTGGGATGCGCATGCGCAGGTTTTTTGGGATGTGCATGGCTAGTCGAGGAAAAACACGTGCGAGAGGATGCATCCCGCAGGCTAGTCGAGTAAAAACACGTGCGAGGTTTTGTGGGATGCGCATGCGCAGGTTTTTTGGGATGCGCATGGCTAGTCGAGCAAAAACACGTGCGAGAGGATGCATCCCGCAGGCTAGTCAAGTAAAAACACGTGCGAGAGGATGCATCCTGCAGGCTAGTCGAGTAAAAACACGTGCGAGAGGATGCATCCCGCAGGGTAGTCGAGTAAAAACACGTGCGAGGTTTTGTGGGATGCGCATGCGCAGGTTTTGTGGGATGCGCATGCGCAGGTTTTTTGGGATGCGCATGGCTAGTCGAGCAAAAACACGTGCGAGAGGATGCATCCCGCAGGGTAGTCGAGTAAAAACACGTGCGAGAGGATGCATCCCGCAGGCTAGTCGAGTAAAAACACGTGCGAGAGGATGCATCCCGCAGGCTAGTCGAGTAAAAACACGTGCGAGGTTTTGTGGGATGCGCATGCGCAGGTTTTTTGGGATGCGCATGGCTAGTCGAGCAAAAACACGTGCGAGAGGATGCATCCCGCAGGCTAGTCGAGTAAAAAGACGTGCGAGAGGATGCATCCTGCAGGCTAGTCGAGTATAAACACGTGCGAGAGGATGCATCCCGCAGGCTAGTCGAGTAAAAACACGTGCGAGGTTTTGTGGGATGCGCATGCGCAGGTTTTGTGGGATGCGCATGCGCAGGTTTTGTGGGATGCGCATGCGCAGGTTTTTTGGGAGGCGCATGGCTAGTCGAGCAAAAACACGTGCGAGAGGATGCATCCCGCAGGGTAGTCGAGTAAAAACACGTGCGAGGTTTTGTGGGATGCGCATGCGCAGGTTTTTTGGGATGCGCATGCGCAGGTTTTTTGGGATGCGCATGGCTAGTCGAGCAAAAACACGTGCGAGAGGATGCATCCCGCAGGCTAGTCAAGTAAAAACACGTGCGAGAGGATGCATCCTGCAGGCTAGTCGAGTAAAAACACGTGCGAGAGGATGCATCCCGCAGGCTAGTCGAGTAAAAACACGTGCGAGGTTTTGTGGGATGCGCATGCGCAGGTTTTGTGGGATGCGCATGCGCAGGTTTTTTGGGATGCGCATGGCTAGTCGAGCAAAAACACGTGCGAGAGGATGCATCCCGCAGGGTAGTCGAGTAAAAACACGTGCGAGAGGATGCATCCCGCAGGCTAGTCGAGTAAAAACACGTGCGAGAGGATGCATCCCGCAGGCTAGTCGAGTAAAAACACGTGCGAGGTTTTGTGGGATGCGCATGCGCAGGTTTTTTGGGATGCGCATGGCTAGTCGAGCAAAAACACGTGCGAGAGGATGCATCCCGCAGGCTAGTCGAGCAAAAACACGTGCGAGAGGATGCATCCCGCAGGCTAGTCGAGCAAAAACACGTGCGAGAGGATGCATCCCGCAGGCTAGTCGAGTAAAAACACGTGCGAGAGGATGCATCCCGCAGGCTAGTCGAGTAAAAACACGTGCGAGAGGATGCATCCCGCAGGCTAGTCGAGTAAAAACACGTGCGAGGTTTTGTGGGATGCGCATGCGCAGGTATTTTGGGATGCGCATGCGCAGGTTATGTGGGATGCGCATGCGCAGGTTTTTTGGGATGCGCATGGCTAGTCGAGCAAAAACACGTGCGAGAGGATGCATCCCGCAGGGTAGTCGAGTAAAAACACGTGCGAGAGGATGCATCCCGCAGGCTAGTTGAGTAAAAACACGTGCGAGAGGATGCATCCCGCAGGCTAGTCGAGTAAAAACACGTGCGAGGTTTTGTGGGATGCGCATGCGCAGGTTTTGTGGGATGCGCATGCGCAGGATTTTTGGGATGCGCATGGCTAGTCGAGCAAAAACACGTGCGAGAGGATGCATCCCGCAGGCTAGTCGAGTAAAAACACGTGCGAGGTTTTGTGGGATGCGCATGCGCAGGTTTTTTGGGATGCGCATGGCTAGTCGAGCAAAAACACGTGCGAGAGGATGCATCCCGCAGGCTAGTCGAGCAAAAACACGTGCGAGAGGATGCATCCCGCAGGCTAGTCGAGCAAAAACACGTGCGAGAGGATGCATCCCGCAGGCTAGTCGAGTAAAAACACGTGCGAGAGGATGCATCCCGCAGGCTAGTCGAGCAAAAACACGTGCGAGGTTTTGTGGGATGCGCATGCGCAGGTTTTGTGGGATGCGCATGCGCAGGTATTTTGGGATGCGCATGCGCAGGTTATGTGGGATGCGCATGCGCAGGTTTTTTGGGATGCGCATGGCTAGTCGAGCAAAAACACGTGCGAGAGGATGCATCCCGCAGGGTAGTCGAGTAAAAACACGTGCGAGAGGATGCATCCCGCAGGCTAGTTGAGTAAAAACACGTGCGAGAGGATGCATCCCGCAGGCTAGTCGAGTAAAAACACGTGCGAGGTTTTGTGGGATGCGCATGCGCAGGTTTTGTGGGATGCGCATGCGCAGGATTTTTGGGATGCGCATGGCTAGTCGAGCAAAAACACGTGCGAGAGGATGCATCCCGCAGGCTAGTCGAGTAAAAACACGTGCGAGCTTTTGTGGGATGCGCATGCGCAGGTTTTGTGGGATGCGCATGCGCAGGTTTTTTGGGATGCGCATGGCTAGTCGAGCAAAAACACGTGTGAGGTTTTGTGGGATGCGCATGCGCAGGTTTTGTGGGATGCGCATGCGCAGGTTTTTTGGGATGCGCATGGCTAGTCGAGCAAAAACACGTGCGAGAGGATGCATCCCGCAGGCTAGTCGAGCAAAAACACGTGCAAGAGGATGCATCCCGCAGGCTAGTCGAGTAAAAACACGTGCGAGGTTTTGTGGGATGCGCATGCGCAGGTTTTTTGGGATGCGCATGGCTAGTCGAGCAAAAACACGTGCGAGAGGATGCATCCCGCAGGCTAGTCGAGCAAAAACACGTGCGAGAGGATGCATCCCGCAGGCTAGTCGAGTAAAAACACGTGCGAGGTTTTGTGGGATGCGCATGCGCAGGTTTTGTGGGATGCGCATGCGCAGGTTTTTTGGGTTGCGCATGGCTAGTCGAGCAAAAACACGTGCGAGAGGATGCATCCCGCAGGCTAGTCGAGCAAAAACACGTGCGAGAGGATGCATCCCGCAGGCTAGTCGAGTAAAAACACGTGCGAGGTTTTGTGGGATGCGCATGCGCAGGTTTTTTGGGATGCGCATGGCTAGTCGAGCAAAAACACGTGCGAGAGGATGCATCCCGCAGGCTAGTCGAGCAAAAACACGTGCGAGAGGATGCATCCCGCAGGCTAGTCGAGTAAAAACACGTGCGAGGTTTTGTGGGATGCGCATGCGCAGGTTTTGTGGGAGGCGCATGCGCAGGTTTTTTGGGATGCGCATGCGCAGGTTTTTTGGGATGTGCATGGCTAGTCGAGGAAAAACACGTGCGAGAGGATGCATCCCGCAGGCTAGTCGAGTAAAAACACGTGCGAGGTTTTGTGGGATGCGCATGCGCAGGTTTTTTGGGATGCGCATGGCTAGTCGAGCAAAAACACGTGCGAGAGGATGCATCCCGCAGGCTAGTCAAGTAAAAACACGTGCGAGAGGATGCATCCTGCAGGCTAGTCGAGTAAAAACACGTGCGAGAGGATGCATCCCGCAGGGTAGTCGAGTAAAAACACGTGCGAGGTTTTGTGGGATGCGCATGCGCAGGTTTTGTGGGATGCGCATGCGCAGGTTTTTTGGGATGCGCATGGCTAGTCGAGCAAAAACACGTGCGAGAGGATGCATCCCGCAGGGTAGTCGAGTAAAAACACGTGCGAGAGGATGCATCCCGCAGGCTAGTCGAGTAAAAACACGTGCGAGAGGATGCATCCCGCAGGCTAGTCGAGTAAAAACACGTGCGAGGTTTTGTGGGATGCGCATGCGCAGGTTTTTTGGGATGCGCATGGCTAGTCGAGCAAAAACACGTGCGAGAGGATGCATCCCGCAGGCTAGTCGAGTAAAAAGACGTGCGAGAGGATGCATCCTGCAGGCTAGTCGAGTATAAACACGTGCGAGAGGATGCATCCCGCAATCTAGTCGAGTAAAAACACGTGCGAGGTTTTGTGGGATGCGCATGCGCAGGTTTTGTGGGATGCGCATGCGCAGGTTTTGTGGGATGCGCATGCGCAGGTTTTTTGGGAGGCGCATGGCTAGTCGAGCAAAAACACGTGCGAGAGGATGCATCCCGCAGGGTAGTCGAGTAAAAACACGTGCGAGGTTTTGTGGGATGCGCATGCGCAGGTTTTTTGGGATGCGCATGCGCAGGTTTTTTGGGATGCGCATGGCTAGTCGAGCAAAAACACGTGCGAGAGGATGCATCCCGCAGGCTAGTCAAGTAAAAACACGTGCGAGAGGATGCATCCTGCAGGCTAGTCGAGTAAAAACACGTGCGAGAGGATGCATCCCGCAGGCTAGTCGAGTAAAAACACGTGCGAGGTTTTGTGGGATGCGCATGCGCAGGTTTTGTGGGATGCGCATGCGCAGGTTTTTTGGGATGCGCATGGCTAGTCGAGCAAAAACACGTGCGAGAGGATGCATCCCGCAGGGTAGTCGAGTAAAAACACGTGCGAGAGGATGCATCCCGCAGGCTAGTCGAGTAAAAACACGTGCGAGAGGATGCATCCCGCAGGCTAGTCGAGTAAAAACACGTGCGAGGTTTTGTGGGATGCGCATGCGCAGGTTTTTTGGGATGCGCATGGCTAGTCGAGCAAAAACACGTGCGAGAGGATGCATCCCGCAGGCTAGTCGAGCAAAAACACGTGCGAGAGGATGCATCCCGCAGGCTAGTCGAGCAAAAACACGTGCGAGAGGATGCATCCCGCAGGCTAGTCGAGTAAAAACACGTGCGAGAGGATGCATCCCGCAGGCTAGTCGAGTAAAAACACGTGCGAGAGGATGCATCCCGCAGGCTAGTCGAGTAAAAACACGTGCGAGGTTTTGTGGGATGCGCATGCGCAGGTATTTTGGGATGCGCATGCGCAGGTTATGTGGGATGCGCATGCGCAGGTTTTTTGGGATGCGCATGGCTAGTCGAGCAAAAACACGTGCGAGAGGATGCATCCCGCAGGGTAGTCGAGTAAAAACACGTGCGAGAGGATGCATCCCGCAGGCTAGTTGAGTAAAAACACGTGCGAGAGGATGCATCCCGCAGGCTAGTCGAGTAAAAACACGTGCGAGGTTTTGTGGGATGCGCATGCGCAGGTTTTGTGGGATGCGCATGCGCAGGATTTTTGGGATGCGCATGGCTAGTCGAGCAAAAACACGTGCGAGAGGATGCATCCCGCAGGCTAGTCAAGTAAAAACACGTGCGAGAGGATGCATCCTGCAGGCTAGTCGAGTAAAAACACGTGCGAGAGGATGCATCCCGCAGGCTAGTCGAGTAAAAACACGTGCGAGGTTTTGTGGGATGCGCATGCGCAGGTTTTGTGGGATGCGCATGCGCAGGTTTTTTGGGATGCGCATGGCTAGTCGAGCAAAAACACGTGCGAGAGGATGCATCCCGCAGGGTAGTCGAGTAAAAACACGTGCGAGAGGATGCATCCCGCAGGCTAGTCGAGTAAAAACACGTGCGAGAGGATGCATCCCGCAGGCTAGTCGAGTAAAAACACGTGCGAGGTTTTGTGGGATGCGCATGCGCAGGTTTTTTGGGATGCGCATGGCTAGTCGAGCAAAAACACGTGCGAGAGGATGCATCCCGCAGGCTAGTCGAGTAAAAAGACGTGCGAGAGGATGCATCCTGCAGGCTAGTCGAGTATAAACACGTGCGAGAGGATGCATCCCGCAGGCTAGTCGAGTAAAAACACGTGCGAGGTTTTGTGGGAGGCGCATGGCTAGTCGAGCAAAAACACGTGCGAGAGGATGCATCCCGCAGGGTAGTCGAGTAAAAACACGTGCGAGGTTTTGTGGGATGCGCATGCGCAGGTTTTTTGGGATGCGCATGCGCAGGTTTTTTGGGATGCGCATGCGCAGGTTTTTTGGGATGCGCATGCGCAGGTTTTTTGGGATGCGCATGGCTAGTCGAGCAAAAACACGTGCGAGAGGATGCATCCCGCAGGCTAGTCAAGTAAAAACACGTGCGAGAGGATGCATCCTGCAGGCTAGTCGAGTAAAAACACGTGCGAGAGGATGCATCCCGCAGGGTAGTCGAGTAAAAACACGTGCGAGGTTTTGTGGGATGCGCATGCGCAGGTTTTGTGGGATGCGCATGCGCAGGTTTTTTGGGATGCGCATGGCTAGTCGAGCAAAAACACGTGCGAGAGGATGCATCCCGCAGGGTAGTCGAGTAAAAACACGTGCGAGAGGATGCATCCCGCAGGCTAGTCGAGTAAAAACACGTGCGAGAGGATGCATCCCGCAGGCTAGTCGAGTAAAAACACGTGCGAGGTTTTGTGGGATGCGCATGCGCAGGTTTTTTGGGATGCGCATGGCTAGTCGAGCAAAAACACGTGCGAGAGGATGCATCCCGCAGGCTAGTCGAGTAAAAAGACGTGCGAGAGGATGCATCCTGCAGGCTAGTCGAGTATAAACACGTGCGAGAGGATGCATCCCGCAGGCTAGTCGAGTAAAAACACGTGCGAGGTTTTGTGGGATGCGCATGCGCAGGTTTTGTGGGATGCGCATGCGCAGGTTTTGTGGGATGCGCATGCGCAGGTTTTTTGGGAGGCGCATGGCTAGTCGAGCAAAAACACGTGCGAGAGGATGCATCCCGCAGGGTAGTCGAGTAAAAACACGTGCGAGGTTTTGTGGGATGCGCATGCGCAGGTTTTTTGGGATGCGCATGCGCAGGTTTTTTGGGATGCGCATGGCTAGTCGAGCAAAAACACGTGCGAGAGGATGCATCCCGCAGGCTAGTCAAGTAAAAACACGTGCGAGAGGATGCATCCTGCAGGCTAGTCGAGTAAAAACACGTGCGAGAGGATGCATCCCGCAGGCTAGTCGAGTAAAAACACGTGCGAGGTTTTGTGGGATGCGCATGCGCAGGTTTTGTGGGATGCGCATGCGCAGGTTTTTTGGGATGCGCATGGCTAGTCGAGCAAAAACACGTGCGAGAGGATGCATCCCGCAGGGTAGTCGAGTAAAAACACGTGCGAGAGGATGCATCCCGCAGGCTAGTCGAGTAAAAACACGTGCGAGAGGATGCATCCCGCAGGCTAGTCGAGTAAAAACACGTGCGAGGTTTTGTGGGATGCGCATGCGCAGGTTTTTTGGGATGCGCATGGCTAGTCGAGCAAAAACACGTGCGAGAGGATGCATCCCGCAGGCTAGTCGAGCAAAAACACGTGCGAGAGGATGCATCCCGCAGGCTAGTCGAGCAAAAACACGTGCGAGAGGATGCATCCCGCAGGCTAGTCGAGTAAAAACACGTGCGAGAGGATGCATCCCGCAGGCTAGTCGAGTAAAAACACGTGCGAGAGGATGCATCCCGCAGGCTAGTCGAGTAAAAACACGTGCGAGGTTTTGTGGGATGCGCATGCGCAGGTATTTTGGGATGCGCATGCGCAGGTTATGTGGGATGCGCATGCGCAGGTTTTTTGGGATGCGCATGGCTAGTCGAGCAAAAACACGTGCGAGAGGATGCATCCCGCAGGGTAGTCGAGTAAAAACACGTGCGAGAGGATGCATCCCGCAGGCTAGTTGAGTAAAAACACGTGCGAGAGGATGCATCCCGCAGGCTAGTCGAGTAAAAACACGTGCGAGGTTTTGTGGGATGCGCATGCGCAGGTTTTGTGGGATGCGCATGCGCAGGATTTTTGGGATGCGCATGGCTAGTCGAGCAAAAACACGTGCGAGAGGATGCATCCCGCAGGCTAGTCGAGTAAAAACACGTGCGAGGTTTTGTGGGATGCGCATGCGCAGGTTTTTTGGGATGCGCATGGCTAGTCGAGCAAAAACACGTGCGAGAGGATGCATCCCGCAGGCTAGTCGAGCAAAAACACGTGCGAGAGGATGCATCCCGCAGGCTAGTCGAGCAAAAACACGTGCGAGAGGATGCATCCCGCAGGCTAGTCGAGTAAAAACACGTGCGAGAGGATGCATCCCGCAGGCTAGTCGAGCAAAAACACGTGCGAGGTTTTGTGGGATGCGCATGCGCAGGTTTTGTGGGATGCGCATGCGCAGGTATTTTGGGATGCGCATGCGCAGGTTATGTGGGATGCGCATGCGCAGGTTTTTTGGGATGCGCATGGCTAGTCGAGCAAAAACACGTGCGAGAGGATGCATCCCGCAGGGTAGTCGAGTAAAAACACGTGCGAGAGGATGCATCCCGCAGGCTAGTTGAGTAAAAACACGTGCGAGAGGATGCATCCCGCAGGCTAGTCGAGTAAAAACACGTGCGAGGTTTTGTGGGATGCGCATGCGCAGGTTTTGTGGGATGCGCATGCGCAGGATTTTTGGGATGCGCATGGCTAGTCGAGCAAAAACACGTGCGAGAGGATGCATCCCGCAGGCTAGTCGAGTAAAAACACGTGCGAGCTTTTGTGGGATGCGCATGCGCAGGTTTTGTGGGATGCGCATGCGCAGGTTTTTTGGGATGCGCATGGCTAGTCGAGCAAAAACACGTGTGAGGTTTTGTGGGATGCGCATGCGCAGGTTTTGTGGGATGCGCATGCGCAGGTTTTTTGGGATGCGCATGGCTAGTCGAGCAAAAACACGTGCGAGAGGATGCATCCCGCAGGCTAGTCGAGCAAAAACACGTGCAAGAGGATGCATCCCGCAGGCTAGTCGAGTAAAAACACGTGCGAGGTTTTGTGGGATGCGCATGCGCAGGTTTTTTGGGATGCGCATGGCTAGTCGAGCAAAAACACGTGCGAGAGGATGCATCCCGCAGGCTAGTCGAGCAAAAACACGTGCGAGAGGATGCATCCCGCAGGCTAGTCGAGTAAAAACACGTGCGAGGTTTTGTGGGATGCGCATGCGCAGGTTTTGTGGGATGCGCATGCGCAGGTTTTGTGGGATGCGCATGCGCAGGTTTTTTGGGATGCGCATGCCTAGTCGAGTAAAAACACGTGCGAGAGGATGCATCCCGCAGGCTAGTCGAGTAAAAACACGTGCGAGGTTTTGTGGGATGCGCATGCGCAGGTTTTGTGGGATGCGCATGCGCAGGTTTTTTGGGATGCGCATGCGCAGGTTTTGTGCGATGCGCATGCGCAGGTTTTTTGGGATGCGCATGGCTAGTCGAGCAAAAACACGTGCGAGAGGATGCATCCCGCAGGCTAGTCGAGCAAAAACACGTGCAAGAGGATGCACCCCGCAGGCTAGTCGAGTAAAAACACGTGCGAGGTTTTGTGGGATGCGCATGCGCAGGTTTTTTGGGATGCGCATGGCTAGTCGAGCAAAAACACGTGCGAGAGGATGCATCCCGCAGGCTAGTCGAGCAAAAACACGTGCGAGAGGATGCATCCCGCAGGCTAGTCGAGTAAAAACACGTGCGAGGTTTTGTGGGATGCGCATGCGCAGGTTTTGTGGGAGGCGCATGCGCAGGTTTTTTGGGATGCGCATGCGCAGGTTTTTTGGGATGCGCATGGCTAGTCGAGGAAAAACACGTGCGAGAGGATGCATCCCGCAGGCTAGTCGAGCAAAAACACGTGCGAGAGGATGCATCCCGCAGGCTAGTCGAGTAAAAACACGTGCGAGAGGATGCATCCCGCAGGCTAGTCGAGTAAAAACACGTGCGAGAGGATGCATCCCGCAGGCTAGTCGAGTAAAAACACGTGCGAGGTTTTGTGGGATGCGCATGCGCAGGTTTTTTGGGTTGCGCATGGCTAGTCGAGCAAAAACACGTGCGAGAGGATGCATCCCGCAGGCTAGTCGAGCAAAAACACGTGCGAGAGGATGCATCCCGCAGGCTAGTCGAGTAAAAACACGTGCGAGGTTTTGTGGGATGCGCATGCGCAGGTTTTTTGGGATGCGCATGGCTAGTCGAGCAAAAACACGTGCGAGAGGATGCATCCCGCAGGCTAGTCGAGCAAAAACACGTGCGAGAGGATGCATCCCGCAGGCTAGTCGAGTAAAAACACGTGCGAGGTTTTGTGGGATGCGCATGCGCAGGTTTTGTGGGAGGCGCATGCGCAGGTTTTTTGGGATGCGCATGCGCAGGTTTTTTGGGATGTGCATGGCTAGTCGAGGAAAAACACGTGCGAGAGGATGCATCCCGCAGGCTAGTCGAGTAAAAACACGTGCGAGGTTTTGTGGGATGCGCATGCGCAGGTTTTTTGGGATGCGCATGGCTAGTCGAGCAAAAACACGTGCGAGAGGATGCATCCCGCAGGCTAGTCAAGTAAAAACACGTGCGAGAGGATGCATCCTGCAGGCTAGTCGAGTAAAAACACGTGCGAGAGGATGCATCCCGCAGGGTAGTCGAGTAAAAACACGTGCGAGGTTTTGTGGGATGCGCATGCGCAGGTTTTGTGGGATGCGCATGCGCAGGTTTTTTGGGATGCGCATGGCTAGTCGAGCAAAAACACGTGCGAGAGGATGCATCCCGCAGGGTAGTCGAGTAAAAACACGTGCGAGAGGATGCATCCCGCAGGCTAGTCGAGTAAAAACACGTGCGAGAGGATGCATCCCGCAGGCTAGTCGAGTAAAAACACGTGCGAGGTTTTGTGGGATGCGCATGCGCAGGTTTTTTGGGATGCGCATGGCTAGTCGAGCAAAAACACGTGCGAGAGGATGCATCCCGCAGGCTAGTCGAGTAAAAAGACGTGCGAGAGGATGCATCCTGCAGGCTAGTCGAGTATAAACACGTGCGAGAGGATGCATCCCGCAGGCTAGTCGAGTAAAAACACGTGCGAGGTTTTGTGGGATGCGCATGCGCAGGTTTTGTGGGATGCGCATGCGCAGGTTTTGTGGGATGCGCATGCGCAGGTTTTTTGGGAGGCGCATGGCTAGTCGAGCAAAAACACGTGCGAGAGGATGCATCCCGCAGGGTAGTCGAGTAAAAACACGTGCGAGGTTTTGTGGGATGCGCATGCGCAGGTTTTTTGGGATGCGCATGCGCAGGTTTTTTGGGATGCGCATGGCTAGTCGAGCAAAAACACGTGCGAGAGGATGCATCCCGCAGGCTAGTCAAGTAAAAACACGTGCGAGAGGATGCATCCTGCAGGCTAGTCGAGTAAAAACACGTGCGAGAGGATGCATCCCGCAGGCTAGTCGAGTAAAAACACGTGCGAGGTTTTGTGGGATGCGCATGCGCAGGTTTTGTGGGATGCGCATGCGCAGGTTTTTTGGGATGCGCATGGCTAGTCGAGCAAAAACACGTGCGAGAGGATGCATCCCGCAGGGTAGTCGAGTAAAAACACGTGCGAGAGGATGCATCCCGCAGGCTAGTCGAGTAAAAACACGTGCGAGAGGAAGCATCCCGCAGGCTAGTCGAGTAAAAACACGTGCGAGGTTTTGTGGGATGCGCATGCGCAGGTTTTTTGGGATGCGCATGGCTAGTCGAGCAAAAACACGTGCGAGAGGATGCATCCCGCAGGCTAGTCGAGCAAAAACACGTGCGAGAGGATGCATCCCGCAGGCTAGTCGAGCAAAAACACGTGCGAGAGGATGCATCCCGCAGGCTAGTCGAGTAAAAACACGTGCGAGAGGATGCATCCCGCAGGCTAGTCGAGTAAAAACACGTGCGAGAGGATGCATCCCGCAGGCTAGTCGAGTAAAAACACGTGCGAGGTTTTGTGGGATGCGCATGCGCAGGTATTTTGGGATGCGCATGCGCAGGTTATGTGGGATGCGCATGCGCAGGTTTTTTGGGATGCGCATGGCTAGTCGAGCAAAAACACGTGCGAGAGGATGCATCCCGCAGGGTAGTCGAGTAAAAACACGTGCGAGAGGATGCATCCCGCAGGCTAGTTGAGTAAAAACACGTGCGAGAGGATGCATCCCGCAGGCTAGTCGAGTAAAAACACGTGCGAGGTTTTGTGGGATGCGCATGCGCAGGTTTTGTGGGATGCGCATGCGCAGGATTTTTGGGATGCGCATGGCTAGTCGAGCAAAAACACGTGCGAGAGGATGCATCCCGCAGGCTAGTCGAGTAAAAACACGTGCGAGGTTTTGTGGGATGCGCATGCGCAGGTTTTTTGGGATGTGCATGGCTAGTCGAGGAAAAACACGTGCGAGAGGATGCATCCCGCAGGCTAGTCGAGTAAAAACACGTGCGAGGTTTTGTGGGATGCGCATGCGCAGGTTTTTTGGGATGCGCATGCGCAGGTTTTTTGGGATGCGCATGCCTAGTCGAGTAAAAACACGTGCGAGAGGATGCATCCCGCAGGCTAGTCGAGTAAAAACACGTGCGAGGTTTTGTGGGATGCGCATGCGCAGGTTTTGTGGGATGCGCATGCGCAGGTTTTTTGGGATGCGCATGCGCAGGTTTTTTGGGATGCGCATGGCTAGTCGAGCAAAAACACGTGCGAGAGGATGCATCCCGCAGGCTAGTCGAGTAAAAAGACGTGCGAGAGGATGCATCCTGCAGGCTAGTCGAGTATAAACACGTGCGAGAGGATGCATCCCGCAGGCTAGTCGAGTAAAAACACGTGCGAGGTTTTGTGGGATGCGCATGCGCAGGTTGTGTGGGATGCGCATGCGCAGGTTTTTTGGGAGGCGCATGGCTAGTCGAGCAAAAACACGTGCGAGAGGATGCATCCCGCAGGGTAGTCGAGTAAAAACACGTGCGAGGTTTTGTGGGATGCGCATGCGCAGGTTTTTTGGGATGCGCATGCGCAGGTTTTTTGGGGTGCGCATGGCTAGTCGAGCAAAAACACGTGCGAGAGGATGCATCCCGCAGGCTAGTCAAGTAAAAACACGTGCGAGAGGATGCATCCTGCAGGCTAGTCGAGTAAAAACACGTGCGAGAGGATGCATCCCGCAGGCTAGTCGAGTAAAAACACGTGCGAGGTTTTGTGGGATGCGCATGCGCAGGTTTTGTGGGATGCGCATGCGCAGGTTTTTTGGGATGCGCATGGCTAGTCGAGCAAAAACACGTGCGAGAGGATGCATCCCGCAGGGTAGTCGAGTAAAAACACGTGCGAGAGGATGCATCCCGCAGGCTAGTCGAGTAAAAACACGTGCGAGAGGATGCATCCCGCAGGCTAGTCGAGTAAAAACACGTGCGAGGTTTTGTGGGATGCGCATGCGCAGGTTTTTTGGGATGCGCATGGCTAGTCGAGCAAAAACACGTGCGAGAGGATTCATCCCGCAGGCTAGTCGAGTAAAAAGACGTGCGAGAGGATGCATCCTGCAGGCTAGTCGAGTATGAACACGTGCGAGAGGATGCATCCCGCAGGCTAGTCGAGTAAAAACACGTGCGAGGTTTTGTGGGATGCGCATGCGCAGGTTTTTTGGGAGGCGCATGGCTAGTCGAGCAAAAACACGTGCGAGAGGATGCATCCCGCAGGGTAGTCGAGTAAAAACACGTGCGAGGTTTTGTGGGATGCGCATGCGCAGGTTTTTTGGGATGCGCATGCGCAGGTTTTTTGGGATGCGCATGGCTAGTCGAGCAAAAACACGTGCGAGAGGATGCATCCCGCAGGGTAGTCGAGTAAAAACACGTGCGAGAGGATGCATCCCGCAGGCTAGTCGAGTAAAAACACGTGCGAGAGGATGCATCCCGCAGGCTAGTCGAGTAAAAACACGTGCGAGGTTTTGTGGGATGCGCATGCGCAGGTTTTTTGGGATGCGCATGGCTAGTCGAGCAAAAACACGTGCGAGAGGATTCATCCCGCAGGCTAGTCGAGTAAAAAGACGTGCGAGAGGATGCATCCTGCAGGCTAGTCGAGTATGAACACGTGCGAGAGGATGCATCCCGCAGGCTAGTCGAGTAAAAACACGTGCGAGGTTTTGTGGGATGCGCATGCGCAGGTTTTTTGGGAGGCGCATGGCTAGTCGAGCAAAAACACGTGCGAGAGGATGCATCCCGCAGGGTAGTAGAGTAAAAACACGTGCGAGGTTTTGTGGGATGCGCATGCGCAGGTTTTTTGGGATGCGCATGCGCAGGTTTTTTGGGATGCGCATGGCTAGTCGAGCAAAAACACGTGCGAGAGGATGCATCCCGCAGGCTAGTCAAGTAAAAACACGTGCGAGAGGATGCATCCTGCAGGCTAGTCGAGTAAAAACACGTGCGAGAGGATGCATCCCGCAGGCTAGTCGAGTAAAAACACGTGCGTGGTTTTGTGGGATGCGCATGCGCAGGTTTTGTGGGATGCGCATGCGCAGGTTTTTTGGGATGCGCATGGCTAGTCGAGCAAAAACACGTGCGAGAGGATGCATCCCGCAGGGTAGTCGAGTAAAAACACGTGCGAGAGGATGCATCCCGCAGGCTAGTCGAGTAAAAACACGTGCGAGAGGATGCATCCCGCAGGCTAGTCGAGTAAAAACACGTGCGAGGTTTTGTGGGATGCGCATGCGCAGGTTTTTTGGGATGCGCATGGCTAGTCGAGCAAAAACACGTGCGAGAGGATGCATCCCGCAGGCTAGTCGAGCAAAAACACGTGCGAGAGGATGCATCCCGCAGGCTAGTCGAGTAAAAACACGTGCGAGAGGATGCATCCCGCAGGCTAGTCGAGTAAAAACACGTGCGAGAGGATGCATCCCGCAGGCTAGTCGAGTAAAAACACGTGCGAGGTTTTGTGGGATGCGCATGCGCAGGTTTTGTGGGATGCGCATGCGCAGGTATTTTGGGATGCGCATGCGCAGGTTATGTGGGATGCGCATGCGCAGGTTTTTTGGGATGCGCATGGCTAGTCGAGCAAAAACACGTGCGAGAGGATGCATCCCGCAGGGTAGTCGAGTAAAAACACGTGCGAGAGGATGCATCCCGCAGGCTAGTTGAGTAAAAACACGTGCGAGAGGATGCATCCCGCAGGCTAGTCGAGTAAAAACACGTGCGAGGTTTTGTGGGATGCGCATGCGCAGGATTTTTGGGATGCGCATGGCTAGTCGAGCAAAAACACGTGCGAGAGGATGCATCCCGCAGGCTAGTCGAGCAAAAACACGTGCGAGAGGATGCATCCCGCAGGCTAGTCGAGTAAAAACACGTGCGAGGTTTTGTGGGATGCGCATGCGCAGGTTTTTTGGGATGCGCATGGCTAGTCGAGCAAAAACACGTGCGAGAGGATGCATCCCGCAGGCTAGTCGAGCAAAAACACGTGCGAGAGGATGCATCCCGCAGGCTAGTCGAGTAAAAACACGTGCGAGGTTTTGTGGGATGCGCATGCGCAGGTTTTGTGGGAGGCGCATGCGCAGGTTTTTTGGGATGCGCATGCGCAGGTTTTTTGGGATGTGCATGGCTAGTCGAGGAAAAACACGTGCGAGAGGATGCATCCCGCAGGCTAGTCGAGTAAAAACACGTGCGAGGTTTTGTGGGATGCGCATGCGCAGGTTTTTTGGGATGCGCATGCGCAGGTTTTTTGGGATGCGCATGCCTAGTCGAGTAAAAACACGTGCGAGAGGATGCATCCCGCAGGCTAGTCGAGTAAAAACACGTGCGAGGTTTTGTGGGATGCGCATGCGCAGGTTTTGTGGGATGCGCATGCGCAGGTTTTTTGGGATGCGCATGCGCAGGTTTTTTGGGATGCGCATGGCTAGTCGAGCAAAAACACGTGCGAGAGGATGCATCCCGCAGGCTAGTCGAGTAAAAAGACGTGCGAGAGGATGCATCCTGCAGGCTAGTCGAGTATAAACACGTGCGAGAGGATGCATCCCGCAGGCTAGTCGAGTAAAAACACGTGCGAGGTTTTGTGGGATGCGCATGCGCAGGTTTTGTGGGATGCGCATGCGCAGGTTTTTTGGGAGGCGCATGGCTAGTCGAGCAAAAACACGTGCGAGAGGATGCATCCCGCAGGGTAGTCGAGTAAAAACACGTGCGAGGTTTTGTGGGATGCGCATGCGCAGGTTTTTTGGGATGCGCATGCGCAGGTTTTTTGGGATGCGCATGCGCAGGTTTTTTGGGATGCGCATGGCTAGTCGAGCAAAAACACGTGCGAGAGGATGCATCCCGCAGGCTAGTCAAGTAAAAACACGTGCGAGAGGATGCATCCCGCAGGGTAGTCGAGTAAAAACACGTGCGAGAGGATGCATCCCGCAGGCTAGTCGAGTAAAAACACGTGCGAGAGGATGCATCCCGCAGGCTAGTCGAGTAAAAACACGTGCGAGGTTTTGTGGGATGCGCATGCGCAGGTTTTTTGGGATGCGCATGGCTAGTCGAGCAAAAACACGTGCGAGAGGATGCATCCCGCAGGCTAGTCGAGTAAAAAGACGTGCGAGAGGATGCATCCTGCAGGCTAGTCGAGTATAAACACGTGCGAGAGGATGCATCCCGCAGGCTAGTCGAGTAAAAACACGTGCGAGGTTTTGTGGGATGCGCATGCGCAGGTTTTGTGGGATGCGCATGCGCAGGTTTTTTGGGAGGCGCATGGCTAGTCGAGCAAAAACACGTGCGAGAGGATGCATCCCGCAGGGTAGTCGAGTAAAAACACGTGCGAGGTTTTGTGGGATGCGCATGCGCAGGTTTTTTGGGATGCGCATGCGCAGGTTTTTTGGGATGCGCATGCGCAGGTTTTTTGGGATGCGCATGGCTAGTCGAGCAAAAACACGTGCGAGAGGATGCATCCCGCAGGCTAGTCAAGTAAAAACACGTGCGAGAGGATGCATCCTGCAGGCTAGTCGAGTAAAAACACGTGCGAGAGGATGCATCCCGCAGGCTAGTCGAGTAAAAACACGTGCGAGGTTTTGTGGGATGCGCATGCGCAGGTTTTGTGGGATGCGCATGCGCAGGTTTTTTGGGATGCGCATGGCTAGTCGAGCAAAAACACGTGCGAGAGGATGCATCCCGCAGGGTAGTCGAGTAAAAACACGTGCGAGAGGATGCATCCCGCAGGCTAGTCGAGTAAAAACACGTGCGAGAGGATGCATCCCGCACGCTAGTCGAGTAAAAACACGTGCGAGGTTTTGTGGGATGCGCATGCGCAGGTTTTTTGGGATGCGCATGGCTAGTCGAGCAAAAACACGTGCGAGAGGATGCATCCCGCAGGCTAGTCGAGTAAAAACACGTGCGAGAGGATGCATCCCGCAGGCTAGTCGAGTAAAAACACGTGCGAGAGGATGCATCCCGCAGGCTAGTCGAGTAAAAACACGTGCGAGGTTTTGTGGGATGCGCATACGCAGGTTTTGTGGGATGCGCATGCGCAGGTATTTTGGGATGCGCATGCGCAGGTTATGTGGGATGCGCATGCGCAGGTTTTTTGGGATGCGCATGGCTAGTCGAGCAAAAACACGTGCGAGAGGATGCATCCCGCAGGGTAGTCGAGTAAAAACACGTGCGAGAGGATGCATCCCGCAGGCTAGTTGAGTAAAAACACGTGCGAGAGGATGCATCCCGCAGGCTAGTCGAGTAAAAACACGTGCGAGGTTTTGTGGGATGCGCATGCGCAGGTTTTGTGGGATGCGCATGCGCAGGATTTTTGGGATGCGCATGGCTAGTCGAGCAAAAACACGTGCGAGAGGATGCATCCCGCAGGCTAGTCGAGTAAAAACACGTGCGAGGTTTTGTGGGATGCGCATGCGCAGGTTTTGTGGGATGCGCATGCGCAGGTTTTTTGGGTTGCGCATGGCTAGTCGAGCAAAAACACGTGCGAGAGGATGCATCCCGCAGGCTAGTCGAGCAAAAACACGTGCGAGAGGATGCATCCCGCAGGCTAGTCGAGTAAAAACACGTGCGAGGTTTTGTGGGATGCGCATGCGCAGGTTTTTTGGGATGCGCATGGCTAGTCGAGCAAAAACACGTGCGAGAGGATGCATCCCGCAGGCTAGTCGAGTAAAAACACGTGCGAGGTTTTGTGGGATGCGCATGCGCAGGTTTTGTGGGAGGCGCATGCGCAGGTTTTTTGGGATGCGCATGCGCAGGTTTTTTGGGATGTGCATGGCTAGTCGAGGAAAAACACGTGCGAGAGGATGCATCCCGCAGGCTAGTCGAGTAAAAACACGTGCGAGGTTTTGTGGGATGCGCATGCGCAGGTTTTTTGGGATGCGCATGCGCAGGTTTTTTGGGATGCGCATGCCTAGTCGAGTAAAAACACGTGCGAGAGGATGCATCCCGCAGGCTAGTCGAGTAAAAACACGTGCGAGGTTGTGTGGGATGCGCATGCGCAGGTTTTGTGGGATGCGCATGCGCAGGTTTTTTGGGATGCGCATGCGCAGGTTTTTTGGGATGCGCATGGCTAGTCGAGCAAAAACACGTGCGAGAGGATGCATCCCGCAGGCTAGTCGAGTAAAAAGACGTGCGAGAGGATGCATCCTGCAGGCTAGTCGAGTATAAACACGTGCGAGAGGATGCATCCCGCAGGCTAGTCGAGTAAAAACACGTGCGAGGTTTTGTGGGATGCGCATGCGCAGGTTTTTTGGGAGGCGCATGGCTAGTCGAGCAAAAACACGTGCGAGAGGATGCATCCCGCAGGGTAGTCGAGTAAAAACACGTGCGAGGTTTTGTGGGATGCGCATGCGCAGGTTTTTTGGGATGCGCATGCGCAGGTTTTTTGGGATGCGCATGCGCAGGTTTTTTGGGATGCGCATGCGCAGGTTTTTTGGGATGCGCATGGCTAGTCGAGCAAAAACACGTGCGAGAGGATGCATCCCGCAGGCTAGTCAAGTAAAAACACGTGCGAGAGGATGCATCCTGCAGGCTAGTCGAGTAAAAACACGTGCGAGAGGATGCATCCCGCAGGCTAGTCGAGTAAAAACACGTGCGAGGTTTTGTGGGATGCGCATGCGCAGGTTTTGTGGGATGCGCATGCGCAGGTTTTTTGGGATGCGCATGGCTAGTCGAGCAAAAACACGTGCGAGAGGATGCATCCCGCAGGGTAGTCGAGTAAAAACACGTGCGAGAGGATGCATCCCGCAGGCTAGTCGAGTAAAAACACGTGCGAGAGGATGCATCCCGCAGGCTAGTCGAGTAAAAACACGTGCGAGGTTTTGTGGGATGCGCATGCGCAGGTTTTTTGGGATGCGCATGGCTAGTCGAGCAAAAACACGTGCGAGAGGATGCATCCCGCAGGCTAGTCGAGTAAAAAGACGTGCGAGAGGATGCATCCTGCAGGCTAGTCGAGTATAAACACGTGCGAGAGGATGCATCCCGCAGGCTAGTCGAGTAAAAACACGTGCGAGGTTTTGTGGGATGCGCATGCGCAGGTTTTGTGGGATGCGCATGCGCAGGTTTTTTGGGAGGCGCATGGCTAGTCGAGCAAAAACACGTGCGAGAGGATGCATCCCGCAGGGTAGTCGAGTAAAAACACGTGCGAGGTTTTGTGGGATGCGCATGCGCAGGTTTTTTGGGATGCGCATGCGCAGGTTTTTTGGGATGCGCATGCGCAGGTTTTTTGGGATGCGCATGGCTAGTCGAGCAAAAACACGTGCGAGAGGATGCATCCCGCAGGCTAGTCAAGTAAAAACACGTGCGAGAGGATGCATCCTGCAGGCTAGTCGAGTAAAAACACGTGCGAGAGGATGCATCCCGCAGGCTAGTCGAGTAAAAACACGTGCGAGGTTTTGTGGGATGCGCATGCGCAGGTTTTGTGGGATGCGCATGCGCAGGTTTTTTGGGATGCGCATGGCTAGTCGAGCAAAAACACGTGCGAGAGGATGCATCCCGCAGGGTAGTCGAGTAAAAACACGTGCGAGAGGATGCATCCCGCAGGCTAGTCGAGTAAAAACACGTGCGAGAGGATGCATCCCGCAGGCTAGTCGAGTAAAAACACGTGCGAGAGGATGCATCCCGCAGGCTAGTCGAGTAAAAACACGTGCGAGGTTTTGTGGGATGCGCATGCGCAGGTTTTTTGGGATGCGCATGGCTAGTCGAGCAAAAACACGTGCGAGAGGATGCATCCCGCAGGCTAGTCGAGTAAAAAGACGTGCGAGAGGATGCATCCTGCAGGCTAGTCGAGTATAAACACGTGCGAGAGGATGCATCCCGCAGGCTAGTCGAGTAAAAACACGTGCGAGGTTTTGTGGGATGCGCATGCGCAGGTTTTGTGGGATGCGCATGCGCAGGTTTTGTGGGATGCGCATGCGCAGGTTTTTTGGGAGGCGCATGGCTAGTCGAGCAAAAACACGTGCGAGAGGATGCATCCCGCAGGGTAGTCGAGTAAAAACACGTGCGAGGTTTTGTGGGATGCGCATGCGCAGGTTTTTTGGGATGCGCATGCGCAGGTTTTTTGGGATGCGCATGGCTAGTCGAGCAAAAACACGTGCGAGAGGATGCATCCCGCAGGCTAGTCAAGTAAAAACACGTGCGAGAGGATGCATCCTGCAGGCTAGTCGAGTAAAAACACGTGCGAGAGGATGCATCCCGCAGGCTAGTCGAGTAAAAACACGTGCGAGGTTTTGTGGGATGCGCATGCGCAGGTTTTTTGGGATGCGCATGGCTAGTCGAGCAAAAACACGTGCGAGAGGATGCATCCCGCAGGGTAGTCGAGTAAAAACACGTGCGAGAGGATGCATCCCGCAGGCTAGTCGAGTAAAAACACGTGCGAGAGGATGCATCCCGCAGGCTAGTCGAGTAAAAACACGTGCGAGGTTTTGTGGGATGCGCATGCGCAGGTTTTTTGGGATGCGCATGGCTAGTCGAGCAAAAACACGTGCGAGAGGATGCATCCCGCAGGCTAGTCGAGCAAAAACACGTGCGAGAGGATGCATCCCGCAGGCTAGTCGAGCAAAAACACGTGCGAGAGGATGCATCCCGCAGGCTAGTCGAGTAAAAACACGTGCGAGAGGATGCATCCCGCAGGCTAGTCGAGTAAAAACACGTGCGAGAGGATGCATCCCGCAGGCTAGTCGAGTAAAAACACGTGCGCGGTTTTGTGGGATGCGCATGCGCAGGTATTTTGGGATGCGCATGCGCAGGTTATGTGGGATGCGCATGCGCAGGTTTTTTGGGATGCGCATGGCTAGTCGAGCAAAAACACGTGCGAGAGGATGCATCCCGCAGGGTAGTCGAGTAAAAACACGTGCGAGAGGATGCATCCCGCAGGCTAGTTGAGTAAAAACACGTGCGAGAGGATGCATCCCGCAGGCTAGTCGAGTAAAAACACGTGCGAGGTTTTGTGGGATGCGCATGCGCAGGTTTTGTGGGATGCGCATGCGCAGGATTTTTGGGATGCGCATGGCTAGTCGAGCAAAAACACGTGCGAGAGGATGCATCCCGCAGGCTAGTCAAGTAAAAACACGTGCGAGAGGATGCATCCTGCAGGCTAGTCGAGTAAAAACACGTGCGAGAGGATGCATCCCGCAGGCTAGTCGAGTAAAAACACGTGCGAGGTTTTGTGGGATGCGCATGCGCAGGTTTTGTGGGATGCGCATGCGCAGGTTTTTTGGGATGCGCATGGCTAGTCGAGCAAAAACACGTGCGAGAGGATGCATCCCGCAGGGTAGTCGAGTAAAAACACGTGCGAGAGGATGCATCCCGCAGGCTAGTCGAGTAAAAACACGTGCGAGAGGATGCATCCCGCAGGCTAGTCGAGTAAAAACACGTGCGAGGTTTTGTGGGATGCGCATGCGCAGGTTTTTTGGGATGCGCATGGCTAGTCGAGCAAAAACACGTGCGAGAGGATGCATCCCGCAGGCTAGTCGAGTAAAAAGACGTGCGAGAGGATGCATCCTGCAGGCTAGTCGAGTATAAACACGTGCGAGAGGATGCATCCCGCAGGCTAGTCGAGTAAAAACACGTGCGAGGTTTTGTGGGATGCGCATGCGCAGGTTTTGTGGGATGCGCATGCGCAGGTTTTGTGGGATGCGCATGCGCAGGTTTTTTGGGAGGCGCATGGCTAGTCGAGCAAAAACACGTGCGAGAGGATGCATCCCGCAGGGTAGTCGAGTAAAAACACGTGCGAGGTTTTGTGGGATGCGCATGCGCAGGTTTTTTGGGATGCGCATGCGCAGGTTTTTTGGGATGCGCATGGCTAGTCGAGCAAAAACACGTGCGAGAGGATGCATCCCGCAGGCTAGTCAAGTAAAAACACGTGCGAGAGGATGCATCCTGCAGGCTAGTCGAGTAAAAACACGTGCGAGAGGATGCATCCCGCAGGCTAGTCGAGTAAAAACACGTGCGAGGTTTTGTGGGATGCGCATGCGCAGGTTTTTTGGGATGCGCATGGCTAGTCGAGCAAAAACACGTGCGAGAGGATGCATCCCGCAGGGTAGTCGAGTAAAAACACGTGCGAGAGGATGCATCCCGCAGGCTAGTCGAGTAAAAACACGTGCGAGAGGATGCATCCCGCAGGCTAGTCGAGTAAAAACACGTGCGAGGTTTTGTGGGATGCGCATGCGCAGGTTTTTTGGGATGCGCATGGCTAGTCGAGCAAAAACACGTGCGAGAGGATGCATCCCGCAGGCTAGTCGAGCAAAAACACGTGCGAGAGGATGCATCCCGCAGGCTAGTCGAGCAAAAACACGTGCGAGAGGATGCATCCCGCAGGCTAGTCGAGTAAAAACACGTGCGAGAGGATGCATCCCGCAGGCTAGTCGAGTAAAAACACGTGCGAGAGGATGCATCCCGCAGGCTAGTCGAGTAAAAACACGTGCGAGGTTTTGTGGGATGCGCATGCGCAGGTATTTTGGGATGCGCATGCGCAGGTTATGTGGGATGCGCATGCGCAGGTTTTTTGGGATGCGCATGGCTAGTCGAGCAAAAACACGTGCGAGAGGATGCATCCCGCAGGGTAGTCGAGTAAAAACACGTGCGAGAGGATGCATCCCGCAGGCTAGTTGAGTAAAAACACGTGCGAGAGGATGCATCCCGCAGGCTAGTCGAGTAAAAACACGTGCGAGGTTTTGTGGGATGCGCATGCGCAGGTTTTGTGGGATGCGCATGCGCAGGATTTTTGGGATGCGCATGGCTAGTCGAGCAAAAACACGTGCGAGAGGATGCATCCCGCAGGCTAGTCGAGTAAAAACACGTGCGAGGTTTTGTGGGATGCGCATGCGCAGGTTTTTTGGGATGCGCATGGCTAGTCGAGCAAAAACACGTGCGAGAGGATGCATCCCGCAGGCTAGTCGAGCAAAAACACGTGCGAGAGGATGCATCCCGCAGGCTAGTCGAGCAAAAACACGTGCGAGAGGATGCATCCCGCAGGCTAGTCGAGTAAAAACACGTGCGAGAGGATGCATCCCGCAGGCTAGTCGAGCAAAAACACGTGCGAGGTTTTGTGGGATGCGCATGCGCAGGTTTTGTGGGATGCGCATGCGCAGGTATTTTGGGATGCGCATGCGCAGGTTTTGTGGGATGCGCATGCGCAGGATTTTTGGGATGCGCATGGCTAGTCGAGCAAAAACACGTGCGAGAGGATGCATCCCGCAGGCTAGTCGAGTAAAAACACGTGCGAGCTTTTGTGGGATGCGCATGCGCAGGTTTTGTGGGATGCGCATGCGCAGGTTTTTTGGGATGCGCATGGCTAGTCGAGCAAAAACACGTGTGAGGTTTTGTGGGATGCGCATGCGCAGGTTTTGTGGGATGCGCATGCGCAGGTTTTTTGGGATGCGCATGGCTAGTCGAGCAAAAACACGTGCGAGAGGATGCATCCCGCAGGCTAGTCGAGCAAAAACACGTGCAAGAGGATGCATCCCGCAGGCTAGTCGAGTAAAAACACGTGCGAGGTTTTGTGGGATGCGCATGCGCAGGTTTTTTGGGATGCGCATGGCTAGTCGAGCAAAAACACGTGCGAGAGGATGCATCCCGCAGGCTAGTCGAGCAAAAACACGTGCGAGAGGATGCATCCCGCAGGCTAGTCGAGTAAAAACACGTGCGAGGTTTTGTGGGATGCGCATGCGCAGGTTTTGTGGGATGCGCATGCGCAGGTTTTGTGGGATGCGCATGCGCAGGTTTTTTGGGATGCGCATGCCTAGTCGAGTAAAAACACGTGCGAGAGGATGCATCCCGCAGGCTAGTCGAGTAAAAACACGTGCGAGGTTTTGTGGGATGCGCATGCGCAGGTTTTGTGGGATGCGCATGCGCAGGTTTTTTGGGATGCGCATGCGCAGGTTTTGTGCGATGCGCATGCGCAGGTTTTTTGGGATGCGCATGGCTAGTCGAGCAAAAACACGTGCGAGAGGATGCATCCCGCAGGCTAGTCGAGCAAAAACACGTGCAAGAGGATGCACCCCGCAGGCTAGTCGAGTAAAAACACGTGCGAGGTTTTGTGGGATGCGCATGCGCAGGTTTTTTGGGATGCGCATGGCTAGTCGAGCAAAAACACGTGCGAGAGGATGCATCCCGCAGGCTAGTCGAGCAAAAACACGTGCGAGAGGATGCATCCCGCAGGCTAGTCGAGTAAAAACACGTGCGAGGTTTTGTGGGATGCGCATGCGCAGGTTTTGTGGGAGGCGCATGCGCAGGTTTTTTGGGATGCGCATGCGCAGGTTTTTTGGGATGCGCATGGCTAGTCGAGGAAAAACACGTGCGAGAGGATGCATCCCGCAGGCTAGTCGAGCAAAAACACGTGCGAGAGGATGCATCCCGCAGGCTAGTCGAGTAAAAACACGTGCGAGAGGATGCATCCCGCAGGCTAGTCGAGTAAAAACACGTGCGAGAGGATGCATCCCGCAGGCTAGTCGAGTAAAAACACGTGCGAGGTTTTGTGGGATGCGCATGCGCAGGTTTTTTGGGTTGCGCATGGCTAGTCGAGCAAAAACACGTGCGAGAGGATGCATCCCGCATGCTAGTCGAGCAAAAACACGTGCGAGAGGATGCATCCCGCAGGCTAGTCGAGTAAAAACACGTGCGAGGTTTTGTGGGATGCGCATGCGCAGGTTTTTTGGGATGCGCATGGCTAGTCGAGCAAAAACACGTGCGAGAGGATGCATCCCGCAGGCTAGTCGAGCAAAAACACGTGCGAGAGGATGCATCCCGCAGGCTAGTCGAGTAAAAACACGTGCGAGGTTTTGTGGGATGCGCATGCGCAGGTTTTGTGGGAGGCGCATGCGCAGGTTTTTTGGGATGCGCATGCGCAGGTTTTTTGGGATGTGCATGGCTAGTCGAGGAAAAACACGTGCGAGAGGATGCATCCCGCAGGCTAGTCGAGTAAAAACACGTGCGAGGTTTTGTGGGATGCGCATGCGCAGGTTTTTTGGGATGCGCATGCGCAGGTTTTTTGGGATGCGCATGCCTAGTCGAGTAAAAACACGTGCGAGAGGATGCATCCCGCAGGCTAGTCGAGTAAAAACACGTGCGAGGTTTTGTGGGATGCGCATGCGCAGGTTTTGTGGGATGCGCATGCGCAGGTTTTTTGGGATGCGCATGCGCAGGTTTTTTGGGATGCGCATGGCTAGTCGAGCAAAAACACGTGCGAGAGGATGCATCCCGCAGGCTAGTCGAGTAAAAAGACGTGCGAGAGGATGCATCCCGCAGGCTAGTCGAGTAAAAACACGTGCGAGGTTTTGTGGGATGCGCATGCGCAGGTTTTTTGGGATGCGCATGGCTAGTCGAGCAAAAACACGTGCGAGAGGATGCATCCCGCAGGCTAGTCGAGCAAAAACACGTGCGAGAGGATGCATCCCGCAGGCTAGTCGAGTAAAAACACGTGCGAGGTTTTGTGGGATGCGCATGCGCAGGTTTTGTGGGAGGCGCATGCGCAGGTTTTTTGGGATGCGCATGCGCAGGTTTTTTGGGATGTGCATGGCTAGTCGAGTAAAAACACGTGCGAGAGGATGCATCCCGCAGGCTAGTCGAGTAAAAACACGTGCGAGGTTTTGTGGGATGCGCATGCGCAGGTTTTGTGGGATGCGCATGCGCAGGTTTTTTGGGATGCGCATGCGCAGGTTTTTTGGGATGCGCATGGCTAGTCGAGCAAAAACACGTGCGAGAGGATGCATCCCGCAGGCTAGTCGAGTAAAAAGACGTGCGAGAGGATGCATCCTGCAGGCTAGTCGAGTATAAACACGTGCGAGAGGATGCATCCCGCAGGGTAGTCGAGTAAAAACACGTGCGAGGTTTTGTGGGATGCGCATGCGCAGGTTTTGTGGGATGCGCATGCGCAGGTTTTTTGGGGTGCGCATGGCTAGTCGAGCAAAAACACGTGCGAGAGGATGCATCCCGCAGGCTAGTCAAGTAAAAACACGTGCGAGAGGATGCATCCTGCAGGCTAGTCGAGTAAAAACACGTGCGAGAGGATGCATCCCGCAGGCTAGTCGAGTAAAAACACGTGCGAGGTTTTGTGGGATGCGCATGCGCAGGTTTTGTGGGATGCGCATGCGCAGGTTTTTTGGGATGCGCATGGCTAGTCGAGCAAAAACACGTGCGAGAGGATGCATCCCGCAGGGTAGTCGAGTAAAAACACGTGCGAGAGGATGCATCCCGCAGGCTAGTCGAGTAAAAACACGTGCGAGAGGATGCATCCCGCAGGCTAGTCGAGTAAAAACACGTGCGAGGTTTTGTGGGATGCGCATGCGCAGGTTTTTTGGGATGCGCATGGCTAGTCGAGCAAAAACACGTGCGAGAGGATTCATCCCGCAGGCTAGTCGAGTAAAAAGACGTGCGAGAGGATGCATCCTGCAGGCTAGTCGAGTAAAAACACGTGCGAGGTTTTGTGGGATGCGCATGCGCAGGTTTTGTGGGATGCGCATGCGCAGGTTTTTTGGGATGCGCATGGCTAGTCGAGCAAAAACACGTGCGAGAGGATGCATCCCGCAGGCTAGTCGAGCAAAAACACGTGCAAGAGGATGCATCCCGCAGGCTAGTCGAGTAAAAACACGTGCGAGGTTTTGTGGGATGCGCATGCGCAGGTTTTTTGGGATGCGCATGGCTAGTCGAGCAAAAACACGTGCGAGAGGATGCATCCCGCAGGCTAGTCGAGCAAAAACACGTGCGAGAGGATGCATCCCGCAGGCTAGTCGAGTAAAAACACGTGCGAGGTTTTGTGGGATGCGCATGCGCAGGTTTTGTGGGATGCGCATGCGCAGGTTTTGTGGGATGCGCATGCGCAGGTTTTTTGGGATGCGCATGCCTAGTCGAGTAAAAACACGTGCGAGAGGATGCATCCCGCAGGCTAGTCGAGTAAAAACACGTGCGAGGTTTTGTGGGATGCGCATGCGCAGGTTTTGTGGGATGCGCATGCGCAGGTTTTTTGGGATGCGCATGCGCAGGTTTTGTGCGATGCGCATGCGCAGGTTTTTTGGGATGCGCATGGCTAGTCGAGCAAAAACACGTGCGAGAGGATGCATCCCGCAGGCTAGTCGAGCAAAAACACGTGCAAGAGGATGCACCCCGCAGGCTAGTCGAGTAAAAACACGTGCGAGGTTTTGTGGGATGCGCATGCGCAGGTTTTTTGGGATGCGCATGGCTAGTCGAGCAAAAACACGTGCGAGAGGATGCATCCCGCAGGCTAGTCGAGCAAAAACACGTGCGAGAGGATGCATCCCGCAGGCTAGTCGAGTAAAAACACGTGCGAGGTTTTGTGGGATGCGCATGCGCAGGTTTTGTGGGAGGCGCATGCGCAGGTTTTTTGGGATGCGCATGCGCAGGTTTTTTGGGATGCGCATGGCTAGTCGAGGAAAAACACGTGCGAGAGGATGCATCCCGCAGGCTAGTCGAGCAAAAACACGTGCGAGAGGATGCATCCCGCAGGCTAGTCGAGTAAAAACACGTGCGAGAGGATGCATCCCGCAGGCTAGTCGAGTAAAAACACGTGCGAGAGGATGCATCCCGCAGGCTAGTCGAGTAAAAACACGTGCGAGGTTTTGTGGGATGCGCATGCGCAGGTTTTTTGGGTTGCGCATGGCTAGTCGAGCAAAAACACGTGCGAGAGGATGCATCCCGCATGCTAGTCGAGCAAAAACACGTGCGAGAGGATGCATCCCGCAGGCTAGTCGAGTAAAAACACGTGCGAGGTTTTGTGGGATGCGCATGCGCAGGTTTTTTGGGATGCGCATGGCTAGTCGAGCAAAAACACGTGCGAGAGGATGCATCCCGCAGGCTAGTCGAGCAAAAACACGTGCGAGAGGATGCATCCCGCAGGCTAGTCGAGTAAAAACACGTGCGAGGTTTTGTGGGATGCGCATGCGCAGGTTTTGTGGGAGGCGCATGCGCAGGTTTTTTGGGATGCGCATGCGCAGGTTTTTTGGGATGTGCATGGCTAGTCGAGGAAAAACACGTGCGAGAGGATGCATCCCGCAGGCTAGTCGAGTAAAAACACGTGCGAGGTTTTGTGGGATGCGCATGCGCAGGTTTTTTGGGATGCGCATGCGCAGGTTTTTTGGGATGCGCATGCCTAGTCGAGTAAAAACACGTGCGAGAGGATGCATCCCGCAGGCTAGTCGAGTAAAAACACGTGCGAGGTTTTGTGGGATGCGCATGCGCAGGTTTTGTGGGATGCGCATGCGCAGGTTTTTTGGGATGCGCATGCGCAGGTTTTTTGGGATGCGCATGGCTAGTCGAGCAAAAACACGTGCGAGAGGATGCATCCCGCAGGCTAGTCGAGTAAAAAGACGTGCGAGAGGATGCATCCCGCAGGCTAGTCGAGTAAAAACACGTGCGAGGTTTTGTGGGATGCGCATGCGCAGGTTTTTTGGGATGCGCATGGCTAGTCGAGCAAAAACACGTGCGAGAGGATGCATCCCGCAGGCTAGTCGAGCAAAAACACGTGCGAGAGGATGCATCCCGCAGGCTAGTCGAGTAAAAACACGTGCGAGGTTTTGTGGGATGCGCATGCGCAGGTTTTGTGGGAGGCGCATGCGCAGGTTTTTTGGGATGCGCATGCGCAGGTTTTTTGGGATGTGCATGGCTAGTCGAGTAAAAACACGTGCGAGAGGATGCATCCCGCAGGCTAGTCGAGTAAAAACACGTGCGAGGTTTTGTGGGATGCGCATGCGCAGGTTTTGTGGGATGCGCATGCGCAGGTTTTTTGGGATGCGCATGCGCAGGTTTTTTGGGATGCGCATGGCTAGTCGAGCAAAAACACGTGCGAGAGGATGCATCCCGCAGGCTAGTCGAGTAAAAAGACGTGCGAGAGGATGCATCCTGCAGGCTAGTCGAGTATAAACACGTGCGAGAGGATGCATCCCGCAGGCTAGTCGAGTAAAAACACGTGCGAGGTTTTGTGGGATGCGCATGCGCAGGTTTTGTGGGATGCGCATGCGCAGGTTTTTTGGGAGGCGCATGGCTAGTCGAGCAAAAACACGTGCGAGAGGATGCATCCCGCAGGGTAGTCGAGTAAAAACACGTGCGAGGTTTTGTGGGATGCGCATGCGCAGGTTTTTTGGGATGCGCATGCGCAGGTTTTTTGGGGTGCGCATGGCTAGTCGAGCAAAAACACGTGCGAGAGGATGCATCCCGCAGGCTAGTCAAGTAAAAACACGTGCGAGAGGATGCATCCTGCAGGCTAGTCGAGTAAAAACACGTGCGAGAGGATGCATCCCGCAGGCTAGTCGAGTAAAAACACGTGCGAGGTTTTGTGGGATGCGCATGCGCAGGTTTTGTGGGATGCGCATGCGCAGGTTTTTTGGGATGCGCATGGCTAGTCGAGCAAAAACACGTGCGAGAGGATGCATCCCGCAGGGTAGTCGAGTAAAAACACGTGCGAGAGGATGCATCCCGCAGGCTAGTCGAGTAAAAACACGTGCGAGAGGATGCATCCCGCAGGCTAGTCGAGTAAAAACACGTGCGAGGTTTTGTGGGATGCGCATGCGCAGGTTTTTTGGGATGCGCATGGCTAGTCGAGCAAAAACACGTGCGAGAGGATTCATCCCGCAGGCTAGTCGAGTAAAAAGACGTGCGAGAGGATGCATCCTGCAGGCTAGTCGAGTATGAACACGTGCGAGAGGATGCATCCCGCAGGCTAATCAAGTAAAAACACGTGCGAGAGGATGCATCCTGCAGGCTAGTCGAGTAAAAACACGTGCGAGAGGATGCATCCCGCAGGCTAGTCGAGTAAAAACACGTGCGAGGTTTTGTGGGATGCGCATGCGCAGGTTTTGTGGGATGCGCATGCGCAGGTTTTTTGGGATGCGCATGGCTAGTCGAGCAAAAACACGTGCGAGAGGATGCATCCCGCAGGGTAGTCGAGTAAAAACACGTGCGAGAGGATGCATCCCGCAGGCTAGTCGAGTAAAAACAAGTGCGAGAGGATGCATCCCGCAGGCTAGTCGAGTAAAAACACGTGCGAGGTTTTGTGGGATGCGCATGCGCAGGTTTTTTGGGATGCGCATGGCTAGTCGAGCAAAAACACGTGCGAGAGGATGCATCCCGCTGGCTAGTCGAGCAAAAACACGTGCGAGAGGATGCATCCCGCAGGCTAGTCGAGCAAAAACACGTGCGAGAGGATGCATCCCGCAGGCTAGTCGAGTAAAAACACGTGCGAGAGGATGCATCCCGCAGGCTAGTCGAGTAAAAACACGTGCGAGAGGATGCATCCCGCAGGCTAGTCGAGTAAAAACACGTGCGAGGTTTTGTGGGATGCGCATGCGCAGGTTTTGTGGGATGCGCATGCGCAGGTATTTTGGGATGCGCATGCGCAGGTTATGTGGGATGCGCATGCGCAGGTTTTTTGGGATGCGCATGGCTAGTCGAGCAAAAACACGTGCGAGAGGATGCATCCCGCAGGGTAGTCGAGTAAAAACACGTGCGAGAGGATGCATCCCGCAGGCTAGTTGAGTAAAAACACGTGCGAGAGGATGCATCCCGCAGGCTAGTCGAGTAAAAACACGTGCGAGGTTTTGTGGGATGCGCATGCGCAGGTTTTGTGGGATGCGCATGCGCAGGATTTTTGGGATGCGCATGGCTAGTCGAGCAAAAACACGTGCGAGAGGATGCATCCCGCAGGCTAGTCGAGTAAAAACACGTGCGAGGTTTTGTGGGATGCGCATGCGCAGGTTTTTTGGGATGCGCATGGCTAGTCGAGCAAAAACACGTGCGAGAGGATGCATCCCGCAGGCTAGTCGAGCAAAAACACGTGCGAGAGGATGCATCCCGCAGGCTAGTCGAGCAAAAACACGTGCGAGAGGATGCATCCCGCAGGCTAGTCGAGTAAAAACACGTGCGAGAGGATGCATCCCGCAGGCTAGTCGAGTAAAAACACGTGCGAGAGGATGCATCCCGCAGGCTAGTCGAGCAAAAACACGTGCGAGGTTTTGTGGGATGCGCATGCGCAGGTTTTGTGGGATGCGCATGCGCAGGTATTTTGGGATGCGCATGCGCAGGTTATGTGGGATGCGCATGCGCAGGTTTTTTGGGATGCGCATGGCTAGTCGAGCAAAAACACGTGCGAGAGGATGCATCCCGCAGGGTAGTCGAGTAAAAACACGTGCGAGAGGATGCATCCCGCAGGCTAGTTGAGTAAAAACACGTGCGAGAGGATGCATCCCGCAGGCTAGTCGAGTAAAAACACGTGCGAGGTTTTGTGGGATGCGCATGCGCAGGTTTTGTGGGATGCGCATGCGCAGGATTTTTGGGATGCGCATGGCTAGTCGAGCAAAAACACGTGCGAGAGGATGCATCCCGCAGGCTAGTCGAGTAAAAACACGTGCGAGCTTTTGTGGGATGCGCATGCGCAGGTTTTGTGGGATGCGCATGCGCAGGTTTTTTGGGATGCGCATGGCTAGTCGAGCAAAAACACGTGTGAGGTTTTGTGGGATGCGCATGCGCAGGTTTTGTGGGATGCGCATGCGCAGGTTTTTTGGGATGCGCATGGCTAGTCGAGCAAAAACACGTGCGAGAGGATGCATCCCGCAGGCTAGTCGAGCAAAAACACGTGCAAGAGGATGCATCCCGCAGGCTAGTCGAGTAAAAACACGTGCGAGGTTTTGTGGGATGCGCATGCGCAGGTATTTTGGGATGCGCATGGCTAGTCGAGCAAAAACACGTGCGAGAGGATGCATCCCGCAGGCTAGTCGAGCAAAAACACGTGCGAGAGGATGCATCCCGCAGGCTAGTCGAGTAAAAACACGTGCGAGGTTTTGTGGGATGCGCATGCGCAGGTTTTGTGGGATGCGCATGCGCAGGTTTTGTGGGATGCGCATGCGCAGGTTTTTTGGGATGCGCATGCCTAGTCGAGTAAAAACACGTGCGAGAGGATGCATCCCGCAGGCTAGTCGAGTAAAAACACGTGCGAGAGGATGCATCCCGCAGGCTAGTCGAGTAAAAACACGTGCGAGAGGATGCATCCCGCAGGCTAGTCGAGTAAAAACACGTGCGAGGTTTTGTGGGATGCGCATGCGCAGGTTTTGTGGGATGCGCATGCGCAGGTTTTTTGGGATGCGCATGGCTAGTCGAGCAAAAACACGTGCGAGAGGATGCATCCCGCAGGGTAGTCGAGTAAAAACACGTGCGAGAGGATGCATCCCGCAGGCTAGTCGAGTAAAAACACGTGCGAGAGGATGCATCCCGCAGGCTAGTCGAGTAAAAACACGTGCGAGGTTTTGTGGGATGCGTATGCGCAGGTTTTTTGGGATGCGCATGGCTAGTCGAGCAAAAACACGTGCGAGAGGATGCATCCCGCAGGCTAGTCGAGCAAAAACACGTGCGAGAGGATGCATCCCGCAGGCTAGTCGAGCAAAAACACGTGCGAGAGGATGCATCCCGCAGGCTAGTCGAGTAAAAACACGTGCGAGAGGATGCATCCCGCAGGCTAGTCGAGTAAAAACACGTGCGAGAGGATGCATCCCGCAGGCTAGTCGAGTAAAAACACGTGCGAGGTTTTGTGGGATGCGCATGCGCAGGTTTTGTGGGATGCGCATGCGCAGGTATTTTGGGATGCGCATGCGCAGGTTATGTGGGATGCGCATGCGCAGGTTTTTTGGGATGCGCATGGCTAGTCGAGCAAAAACACGTGCGAGAGGATGCATCCCGCAGGGTAGTCGAGTAAAAACACGTGCGAGAGGATGCATCCCGCAGGCTAGTTGAGTAAAAACACGTGCGAGAGGATGCATCCCGCAGGCTAGTCGAGTAAAAACACGTGCGAGGTTTTGTGGGATGCGCATGCGCAGGTTTTGTGGGATGCGCATGCGCAGGTATTTTGGGATGCGCATGCGCAGGTTATGTGGGATGCGCATGCGCAGGTTTTTTGGGATGCGCATGGCTAGTCGAGCAAAAACACGTGCGAGAGGATGCATCCCGCAGGGTAGTCGAGTAAAAACACGTGCGAGAGGATGCATCCCGCAGGCTAGTTGAGTAAAAACACGTGCGAGAGGATGCATCCCGCAGGCTAGTCGAGTAAAAACACGTGCGAGGTTTTGTGGGATGCGCATGCGCAGGTTTTGTGGGATGCGCATGCGCAGGATTTTTGGGATGCGCATGGCTAGTCGAGCAAAAACACGTGCGAGAGGATGCATCCCGCAGGCTAGTCGAGTAAAAACACGTGCGAGGTTTTGTGGGATGCGCATGCGCAGGTTTTTTGGGATGCGCATGGCTAGTCGAGCAAAAACACGTGCGAGAGGATGCATCCCGCAGGCTAGTCGAGCAAAAACACGTGCGAGAGGATGCATCCCGCAGGCTAGTCGAGCAAAAACACGTGCGAGAGGATGCATCCCGCAGGCTAGTCGAGTAAAAACACGTGCGAGAGGATGCATCCCGCAGGCTAGTCGAGTAAAAACACGTGCGAGAGGATGCATCCCGCAGGCTAGTCGAGCAAAAACACGTGCGAGGTTTTGTGGGATGCGCATGCGCAGGTTTTGTGGGATGCGCATGCGCAGGTATTTTGGGATGCGCATGCGCAGGTTATGTGGGATGCGCATGCGCAGGTTTTTTGGGATGCGCATGGCTAGTCGAGCAAAAACACGTGCGAGAGGATGCATCCCGCAGGGTAGTCGAGTAAAAACACGTGCGAGAGGATGCATCCCGCAGGCTAGTTGAGTAAAAACACGTGCGAGAGGATGCATCCCGCAGGCTAGTCGAGTAAAAACACGTGCGAGGTTTTGTGGGATGCGCATGCGCAGGTTTTGTGGGATGCGCATGCGCAGGATTTTTGGGATGCGCATGGCTAGTCGAGCAAAAACACGTGCGAGAGGATGCATCCCGCAGGCTAGTCGAGTAAAAACACGTGCGAGCTTTTGTGGGATGCGCATGCGCAGGTTTTGTGGGATGCGCATGCGCAGGTTTTTTGGGATGCGCATGGCTAGTCGAGCAAAAACACGTGTGAGGTTTTGTGGGATGCGCATGCGCAGGTTTTGTGGGATGCGCATGCGCAGGTTTTTTGGGATGCGCATGGCTAGTCGAGCAAAAACACGTGCGAGAGGATGCATCCCGCAGGCTAGTCGAGCAAAAACACGTGCAAGAGGATGCATCCCGCAGGCTAGTCGAGTAAAAACACGTGCGAGGTTTTGTGGGATGCGCATGCGCAGGTTTTTTGGGATGCGCATGGCTAGTCGAGCAAAAACACGTGCGAGAGGATGCATCCCGCAGGCTAGTCGAGCAAAAACACGTGCGAGAGGATGCATCCCGCAGGCTAGTCGAGTAAAAACACGTGCGAGGTTTTGTGGGATGCGCATGCGCAGGTTTTGTGGGATGCGCATGCGCAGGTTTTTTGGGATGCGCATGCCTAGTCGAGTAAAAACACGTGCGAGAGGATGCATCCCGCAGGCTAGTCGAGTAAAAACACGTGCGAGAGGATGCATCCCGCAGGCTAGTCGAGTAAAAACACGTGCGAGAGGATGCATCCCGCAGGCTAGTCGAGCAAAAACACGTGCGAGGTTTTGTGGGATGCGCATGCGCAGGTTTTGTGGGATGCGCATGCGCAGGTATTTTGGGATGCGCATGCGCAGGTTATGTGGGATGCGCATGCGCAGGTTTTTTGGGATGCGCATGGCTAGTCGAGCAAAAACACGTGCGAGAGGATGCATCCCGCAGGGTAGTCGAGTAAAAACACGTGCGAGACGATGCATCCCGCAGGCTAGTTGAGTAAAAACACGTGCGAGAGGATGCATCCCGCAGGCTAGTCGAGTAAAAACACGTGCGAGGTTTTGTGGGATGCGCATGCGCAGGATTTTTGGGATGCGCATGGCTAGTCGAGCAAAAACACGTGCGAGAGGATGCATCCCGCAGGCTAGTCGAGTAAAAACACGTGCGAGCTTTTGTGGGATGCGCATGCGCAGGTTTTGTGGGATGCGCATGCGCAGGTTTTTTGGGATGCGCATGGCTAGTCGAGCAAAAACACGTGTGAGGTTTTGTGGGATGCGCATGCGCAGGTTTTGTGGGATGCGCATGCGCAGGTTTTTTGGGATGCGCATGGCTAGTCGAGCAAAAACACGTGCGAGAGGATGCATCCCGCAGGCTAGTCGAGCAAAAACACGTGCAAGAGGATGCATCCCGCAGGCTAGTCGAGTAAAAACACGTGCGAGGTTTTGTGGGATGCGCATGCGCAGGTTTTTTGGGATGCGCATGGCTAGTCGAGCAAAAACACGTGCGAGAGGATGCATCCCGCAGGCTAGTCGAGCAAAAACACGTGCGAGAGGATGCATCCCGCAGGCTAGTCGAGTAAAAACACGTGCGAGGTTTTGTGGGATGCGCATGCGCAGGTTTTGTGGGATGCGCATGCGCAGGATTTTTGGGATGCGCATGGCTAGTCGAGCAAAAACACGTGCGAGAGGATGCATCCCGCAGGCTAGTCGAGTAAAAACACGTGCGAGGTTTTGTGGGATGCGCATGCGCAGGTTTTTTGGGATGCGCATGGCTAGTCGAGCAAAAACACGTGCGAGAGGATGCATCCCGCAGGCTAGTCGAGCAAAAACACGTGCGAGAGGATGCATCCCGCAGGCTAGTCGAGCAAAAACACGTGCGAGAGGATGCATCCCGCAGGCTAGTCGAGTAAAAACACGTGCGAGAGGATGCATCCCGCAGGCTAGTCGAGTAAAAACACTTGCGAGAGGATGCATCCCGCAGGCTAGTCGAGCAAAAACACGTGCGAGGTTTTGTGGGATGCGCATGCGCAGGTTTTGTGGGATGCGCATGCGCAGGTATTTTGGGATGCGCATGCGCAGGTTATGTGGGATGCGCATGCGCAGGTTTTTTGGGATGCGCATGGCTAGTCGAGCAAAAACACGTGCGAGAGGATGCATCCCGCAGGGTAGTCGAGTAAAAACACGTGCGAGAGGATGCATCCCGCAGGCTAGTTGAGTAAAAACACGTGCGAGAGGATGCATCCCGCAGGCTAGTCGAGTAAAAACACGTGCGAGGTTTTGTGGGATGCGCATGCGCAGGTTTTGTGGGATGCGCATGCGCAGGATTTTTGGGATGCGCATGGCTAGTCGAGCAAAAACACGTGCGAGAGGATGCATCCCGCAGGCTAGTCGAGTAAAAACACGTGCGAGCTTTTGTGGGATGCGCATGCGCAGGTTTTGTGGGATGCGCATGCGCAGGTTTTTTGGGATGCGCATGGCTAGTCGAGCAAAAACACGTGTGAGGTTTTGTGGGATGCGCATGCGCAGGTTTTGTGGGATGCGCATGCGCAGGTTTTTTGGGATGCGCATGGCTAGTCGAGCAAAAACACGTGCGAGAGGATGCATCCCGCAGGCTAGTCGAGCAAAAACACGTGCAAGAGGATGCATCCCGCAGGCTAGTCGAGTAAAAACACGTGCGAGGTTTTGTGGGATGCGCATGCGCAGGTTTTTTGGGATGCGCATGGCTAGTCGAGCAAAAACACGTGCGAGAGGATGCATCCCGCAGGCTAGTCGAGCAAAAACACGTGCGAGAGGATGCATCCCGCAGGCTAGTCGAGTAAAAACACGTGCGAGGTTTTGTGGGATGCGCATGCGCAGGTTTTGTGGGATGCGCATGCGCAGGTTTTGTGGGATGCGCATGCGCAGGTTTTTTGGGATGCGCATGCCTAGTCGAGTAAAAACACGTGCGAGAGGATGCATCCCGCAGGCTAGTCGAGTAAAAACACGTGCGAGAGGATGCATCCCGCAGGCTAGTCGAGTAAAAACACGTGCGAGGTTTTGTGGGATGCGCATGCGCAGGTTTTGTGGGATGCGCATGCGCAGGTTTTTTGGGATGCGCATGGCTAGTCGAGCAAAAACACGTGCGAGAGGATGCATCCCGCAGGGTAGTCGAGTAAAAACACGTGCGAGAGGATGCATCCCGCAGGCTAGTCGAGTAAAAACACGTGCGAGAGGATGCATCCCGCAGGCTAGTCGAGTAAAAACACGTGCGAGGTTTTGTGGGATGCGCATGCGCAGGTTTTTTGGGATGCGCATGGCTAGTCGAGCAAAAACACGTGCGAGAGGATGCATCCCGCAGGCTAGTCGAGCAAAAACACGTGCGAGAGGATGCATCCCGCAGGCTAGTCGAGCAAAAACACGTGCGAGAGGATGCATCCCGCAGGCTAGTCGAGTAAAAACACGTGCGAGAGGATGCATCCCGCAGGCTAGTCGAGTAAAAACACGTGCGAGAGGATGCATCCCGCAGGCTAGTCGAGTAAAAACACGTGCGAGGTTTTGTGGGATGCGCATGCGCAGGTTTTGTGGGATGCGCATGCGCAGGTATTTTGGGATGCGCATGCGCAGGTTATGTGGGATGCGCATGCGCAGGTTTTTTGGGATGCGCATGGCTAGTCGAGCAAAAACACGTGCGAGAGGATGCATCCCGCAGGGTAGTCGAGTAAAAACACGTGCGAGAGGATGCATCCCGCAGGCTAGTTGAGTAAAAACACGTGCGAGAGGATGCATCCCGCAGGCTAGTCGAGTAAAAACACGTGCGAGGTTTTGTGGGATGCGCATGCGCAGGTTTTGTGGGATGCGCATGCGCAGGATTTTTGAGATGCGCATGGCTAGTCGAGCAAAAACACGTGCGAGAGGATGCATCCCGCAGGCTAGTCGAGTAAAAACACGTGCGAGGTTTTGTGGGATGCGCATGCGCAGGTTTTTTGGGATGCGCATGGCTAGTCGAGCAAAAACACGTGCGAGAGGATGCATCCCGCAGGCTAGTCGAGCAAAAACACGTGCGAGAGGATGCATCCCGCAGGCTAGTCGAGTAAAAACACGTGCGAGGTTTTGTGGGATGCGCATGCGCAGGTTTTGTGGGATGCGCATGCGCAGGTTTTTTGGGATGCGCATGCGCAGGTTTTTTGGGATGCGCATGGCTAGTCGAGCAAAAACACGTGCGAGAGGATGCATCCCGCAGGCTAGTCGAGCAAAAACACGTGCAAGAGGATGCATCCCGCAGGCTAGTCGAGTAAAAACACGTGCGAGGTTTTGTGGGATGCGCATGCGCAGGTTTTTTGGGATGCGCATGGCTAGTCGAGCAAAAACACGTGCGAGAGGATGCATCCCGCAGGCTAGTCGAGCAAAAACACGTGCGAGAGGATGCATCCCGCAGGCTAGTCGAGTAAAAACACGTGCGAGGTTTTGTGGGATGCGCATGCGCAGGTTTTGTGGGATGCGCATGCGCAGGTTTTGTGGGATGCGCATGCGCAGGTTTTTTGGGATGCGCATGCCTAGTCGAGTAAAAACACGTGCGAGAGGATGCATCCCGCAGGCTAGTCGAGTAAAAACACGTGCGAGAGGATGCATCCCGCAGGCTAGTCGAGTAAAAACACGTGCGAGGTTTTGTGGGATGCGCATGCGCAGGTTTTGTGGGATGCGCATGCGCAGGTTTTTTGGGATGCGCATGGCTAGTCGAGCAAAAACACGTGCGAGAGGATGCATCCCGCAGGGTAGTCGAGTAAAAACACGTGCGAGAGGATGCATCCCGCAGGCTAGTCGAGTAAAAACACGTGCGAGAGGATGCATCCCGCAGGCTAGTCGAGTAAAAACACGTGCGAGGTTTTGTGGGATGCGCATGCGCAGGTTTTTTGGGATGCGCATGGCTAGTCGAGCAAAAACACGTGCGAGAGGATGCATCCCGCAGGCTAGTCGAGCAAAAACACGTGCGAGAGGATGCATCCCGCAGGCTAGTCGAGCAAAAACACGTGCGAGAGGATGCATCCCGCAGGCTAGTCGAGTAAAAACACGTGCGAGAGGATGCATCCCGCAGGCTAGTCGAGTAAAAACACGTGCGAGAGGATGCATCCCGCAGGCTAGTCGAGTAAAAACACGTGCGAGGTTTTGTGGGATGCGCATGCGCAGGTTTTGTGGGATGCGCATGCGCAGGTATTTTGGGATGCGCATGCGCAGGTTATGTGGGATGCGCATGCGCAGGTTTTTTGGGATGCGCATGGCTAGTCGAGCAAAAACACGTGCGAGAGGATGCATCCCGCAGGGTAGTCGAGTAAAAACACGTGCGAGAGGATGCATCCCGCAGGCTAGTTGAGTAAAAACACGTGCGAGAGGATGCATCCCGCAGGCTAGTCGAGTAAAAACACGTGCGAGGTTTTGTGGGATGCGCATGCGCAGGTTTTGTGGGATGCGCATGCGCAGGATTTTTGAGATGCGCATGGCTAGTCGAGCAAAAACACGTGCGAGAGGATGCATCCCGCAGGCTAGTCGAGTAAAAACACGTGCGAGGTTTTGTGGGATGCGCATGCGCAGGTTTTTTGGGATGCGCATGGCTAGTCGAGCAAAAACACGTGCGAGAGGATGCATCCCGCAGGCTAGTCGAGCAAAAACACGTGCGAGAGGATGCATCCCGCAGGCTAGTCGAGTAAAAACACGTGCGAGGTTTTGTGGGATGCGCATGCGCAGGTTTTGTGGGATGCGCATGCGCAGGTTTTTTGGGATGCGCATGCGCAGGTTTTTTGGGATGCGCATGCCTAGTCGAGTAAAAACACGTGCGAGAGGATGCATCCCGCAGGCTAGTCGAGTAAAAACACGTGCGAGAGGATGCATCCCGCAGGCTAGTCGAGTAAAAACACGTGCGAGGTTTTGTGGGATGCGCATGCGCAGGTTTTGTGGGATGCGCATGCGCAGGTTTTTTGGGATGCGCATGGCTAGTCGAGCAAAAACACGTGCGAGAGGATGCATCCCGCAGGCTAGTCGAGCAAAAACACGTGCGAGAGGATGCATCCCGCAGGCTAGTCGAGTAAAAACACGTGCGAGGTTTTGTGGGATGCGCATGCGCAGGTTTTTTGGGATGCGCATGGCTAGTCGAGCAAAAACACGTGCGAGAGGATGCATCCCGCAGGCTAGTCGAGCAAAAACACGTGCGAGAGGATGCATCCCGCAGGCTAGTCGAGCAAAAACACGTGCGAGAGGATGCATCCCGCAGGCTAGTCGAGTAAAAACACGTGCGAGGTTTTGTGGGATGCGCATGCGCAGGTTTTTTGGGATGCGCATGGCTAGTCGAGCAAAAACACGTGCGAGAGGATGCATCCCGCAGGCTAGTCGAGCAAAAACACGTGCGAGAGGATGCATCCCGCAGGCTAGTCGAGTAAAAACACGTGCGAGGTTTTGTGGGATGCGCATGCGCAGGTTTTGTGGGAGGCGCATGCGCAGGTTTTTTGGGATGCGCATGCGCAGGTTTTTTGGGATGTGCATGGCTAGTCGAGGAAAAACACGTTCGAGAGGATGCATCCCGCAGGCTAGTCGAGTAAAAACACGTGCGAGGTTTTGTGGGATGCGCATGCGCTGGTTTTGTGGGATGCGCATGCGCAGGTTTTTTGGGAGGCGCATGGCTAGTCGAGCAAAAACACGTGCGAGAGGATGCATCCCGCAGGGTAGTCGAGTAAAAACACGTGCGAGGTTTTGTGGGATGCGCATGCGCAGGTTTTTTGGGATGCGCATGCGCAGGTTTTTTGGGATGCGCATGCGCAGGTTTTTTGGGATGCGCATGGCTAGTCGAGCAAAAACACGTGCGAGAGGATGCATCCCGCAGGCTAGTCGAGCAAAAACACGTGCGAGAGGATGCATCCCGCAGGCTAGTCGAGTAAAAACACGTGCGAGGTTTTGTGGGATGCGCATGCGCAGGTTTTTTGGGATGCGCATGGCTAGTCGAGCAAAAACACGTGCGAGAGGATGCATCCCGCAGGCTAGTCGAGCAAAAACACGTGCGAGAGGATGCATCCCGCAGGCTAGTCGAGTAAAAACACGTGCGAGGTTTTGTGGGATGCGCATGCGCAGGTTTTGTGGGAGGCGCATGCGCAGGTTTTTTGGGATGCGCATGCGCAGGTTTTTTGGGATGTGCATGGCTAGTCGAGGAAAAACACGTTCGAGAGGATGCATCCCGCAGGCTAGTCGAGTAAAAACACGTGCGAGGTTTTGTGGGATGCGCATGCGCAGGTTTTGTGGGATGCGCATGCGCAGGTTTTTTGGGAGGCGCATGGCTAGTCGAGCAAAAACACGTGCGAGAGGATGCATCCCGCAGGGTAGTCGAGTAAAAACACGTGCGAGGTTTTGTGGGATGCGCATGCGCAGGTTTTTTGGGATGCGCATGCGCAGGTTTTTTGGGATGCGCATGGCTAGTCGAGCAAAAACACGTGCGAGAGGATGCATCCCGCAGGCTAGTCAAGTAAAAACACGTGCGAGAGGATGCATCCTGCAGGCTAGTCGAGTAAAAACACGTGCGAGAGGATGCATCCCGCAGGCTAGTCGAGTAAAAACACGTGCGAGGTTTTGTGGGATGCGCATGCGCAGGTTTTTTGGGATGCGCATGGCTAGTCGAGCAAAAACACGTGCGAGAGGATGCATCCCGCAGGCTAGTCGAGCAAAAACACGTGCGAGAGGATGCATCCCGCAGGCTAGTCGAGTAAAAACACGTGCGAGGTTTTGTGGGATGCGCATGCGCAGGTTTTGTGGGATGCGCATGCGCAGGATTTTTGGGATGCGCATGGCTAGTCGAGCAAAAACACGTGCGAGAGGATGCATCCCGCAGGCTAGTCGAGTAAAAACACGTGCGAGCTTTTGTGGGATGCGCATGCGCAGGTTTTGTGGGATGCGCATGCGCAGGTTTTTTGGGATGCGCATGGCTAGTCGAGCAAAAACACGTGTGAGGTTTTGTGGGATGCGCATGCGAAGGTTTTGTGGGATGCGCATGCGCAGGTTTTTTGGGATGCGCATGGCTAGTCGAGCAAAAACACGTGCGAGAGGATGCATCCCGCAGGCTAGTCGAGCAAAAACACGTGCAAGAGGATGCATCCCGCAGGCTAGTCGAGTAAAAACACGTGCGAGGTTTTGTGGGATGCGCATGCGCAGGTTTTTTGGGATGCGCATGGCTAGTCGAGCAAAAACACGTGCGAGAGGATGCATCCCGCAGGCTAGTCGAGCAAAAACACGTGCGAGAGGATGCATCCCGCAGGCTAGTCGAGTAAAAACACGTGCGAGGTTTTGTGGGATGCGCATGCGCAGGTTTTGTGGGATGCGCATGCGCAGGTTTTTTGGGATGCGCATGCGCAGGTTTTTTGGGATGCGCATGCCTAGTCGAGTAAAAACACGTGCGAGAGGATGCATCCCGCAGGCTAGTCGAGCAAAAACACGTGCGAGAGGATGCATCCCGCTGGCTAGTCGAGCAAAAACACGTGCGAGAGGATGCATCCCGCAGGCTAGTCGAGTAAAAACACGTGCGAGAGGATGCATCCCGCAGGCTAGTCGAGTAAAAACACGTGCGAGAGGATGCATCCCGCAGGCTAGTCGAGTAAAAACACGTGCGAGGTTTTGTGGGATGCGCATGCGCAGGTTTTGTGGGATGCGCATGCGCAGGTATTTTGGGATGCGCATGCGCAGGTTATGTGGGATGCGCATGCGCAGGTTTTTTGGGATGCGCATGGCTAGTCGAGCAAAAACACGTGCGAGAGGATGCATCCCGCAGGCTAGTCGAGTAAAAACACGTGCGAGGTTTTGTGGGTTGCGCATGCGCAGGTTTTTTGGGATGCGCATGGCTAGTCGAGCAAAAACACGTGCGAGAGGATGCATCCCGCAGGCTAGTCGAGCAAAAACACGTGCGAGAGGATGCATCCCGCAGGCTAGTCGAGTAAAAACACGTGCGAGGTTTTGTGGGATGCGCATGCGCAGGTTTTGTGGGATGCGCATGCGCAGGTTTTGTGGGATGCGCATGCGCAGGTTTTTTGGGATGCGCATGCCTAGTCGAGTAAAAACACGTGCGAGAGGATGCATCCCGCAGGCTAGTCGAGTAAAAACACGTGCGAGAGGATGCATCCCGCAGGCTAGTCGAGTAAAAACACGTGCGAGGTTTTGTGGGATGCGCATGCGCAGGTTTTGTGGGATGCGCATGCGCAGGTTTTTTGGGATGCGCATGGCTAGTCGAGCAAAAACACGTGCGAGAGGATGCATCCCGCAGGGTAGTCGAGTAAAAACACGTGCGAGAGGATGCATCCCGCAGGCTAGTCGAGTAAAAACACGTGCGAGAGGATGCATCCCGCAGGCTAGTCGAGTAAAAACACGTGCGAGGTTTTGTGGGATGCGCATGCGCAGGTTTTTTGGGATGCGCATGGCTAGTCGAGCAAAAACACGTGCGAGAGGATGCATCCCGCAGGCTAGTCGAGCAAAAACACGTGCGAGAGGATGCATCCCGCAGGCTAGTCGAGTAAAAACACGTGCGAGAGGATGCATCCCGCAGGCTAGTCGAGTAAAAACACGTGCGAGGTTTTGTGGGATGCGCATGCGCAGGTTTTGTGGGATGCGCATGCGCAGGTATTTTGGGATGCGCATGCGCAGGTTATGTGGGATGCGCATGCGCAGGTTTTTTGGGATGCGCATGGCTAGTCGAGCAAAAACACGTGCGAGAGGATGCATCCCGCAGGGTAGTCGAGTAAAAACACGTGCGAGAGGATGCATCCCGCAGGCTAGTTGAGTAAAAACACGTGCGAGAGGATGCATCCCGCAGGCTAGTCGAGTAAAAACACGTGCGAGGTTTTGTGGGATGCGCATGCGCAGGTTTTGTGGGATGCGCATGCGCAGGATTTTTGGGATGCGCATGGCTAGTCGAGCAAAAACACGTGCGAGAGGATGCATCCCGCAGGCTAGTCGAGTAAAAACACGTGCGAGCTTTTGTGGGATGCGCATGCGCAGGTTTTGTGGGATGCGCATGCGCAGGTTTTTTGGGATGCGCATGGCTAGTCGAGCAAAAACACGTGTGAGGTTTTGTGGGATGCGCATGCGCAGGTTTTGTGGGATGCGCATGCGCAGGTTTTTTGGGATGCGCATGGCTAGTCGAGCAAAAACACGTGCGAGAGGATGCATCCCGCAGGCTAGTCGAGCAAAAACACGTGCAAGAGGATGCATCCCGCAGGCTAGTCGAGTAAAAACACGTGCGAGGTTTTGTGGGATGCGCATGCGCAGGTTTTTTGGGATGCGCATGGCTAGTCGAGCAAAAACACGTGCGAGAGGATGCATCCCGCAGGCTAGTCGAGCAAAAACACGTGCGAGAGGATGCATCCCGCAGGCTAGTCGAGTAAAAACACGTGCGAGGTTTTGTGGGATGCGCATGCGCAGGTTTTGTGGGATGCGCATGCGCAGGTTTTGTGGGATGCGCATGCGCAGGTTTTTTGGGATGCGCATGCGCAGGTTTTTTGGGATGCGCATGCCTAGTCGAGTAAAAACACGTGCGAGAGGATGCATCCCGCAGGCTAGTCGAGTAAAAACACGTGCGAGAGGATGCATCCCGCAGGCTAGTCGAGTAAAAACACGTGCGAGGTTTTGTGGGATGCGCATGCGCAGGTTTTGTGGGATGCGCATGCGCAGGTTTTTTGGGATGCGCATGGCTAGTCGAGCAAAAACACGTGCGAGAGGATGCATCCCGCAGGCTAGTCGAGTAAAAACACGTGCGAGGTTTTGTGGGATGCGCATGCGCAGGTTTTGTGGGATGCGCATGCGCAGGTTTTGTGGGATGCGCATGCGCAGGTTTTTTGGGATGCGCATGCGCAGGTTTTTTGGGATGCGCATGCCTAGTCGAGTAAAAACACGTGCGAGAGGATGCATCCCGCAGGCTAGTCGAGTAAAAACACGTGCGAGGTTTTGTGGGATGCGCATGCGCAGGTTTTGTGGGATGCGCATGCGCAGGTTTTTTGGGATGCGCATGGCTAGTCGAGCAAAAACACGTGCGAGAGGATGCATCCCGCAGGCTAGTCGAGTAAAAACACGTGCGAGGTTTTGTGGGATGCGCATGCGCAGGTTTTGTGGGAGGCGCATGCGCAGGTTTTTTGGGATGCGCATGCGCAGGTTTTTTGGGCTGTGCATGGCTAGTCGAGGAAAAACACGTGCGAGAGGATGCATCCCGCAGGCTAGTCGAGTAAAAACACGTGCGAGGTTTTGTGGGATGCGCATGCGCAGGTTTTGTGGGATGCGCATGCGCAGGTTTTGTGGGATGCGCATGCGCAGGTTTTTTGGGATGCGCATGCGCAGGTTTTTTGGGATGCGCATGCCTAGTCGAGTAAAAACACGTGCGAGAGGATGCATCCCGCAGGCTAGTCGAGTAAAAACACGTGCGAGGTTTTGTGGGATGCGCATGCGCAGGTTTTGTGGGATGCGCATGCGCAGGTTTTTTGGGATGCGCATGGCTAGTCGAGCAAAAACACGTGCGAGAGGATGCATCCCGCAGGCTAGTCGAGTAAAAAGACGTGCGAGAGGATGCATCCCGCAGGCTAGTCGAGTAAAAACACGTGCGAGGTTTTGTGGGATGCGCATGCGCAGGTTTTGTGGGATGCGCATGCGCAGGTTTTTTGGGAGGCGCATGGCTAGTCGAGCAAAAACACGTGCGAGAGGATGCATCCCGCAGGGTAGTCGAGTAAAAACACGTGCGAGGTTTTGTGGGATGCGCATGCGCAGGTTTTTTGGGATGCGCATGCGCAGGTTTTTTGGGATGCGCATGGCTAATCGAGCAAAAACACGTGCGAGAGGATGCATCCCGCAGGCTAGTCAAGTAAAAACACGTGCGAGAGGATGCATCCTGCAGGCTAGTCGAGTAAAAACACGTGCGAGAGGATGCATCCCGCAGGCTAGTCGAGTAAAAACACGTGCGAGGTTTTGTGGGATGCGCATGCGCAGGTTTTTTGGGATGCGCATGGCTAGTCGAGCAAAAACACGTGCGAGAGGATGCATCCCGCAGGCTAGTCGAGCAAAAACACGTGCGAGAGGATGCATCCCGCAGGCTAGTCGAGCAAAAACACGTGCGAGAGGATGCATCCCGCAGGCTAGTCGAGTAAAAACACGTGCGAGAGGATGCATCCCGCAGGCTAGTCGAGTAAAAACACGTGCGAGAGGATGCATCCCGCAGGCTAGTCGAGTAAAAACACGTGCGAGGTTTTGTGGGATGCGCATGCGCAGGTTTTTTGGGATGCGCATGCGCAGGTTTTTTGGGATGCGCATGGCTAGTCGAGCAAAAACACGTGCGAGAGGATGCATCCCGCAGGGTAGTCGAGTAAAAACACGTGCGAGAGGATGCATCCCGCAGGCTAGTTGAGTAAAAACACGTGCGAGAGGATGCATCCCGCAGGCTAGTCGAGTAAAAAGATGTGCGAGAGGATGCATCCTGCAGGCTAGTCGAGTAAAAACACGTGCGAGAGGATGCATCCCGCAGGCTAGTCGAGTAAAAACACGTGCGAGGTTTTGTGGGATGCGCATGCGCAGGTTTTTTGGGATGCGCATGCGCAGGTTTTTTGGGATGCGCATGGCTAGTCGAGCAAAAACACGTGCGAGAGGATGCATCCCGCAGGCTAGTCAAGTAAAAACACGTGCGAGAGGATGCATCCTGCAGGCTAGTCGAGTAAAAACACGTGCGAGAGGATGCATCCCGCAGGCTAGTCGAGTAAAAACACGTGCGAGGTTTTGTGGGATGCGCATGCGCAGGTTTTGTGGGATGCGCATGCGCAGGTATTTTGGGATGCGCATGCGCAGGTTATGTGGGATGCGCATGCGCAGGTTTTTTGGGATGCGCATGGCTAGTCGAGCAAAAACACGTGCGAGAGGATGCATCCCGCAGGGTAGTCGAGTAAAAACACGTGCGAGAGGATGCATCCCGCAGGCTAGTTGAGTAAAAACACGTGCGAGAGGATGCATCCCGCAGGCTAGTCGAGTAAAAACACGTGCGAGGTTTTGTGGGATGCGCATGCGCAGGTTTTGTGGGATACGCATGCGCAGGATTTTTGGGATGCGCATGGCTAGTCGAGCAAAAACACGTGCGAGAGGATGCATCCCGCAGGCTAGTCGAGTAAAAACACGTGCGAGGTTTTGTGGGATGCGCATGCGCAGGTTTTGTGGGAGGCGCATGCGCAGGTTTTTTGGGATGCGCATGCGCAGGTTTTTTGGGCTGTGCATGGCTAGTCGAGGAAAAACACGTGCGAGAGGATGCATCCCGCAGGCTAGTCGAGTAAAAACACGTGCGAGGTTTTGTGGGATGCGCATGCGCAGGTTTTGTGGGATGCGCATGCGCAGGTTTTGTGGGATGCGCATGCGCAGGTTTTTTGGGATGCGCATGCCTAGTCGAGTAAAAACACGTGCGAGAGGATGCATCCCGCAGGCTAGTCGAGTAAAAACACGTGCGAGGTTTTGTGGGATGCGCATGCGCAGGTTTTGTGGGAGGCGCATGCGCAGGTTTTTTGGGATGCGCATGCGCAGGTTTTTTGGGCTGTGCATGGCTAGTCGAGGAAAAACACGTGCGAGAGGATGCATCCCGCAGGCTAGTCGAGTAAAAACACGTGCGAGGTTTTGTGGGATGCGCATGCGCAGGTTTTGTGGGATGCGCATGCGCAGGTTTTGTGGGATGCGCATGCGCAGGTTTTTTGGGATGCGCATGCGCAGGTTTTTTGGGATGCGCATGCCTAGTCGAGTAAAAACACGTGCGAGAGGATGCATCCCGCAGGCTAGTCGAGTAAAAACACGTGCGAGGTTTTGTGGGATGCGCATGCGCAGGTTTTGTGGGATGCGCATGCGCAGGTTTTTTGGGATGCGCATGGCTAGTCGAGCAAAAACACGTGCGAGAGGATGCATCCCGCAGGCTAGTCGAGTAAAAAGACGTGCGAGAGGATGCATCCCGCAGGCTAGTCGAGTAAAAACACGTGCGAGGTTTTGTGGGATGCGCATGCGCAGGTTTTGTGGGATGCGCATGCGCAGGTTTTTTGGGAGGCGCATGGCTAGTCGAGCAAAAACACGTGCGAGAGGATGCATCCCGCAGGGTAGTCGAGTAAAAACACGTGCGAGGTTTTGTGGGATGCGCATGCGCAGGTTTTTTGGGATGCGCATGCGCAGGTTTTTTGGGATGCGCATGCGCAGGTTTTTTGGGATGCGCATGGCTAATCGAGCAAAAACACGTGCGAGAGGATGCATCCCGCAGGCTAGTCAAGTAAAAACACGTGCGAGAGGATGCATCCTGCAGGCTAGTCGAGTAAAAACACGTGCGAGAGGATGCATCCCGCAGGCTAGTCGAGTAAAAACACGTGCGAGGTTTTGTGGGATGCGCATGCGCAGGTTTTTTGGGATGCGCATGGCTAGTCGAGCAAAAACACGTGCGAGAGGATGCATCCCGCAGGCTAGTCGAGCAAAAACACGTGCGAGAGGATGCATCCCGCAGGCTAGTCGAGCAAAAACACGTGCGAGAGGATGCATCCCGCAGGCTAGTCGAGTAAAAACACGTGCGAGAGGATGCATCCCGCAGGCTAGTCGAGTAAAAACACGTGCGAGAGGATGCATCCCGCAGGCTAGTCGAGTAAAAACACGTGCGAGGTTTTGTGGGATGCGCATGCGCAGGTTTTTTGGGATGCGCATGGCTAGTCGAGCAAAAACACGTGCGAGAGGATGCATCCCGCAGGGTAGTCGAGTAAAAACACGTGCGAGAGGATGCATCCCGCAGGCTAGTTGAGTAAAAACACGTGCGAGAGGATGCATCCCGCAGGCTAGTCGAGTAAAAAGATGTGCGAGAGGATGCATCCTGCAGGCTAGTCGAGTAAAAACACGTGCGAGAGGATGCATCCCGCAGGCTAGTCGAGTAAAAACACGTGCGAGGTTTTGTGGGATGCGCATGCGCAGGTTTTTTGGGATGCGCATGCGCAGGTTTTTTGGGATGCGCATGGCTAGTCGAGCAAAAACACGTGCGAGAGGATGCATCCCGCAGGCTAGTCAAGTAAAAACACGTGCGAGAGGATGCATCCTGCAGGCTAGTCGAGTAAAAACACGTGCGAGAGGATGCATCCCGCAGGCTAGTCGAGTAAAAACACGTGCGAGGTTTTGTGGGATGCGCATGCGCAGGTTTTGTGGGATGCGCATGCGCAGGTATTTTGGGATGCGCATGCGCAGGTTATGTGGGATGCGCATGCGCAGGTTTTTTGGGATGCGCATGGCTAGTCGAGCAAAAACACGTGCGGGAGGATGCATCCCGCAGGGTAGTCGAGTAAAAACACGTGCGAGAGGATGCATCCCGCAGGCTAGTTGAGTAAAAACACGTGCGAGAGGATGCATCCCGCAGGCTAGTCGAGTAAAAACACGTGCGAGGTTTTGTGGGATGCGCATGCGCAGGTTTTGTGGGATACGCATGCGCAGGATTTTTGGGATGCGCATGGCTAGTCGAGCAAAAACACGTGCGAGAGGATGCATCCCGCAGGCTAGTCGAGTAAAAACACGTGCGAGGTTTTGTGGGATGCGCATGCGCAGGTTTTGTGGGAGGCGCATGCGCAGGTTTTTTGGGATGCGCATGCGCAGGTTTTTTGGGCTGTGCATGGCTAGTCGAGGAAAAACACGTGCGAGAGGATGCATCCCGCAGGCTAGTCGAGTAAAAACACGTGCGAGGTTTTGTGGGATGCGCATGCGCAGGTTTTGTGGGATGCGCATGCGCAGGTTTTGTGGGATGCGCATGCGCAGGTTTTTTGGGATGCGCATGCCTAGTCGAGTAAAAACACGTGCGAGAGGATGCATCCCGCAGGCTAGTCGAGTAAAAACACGTGCGAGGTTTTGTGGGATGCGCATGCGCAGGTTTTGTGGGATGCGCATGCGCAGGTTTTTTGGGATGCGCATGGCTAGTCGAGCAAAAACACGTGCGAGAGGATGCATCCCGCAGGCTAGTCGAGTAAAAAGACGTGCGAGAGGATGCATCCCGCAGGCTAGTCGAGTAAAAACACGTGCGAGGTTTTGTGGGATGCGCATGCGCAGGTTTTGTGGGATGCGCATGCGCAGGTTTTTTGGGAGGCGCATGGCTAGTCGAGCAAAAACACGTGCGAGAGGATGCATCCCGCAGGGTAGTCGAGTAAAAACACGTGCGAGGTTTTGTGGGATGCGCATGCGCAGGTTTTTTGGGATGCGCATGCGCAGGTTTTTTGGGATGCGCATGCGCAGGTTTTTTGGGATGCGCATGGCTAGTCGAGCAAAAACACGTGCGAGAGGATGCATCCCGCAGGCTAGTCAAGTAAAAACACGTGCGAGAGGATGCATCCTGCAGGCTAGTCGAGTAAAAACACGTGCGAGAGGATGCATCCCGCAGGCTAGTCGAGTAAAAACACGTGCGAGGTTTTGTGGGATGCGCATGCGCAGGTTTTTTGGGATGCGCATGGCTAGTCGAGCAAAAACACGTGCGAGAGGATGCATCCCGCAGGCTAGTCGAGCAAAAACACGTGCGAGAGGATGCATCCCGCAGGCTAGTCGAGCAAAAACACGTGCGAGAGGATGCATCCCGCAGGCTAGTCGAGTAAAAACACGTGCGAGAGGATGCATCCCGCAGGCTAGTCGAGTAAAAACACGTGCGAGAGGATGCATCCCGCAGGCTAGTCGAGTAAAAACACGTGCGAGGTTTTGTGGGATGCGCATGCGCAGGTTTTTTGGGATGCGCATGCGCAGGTTTTTTGGGATGCGCATGGCTAGTCGAGCAAAAACACGTGCGAGAGGATGCATCCCGCAGGGTAGTCGAGTAAAAACACGTGCGAGAGGATGCATCCCGCAGGCTAGTTGAGTAAAAACACGTGCGAGAGGATGCATCCCGCAGGCTAGTCGAGTAAAAACACGTGCGAGGTTTTGTGGGATGCGCATGCGCAGGTTTTGTGGGATGCGCATGCGCAGGATTTTTGGGATGCGCATGGCTAGTCGAGCAAAAACACGTGCGAGAGGATGCATCCCGCAGGCTAGTCGAGTAAAAACACGTGCGAGCTTTTGTGGGATGCGCATGCGCAGGTTTTGTGGGATGCGCATGCGCAGGTTTTTTGGGATGCGCATGGCTAGTCGAGCAAAAACACGTGTGAGGTTTTGTGGGATGCGCATGCGCAGGTTTTGTGGGATGCGCATGCGCAGGTTTTTTGGGATGCGCATGGCTAGTCGAGCAAAAACACGTGCGAGAGGATGCATCCCGCAGGCTAGTCGAGCAAAAACACGTGCAAGAGGATGCATCCCGCAGGCTAGTCGAGTAAAAACACGTGCGAGGTTTTGTGGGATGCGCATGCGCAGGTTTTTTGGGATGCGCATGGCTAGTCGAGCAAAAACACGTGCGAGAGGATGCATCCCGCAGGCTAGTCGAGCAAAAACACGTGCGAGAGGATGCATCCCGCAGGCTAGTCGAGTAAAAACACGTGCGAGGTTTTGTGGGATGCGCATGCGCAGGTTTTGTGGGATGCGCATGCGCAGGTTTTTTGGGATGCGCATGCGCAGGTTTTTTGGGATGCGCATGGCTAGTCGAGCAAAAACACGTGCGAGAGGATGCATCCCGCAGGCTAGTCGAGTAAAAAGACGTGCGAGAGGATGCATCCTGCAGGCTAGTCGAGTAAAAACACGTGCAAGAGGATGCATCCCGCAGGCTAGTCGAGTAAAAACACGTGCGAGGTTTTGTGGGATGCGCATGCGCAGGTTTTTTGGGATGCGCATGGCTAGTCGAGCAAAAACACGTGCGAGAGGATGCATCCCGCAGGCTAGTCGAGCAAAAACACGTGCGAGAGGATGCATCCCGCAGGCTAGTCGAGTAAAAACACGTGCGAGGTTTTGTGGGATGCGCATGCGCAGGTTTTGTGGGATGCGCATGCGCAGGTTTTGTGGGATGCGCATGCGCAGGTTTTTTGGGATGCGCATGCGCAGGTTTTTTGGGATGCGCATGCCTAGTCGAGTAATAACACGTGCGAGAGGATGCATCCCGCAGGCTAGTCGAGTAAAAACACGTGCGAGAGGATGCATCCCGCAGGCTAGTCGAGTAAAAACACGTGCGAGGTTTTGTGGGATGCGCATGCGCAGGTTTTGTGGGATGCGCATGCGCAGGTTTTTTGGGATGCGCATGGCTAGTCGAGCAAAAACACGTGCGAGAGGATGCATCCCGCAGGCTAGTCGAGTAAAAACACGTGCGAGGTTTTGTGGGATGCGCATGCGCAGGTTTTGTGGGATGCGCATGCGCAGGTTTTTTGGGATGCGCATGCGCAGGTTTTTTGGGATGCGCATGCCTAGTCGAGTAAAAACACGTGCGAGAGGATGCATCCCGCAGGCTAGTCGAGTAAAAACACGTGCGAGAGGATGCATCCCGCAGGCTAGTCGAGTAAAAACACGTGCGAGGTTTTGTGGGATGCGCATGCGCAGGTTTTGTGGGATGCGCATGCGCAGGTTTTTTGGGATGCGCATGGCTAGTCGAGCAAAAACACGTGCGAGAGGATGCATCCCGCAGGCTAGTCGAGTAAAAACACGTGCGAGGTTTTGTGGGATGCGCATGCGCAGGTTTTGTGGGAGGCGCATGCGCAGGTTTTTTGGGATGCGCATGCGCAGGTTTTTTGGGCTGTGCATGGGTAGTCGAGGAAAAACACGTGCGAGAGGATGCATCCCGCAGGCTAGTCGAGTAAAAACACGTGCGAGGTTTTGTGGGATGCGCATGCGTAGGTTTTGTGGGATGCGCATGCGCAGGTTTTTTGGGATGCGCATGTTTTTTGGGATGCGCATGCCTAGTCGAGTAAAAACACGTGCGAGAGGATGCATCCCGCAGGCTAGTCGAGTAAAAACACGTGCGAGGTTTTGTGGGATGCGCATGCGCAGGTTTTGTGGGATGCGCATGCGCAGGTTTTTTGGGATGCGCATGGCTAGTCGAGCAAAAACACGTGCGAGAGGATGCATCCCGCAGGGTAGTCGAGTAAAAAGACGTGCGAGAGGATGCATCCCGCAGGCTAGTCGAGTAAAAACACGTGCGAGGTTTTGTGGGATGCGCATGCGCAGGTTTTGTGGGATGCGCATGCGCAGGTTTTTTGGGAGGCGCATGGCTAGTCGAGCAAAAACACGTGCGAGAGGATGCATCCCGCAGGGTAGTCGAGTAAAAACACGTGCGAGGTTTTGTGGGATGCGCATGCGCAGGTTTTTTGGGATGCGCATGCGCAGGTTTTTTGGGATGCGCATGGCTAGTCGAGCAAAAACACGTGCGAGAGGATGCATCCCGCAGGCTAGTCAAGTAAAAACACGTGCGAGAGGATGCATCCTGCAGGCTAGTCGAGTAAAAACACGTGCGAGAGGATGCATCCCGCAGGCTAGTCGAGTAAAAACACGTGCGAGGTTTTGTGGGATGCGCATGCGCAGGTTTTTTGGGATGCGCATGGCTAGTCGAGCAAAAACACGTGCGAGAGGATGCATCCCGCAGGCTAGTCGAGCAAAAACACGTGCGAGAGGATGCATCCCGCAGGCTAGTCGAGCAAAAACACGTGCGAGAGGATGCATCCCGCAGGCTAGTCGAGTAAAAACACGCGCGAGAGGATGCATCCCGCAGGCTAGTCGAGTAAAAACACGTGCGAGAGGATGCATCCCGCAGGCTAGTCGAGTAAAAACACGTGCGAGGTTTTGTGGGATGCGCATGCGCAGGTTTTTTGGGATGCGCATGCGCAGGTTTTGTGGGATGCGCATGCACAGGTTTTTTGGGATGCGCATGGCTAGTCGAGCAAAAACACGTGCGAGAGGATGCATCCCGCAGGGTAGTCGAGTAAAAACACGTGCGAGAGGATGCATCCCGCAGGCTAGTTGAGTAAAAACACGTGCGAGAGGATGCATCCCGCAGGCTAGTCGAGTAAAAACACGTGCGAGGTTTTGTGGGATGCGCATGCGCAGGTTTTGTGGGATGCGCATGCGCAGGATTTTTGGGATGCGCATGGCTAGTCGAGCAAAAACACGTGCGAGAGGATGCATCCCGCAGGCTAGTCGAGTAAAAACACGTGCGAGCTTTTGTGGGATGCGCATGCGCAGGTTTTGTGGGATGCGCATGCGCAGGTTTTTTGGGATGCGCATGGCTAGTCGAGCAAAAACACGTGTGAGGTTTTGTGGGATGCGCATGCGCAGGTTTTGTGGGATGCGCATGCGCAGGTTTTTTTGGGATGCGCATGGCTAGTCGAGCAAAAACACGTGCGAGAGGATGCATCCCGCAGGCTAGTCGAGCAAAAACACGTGCAAGAGGATGCATCCCGCAGGCTAGTCGAGTAAAAACACGTGCGAGGTTTTGTGGGATGCGCATGCGCAGGTTTTTTGGGATGCGCATGGCTAGTCGAGCAAAAACACGTGCGAGAGGATGCATCCCGCAGGCTAGTCGAGCAAAAACACGTGCGAGAGGATGCATCCCGCAGGCTAGTCGAGTAAAAACACGTGCGAGGTTTTGTGGGATGCGCATGCGCAGGTTTTGTGGGATGCGCATGCGCAGGTTTTTTGGGATGCGCATGCCTAGTCGAGCAAAAACACGTGCGAGAGGATGCATCCCGCAGGCTAGTCAAGTAAAAACACGTGCGAGAGGATGCATCCTGCAGGCTAGTCGAGTAAAAACACGTGCGAGAGGATGCATCCCGCAGGCTAGTCGAGTAAAAACACGTGCGAGGTTTTGTGGGATGCGCATGCGCAGGTTTTTTGGGATGCGCATGGCTAGTCGAGCATAAACACGTGCGAGAGGATGCATCCCGCAGGCTAGTCGAGCAAAAACACGTGCGAGAGGATGCATCCCGCAGGCTAGTCGAGCAAAAACACGTGCGAGAGGATGCATCCCGCAGGCTAGTCGAGTAAAAACACGCGCGAGAGGATGCATCCCGCAGGCTAGTCGAGTAAAAACACGTGCGAGAGGATGCATCCCGCAGGCTAGTCGAGTAAAAACACGTGCGAGGTTTTGTGGGATGCGCATGCGCAGGTTTTTTGGGATGCGCATGCGCAGGTTTTGTGGGATGCGCATGCGCAGGTTTTTTGGGATGCGCATGGCTAGTCGAGCAAAAACACGTGCGAGAGGATGCATCCCGCAGGGTAGTCGAGTAAAAACACGTGCGAGAGGATGCATCCCGCAGGCTAGTTGAGTAAAAACACGTGCGAGAGGATGCATCCCGCAGGCTAGTCGAGTAAAAACACGTGCGAGGTTTTGTGGGATGCGCATGCGCAGGTTTTGTGGGATGCGCATGCGCAGGTTTTTTGGGATGCGCATGGCTAGTCGAGCAAAAACACGTGTGAGGTTTTGTGGGATGCGCATGCGCAGGTTTTGTGGGATGCGCATGCGCAGGTTTTTTTGGGATGCGCATGGCTAGTCGAGCAAAAACACGTGCGAGAGGATGCATCCCGCAGGCTAGTCGAGCAAAAACACGTGCAAGAGGATGCATCCCGCAGGCTAGTCGAGTAAAAACACGTGCGAGTTTTTGTGGGATGCGCATGCGCAGGTTTTTTGGGATGCGCATGGCTAGTCGAGCAAAAACACGTGCGAGAGGATGCATCCCGCAGGCTAGTCGAGCAAAAACACGTGCGAGAGGATGCATCCCGCAGGCTAGTCGAGTAAAAACACGTGCGAGGTTTTGTGGGATGCGCATGCGCAGGTTTTGTGGGATGCGCATGCGCAGGTTTTTTGGGATGCGCATGCCTAGTCGAGTAAAAACACGTGCGAGAGGATGCATCCCGCAGGCTAGTCGAGTAAAAACACGTGCGAGGTTTTGTGGGATGCGCATGCGCAGGTTTTGTGGGATGCGCATGCGCAGGTTTTTTGGGATGCGCATGCGCAGGTTTTTTGGGATGCGCATGGCTAGTCGAGCAAAAACACGTGCGAGAGGATGCATCCCGCAGGCTAGTCGAGTAAAAAGACGTGCGAGAGGATGCATCCTGCAGGCTAGTCGAGTAAAAACACGTGCGAGAGGATGCATCCCGCAGGCTAGTCGAGTAAAAACACGTGCGAGGTTTTGTGGGATGCGCATGCGCAGGTTTTTTGGGATGCGCATGCGCAGGTTTTTTGGGATGCGCATGGCTAGTCGAGCAAAAACACGTGCGAGAGGATGCATCCCGCAGGCTAGTCAAGTAAAAACACGTGCGAGAGGATGCATCCTGCAGGCTAGTCGAGTAAAAACACGTGCGAGAGGATGCATCCCGCAGGCTAGTCGAGTAAAAACACGTGCGAGGTTTTGTGGGATGCGCATGCGCAGGTTTTGTGGGATGCGCATGCGCAGGTTTTTTGGGATGCGCATGGCTAGTCGAGCAAAAACACGTGCGAGAGGATGCATCCCGCAGGCTAGTCGAGCAAAAACACGTGCGAGAGGATGCATCCCGCAGGCTAGTCGAGTAAAAACACGTGCGAGGTTTTGTGGGATGCGCATGCGCAGGTTTTGTGGGATGCGCATGCGCAGGTTTTGTGGGATGCGCATGCGCAGGTTTTTTGGGATGCGCATGCGCAGGTTTTTTGGGATGCGCATGCCTAGTCGAGTAAAAACACGTGCGAGAGGATGCATCCCGCAGGCTAGTCGAGTAAAAACACGTGCGAGAGGATGCATCCCGCAGGCTAGTCGAGTAAAAACACGTGCGAGGTTTTGTGGGATGCGCATGCGCAGGTTTTGTGGGATGCGCATGCGCAGGTTTTTTGGGATGCGCATGGCTAGTCGAGCAAAAACACGTGCGAGAGGATGCATCCCGCAGGCTAGTCGAGCAAAAACACGTGCGAGAGGATGCATCCCGCAGGCTAGTCAAGTAAAAACACGTGCGAGGTTTTGTGGGATGCGCATGCGCAGGTTTTTTGGGATGCGCATGCGCAGGTTTTTTGGGATGCGCATGCCTAGTCGAGTAAAAACACGTGCGAGAGGATGCATCCCGCAGGCTAGTCGAGTAAAAACACGTGCGAGGATTTGTGGGATGCGCATGCGCAGGTTTTGTGGGATGCGCATGCGCAGGTTTTTTGGGATGCGCATGCGCAGGTTTTTTGGGATGCGCATGGCTAGTCGAGCAAAAACACGTGCGAGAGGATGCATCCCGCAGGCTAGTCGAGTAAAAAGACGTGCGAGAGGATGCATCCTGCAGGCTAGTCGAGTAAAAACACGTGCGAGAGGATGCATCCCGCAGGCTAGTCGAGTAAAAACACGTGCGAGGTTTTTTGGGATGCGCATGCGCAGGTTTTTTGGGATGCGCATGGCTAGTCGAGCAAAAACACGTGCGAGAGGATGCATCCCGCAGGCTAGTCAAGTAAAAACACGTGCGAGAGGATGCATCCTGCAGGCTAGTCGAGTAAAAACACGTGCGAGAGGATGCATCCCGCAGGCTAGTCGAGTAAAAACACGTGCGAGGTTTTGTGGGATGCGCATGCGCAGGTTTTGTGGGATGCGCATGCGCAGGTTTTTTGGGATGCGCATGGCTAGTCGAGCAAAAACACGTGCGAGAGGATGCATCCCGCAGGCTAGTCGAGCAAAAACACGTGCGAGAGGATGCATCCCGCAGGCTAGTCGAGTAAAAACACGTGCGAGGTGTTGTGGGATGCGCATGCGCAGGTTTTGTGGGATGCGCATGCGCAGGTTTTGTGGGATGCGCATGCGCAGGTTTTTTGGGATGCGCATGCGCAGGTTTTTTGGGATGCGCATGCCTAGTCGAGTAAAAACACGTGCGAGAGGATGCATCCCGCAGGCTAGTCGAGTAAAAACACGTGCGAGAGGATGCATCCCGCAGGCTAGTCGAGTAAAAACACGTGCGAGGTTTTGTGGGATGCGCATGCGCAGGTTTTGTGGGATGCGCATGCGCAGGTTTTTTGGGATGCGCATGGCTAGTCGAGCAAAAACACGTGCGAGAGGATGCATCCCGCAGGCTAGTCGAGCAAAAACACGTGCGAGAGGATGCATCCCGCAGGCTAGTCGAGTAAAAACACGTGCGAGGTTTTGTGGGATGCGCATGCGCAGGTTTTTTGGGATGCGCATGGCTAGTCGAGCAAAAACACGTGCGAGAGGATGCATCCCGCAGGCTAGTCGAGCAAAAACACGTGCGAGAGGATGCATCCCGCAGGCTAGTCGAGTAAAAACACGTGCGAGGTTTTGTGGGATGCGCATGCGCAGGTTTTGTGGGAGGCGCATGCGCAGGTTTTGTGGGATGCGCATGCGCAGGTTTTTTGGGATGCGCATGGCTAGTCGAGCAAAAACACGTGCGAGAGGATGCATCCCGCAGGCTAGTCGAGTAAAAACACGTGCGAGAGGATGCATCCCGCAGGCTAGTTGAGTAAAAACACGTGCGAGAGGATGCATCCCGCAGGCTAGTCGAGTAAAAACACGTGCGAGGTTTTGTGGGATGCGCATGCGCAGGTTTTGTGGGATGCGCATGCGCAGGATTTTTGGGATGCGCATGGCTAGTCGAGCAAAAACACGTGCGAGAGGATGCATCCCGCAGGCTAGTCGAGTAAAAACACGTGCGAGCTTTTGTGGGATGCGCATGCGCAGGTTTTGTGGGATGCGCATGCGCAGGTTTTTTGGGATGCGCATGGCTAGTCGAGCAAAAACACGTGTGAGGTTTTGTGGGATGCGCATGCGCAGGTTTTGTGGGATGCGCATGCGCAGGTTTTTTGGGATGCGCATGGCTAGTCGAGCAAAAACACGTGCGAGAGGATGCATCCCGCAGGGTAGTCGAGTAAAAAGACGTGCGAGAGGATGCATCCCGCAGGCTAGTCGAGTAAAAACACGTGCGAGGTTTTGTGGGATGCGCATGCGCAGGTTTTGTGGGATGCGCATGCGCAGGTTTTTTGGGAGGCGCATGGCTAGTCGAGCAAAAACACGTGCGAGAGGATGCATCCCGCAGGGTAGTCGAGTAAAAACACGTGCGAGGTTTTGTGGGATGCGCATGCGCAGGTTTTTTGGGATGCGCATGCGCAGGTTTTTTGGGATGCGCATGGCTAGTCGAGCAAAAACACGTGCGAGAGGATGCATCCCGCAGGCTAGTCAAGTAAAAACACGTGCGAGAGGATGCATCCTGCAGGCTAGTCGAGTAAAAACACGTGCGAGAGGATGCATCCCGCAGGCTAGTCGAGTAAAAACACGTGCGAGGTTTTGTGGGATGCGCATGCGCAGGTTTTTTGGGATGCGCATGGCTAGTCGAGCAAAAACACGTGCGAGAGGATGCATCCCGCAGGCTAGTCGAGCAAAAACACGTGCGAGAGGATGCATCCCGCAGGCTAGTCGAGCAAAAACACGTGCGAGAGGATGCATCCCGCAGGCTAGTCGAGTAAAAACACGCGCGAGAGGATGCATCCCGCAGGCTAGTCGAGTAAAAACACGTGCGAGAGGATGCATCCCGCAGGCTAGTCGAGTAAAAACACGTGCGAGGTTTTGTGGGATGCGCATGCGCAGGTTTTTTGGGATGCGCATGCGCAGGTTTTGTGGGATGCGCATGCGCAGGTTTTTTGGGATGCGCATGGCTAGTCGAGCAAAAACACGTGCGAGAGGATGCATCCCGCAGGGTAGTCGAGTAAAAACACGTGCGAGAGGATGCATCCCGCAGGCTAGTTGAGTAAAAACACGTGCGAGAGGATGCATCCCGCAGGCTAGTCGAGTAAAAACACGTGCGAGGTTTTGTGGGATGCGCATGCGCAGGTTTTGTGGGATGCGCATGCGCAGGATTTTTGGGATGCGCATGGCTAGTCGAGCAAAAACACGTGCGAGAGGATGCATCCCGCAGGCTAGTCGAGTAAAAACACGTGCGAGCTTTTGTGGGATGCGCATGCGCAGGTTTTGTGGGATGCGCATGCGCAGGTTTTTTGGGATGCGCATGGCTAGTCGAGCAAAAACACGTGTGAGGTTTTGTGGGATGCGCATGCGCAGGTTTTGTGGGATGCGCATGCGCAGGTTTTTTTGGGATGCGCATGGCTAGTCGAGCAAAAACACGTGCGAGAGGATGCATCCCGCAGGCTAGTCGAGCAAAAACACGTGCAAGAGGATGCATCCCGCAGGCTAGTCGAGTAAAAACACGTGCGAGGTTTTGTGGGATGCGCATGCGCAGGTTTTTTGGGATGCGCATGGCTAGTCGAGCAAAAACACGTGCGAGAGGATGCATCCCGCAGGCTAGTCGAGCAAAAACACGTGCGAGAGGATGCATCCCGCAGGCTAGTCGAGTAAAAACACGTGCGAGGTTTTGTGGGATGCGCATGCGCAGGTTTTGTGGGATGCGCATGCGCAGGTTTTTTGGGATGCGCATGCCTAGTCGAGCAAAAACACGTGCGAGAGGATGCATCCCGCAGGCTAGTCAAGTAAAAACACGTGCGAGAGGATGCATCCTGCAGGCTAGTCGAGTAAAAACACGTGCGAGAGGATGCATCCCGCAGGCTAGTCGAGTAAAAACACGTGCGAGGTTTTGTGGGATGCGCATGCGCAGGTTTTTTGGGATGCGCATGGCTAGTCGAGCATAAACACGTGCGAGAGGATGCATCCCGCAGGCTAGTCGAGCAAAAACACGTGCGAGAGGATGCATCCCGCAGGCTAGTCGAGCAAAAACACGTGCGAGAGGATGCATCCCGCAGGCTAGTCGAGTAAAAACACGCGCGAGAGGATGCATCCCGCAGGCTAGTCGAGTAAAAACACGTGCGAGAGGATGCATCCCGCAGGCTAGTCGAGTAAAAACACGTGCGAGGTTTTGTGGGATGCGCATGCGCAGGTTTTTTGGGATGCGCATGCGCAGGTTTTGTGGGATGCGCATGCGCAGGTTTTTTGGGATGCGCATGGCTAGTCGAGCAAAAACACGTGCGAGAGGATGCATCCCGCAGGGTAGTCGAGTAAAAACACGTGCGAGAGGATGCATCCCGCAGGCTAGTTGAGTAAAAACACGTGCGAGAGGATGCATCCCGCAGGCTAGTCGAGTAAAAACACGTGCGAGGTTTTGTGGGATGCGCATGCGCAGGTTTTGTGGGATGCGCATGCGCAGGTTTTTTGGGATGCGCATGGCTAGTCGAGCAAAAACACGTGTGAGGTTTTGTGGGATGCGCATGCGCAGGTTTTGTGGGATGCGCATGCGCAGGTTTTTTTGGGATGCGCATGGCTAGTCGAGCAAAAACACGTGCGAGAGGATGCATCCCGCAGGCTAGTCGAGCAAAAACACGTGCAAGAGGATGCATCCCGCAGGCTAGTCGAGTAAAAACACGTGCGAGTTTTTGTGGGATGCGCATGCGCAGGTTTTTTGGGATGCGCATGGCTAGTCGAGCAAAAACACGTGAGAGAGGATGCATCCCGCAGGCTAGTCGAGCAAAAACACGTGCGAGAGGATGCATCCCGCAGGCTAGTCGAGTAAAAACACGTGCGAGGTTTTGTGGGATGCGCATGCGCAGGTTTTGTGGGATGCGCATGCGCAGGTTTTTTGGGATGCGCATGCCTAGTCGAGTAAAAACACGTGCGAGAGGATGCATCCCGCAGGCTAGTCGAGTAAAAACACGTGCGAGGTTTTGTGGGATGCGCATGCGCAGGTTTTGTGGGATGCGCATGCGCAGGTTTTTTGGGATGCGCATGCGCAGGTTTTTTGGGATGCGCATGGCTAGTCGAGCAAAAACACGTGCGAGAGGATGCATCCCGCAGGCTAGTCGAGTAAAAAGACGTGCGAGAGGATGCATCCTGCAGGCTAGTCGAGTAAAAACACGTGCGAGAGGATGCATCCCGCAGGCTAGTCGAGTAAAAACACGTGCGAGGTTTTGTGGGATGCGCATGCGCAGGTTTTTTGGGATGCGCATGCGCAGGTTTTTTGGGATGCGCATGGCTAGTCGAGCAAAAACACGTGCGAGAGGATGCATCCCGCAGGCTAGTCAAGTAAAAACACGTGCGAGAGGATGCATCCTGCAGGCTAGTCGAGTAAAAACACGTGCGAGAGGATGCATCCCGCAGGCTAGTCGAGTAAAAACACGTGCGAGGTTTTGTGGGATGCGCATGCGCAGGTTTTGTGGGATGCGCATGCGCAGGTTTTTTGGGATGCGCATGGCTAGTCGAGCAAAAACACGTGCGAGAGGATGCATCCCGCAGGCTAGTCGAGCAAAAACACGTGCGAGAGGATGCATCCCGCAGGCTAGTCGAGTAAAAACACGTGCGAGGTTTTGTGGGATGCGCATGCGCAGGTTTTGTGGGATGCGCATGCGCAGGTTTTGTGGGATGCGCATGCGCAGGTTTTTTGGGATGCGCATGCGCAGGTTTTTTGGGATGCGCATGCCTAGTCGAGTAAAAACACGTGCGAGAGGATGCATCCCGCAGGCTAGTCGAGTAAAAACACGTGCGAGAGGATGCATCCCGCAGGCTAGTCGAGTAAAAACACGTGCGAGGTTTTGTGGGATGCGCATGCGCAGGTTTTGTGGGATGCGCATGCGCAGGTTTTTTGGGATGCGCATGGCTAGTCGAGCAAAAACACGTGCGAGAGGATGCATCCCGCAGGCTAGTCGAGCAAAAACACGTGCGAGAGGATGCATCCCGCAGGCTAGTCAAGTAAAAACACGTGCGAGGTTTTGTGGGATGCGCATGCGCAGGTTTTTTGGGATGCGCATGCGCAGGTTTTTTGGGATGCGCATGCCTAGTCGAGTAAAAACACGTGCGAGAGGATGCATCCCGCAGGCTAGTCGAGTAAAAACACGTGCGAGGTTTTGTGGGATGCGCATGCGCAGGTTTTGTGGGATGCGCATGCGCAGGTTTTTTGGGATGCGCATGCGCAGGTTTTTTGGGATGCGCATGGCTAGTCGAGCAAAAACACGTGCGAGAGGATGCATCCCGCAGGCTAGTCGAGTAAAAAGACGTGCGAGAGGATGCATCCTGCAGGCTAGTCGAGTAAAAACACGTGCGAGAGGATGCATCCCGCAGGCTAGTCGAGTAAAAACACGTGCGAGGTTTTTTGGGATGCGCATGCGCAGGTTTTTTGGGATGCGCATGGCTAGTCGAGCAAAAACACGTGCGAGAGGATGCATCCCGCAGGCTAGTCAAGTAAAAACACGTGCGAGAGGATGCATCCTGCAGGCTAGTCGAGTAAAAACACGTGCGAGAGGATGCATCCCGCAGGCTAGTCGAGTAAAAACACGTGCGAGGTTTTGTGGGATGCGCATGCGCAGGTTTTGTGGGATGCGCATGCGCAGGTTTTTTGGGATGCGCATGGCTAGTCGAGCAAAAACACGTGCGAGAGGATGCATCCCGCAGGCTAGTCGAGCAAAAACACGTGCGAGAGGATGCATCCCGCAGGCTAGTCGAGTAAAAACACGTGCGAGGTGTTGTGGGATGCGCATGCGCAGGTTTTGTGGGATGCGCATGCGCAGGTTTTGTGGGATGCGCATGCGCAGGTTTTTTGGGATGCGCATGCGCAGGTTTTTTGGGATGCGCATGCCTAGTCGAGTAAAAACACGTGCGAGAGGATGCATCCCGCAGGCTAGTCGAGTAAAAACACGTGCGAGAGGATGCATCCCGCAGGCTAGTCGAGTAAAAACACGTGCGAGGTTTTGTGGGATGCGCATGCGCAGGTTTTGTGGGATGCGCATGCGCAGGTTTTTTGGGATGCGCATGGCTAGTCGAGCAAAAACACGTGCGAGAGGATGCATCCCGCAGGCTAGTCGAGCAAAAACACGTGCGAGAGGATGCATCCCGCAGGCTAGTCGAGTAAAAACACGTGCGAGGTTTTGTGGGATGCGCATGCGCAGGTTTTTTGGGATGCGCATGGCTAGTCGAGCAAAAACACGTGCGAGAGGATGCATCCCGCAGGCTAGTCGAGCAAAAACACGTGCGAGAGGATGCATCCCGCAGGCTAGTCGAGTAAAAACACGTGCGAGGTTTTGTGGGATGCGCATGCGCAGGTTTTGTGGGAGGCGCATGCGCAGGTTTTGTGGGATGCGCATGCGCAGGTTTTTTGGGATGCGCATGGCTAGTCGAGCAAAAACACGTGCGAGAGGATGCATCCCGCAGGCTAGTCGAGTAAAAACACGTGCGAGAGGATGCATCCCGCAGGCTAGTTGAGTAAAAACACGTGCGAGAGGATGCATCCCGCAGGCTAGTCGAGTAAAAACACGTGCGAGGTTTTGTGGGATGCGCATGCGCAGGTTTTGTGGTATGCGCATGCGCAGGATTTTTGGGATGCGCATGGCTAGTCGAGCAAAAACACGTGCGAGAGGATGCATCCCGCAGGCTAGTCGAGTAAAAACACGTGCGAGCTTTTGTGGGATGCGCATGCGCAGGTTTTGTGGGATGCGCATGCGCAGGTTTTTTGGGATGCGCATGGCTAGTCGAGCAAAAACACGTGTGAGGTTTTGTGGGATGCGCATGCGCAGGTTTTGTGGGATGCGCATGCGCAGGTTTTTTGGGATGCGCATGGCTAGTCGAGCAAAAACACGTGCGAGAGGATGCATCCCGCAGGCTAGTCGAGCAAAAACACGTGCAAGAGGATGCATCCCGCAGGCTAGTCGAGTAAAAACACGTGCGAGGTTTTGTGGGATGCGCATGCGCAGGTTTTTTGGGATGCGCATGGCTAGTCGAGCAAAAACACGTGCGAGAGGATGCATCCCGCAGGCTAGTCGAGCAAAAACACGTGCGAGAGGATGCATCCCGCAGGCTAGTCGAGTAAAAACACGTGCGAGGTTTTGTGGGATGCGCATGCGCAGGTTTTGTGGGATGCGCATGCGCAGGTTTTTTGGGATGCGCATGCGCAGGTTTTTTGGGATGCGCATGCCTAGTCGAGTAAAAACACGTGCGAGAGGATGCATCCCGCAGGCTAGTCGAGTAAAAACACGTGCGAGGTTTTGTGGGATGCGCATGCGCAGGTTTTGTGGGATGCGCATGCGCAGGTTTTTTGGGATGCGCATGCGCAGGTTTTTTGGGATGCGCATGGCTAGTCGAGCAAAAACACGTGCGAGAGGATGCATCCCGCAGGCTAGTCGAGTAAAAAGACGTGCGAGAGGATGCATCCTGCAGGCTAGTCGAGTAAAAACACGTGCGAGAGGATGCATCCCGCAGGCTAGTCGAGTAAAAACACGTGCGAGGTTTTGTGGGATGCGCATGCGCAGGTTTTTTGGGATGCGCATGCGCAGGTTTTTTGGGATGCGCATGCGCAGGTTTTTTGGGATGCGCATGGCTAGTCGAGCAAAAACACGTGCGAGAGGATGCATCCCGCAGGCTAGTCAAGTAAAAACACGTGCGAGAGGATGCATCCTGCAGGCTAGTCGAGTAAAAACACGTGCGAGAGGATGCATCCCGCAGGCTAGTCGAGTAAAAACACGTGCGAGGTTTTGTGGGATGAGCATGCGCAGGTTTTGTGGGATGCGCATGCGCAGGTTTTTTGGGATGCGCATGCGCAGGTTTTTTGGGATGCGCATGCCTAGTCGACTAAAAACACGTGCGAGAGGATGCATCCCGCTGGCTAGTCGAGTAAAAACACGTGCGAGGTTTTGTGGGATGCGCATGCGCAGGTTTTGTGGGATGCGCATGCGCAGGTTTTTTGGGATGCGCATGGCTAGTCGAGCAAAAACACGTGCGAGAGGATGCATCCCGCAGGCTAGTCGAGCAAAAACACGTGCGAGAGGATGCATCCCGCAGGCTAGTCGAGTAAAAACACGTGCGAGGTTTTGTGGGATGCGCATGCGCAGGTTTTGTGGGATGCGCATGCGCAGGTTTTGTGGGATGCGCATGCGCAGGTTTTTTGGGATGCGCATGCGCAGGTTTTTTGGGATGCGCATGCCTAGTCGAGTAAAAACACGTGCGAGAGGATGCATCCCGCAGGCTAGTCGAGTAAAAACACGTGCGAGAGGATGCATCCCGCAGGCTAGTCGAGTAAAAACACGTGCGAGGTTTTGTGGGATGCGCATGCGCAGGTTTTGTGGGATGCGCATGCGCAGGTTTTTTGGGATGCGCATGGCTAGTCGAGCAAAAACACGTGCGAGAGGATGCATCCCGCAGGCTAGTCGAGCAAAAACACGTGCGAGAGGATGCATCCCGCAGGCTAGTCGAGTAAAAACACGTGCGAGGTTTTGTGGGATGCGCATGCGCAGGTTTTGTGGGATGCGCATGCGCAGGTTTTTTGGGATGCGCATGCGCAGGTTTTTTGGGATGCGCATGCCTAGTCGAGTAAAAACACGTGCGAGAGGATGCATCCCGCAGGCTAGTCGAGTAAAAACACGTGCGAGGTTTTGTGGGATGCGCATGCGCAGGTTTTGTGGGATGCGCATGCGCAGGTTTTTTGGGATGCGCATGCGCAGGTTTTTTGGGATGCGCATGGCTAGTCGAGCAAAAACACGTGCGAGAGGATGCATCCCGCAGGCTAGTCGAGTAAAAAGACGTGCGAGAGGATGCATCCTGCAGGCTAGTCGAGTAAAAACACGTGCGAGAGGATGCATCCCGCAGGCTAGTCGAGTAAAAACACGTGCGAGGTTTTGTGGGATGCGCATGCGCAGGTTTTTTGGGATGCGCATGGCTAGTCGAGCAAAAACACGTGCGAGAGGATGCATCCCGCAGGCTAGTCAAGTAAAAACACGTGCGAGAGGATGCATCCTGCAGGCTAGTCGAGTAAAAACACGTGCGAGAGGATGCATCCCGCAGGCTAGTCGAGTAAAAACACGTGCGAGGTTTTGTGGGATGCGCATGCGCAGGTTTTGTGGGATGCGCATGCGCAGGTTTTTTGGGATGCGCATGGCTAGTCGAGCAAAAACACGTGCGAGAGGATGCATCCCGCAGGCTAGTCGAGCAAAAACACGTGCGAGAGGATGCATCCCGCAGGCTAGTCGAGTAAAAACACGTGCGAGGTTTTGTGGGATGCGCATGCGCAGGTTTTGTGGGATGCGCATGCGCAGGTTTTGTGGGATGCGCATGCGCAGGTTTTTTGGGATGCGCATGCGCAGGTTTTTTGGGATGCGCATGCCTAGTCGAGTAAAAACACGTGCGAGAGGATGCATCCCGCAGGCTAGTCGGGTAAAAACACGTGCGAGAGGATGCATCCCGCAGGCTAGTCGAGTAAAAACACGTGCGAGGTTTTGTGGGATGCGCATGCGCAGGTTTTGTGGGATGCGCATGCGCAGGTTTTTTGGGATGCGCATGGCTAGTCGAGCAAAAACACGTGCGAGAGGATGCATCCCGCAGGCTAGTCGAGTAAAAACACGTGCGAGGTTTTGTGGGATGCGCATGCGCAGGTTTTGTGGGAGGCGCATGCGCAGGTTTTTTGGGATGCGCATGCGCAGGTTTTTTGGGATGTGCATGGCTAGTCGAGGAAAAACACGTGCGAGAGGATGCATCCCGCAGGCTAGTCGAGTAAAAACACGTGCGAGGTTTTGTGGGATGCGCATGCGCAGGTTTTGAGGGATGCGCATGCGCAGGTTTTTTGGGATGCGCATGGCTAGTCGAGCAAAAACACGTGCGAGAGGATGCATCCCGCAGGCTAGTCGAGTAAAAACACGTGCGAGGTTTTGTGGGATGCAAATGCGCAGGTTTTGTGGGATGCGCATGCGCAGGATTTTTGGGATGCGCATGGCTAGCCGAGCAAAAACACGTGCGAGAGGATGCATCCCGCAGGCTAGTCGAGTAAAAACACGTGCGAGCTTTTGTGGGATGCGCATGCGCAGGTTTTGTGGGATGCGCATGCGCAGGTTTTTTGGGATGCGCATGGCTAGTCGAGCAAAAACACGTGTGAGGTTTTGTGGGATGCGCATGCGCAGGTTTTGTGGGATGCGCATGCGCAGGTTTTTTGGGATGCGCATGGCTAGTCGAGCAAAAACACGTGCGAGAGGATGCATCCCGCAGGGTAGTCGAGTAAAAACACGTGCGAGAGGATGCATCCCGCAGCTAGTTGAGTAAAAACACGTGCGAGAGGATGCATCCCGCAGGCTAGTCGAGTAAAAACACGTGCGAGGTTTTGTGGGATGCGCATGCGCAGGTTTTGTGGGATGCGCATGCGCAGGATTTTTGGGATGCGCATGGCTAGTCGAGCAAAAACACGTGCGAGAGGATGCATCCCGCAGGCTAGTCGAGTAAAAACACGTGCGAGCTTTTGTGGGATGCGCATGCGCAGGTTTTTTGGGATGCGCATGGCTAGTCGAGCAAAAACACGTGCGAGAGGATGCATCCCGCAGGCTAGTCGAGCAAAAACACGTGCGAGAGGATGCATCCCGCAGGCTAGTCGAGTAAAAACACGTGCGAGGTTTTGTGGGATGCGCATGCGCAGGTTTTGTGGGATGCGCATGCGCAGGTTTTTTGGGATGCGCATGCGCAGGTTTTTTGGGATGCGCATGCCTAGTCGAGTAAAAACACGTGCGAGAGGATGCATCCCGCAGGCTAGTCGAGTAAAAACACGTGCGAGGTTTTGTGGGATGCGCATGCGCAGGTTTTGTGGGATGCGCATGCGCAGGTTTTTTGGGATGCGCATGCGCAGGTTTTTTGGGATGCGCATGGCTAGTCGAGCAAAAACACGTGCGAGAGGATGCATCCCGCAGGCTAGTCGAGTAAAAAGACGTGCGAGAGGATGCATCCTGCAGGCTAGTCGAGTAAAAACACGTGCGAGAGGATGCATCCCGCAGGCTAGTCGAGTAAAAACACGTGCGAGGTTTTGTGGGATGCGCATGCGCAGGTTTTTTGGGATGCGCATGCGCAGGTTTTTTGGGATGCGCATGGCTAGTCGAGCAAAAACACGTGCGAGAGGATGCATCCCGCAGGCTAGTCAAGTAAAAACACGTGCGAGAGGATGCATCCTGCAGGCTAGTCGAGTAAAAACACGTGCGAGAGGATGCATCCCGCAGGCTAGTCGAGTAAAAACACGTGCGAGGTTTTGTGGGATGCGCATGCGCAGGTTTTGTGGGATGCGCATGCGCAGGTTTTTTGGGATGCGCATGGCTAGTCGAGCAAAAACACGTGCGAGAGGATGCATCCCGCAGGCTAGTCGAGCAAAAACACGTGCGAGAGGATGCATCCCGCAGGCTAGTCGAGTAAAAACACGTGCGAGGTTTTGTGGGATGCGCATGCGCAGGTTTTGTGGGATGCGCATGCGCAGGTTTTTTGGGATGCGCATGCGCAGGTTTTTTGGGATGCGCATGCCTAGTCGAGTAAAAACACGTGCGAGAGGATGCATCCCGCATGCTAGTCGAGTAAAAACACGTGCGAGAGGATGCATCCCGCAGGCTAGTCGAGTAAAAACACGTGCGAGGTTTTGTGGGATGCGCATGCGCAGGTTTTGTGGGATGCGCATGCGCAGGTTTTTTGGGATGCGCATGGCTAGTCGAGCAAAAACACGTGCGAGAGGATGCATCCCGCAGGCTAGTCGAGCAAAAACACGTGCGAGAGGATGCATCCCGCAGGCTAGTCGAGTAAAAACACGTGCGAGGTTTTGTGGGATGCGCATGCGCAGGTTTTGTGGGATGCGCATGCGCAGGTTTTTTGGGATGCGCATGGCTAGTCGAGCAAAAACACGTGCGAGAGGATGCATCCCGCAGGCTAGTCGAGCAAAAACACGTGCGAGAGGATGCATCCCGCAGGCTAGTCGAGTAAAAACACGTGCGAGGTTTTGTGGGATGCGCATGCGCAGGTTTTGTGGGAGGCGCATGCGCAGGTTTTTTGGGAAGCGCATGCGCAGGTTTTTTGGGATGCGCATGCCTAGTCGACTAAAAACACGTGCGAGAGGATGCATCCCGCTGGCTAGTCGAGTAAAAACACGTGCGAGGTTTTGTGGGATGCGCATGCGCAGGTTTTTTGGGATGCGCATGGCTAGTCGAGCAAAAACACGTGCGAGAGGATGCATCCCGCAGGCTAGTCGAGTAAAAAGACGTGCGAGAGGATGCATCCTGCAGGCTAGTCGAGTAAAAACACGTGCGAGAGGATGCATCCCGCAGGCTAGTCGAGTAAAAACACGTGCGAGGTTTTGTGGGATGCGCATGCGCAGGTTTTGTGGGATGCGCATGCGCAGGTTTTTTGGGATGCGCATGGCTAGTCGAGCAAAAACACGTGCGAGAGGATGCATCCCGCAGGGTAGTCGAGTAAAAACACGTGCGAGGTTTTGTGGGATGCGCATGCGCAGGTTTTGTGGGATGCGCATGCGCAGGTTTTTTGGGATGCGCATGCGCAGGTTTTTTGGGATGCGCATGGCTAGTCGAGCAAAAACACGTGCGAGAGGATGCATCCCGCAGGCTAGTCAAGTAAAAACACGTGCGAGAGGATGCATCCTGCAGGCTAGTCGAGTAAAAACACGTGCGAGAGGATGCATCCCGCAGGCTAGTCGAGTAAAAACACGTGCGAGGTTTTGTGGGATGCGCATGCGCAGGTTTTGTGGGATGCGCATGCGCAGGTTTTGTGGGATGCGCATGCGCAGGTTTTTTGGGATGCGCATGCGCAGGTTTTTTGGGATGCGCATGCCTAGTCGACTAAAAACACGTGCGAGAGGATGCATCCCGCTGGCTAGTCGAGTAAAAACACGTGCGAGGTTTTGTGGGATGCGCATGCGCAGGTTTTGTGGGATGCGCATGCGCAGGTTTTTTGGGATGCGCATGGCTAGTCGAGCAAAAACACGTGCGAGAGGATGCATCCCGCAGGCTAGTAGAGTAAAAAGACGTGCGAGAGGATGCATCCTGCAGGCTAGTCGAGTAAAAACACGTGCGAGAGGATGCATCCCGCAGGCTAGTCGAGTAAAAACACGTGCGAGGTTTTGTGGGATGCGCATGCGCAGGTTTTGTGGGATGCGCATGCGCAGGTTTTTTGGGATGCGCATGGCTAGTCGAGCAAAAACACGTGCGAGAGGATGCATCCCGCAGGGTAGTCGAGTAAAAACACGTGCGAGGTTTTGTGGGATGCGCATGCGCAGGTTTTTTGGGATGCGCATGCGCAGGTTTTTTGGGATGCGCATGCGCAGGTTTTTTGGGATGCGCATGGCTAGTCGAGCAAAAACACGTGCGAGAGGATGCATCCCGCAGGCTAGTCAAGTAAAAACACGTGCGAGAGGATGCATCCTGCAGGCTAGTCGAGTAAAAACACGTGCGAGAGGATGCATCCCGCAGGCTAGTCGAGTAAAAACACGTGCGAGAGGATGCATCCCGCAGGCTAGTCGAGCAAAAACACGTGCGAGAGGATGCATCCCGCAGGCTAGTCGAGTAAAAACACGTGCGAGAGGATGCATCCCGCAAGCTAGTCGAGTAAAAACACGTGCGAGAGGATGCATCCCGCAGGCTAGTCGAGTAAAAACACGTGCGAGGTTTTGTGGGATGCGCATGCGCAGGTTTTGTGGGATGCGCATGCGCAGGTTTTTTGGGATGCGCATGCGCAGGTTTTGTGGGATGCGCATGCGCAGGTTTTTTGGGATGCGCATGGCTAGTCGAGCAAAAACACGTGCGAGAGGATGCATCCCGCAGGGTAGTCGAGTAAAAACACGTGCGAGAGGATGCATCCCGCAGGCTAGTTGAGTAAAAACACGTGCGAGAGGATGCATCCCGCAGGCTAGTCGAGTAAAAACACGTGCGAGGTTTTGTGGGATGCGCATGCGCAGGTTTTGTGGGATGCGCATGCGCAGGATTTTTGGGATGCGCATGGCTAGTCGAGCAAAAACACGTGCGAGAGGATGCATCCCGCAGGCTAGTCGAGTAAAAACACGTGCGAGCTTTTGTGGGATGCGCATGCGCAGGTTTTTTGGGATGCGCATGGCTAGTCGAGCAAAAACACGTGTGAGGTTTTGTGGGATGCGCATGCGCAGGTTTTTTGGGATGCGCATGCGCAGGTTTTTTGGGATGCGCATGCGCAGGTTTTTTGGGATGCGCATGGCTAGTCGAGCAAAAACACGTGCGAGAGGATGCATCCCGCAGGCTAGTCAAGTAAAAACACGTGCGAGAGGATGCATCCTGCAGGCTAGTCGAGTAAAAACACGTGCGAGAGGATGCATCCCGCAGGCTAGTCGAGTAAAAACACGTGCGAGAGGATGCATCCCGCAGGCTAGTCGAGCAAAAACACGTGCGAGAGGATGCATCCCGCAGGCTAGTCGAGTAAAAACACGTGCGAGAGGATGCATCCCGCAAGCTAGTCGAGTAAAAACACGTGCGAGAGGATGCATCCCGCAGGCTAGTCGAGTAAAAACACGTGCGAGGTTTTGTGGGATGCGCATGCGCAGGTTTTGTGGGATGCGCATGCGCAGGTTTTTTGGGATGCGCATGCGCAGGTTTTGTGGGATGCGCATGCGCAGGTTTTTTGGGATGCGCATGGCTAGTCGAGCAAAAACACGTGCGAGAGGATGCATCCCGCAGGGTAGTCGAGTAAAAACACGTGCGAGAGGATGCATCCCGCAGGCTAGTTGAGTAAAAACACGTGCGAGAGGATGCATCCCGCAGGCTAGTCGAGTAAAAACACGTGCGAGGTTTTGTGGGATGCGCATGCGCAGGTTTTGTGGGATGCGCATGCGCAGGATTTTTGGGATGCGCATGGCTAGTCGAGCAAAAACACGTGCGAGAGGATGCATCCCGCAGGCTAGTCGAGTAAAAACACGTGCGAGCTTTTGTGGGATGCGCATGCGCAGGTTTTTTGGGATGCGCATGGCTAGTCGAGCAAAAACACGTGTGAGGTTTTGTGGGATGCGCATGCGCAGGTTTTGTGGGATGCGCATGCGCAGGTTTTGTGGGATGCGCATGCGCAGGTTTTTTGAGATGCGCATGGCTAGTCGAGCAAAAACACGTGCGAGAGGATGCATCCCGCAGGCTAGTCGAGCAAAAACACGTGCAAGAGGATGCATCCCGCAGGCTAGTCGAGTAAAAACACGTGCGAGGTTTTGTGGGATGCGCATGCGCAGGTTTTTTGGGATGCGCATGGCTAGTCGAGCAAAAACACGTGCGAGAGGATGCATCCCGCAGGCTAGTCGAGCAAAAACACGTGCGAGAGGATGCATCCCGCAGGCTAGTCGAGTAAAAACACGTGCGAGGTTTTGTGGGATGCGCATGCGCAGGTTTTGTGGGATGCGCATGCGCAGGTTTTGTGGGATGCGCATGCGCAGGTTTTTTGGGATGCGCATGCGCAGGTTTTTTGGGATGCGCATGCCTAGTCGAGTAAAAACACGTGCGAGAGGATGCATCCCGCAGGCTTGTCGAGTAAAAACACGTGCGAGAGGATGCATCCCGCAGGCTAGTCGAGTAAAAACACGTGCGAGGTTTTGTGGGATGCGCATGCGCAGGTTTTGTGGGATGCGCATGCGCAGGTTTTTTGGGATGCGCATGGCTAGTCGAGCAAAAACACGTGCGAGAGGATGCATCCCGCAGGCTAGTCGAGCAAAAACACGTGCGAGAGGATGCATCCCGCAGGCTAGTCGAGCAAAAACACGTGCGAGAGGATGCATCCCGCAGGCTAGTCGAGTAAAAACACGTGCGAGGTTTTGTGGGATGCGCATGCGCAGGTTTTTTGGGATGCGCATGGCTAGTCGAGCAAAAACACGTGCGAGAGGATGCATCCCGCAGGCTAGTCGAGCAAAAACACGTGCCAGAGGATGCATCCCGCAGGCTAGTCGAGTAAAAACACGTGCGAGGTTTTGTGGGATGCGCATGCGCAGGTTTTGTGGGAGGCGCATGCGCAGGTTTTTTGGGATGCGCATGCGCAGGTTTTTTGGGATGTGCATGGCTAGTCGAGGAAAAACACGTGCGAGAGGATGCATCCCGCAGGCTAGTCGAGTAAAAACACGTGCGAGGTTTTGTGGGATGCGCATGCGCAGGTTTTGTGGGATGCGCATGCGCAGGTTTTTTGGGATGCGCATGGCTAGTCGAGCAAAAACACGTGCGAGAGGATGCATCCCGCAGGCTAGTCGAGTAAAAACACGTGCGAGAGGATGCATCCCGCAGGCTAGTTGAGTAAAAACACGTGCGAGAGGATGCATCCCGCAGGCTAGTCGAGTAAAAACACGTGCGAGGTTTTGTGGGATGCGCATGCGCAGGTTTTGTGGGATGCGCATGCGCAGGATTTTTGGGATGCGCATGGCTAGTCGAGCAAAAACACGTGCGAGAGGATGCATCCCGCAGGCTAGTCGAGTAAAAACACGTGCGAGGTTTTGTGGGATGCGCATGCGCAGGTTTTGTGGGATGCGCATGCGCAGGTTTTTTGGGATGCGCATGGCTAGTCGAGCAAAAACACGTGTGAGGTTTTGTGGGATGCGCATGCGCAGGTTTTGTGGGATGCGCATGCGCAGGTTTTTTGGGATGCGCATGGCTAGTCGAGCAAAAACACGTGCGAGAGGATGCATCCCGCAGGCTAGTCGAGCAAAAACACGTGCAAGAGGATGCATCCCGCAGGTTAGTCGAGTAAAAACACGTGCGAGGTTTTGTGGGATGCGCATGCGCAGGTTTTTTGGGATGCGCATGGCTAGTCGAGCAAAAACACGTGCGAGAGGATGCATCCCGCAGGCTAGTCGAGCAAAAACACGTGCGAGAGGATGCATCCCGCAGGCTAGTCGAGTAAAAACACGTGCGAGGTTTTGTGGGATGCGCATGCGCAGGTTTTGTGGGATGCGCATGCGCAGGTTTTTTGGGATGCGCATGCGCAGGTTTTTTGGGATGCGCATGCCTAGTCGAGTAAAAACACGTGCGAGAGGATGCATCCCGCAGGCTAGTCGAGTAAAAACACGTGCGAGGTTTTGTGGGATGCGCATGCGCAGGTTTTGTGGGATGCGCATGCGCAGGTTTTTTGGGATGCGCATGCGCAGGTTTTTTGGGATGCGCATGGCTAGTCGAGCAAAAACACGTGCGAGAGGATGCATCCCGCAGGCTAGTCGAGTAAAAACACGTGCGAGGTTTTGTGGGATGCGCATGCGCAGGTTTTGTGGGATGCGCATGCGCAGGTTTTTTGGGATGCGCATGGCTAGTCGAGCAAAAACACGTGCGAGAGGATGCATCCCGCAGGCTAGTCGAGCAAAAACACGTGCGAGAGGATGCATCCCGCAGGCTAGTCGAGTAAAAACACGTGCGAGGTTTTGTGGGATGCGCATGCGCAGGTTTTGTGGGATGCGCATGCGCAGGTTTTTTGGGATGCGCATGCCTAGTCGAGTAAAAACACGTGCGAGAGGATGCATCCCGCAGGCTAGTCGAGTAAAAACACGTGCGAGAGGATGCATCCCGCAGGCTAGTCGAGTAAAAACACGTGCGAGGTTTTGTGGGATGCGCATGCGCAGGTTTTGTGGGATGCGCATGCGCAGGTTTTTTGGGATGCGCATGGCTAGTCGAGCAAAAACACGTGCGAGAGGATGCATCCCGCAGGCTAGTCGAGCAAAAACACGTGCGAGAGGATGCATCCCGCAGGCTAGTCGAGTAAAAACACGTGCGAGGTTTTGTGGGATGCGCATGCGCAGGTTTTGTGGGATGCGCATGCGCAGGTTTTTTGGGATGCGCATGGCTAGTCGAGCAAAAACACGTGCGAGAGGATGCATCCCGCAGGCTAGTCGAGCAAAAACACGTGCGAGAGGATGCATCCCGCAGGCTAGTCGAGTAAAAACACGTGCGAGGTTTTGTGGGATGCGCATGCGCAGGTTTTTTGGGATGTGCATGGCTAGTCGAGGAAAAACACGTGCGAGAGGATGCATCCCGCAGGCTAGTCGAGTAAAAACACGTGCGAGGTTTTGTGGGATGCGCATGCGCAGGTTTTGTGGGATGCGCATGCGCAGGTTTTTTGGGATGCGCATGCCTAGTCGACTAAAAACACGTGCGAGAGGATGCATCCCGCTGGCTAGTCGAGTAAAAACACGTGCGAGGTTTTGTGGGATGCGCATGCGCAGGTTTTTTGGGATGCGCATGGCTAGTCGAGCAAAAACACGTGCGAGAGGATGCATCCCGCAGGCTAGTCGAGTAAAAAGACGTGCGAGAGGATGCATCCTGCAGGCTAGTCGAGTAAAAACACGTGCGAGAGGATGCATCCCGCAGGCTAGTCGAGTAAAAACACGTGCGAGGTTTTGTGGGATGCGCATGCGCAGGTTTTGTGGGATGCGCATGCGCAGGTTTTTTGGGATGCGCATGGCTAGTCGAGCAAAAACACGTGCGAGAGGATGCATCCCGCAGGGTAGTCGAGTAAAAACACGTGCGAGGTTTTGTGGGATGCGCATGCGCAGGTTTTTTGGGATGCGCATGCGCAGGTTTTTTGGGATGCGCATGCGCAGGTTTTTTGGGATGCGCATGGCTAGTCGAGCAAAAACACGTGCGAGACGATGCATCCCGCAGGCTAGTCAAGTAAAAACACGTGCGAGAGGATGCATCCTGCAGGCTAGTCGAGTAAAAACACGTGCGAGAGGATGCATCCCGCAGGCTAGTCGAGTAAAAACACGTGCGAGGTTTTGTGGGATGCGCATGCGCAGGTTTTGTGGGATGCGCATGCGCAGGTTTTGTGGGATGCGCATGCGCAGGTTTTTTGGGATGCGCAAGCGCAGGTTTTTTGGGATGCGCATGCCTAGTCGACTAAAAACACGTGCGAGAGGATGCATCCCGCTGGCTAGTCGAGTAAAAACACGTGCGAGGTTTTGTGGGATGCGCATGCGCAGGTTTTGTGGGATGCGCATGCGCAGGTTTTTTGGGATGCGCATGGCTAGTCGAGCAAAAACACGTGCGAGAGGATGCATCCCGCAGGCTAGTAGAGTAAAAAGACGTGCGAGAGGATGCATCCTGCAGGCTAGTCGAGTAAAAACACGTGCGAGAGGATGCATCCCGCAGGCTAGTCGAGTAAAAACACGTGCGAGGTTTTGTGGGATGCGCATGCGCAGGTTTTGTGGGATGCGCATGCGCAGGTTTTTTGGGATGCGCATGGCTAGTCGAGCAAAAACACGTGCGAGAGGATGCATCCCGCAGGGTAGTCGAGTAAAAACACGTGCGAGGTTTTGTGGGATGCGCATGCGCAGGTTTTTTGGGATGCGCATGCGCAGGTTTTTTGGGATGCGCATGCGCAGGTTTTTTGGGATGCGCATGGCTAGTCGAGCAAAAACACGTGCGAGAGGATGCATCCCGCAGGCTAGTCAAGTAAAAACACGTGCGAGAGGATGCATCCTGCAGGCTAGTCGAGTAAAAACACGTGCGAGAGGATGCATCCCGCAGGCTAGTCGAGTAAAAACACGTGCGAGGTTTTGTGGGATGCGCATGCGCAGGTTTTGTGGGATGCGCATGGCTAGTCGAGCAAAAACACGTGCGAGAGGATGCATCCCGCAGGCTAGTCGAGCAAAAACACGTGCGAGAGGATGCATCCCGCAGGCTAGTCGAGTAAAAACACGTGCGAGAGGATGCATCCCGCAAGCTAGTCGAGTAAAAACACGTGCGAGAGGATGCATCCCGCAGGCTAGTCGAGTAAAAACACGTGCGAGGTTTTGTGGGATGCGCATGCGCAGGTTTTGTGGGATGCGCATGCGCAGGTTTTTTGGGATGCGCATGCGCAGGTTTTGTGGGATGCGCATGCGCAGGTTTTTTGGGATGCGCATGGCTAGTCGAGCAAAAACACGTGCGAGAGGATGCATCCCGCAGGGTAGTCGAGTAAAAACACGTGCGAGAGGATGCATCCCGCAGGCTAGTTGAGTAAAAACACGTGCGAGAGGATGCATCCCGCAGGCTAGTCGAGTAAAAACACGTGCGAGGTTTTGTGGGATGCGCATGCGCAGGTTTTGTGGGATGCGCATGCGCAGGATTTTTGGGATGCGCATGGCTAGTCGAGCAAAAACACGTGCGAGAGGATGCATCCCGCAGGCTAGTCGAGTAAAAACACGTGCGAGCTTTTGTGGGATGCGCATGCGCAGGTTTTGTGGGATGCGCATGCGCAGGTTTTTTGGGATGCGCATGGCTAGTCGAGCAAAAACACGTGTGAGGTTTTGTGGGATGCGCATGCGCAGGTTTTGTGGGATGCGCATGCGCAGGTTTTTTGAGATGCGCATGGCTAGTCGAGCAAAAACACGTGCGAGAGGATGCATCCCGCAGGCTAGTCGAGCAAAAACACGTGCAAGAGGATGCATCCCGCAGGCTAGTCGAGTAAAAACACGTGCGAGGTTTTGTGGGATGCGCATGCGCAGGTTTTTTGGGATGCGCATGGCTAGTCGAGCAAAAACACGTGCGAGAGGATGCATCCCGCAGGCTAGTCGAGCAAAAACACGTGCGAGAGGATGCATCCCGCAGGCTAGTCGAGTAAAAACACGTGCGAGGTTTTGTGGGATGCGCATGCGCAGGTTTTTTGGGATGCGCATGCGCAGGTTTTTTGGGATGCGCATGCCTAGTCGAGTAAAAACACGTGCGAGAGGATGCATCCCGCAGGCTAGTCGAGTAAAAACACGTGCGAGGTTTTGTGGGATGCGCATGCGCAGGTTTTGTGGGATGCGCATGCGCAGGTTTTTTGGGATTCGCATGGCTAGTCGAGCAAAAACACGTGCGAGAGGATGCATCCCGCAGGCTAGTCGAGCAAAAACACGTGCGAGAGGATGCATCCCGCAGGCTAGTCGAGTAAAAACACGTGCGAGAGGATGCATCCCGCAAGCTAGTCGAGTAAAAACACGTGCGAGAGGATGCATCCCGCAGGCTAGTCGAGTAAAAACACGTGCGAGGTTTTGTGGGATGCGCATGCGCAGGTTTTGTGGGATGCGCATGCGCAGGTTTTTTGGGATGCGCATGCGCAGGTTTTGTGGGATGCGCATGCGCAGGTTTTTTGGGATGCGCATGGCTAGTCGAGCAAAAACACGTGCGAGAGGATGCATCCCGCAGGGTAGTCGAGTAAAAACACGTGCGAGAGGATGCATCCCGCAGGCTAGTTGAGTAAAAACACGTGCGAGAGGATGCATCCCGCAGGCTAGTCGAGTAAAAACACGTGCGAGGTTTTGTGGGATGCGCATGCGCAGGTTTTGTGGGATGCGCATGCGCAGGATTTTTGGGATGCGCATGGCTAGTCGAGCAAAAACACGTGCGAGAGGATGCATCCCGCAGGCTAGTCGAGTAAAAACACGTGCGAGCTTTTGTGGGATGCGCATGCGCAGGTTTTGTGGGATGCGCATGCGCAGGTTTTTTGGGATGCGCATGGCTAGTCGAGCAAAAACACGTGTGAGGTTTTGTGGGATGCGCATGCGCAGGTTTTGTGGGATGCGCATGCGCAGGTTTTTTGAGATGCGCATGGCTAGTCGAGCAAAAACACGTGCGAGAGGATGCATCCCGCAGGCTAGTCGAGCAAAAACACGTGCAAGAGGATGCATCCCGCAGGCTAGTCGAGTAAAAACACGTGCGAGGTTTTGTGGGATGCGCATGCGCAGGTTTTTTGGGATGCGCATGGCTAGTCGAGCAAAAACACGTGCGAGAGGATGCATCCCGCAGGCTAGTCGAGCAAAAACACGTGCGAGAGGATGCATCCCGCAGGCTAGTCGAGTAAAAACACGTGCGAGGTTTTGTGGGATGCGCATGCGCAGGTTTTTTGGGATGCGCATGCGCAGGTTTTTTGGGATGCGCATGCCTAGTCGAGTAAAAACACGTGCGAGAGGATGCATCCCGCAGGCTAGTCGAGTAAAAACACGTGCGAGGTTTTGTGGGATGCGCATGCGCAGGTTTTGTGGGATGCGCATGCGCAGGTTTTTTGGGATGCGCATGGCTAGTCGAGCAAAAACACGTGCGAGAGGATGCATCCCGCAGGCTAGTCGAGCAAAAACACGTGCGAGAGGATGCATCCCGCAGGCTAGTCGAGTAAAAACACGTGCGAGGTTTTGTGGGATGCGCATGCGCAGGTTTTTTGGGATGCGCATGGCTAGTCGAGCAAAAACACGTGCGAGAGGATGCATCCCGCAGGCTAGTCGAGCAAAAACACGTGCGAGAGGATGCATCCCGCAGGCTAGTCGAGTAAAAACACGTGCGAGGTTTTGTGGGATGCGCATGCGCAGGTTTTGTGGGAGGCGCATGCGCAGGTTTTTTGGGATGCGCATGGCTAGTCGAGCAAAAACACGTGTGAGGTTTTGTGGGATGCGCATGCGCAGGTTTTGTGGGATGCGCATGCGCAGGTTTTTTGAGATGCGCATGGCTAGTCGAGCAAAAACACGTGCGAGAGGATGCATCCCGCAGGCTAGTCGAGCAAAAACACGTGCAAGAGGATGCATCCCGCAGGCTAGTCGAGTAAAAACACGTGCGAGGTTTTGTGGGATGCGCATGCGCAGGTTTTTTGGGATGCGCATGGCTAGTCGAGCAAAAACACGTGCGAGAGGATGCATCCCGCAGGCTAGTCGAGCAAAAACACGTGCGAGAGGATGCATCCCGCAGGCTAGTCGAGTAAAAACACGTGCGAGGTTTTGTGGGATGCGCATGCGCAGGTTTTTTGGGATGCGCATGCGCAGGTTTTTTGGGATGCGCATGCCTAGTCGAGTAAAAACACGTGCGAGAGGATGCATCCCGCAGGCTAGTCGAGTAAAAACACGTGCGAGGTTTTGTGGGATGCGCATGCGCAGGTTTTGTGGGATGCGCATGCGCAGGTTTTTTGGGATGCGCATGGCTAGTCGAGCAAAAACACGTGCGAGAGGATGCATCCCGCAGGCTAGTCGAGCAAAAACACGTGCGAGAGGATGCATCCCGCAGGCTAGTCGAGTAAAAACACGTGCGAGGTTTTGTGGGATGCGCATGGCTAGTCGAGCAAAAACACGTGCGAGAGGATGCATCCCGCAGGCTAGTCGAGCAAAAACACGTGCGAGAGGATGCATCCCGCAGGCTAGTCGAGTAAAAACACGTGCGAGGTTTTGTGGGATGCGCATGCGCAGGTTTTGTGGGAGGCGCATGCGCAGGTTTTTTGGGATGCGCATGCGCAGGTTTTTTGGGATGTGCATGGCTAGTCGAGGAAAAACACGTGCGAGAGGATGCATCCCGCAGGCTAGTCGAGTAAAAACACGTGCGAGGTTTTGTGGGATGCGCATGCGCAGGTTTTGTGGGATGCGCATGCGCAGGTTTTTTGGGATGCGCATGGCTAGTCGAGCAAAAACACGTGCGAGAGGATGCATCCCGCAGGCTAGTCGAGTAAAAACACGTGCGAGAGGATGCATCCCGCAGGCTAGTTGAGTAAAAACACGTGCGAGAGGATGCATCCCGCAGGCTAGTCGAGTAAAAACACGTGCGAGGTTTTGTGGGATGCGCATGCGCAGGTTTTGTGGGATGCGCATGCGCAGGTTTTTTGGGATGCGCATGGCTAGTCGAGCAAAAACACGTGTGAGGTTTTGTGGGATGCGCATGCGCAGGTTTTGTGGGATGCGCATGCGCAGGTTTTTTGGGATGCGCATGGCTAGTCGAGCAAAAACACGTGCGAGAGGATGCATCCCGCAGGCTAGTCGAGCAAAAACACGTGCAAGAGGATGCATCCCGCAGGCTAGTCGAGTAAAAACACGTGCGAGGTTTTGTGGGATGCGCATGCGCAGGTTTTTTGGGATGCGCATGGCTAGTCGAGCAAAAACACGTGCGAGAGGATGCATCCCGCAGGCTAGTCGAGCAAAAACACGTGCGAGAGGATGCATCCCGCAGGCTAGTCGAGTAAAAACACGTGCGAGGTTTTGTGGGATGCGCATGCGCAGGTTTTGTGGGATGCGCATGCGCAGGTTTTTTGGGATGCGCATGCCTAGTCGAGTAAAAACCCCGGAGCGAGAGGATGCATCCCGCAGGCTAGTCGAGTAAAAACACGTGCGAGGTTTTGTGGGATGCGCATGCGCAGGTTTTGTGGGATGCGCATGCGCAGGTTTTTTGGGATGCGCATGCGCAGGTTTTTTGGGATGCGCATGGCTAGTCGAGCAAAAACACGTGCGAGAGGATGCATCCCGCAGGCTAGTCGAGTAAAAAGACGTGCGAGAGGATGCATCCTGCAGGCTAGTCGAGTAAAAACACGTGCGAGAGGATGCATCCCGCAGGCTAGTCGAGTAAAAACACGTGCGAGGTTTTGTGGGATGCGCATGCGCAGGTTTTTTGGGATGCGCATGCGCAGGTTTTTTGGGATGCGCATGGCTAGTCGAGCAAAAACACGTGCGAGAGGATGCATCCCGCAGGCTAGTCAAGTAAAAACACGTGCGAGAGGATGCATCCTGCAGGCTAGTCGAGTAAAAACACGTGCGAGAGGATGCATCCCGCAGGCTAGTCGAGTAAAAACACGTGCGAGGTTTTGTGGGATGCGCATGCGCAGGTTTTGTGGGATGCGCATGCGCAGGTTTTTTGGGATGCGCATGGCTAGTCGAGCAAAAACACGTGCGAGAGGATGCATCCCGCAGGCTAGTCGATCAAAAACACGTGCGAGAGGATGCATCCCGCAGGCTAGTCGAGTAAAAACACGTGCGAGGTTTTGTGGGATGCGCATGCGCAGGTTTTGTGGGATGCGCATGCGCAGGTTTTGTGGGATGCGCATGCGCAGGTTTTTTGGGATGCGCATGCCTAGTCGAGTAAAAACACGTGCGAGAGGATGCATCCCGCAGGCTAGTCGAGTAAAAACACGTGCGAGGTTTTGTGGGATGCGCATGCGCAGGTTTTGTGGGATGCGCATGCGCAGGTTTTTTGGGATGCGCATGGCTAGTCGAGCAAAAACACGTGCGAGAGGATGCATCCCGCAGGCTAGTCGAGCAAAAACACGTGCGAGAGGATGCATCCCGCAGGCTAGTCGAGTAAAAACACGTGCGAGGTTTTGTGGGATGCGCATGCGCAGGTTTTTTGGGATGCGCATGGCTAGTCGAGCAAAAACACGTGCGAGAGGATGCATCCCGCAGGCTAGTCGAGCAAAAACACGTGCGAGAGGATGCATCCCGCAGGCTAGTCGAGTAAAAACACGTGCGAGGTTTTGTGGGATGCGCATGCGCAGGTTTTGTGGGAGGCGCATGCGCAGGTTTTTTGGGATGCGCATGCGCAGGTTTTTTGGGATGTGCATGGCTAGTCGAGGAAAAACACGTGCGAGAGGATGCATCCCGCAGGCTAGTCGAGTAAAAACACGTGCGAGGTTTTGTGGGATGCGCATGCGCAGGTTTTGTGGGATGCGCATGCCCAGGTTTTTTGGGATGCGCATGCGCAGGTTTTTTGGGATGCGCATGCGCAGGTTTTTTGGGATGCGCATGGCTAGTCGAGCAAAAACACGTGCGAGACGATGCATCCCGCAGGCTAGTCAAGTAAAAACACGTGCGAGAGGATGCATCCTGCAGGCTAGTCGAGTAAAAACACGTGCGAGAGGATGCATCCCGCAGGCTAGTCGAGTAAAAACACGTGCGAGGTTTTGTGGGATGCGCATGCGCAGGTTTTGTGGGATGCGCATGCGCAGGTTTTTTGGGATGCGCATGCGCAGGTTTTTTGGGATGCGCATGGCTAGTCGAGCAAAAACACGTGCGAGAGGATGCATCCCGCAGGCTAGTCGAGTAAAAAGACGTGCGAGAGGATGCATCCCGCAGGCTAGTCGAGTAAAAACACGTGCGAGGTTTTGTGGGATGCGCATGCGCAGGTTTTTTGGGATGCGCATGGCTAGTCGAGCAAAAACACGTGCGAGAGGATGCATCCCGCAGGCTAGTCGAGCAAAAACACGTGCGAGAGGATGCATCCCGCAGGCTAGTCGAGGAAAAACACGTGCGAGGTTTTGTGGGATGCGCATGCGCAGGTTTTGTGGGAGGCGCATGCGCAGGTTTTTTGGGATGCGCATGCGCAGGTTTTTTGGGATGTGCATGGCTAGTCGAGGAAAAACACGTGCGAGAGGATGCATCCCGCAGGCTAGTCGAGTAAAAACACGTGCGAGGTTTTGTGGGATGCGCATGCGCAGGTTTTGTGGGATGCGCATGCGCAGGATTTTTGGGATGCGCATGGCTAGTCGAGCAAAAACACGTGCGAGAGGATGCATCCCGCAGGCTAGTCGAGTAAAAAGACGTGCGAGAGGATGCATCCTGCAGGCTAGTTGAGTAAAAACACGTGCGAGAGGATGCATCCCGCAGGCTAGTCGAGTAAAAACACGTGCGAGGTTTTGTGGGATGCGCATGCGCAGGTTTTGTGGGATGCGCATGGCTAGTCGAGCAAAAACACGTGCGAGAGGATGCATCCCGCAGGGTAGTCGAGTAAAAACACGTGCGAGAGGATGCATCCCGCAGGCTAGTTGAGTAAAAACACGTGCGAGAGGATGCATCCCGCAGGCTAGTCGAGTAAAAACACGTGCGAGGTTTTGTGGGATGCGCATGCGCAGGTTTTGTGGGATGCGCATGCGCAGGATTTTTGGGATGCGCATGGCTAGTCGAGCAAAAACACGTGCGAGAGGATGCATCCCGCAGGCTAGTCGAGTAAAAACACGTGCGAGCTTTTGTGGGATGCGCATGCGCAGGTTTTGTGGGATGCGCATGTACAGGTTTTTTGGGATGCGCATGGCTAGTCGAGCAAAAACACGTGTGAGGTTTTGTGGGATGCGCATGCGCAGGTTTTGTGGGATGCGCATGCGCAGGTTTTTTGAGATGCGCATGGCTAGTCGAGCAAAAACACGTGCGAGAGGATGCATCCCGCAGGCTAGTCGAGCAAAAACACGTGCAAGAGGATGCATCCCGCAGGCTAGTCGAGTAAAAACACGTGCGAGGTTTTGTGGGATGCGCATGCGCAGGTTTTTTGGGATGCGCATGGCTAGTCGAGCAAAAACACGTGCGAGAGGATGCATCCCGCAGGCTAGTCGAGCAAAAACACGTGCGAGAGGATGCATCCCGCAGGCTAGTCGAGTAAAAACACGTGCGAGGTTTTGTGGGATGCGCATGCGCAGGTTTTTTGGGATGCGCATGCGCAGGTTTTTTGGGATGCGCATGCCTAGTCGAGTAAAAACACGTGCGAGAGGATGCATCCCGCAGGCTAGTCGAGTAAAAACACGTGCGAGGTTTTGTGGGATGCGCATGCGCAGGTTTTGTGGGATGCGCATGCGCAGGTTTTTTGGGATGCGCATGGCTAGTCGAGCAAAAACACGTGCGAGAGGATGCATCCCGCAGGCTAGTCGAGCAAAAACACGTGCGAGAGGATGCATCCCGCAGGCTAGTCGAGTAAAAACACGTGCGAGGTTTTGTGGGATGCGCATGCGCAGGTTTTTTGGGATGCGCATGGCTAGTCGAGCAAAAACACGTGTGAGGTTTTGTGGGATGCGCATGCGCAGGTTTTGTGGGATGCGCATGCGCAGGTTTTTTGGGATGCGCATGGCTAGTCGAGCAAAAACACGTGCGAGAGGATGCATCCCGCAGGCTAGTCGAGCAAAAACACGTGCAAGAGGATGCATCCCGCAGGCTAGTCGAGTAAAAACACGTGCGAGGTTTTGTGGGATGCGCATGCGCAGGTTTTTTGGGATGCGCATGGCTAGTCGAGCAAAAACACGTGCGAGAGGATGCATCCCGCAGGCTAGTCGAGTAAAAACACGTGCGAGAGGATGCATCCCGCAGGCTAGTTGAGTAAAAACACGTGCGAGAGGATGCATCCCGCAGGCTAGTCGAGTAAAAACACGTGCGAGGTTTTGTGGGATGCGCATGCGCAGGTTTTGTGGGATGCGCATGCGCAGGATTTTTGGGATGCGCATGGCTAGTCGAGCAAAAACACGTGCGAGAGGATGCATCCCGCAGGCTAGTCGAGTAAAAACACGTGCGAGGTTTTGTGGGATGCGCATGCGCAGGTTTTGTGGGATGCGCATGCGCAGGTTTTTTGGGATGCGCATGGCTAGTCGAGCAAAAACACGTGTGAGGTTTTGTGGGATGCGCATGCGCAGGTTTTGTGGGATGCGCATGCGCAGGTTTTTTGGGATGCGCATGGCTAGTCGAGCAAAAACACGTGCGAGAGGATGCATCCCGCAGGCTAGTCGAGCAAAAACACGTGCAAGAGGATGCATCCCGCAGGCTAGTCGAGTAAAAACACGTGCGAGGTTTTGTGGGATGCGCATGCGCAGGTTTTTTGGGATGCGCATGGCTAGTCGAGCAAAAACACGTGCGAGAGGATGCATCCCGCAGGCTAGTCGAGCAAAAACACGTGCGAGAGGATGCATCCCGCAGGCTAGTCGAGTAAAAACACGTGCGAGGTTTTGTGGGATGCGCATGCGCAGGTTTTGTGGGATGCGCATGCGCAGGTTTTTTGGGATGCGCATGCCTAGTCGAGTAAAAACCCCGGAGCGAGAGGATGCATCCCGCAGGCTAGTCGAGTAAAAACACGTGCGAGGTTTTGTGGGATGCGCATGCGCAGGTTTTGTGGGATGCGCATGCGCAGGTTTTTTGGGATGCGCATGCGCAGGTTTTTTGGGATGCGCATGGCTAGTCGAGCAAAAACACGTGCGAGAGGATGCATCCCGCAGGCTAGTCGAGTAAAAAGACGTGCGAGAGGATGCATCCTGCAGGCTAGTCGAGTAAAAACACGTGCGAGAGGATGCATCCCGCAGGCTAGTCGAGTAAAAACACGTGCGAGGTTTTGTGGGATGCGCATGCGCAGGTTTTTTGGGATGCGCATGCGCAGGTTTTTTGGGATGCGCATGCGCAGGTTTTTTGGGATGCGCATGGCTAGTCGAGCAAAAACACGTGCGAGAGGATGCATCCCGCAGGCTAGTCGAGTAAAAAGACGTGCGAGAGGATGCATCCCGCAGGCTAGTCGAGCAAAAACACGTGCAAGAGGATGCATCCCGCAGGCTAGTCGAGTAAAAACACGTGCGAGGTTTTGTGGGATGCGCATGCGCAGGTTTTTTGGGATGCGCATGGCTAGTCGAGCAAAAACACGTGCGAGAGGATGCATCCCGCAGGCTAGTCGAGCAAAAACACGTGCGAGAGGATGCATCCCGCAGGCTAGTCGAGTAAAAACACGTGCGAGGTTTTGTGGGATGCGCATGCGCAGGTTTTGTGGGATGCGCATGCGCAGGTTTTTTGGGATGCGCATGCCTAGTCGAGTAAAAACCCCGGAGCGAGAGGATGCATCCCGCAGGCTAGTCGAGTAAAAACACGTGCGAGGTTTTGTGGGATGCGCATGCGCAGGTTTTGTGGGATGCGCATGCGCAGGTTTTTTGGGATGCGCATGCGCAGGTTTTTTGGGATGCGCATGGCTAGTCGAGCAAAAACACGTGCGAGAGGATGCATCCCGCAGGCTAGTCGAGTAAAAAGACGTGCGAGAGGATGCATCCTGCAGGCTAGTCGAGTAAAAACACGTGCGAGAGGATGCATCCCGCAGGCTAGTCGAGTAAAAACACGTGCGAGAGGATGCATCCCGCAGGCTAGTTGAGTAAAAACACGTGCGAGAGGATGCATCCCGCAGGCTAGTCGAGTAAAAACACGTGCGAGGTTTTGTGGGATGCGCATGCGCAGGTTTTGTGGGATGCGCATGCGCAGGATTTTTGGGATGCGCATGGCTAGTCGAGCAAAAACACGTGCGAGAGGATGCATCCCGCAGGCTAGTCGAGTAAAAACACGTGCGAGAGGATGCATCCCGCAGGCTAGTTGAGTAAAAACACGTGCGAGAGGATGCATCCCGCAGGCTAGTCGAGTAAAAACACGTGCGAGGTTTTGTGGGATGCGCATGCGCAGGTTTTTTGGGATGCGCATGGCTAGTCGAGCAAAAACACGTGCGAGAGGATGCATCCCGCAGGCTAGTCGAGCAAAAACACGTGCGAGAGGATGCATCCCGCAGGCTAGTCGAGTAAAAACACGTGCGAGGTTTTGTGGGATGCGCATGCGCAGGTTTTTTGGGATGCGCATGCGCAGGTTTTTTGGGATGCGCATGCCTAGTCGAGTAAAAACACGTGCGAGAGGATGCATCCCGCAGGCTAGTCGAGTAAAAACACGTGCGAGGTTTTGTGGGATGCGCATGCGCAGGTTTTGTGGGATGCGCATGCGCAGGTTTTTTGGGATGCGCATGGCTAGTCGAGCAAAAACACGTGCGAGAGGATGCATCCCGCAGGCTAGTCGAGCAAAAACACGTGCGAGAGGATGCATCCCGCAGGCTAGTCGAGTAAAAACACGTGCGAGGTTTTGTGGGATGCGCATGCGCAGGTTTTTTGGGATGCGCATGGCTAGTCGAGCAAAAACACGTGCGAGAGGATGCATCCCGCAGGCTAGTCGAGCAAAAACACGTGCGAGAGGATGCATCCCGCAGGCTAGTCGAGTAAAAACACGTGCGAGGTTTTGTGGGATGCGCATGCGCAGGTTTTGTGGGAGGCGCATGCGCAGGTTTTTTGGGATGCGCATGCGCAGGTTTTTTGGGATGTGCATGGCTAGTCGAGGAAAAACACGTGCGAGAGGATGCATCCCGCAGGCTAGTCGAGTAAAAACACGTGCGAGGTTTTGTGGGATGCGCATGCGCAGGTTTTGTGGGATGCGCATGCGCAGGTTTTTTGGGATGCGCATGGCTAGTCGAGCAAAAACACGTGCGAGAGGATGCATCCCGCAGGCTAGTCGAGTAAAAACACGTGCGAGAGGATGCATCCCGCAGGCTAGTTGAGTAAAAACACGTGCGAGAGGATGCATCCCGCAGGCTAGTCGAGTAAAAACACGTGCGAGGTTTTGTGGGATGCGCATGCGCAGGTTTTGTGGGATGCGCATGCGCAGGTTTTTTGGGATGCGCATGGCTAGTCGAGCAAAAACACGTGTGAGGTTTTGTGGGATGCGCATGCGCAGGTTTTGTGGGATGCGCATGCGCAGGTTTTTTGGGATGCGCATGGCTAGTCGAGCAAAAACACGTGCGAGAGGATGCATCCCGCAGGCTAGTCGAGCAAAAACACGTGCAAGAGGATGCATCCCGCAGGCTAGTCGAGTAAAAACACGTGCGAGGTTTTGTGGGATGCGCATGCGCAGGTTTTTTGGGATGCGCATGGCTAGTCGAGCAAAAACACGTGCGAGAGGATGCATCCCGCAGGCTAGTCGAGCAAAAACACGTGCGAGAGGATGCATCCCGCAGGCTAGTCGAGTAAAAACACGTGCGAGGTTTTGTGGGATGCGCATGCGCAGGTTTTGTGGGATGCGCATGCGCAGGTTTTTTGGGATGCGCATGCCTAGTCGAGTAAAAACCCCGGAGCGAGAGGATGCATCCCGCAGGCTAGTCGAGTAAAAACACGTGCGAGGTTTTGTGGGATGCGCATGCGCAGGTTTTGTGGGATGCGCATGCGCAGGTTTTTTGGGATGCGCATGCGCAGGTTTTTTGGGATGCGCATGGCTAGTCGAGCAAAAACACGTGCGAGAGGATGCATCCCGCAGGCTAGTCGAGTAAAAAGACGTGCGAGAGGATGCATCCTGCAGGCTAGTCGAGTAAAAACACGTGCGAGAGGATGCATCCCGCAGGCTAGTCGAGTAAAAACACGTGCGAGGTTTTGTGGGATGCGCATGCGCAGGTTTTTTGGGATGCGCATGCGCAGGTTTTTTGGGATGCGCATGGCTAGTCGAGCAAAAACACGTGCGAGAGGATGCATCCCGCAGGCTAGTCAAGTAAAAACACGTGCGAGAGGATGCATCCTGCAGGCTAGTCGAGTAAAAACACGTGCGAGAGGATGCATCCCGCAGGCTAGTCGAGTAAAAACACGTGCGAGGTTTTGTGGGATGCGCATGCGCAGGTTTTGTGGGATGCGCATGCGCAGGTTTTTTGGGATGCGCATGGCTAGTCGAGCAAAAACACGTGCGAGAGGATGCATCCCGCAGGCTAGTCGATCAAAAACACGTGCGAGAGGATGCATCCCGCAGGCTAGTCGAGTAAAAACACGTGCGAGGTTTTGTGGGATGCGCATGCGCAGGTTTTGTGGGATGCGCATGCGCAGGTTTTGTGGGATGCGCATGCGCAGGTTTTTTGGGATGCGCATGCCTAGTCGAGTAAAAACACGTGCGAGAGGATGCATCCCGCAGGCTAGTCGAGTAAAAACACGTGCGAGGTTTTGTGGGATGCGCATGCGCAGGTTTTGTGGGATGCGCATGCGCAGGTTTTTTGGGATGCGCATGGCTAGTCGAGCAAAAACACGTGCGAGAGGATGCATCTCGCAGGCTAGTCGAGCAAAAACACGTGCGAGAGGATGCATCCCGCAGGCTAGTCGAGTAAAAACACGTGCGAGGTTTTGTGGGATGCGCATGCGCAGGTTTTTTGGGATGCGCATGGCTAGTCGAGCAAAAACACGTGCGAGAGGATGCATCCCGCAGGCTAGTCGAGCAAAAACACGTGCGAGAGGATGCATCCCGCAGGCTAGTCGAGTAAAAACACGTGCGAGGTTTTGTGGGATGCGCATGCGCAGGTTTTGTGGGAGGCGCATGCGCAGGTTTTTTGGGATGCGCATGCGCAGGTTTTTTGGGATGTGCATGGCTAGTCGAGGAAAAACACGTGCGAGAGGATGCATCCCGCAGGCTAGTCGAGTAAAAACACGTGCGAGGTTTTGTGGGATGCGCATGCGCAGGTTTTGTGGGATGCGCATGCGCAGGTTTTTTGGGATGCGCATGCGCAGGTTTTTTGGGATGCGCATGCGCAGGTTTTTTGGGATGCGCATGGCTAGTCGAGCAAAAACACGTGCGAGACGATGCATCCCGCAGGCTAGTCAAGTAAAAACACGTGCGAGAGGATGCATCCTGCAGGCTAGTCGAGTAAAAACACGTGCGAGAGGATGCATCCCGCAGGCTAGTCGAGTAAAAACACGTGCGAGGTTTTGTGGGATGCGCATGCGCAGGTTTTGTGGGATGCGCATGCGCAGGTTTTTTGGGATGCGCATGCGCAGGTTTTTTGGGATGCGCATGGCTAGTCGAGCAAAAACACGTGCGAGAGGATGCATCCCGCAGGCTAGTCGAGTAAAAAGACGTGCGAGAGGATGCATCCCGCAGGCTAGTCGAGTAAAAACACGTGCGAGGTTTTGTGGGATGCGCATGCGCAGGTTTTTTGGGATGCGCATGGCTAGTCGAGCAAAAACACGTGCGAGAGGATGCATCCCGCAGGCTAGTCGAGCAAAAACACGTGCGAGAGGATGCATCCCGCAGGCTAGTCGAGGAAAAACACGTGCGAGGTTTTGTGGGATGCGCATGCGCAGGTTTTGTGGGAGGCGCATGCGCAGGTTTTTTGGGATGCGCATGCGCAGGTTTTTTGGGATGTGCATGGCTAGTCGAGGAAAAACACGTGCGAGAGGATGCATCCCGCAGGCTAGTCGAGTAAAAACACGTGCGAGGTTTTGTGGGATGCGCATGCGCAGGTTTTGTGGGATGCGCATGCGCAGGATTTTTGGGATGCGCATGGCTAGTCGAGCAAAAACACGTGCGAGAGGATGCATCCCGCAGGCTAGTCGAGTAAAAAGACGTGCGAGAGGATGCATCCTGCAGGCTAGTTGAGTAAAAACACGTGCGAGAGGATGCATCCCGCAGGCTAGTCGAGTAAAAACACGTGCGAGGTTTTGTGGGATGCGCATGCGCAGGTTTTGTGGGATGCGCATGGCTAGTCGAGCAAAAACACGTGCGAGAGGATGCATCCCGCAGGGTAGTCGAGTAAAAACACGTGCGAGAGGATGCATCCCGCAGGCTAGTTGAGTAAAAACACGTGCGAGAGGATGCATCCCGCAGGCTAGTCGAGTAAAAACACGTGCGAGGTTTTGTGGGATGCGCATGCGCAGGTTTTGTGGGATGCGCATGCGCAGGATTTTTGGGATGCGCATGGCTAGTCGAGCAAAAACACGTGCGAGAGGATGCATCCCGCAGGCTAGTCGAGTAAAAACACGTGCGAGCTTTTGTGGGATGCGCATGCGCAGGTTTTGTGGGATGCGCATGCGCAGGTTTTTTGGGATGCGCATGGCTAGTCGAGCAAAAACACGTGTGAGGTTTTGTGGGATGCGCATGCGCAGGTTTTGTGGGATGCGCATGCGCAGGTTTTTTGAGATGCGCATGGCTAGTCGAGCAAAAACACGTGCGAGAGGATGCATCCCGCAGGCTAGTCGAGCAAAAACACGTGCAAGAGGATGCATCCCGCAGGCTAGTCGAGTAAAAACACGTGCGAGGTTTTGTGGGATGCGCATGCGCAGGTTTTTTGGGATGCGCATGGCTAGTCGAGCAAAAACACGTGCGAGAGGATGCATCCCGCAGGCTAGTCGAGCAAAAACACGTGCGAGAGGATGCATCCCGCAGGCTAGTCGAGTAAAAACACGTGCGAGGTTTTGTGGGATGCGCATGCGCAGGTTTTTTGGGATGCGCATGCGCAGGTTTTTTGGGATGCGCATGCCTAGTCGAGTAAAAACACGTGCGAGAGGATGCATCCCGCAGGCTAGTCGAGTAAAAACACGTGCGAGGTTTTGTGGGATGCGCATGCGCAGGTTTTGTGGGATGCGCATGCGCAGGTTTTTTGGGATGCGCATGGCTAGTCGAGCAAAAACACGTGCGAGAGGATGCATCCCGCAGGCTAGTCGAGCAAAAACACGTGCGAGAGGATGCATCCCGCAGGCTAGTCGAGTAAAAACACGTGCGAGGTTTTGTGGGATGCGCATGCGCAGGTTTTTTGGGATGCGCATGGCTAGTCGAGCAAAAACACGTGCGAGAGGATGCATCCCGCAGGCTAGTCGAGGAAAAACACGTGCGAGAGGATGCATCCCGCAGGCTAGTCGAGTAAAAACACGTGCGAGGTTTTGTGGGATGCGCATGCGCAGGTTTTGTGGGAGGCGCATGCGCAGGTTTTTTGGGATGCGCATGCGCAGGTTTTTTGGGATGTGCATGGCTAGTCGAGGAAAAACACGTGCGAGAGGATGCATCCCGCAGGCTAGTCGAGTAAAAACACGTGCGAGGTTTTGTGGGATGCGCATGCGCAGGTTTTGTGGGATGCGCATGCGCAGGTTTTTTGGGATGCGCATGGCTAGTCGAGCAAAAACACGTGCGAGAGGATGCATCCCGCAGGCTAGTCGAGTAAAAACACGTGCGAGAGGATGCATCCCGCAGGCTAGTTGAGTAAAAACACGTGCGAGAGGATGCATCCCGCAGGCTAGTCGAGTAAAAACACGTGCGAGGTTTTGTGGGATGCGCATGCGCAGGTTTTGTGGGATGCGCATGCGCAGGATTTTTGGGATGCGCATGGCTAGTCGAGCAAAAACACGTGCGAGAGGATGCATCCCGCAGGCTAGTCGAGTAAAAACACGTGCGAGGTTTTGTGGGATGCGCATGCGCAGGTTTTGTGGGATGCGCATGCGCAGGTTTTTTGGGATGCGCATGGCTAGTCGAGCAAAAACACGTGTGAGGTTTTGTGGGATGCGCATGCGCAGGTTTTGTGGGATGCGCATGCGCAGGTTTTTTGGGATGCGCATGGCTAGTCGAGCAAAAACACGTGCGAGAGGATGCATCCCGCAGGCTAGTCGAGCAAAAACACGTGCAAGAGGATGCATCCCGCAGGCTAGTCGAGTAAAAACACGTGCGAGGTTTTGTGGGATGCGCATGCGCAGGTTTTTTGGGATGCGCATGGCTAGTCGAGCAAAAACACGTGCGAGAGGATGCATCCCGCAGGCTAGTCGAGTAAAAACACGTGCGAGAGGATGCATCCCGCAGGCTAGTTGAGTAAAAACACGTGCGAGAGGATGCATCCCGCAGGCTAGTCGAGTAAAAACACGTGCGAGGTTTTGTGGGATGCGCATGCGCAGGTTTTGTGGGATGCGCATGCGCAGGATTTTTGGGATGCGCATGGCTAGTCGAGCAAAAACACGTGCGAGAGGATGCATCCCGCAGGCTAGTCGAGTAAAAACACGTGCGAGGTTTTGTGGGATGCGCATGCGCAGGTTTTGTGGGATGCGCATGCGCAGGTTTTTTGGGATGCGCATGGCTAGTCGAGCAAAAACACGTGTGAGGTTTTGTGGGATGCGCATGCGCAGGTTTTGTGGGATGCGCATGCGCAGGTTTTTTGGGATGCGCATGGCTAGTCGAGCAAAAACACGTGCGAGAGGATGCATCCCGCAGGCTAGTCGAGCAAAAACACGTGCAAGAGGATGCATCCCGCAGGCTAGTCGAGTAAAAACACGTGCGAGGTTTTGTGGGATGCGCATGCGCAGGTTTTTTGGGATGCGCATGGCTAGTCGAGCAAAAACACGTGCGAGAGGATGCATCCCGCAGGCTAGTCGAGCAAAAACACGTGCGAGAGGATGCATCCCGCAGGCTAGTCGAGTAAAAACACGTGCGAGGTTTTGTGGGATGCGCATGCGCAGGTTTTGTGGGATGCGCATGCGCAGGTTTTTTGGGATGCGCATGCCTAGTCGAGTAAAAACCCCGGAGCGAGAGGATGCATCCCGCAGGCTAGTCGAGTAAAAACACGTGCGAGGTTTTGTGGGATGCGCATGCGCAGGTTTTGTGGGATGCGCATGCGCAGGTTTTTTGGGATGCGCATGCGCAGGTTTTTTGGGATGCGCATGGCTAGTCGAGCAAAAACACGTGCGAGAGGATGCATCCCGCAGGCTAGTCGAGTAAAAAGACGTGCGAGAGGATGCATCCTGCAGGCTAGTCGAGTAAAAACACGTGCGAGAGGATGCATCCCGCAGGCTAGTCGAGTAAAAACACGTGCGAGGTTTTGTGGGATGCGCATGCGCAGGTTTTTTGGGATGCGCATGCGCAGGTTTTTTGGGATGCGCATGGCTAGTCGAGCAAAAACACGTGCGAGAGGATGCATCCCGCAGGCTAGTCAAGTAAAAACACGTGCGAGAGGATGCATCCTGCAGGCTAGTCGAGTAAAAACACGTGCGAGAGGATGCATCCCGCAGGCTAGTCGAGTAAAAACACGTGCGAGGTTTTGTGGGATGCGCATGCGCAGGTTTTGTGGGATGCGCATGCGCAGGTTTTTTGGGATGCGCATGGCTAGTCGAGCAAAAACACGTGCGAGAGGATGCATCCCGCAGGCTAGTCGATCAAAAACACGTGCGAGAGGATGCATCCCGCAGGCTAGTCGAGTAAAAACACGTGCGAGGTTTTGTGGGATGCGCATGCGCAGGTTTTGTGGGATGCGCATGCGCAGGTTTTGTGGGATGCGCATGCGCAGGTTTTTTGGGATGCGCATGCCTAGTCGAGTAAAAACACGTGCGAGAGGATGCATCCCGCAGGCTAGTCGAGTAAAAACACGTGCGAGAGGATGCATCCCGCAGGCTAGTCGAGTAAAAACACGTGCGAGGTTTTGTGGGATGCGCATGCGCAGGTTTTGTGGGATGCGCATGCGCAGGTTTTTTGGGATGCGCATGGCTAGTCGAGCAAAAACACGTGCGAGAGGATGCATCCCGCAGGCTAGTCGAGCAAAAACACGTGCGAGAGGATGCATCCCGCAGGCTAGTCGAGTAAAAACACGTGCGAGGTTTTGTGGGATGCGCATGCGCAGGTTTTTTGGGATGCGCATGGCTAGTCGAGCAAAAACACGTGCGAGAGGATGCATCCCGCAGGCTAGTCGAGCAAAAACACGTGCGAGAGGATGCATCCCGCAGGCTAGTCGAGTAAAAACACGTGCGAGGTTTTGTGGGATGCGCATGCGCAGGTTTTGTGGGAGGCGCATGCGCAGGTTTTTTGGGATGCGCATGCGCAGGTTTTTTGGGATGTGCATGGCTAGTCGAGGAAAAACACGTGCGAGAGGATGCATCCCGCAGGCTAGTCGAGTAAAAACACGTGCGAGGTTTTGTGGGATGCGCATGCGCAGGTTTTGTGGGATGCGCATGCGCAGGTTTTTTGGGATGCGCATGCGCAGGTTTTTTGGGATGCGCATGCGCAGGTTTTTTGGGATGCGCATGGCTAGTCGAGCAAAAACACGTGCGAGACGATGCATCCCGCAGGCTAGTCAAGTAAAAACACGTGCGAGAGGATGCATCCTGCAGGCTAGTCGAGTAAAAACACGTGCGAGAGGATGCATCCCGCAGGCTAGTCGAGTAAAAACACGTGCGAGGTTTTGTGGGATGCGCATGCGCAGGTTTTGTGGGATGCGCATGCGCAGGTTTTTTGGGATGCGCATGCGCAGGTTTTTTGGGATGCGCATGGCTAGTCGAGCAAAAACACGTGCGAGAGGATGCATCCCGCAGGCTAGTCGAGTAAAAAGACGTGCGAGAGGATGCATCCCGCAGGCTAGTCGAGTAAAAACACGTGCGAGGTTTTGTGGGATGCGCATGCGCAGGTTTTTTGGGATGCGCATGGCTAGTCGAGCAAAAACACGTGCGAGAGGATGCATCCCGCAGGCTAGTCGAGCAAAAACACGTGCGAGAGGATGCATCCCGCAGGCTAGTCGAGGAAAAACACGTGCGAGGTTTTGTGGGATGCGCATGCGCAGGTTTTGTGGGAGGCGCATGCGCAGGTTTTTTGGGATGCGCATGCGCAGGTTTTTTGGGATGTGCATGGCTAGTCGAGGAAAAACACGTGCGAGAGGATGCATCCCGCAGGCTAGTCGAGTAAAAACACGTGCGAGGTTTTGTGGGATGCGCATGCGCAGGTTTTGTGGGATGCGCATGCGCAGGATTTTTGGGATGCGCATGGCTAGTCGAGCAAAAACACGTGCGAGAGGATGCATCCCGCAGGCTAGTCGAGTAAAAAGACGTGCGAGAGGATGCATCCTGCAGGCTAGTTGAGTAAAAACACGTGCGAGAGGATGCATCCCGCAGGCTAGTCGAGTAAAAACACGTGCGAGGTTTTGTGGGATGCGCATGCGCAGGTTTTGTGGGATGCGCATGCGCAGGATTTTTGGGATGCGCATGGCTAGTCGAGCAAAAACACGTGCGAGAGGATGCATCCCGCAGGCTAGTCGAGTAAAAACACGTGCGAGGTTTTGTGGGATGCGCATGCGCAGGTTTTGTGGGATGCGCATGCGCAGGTTTTTTGGGATGCGCATGGCTAGTCGAGCAAAAACACGTGTGAGGTTTTGTGGGATGCGCATGCGCAGGTTTTGTGGGATGCGCATGCGCAGGTTTTTTGGGATGCGCATGGCTAGTCGAGCAAAAACACGTGCGAGAGGATGCATCCCGCAGGCTAGTCGAGCAAAAACACGTGCAAGAGGATGCATCCCGCAGGCTAGTCGAGTAAAAACACGTGCGAGGTTTTGTGGGATGCGCATGCGCAGGTTTTTTGGGATGCGCATGGCTAGTCGAGCAAAAACACGTGCGAGAGGATGCATCCCGCAGGCTAGTCGAGCAAAAACACGTGCGAGAGGATGCATCCCGCAGGCTAGTCGAGTAAAAACACGTGCGAGGTTTTGTGGGATGCGCATGCGCAGGTTTTGTGGGATGCGCATGCGCAGGTTTTTTGGGATGCGCATGCGCAGGTTTTTTGGGATGCGCATGCCTAGTCGAGTAAAAACACGTGCGAGAGGATGCATCCCGCAGGCTAGTCGAGTAAAAACACGTGCGAGGTTTTGTGGGATGCGCATGCGCAGGTTTTGTGGGATGCGCATGCGCAGGTTTTTTGGGATGCGCATGCGCAGGTTTTTTGGGATGCGCATGGCTAGTCGAGCAAAAACACGTGCGAGAGGATGCATCCCGCAGGCTAGTCGAGTAAAAAGACGTGCGAGAGGATGCATCCTGCAGGCTAGTCGAGTAAAAACACGTGCGAGAGGATGCATCCCGCAGGCTAGTCGAGTAAAAACACGTGCGAGGTTTTGTGGGATGCGCATGCGCAGGTTTTTTGGGATGCGCATGCGCAGGTTTTTTGGGATGCGCATGGCTAGTCGAGCAAAAACACGTGCGAGAGGATGCATCCCGCAGGCTAGTCAAGTAAAAACACGTGCGAGAGGATGCATCCTGCAGGCTAGTCGAGTAAAAACACGTGCGAGAGGATGCATCCCGCAGGCTAGTCGAGTAAAAACACGTGCGAGGTTTTGTGGGATGCGCATGCGCAGGTTTTGTGGGATGCGCATGCGCAGGTTTTTTGGGATGCGCATGCGCAGGTTTTTTGGGATGCGCATGGCTAGTCGAGCAAAAACACGTGCGAGAGGATGCATCCCGCAGGCTAGTCGAGTAAAAAGACGTGCGAGAGGATGCATCCCGCAGGCTAGTTGAGTAAAAACACGTGCGAGAGGATGCATCCCGCAGGCTAGTCGAGTAAAAACACGTGCGAGGTTTTGTGGGATGCGCATGCGCAGGTTTTTTGGGATGCGCATGCGCAGGTTTTTTGGGATGCGCATGCGCAGGTTTTTTGGGATGTGCATGGCTAGTCGAGGAAAAACACGTGCGAGAGGATGCATCCCGCAGGCTAGTCGAGTAAAAACACGTGCGAGGTTTTGTGGGATGCGCATGCGCAGGTTTTGTGGGATGCGCATGCGCAGGTTTTTTGGGATGCGCATGGCTAGTCGAGCAAAAACACGTGCGAGAGGATGCATCCCGCAGGCTAGTCGAGTAAAAACACGTGCGAGAGGATGCATCCCGCAGGCTAGTTGAGTAAAAACACGTGCGAGAGGATGCATCCCGCAGGCTAGTCGAGTAAAAACACGTGCGAGGTTTTGTGGGATGCGCATGCGCAGGTTTTGTGGGATGCGCATGCGCAGGATTTTTGGGATGCGCATGGCTAGTCGAGCAAAAACACGTGCGAGAGGATGCATCCCGCAGGCTAGTCGAGTAAAAACACGTGCGAGGTTTTGTGGGATGCGCATGCGCAGGTTTTTTGGGATGCGCATGGCTAGTCGAGCAAAAACACGTGTGAGGTTTTGTGGGATGCGCATGCGCAGGTTTTGTGGGATGCGCATGCGCAGGTTTTTTGGGATGCGCATGGCTAGTCGAGCAAAAACACGTGCGAGAGGATGCATCCCGCAGGCTAGTCGAGCAAAAACACGTGCAAGAGGATGCATCCCGCAGGCTAGTCGAGTAAAAACACGTGCGAGGTTTTGTGGGATGCGCATGCGCAGGTTTTTTGGGATGCGCATGGCTAGTCGAGCAAAAACACGTGCGAGAGGATGCATCCCGCAGGCTAGTCGAGCAAAAACACGTGCGAGAGGATGCATCCCGCAGGCTAGTCGAGTAAAAACACGTGCGAGGTTTTGTGGGATGCGCATGCGCAGGTTTTGTGGGATGCGCATGCGCAGGTTTTTTGGGATGCGCATGCGCAGGTTTTTTGGGATGCGCATGCCTAGTCGAGTAAAAACACGTGCGAGAGGATGCATCCCGCAGGCTAGTCGAGTAAAAACACGTGCGAGGTTTTGTGGGATGCGCATGCGCAGGTTTTGTGGGATGCGCATGCGCAGGTTTTTTGGGATGCGCATGCGCAGGTTTTTTGGGATGCGCATGGCTAGTCGAGCAAAAACACGTGCGAGAGGATGCATCCCGCAGGCTAGTCGAGTAAAAAGACGTGCGAGAGGATGCATCCTGCAGGCTAGTCGAGTAAAAACACGTGCGAGAGGATGCATCCCGCAGGCTAGTCGAGTAAAAACACGTGCGAGGTTTTGTGGGATGCGCATGCGCAGGTTTTTTGGGATGCGCATGCGCAGGTTTTTTGGGATGCGCATGGCTAGTCGAGCAAAAACACGTGCGAGAGGATGCATCCCGCAGGCTAGTCGAGTAAAAAGACGTGCGAGAGGATGCATCCCGCAGGCTAGTTGAGTAAAAACACGTGCGAGAGGATGCATCCCGCAGGCTAGTCGAGTAAAAACACGTGCGAGGTTTTGTGGGATGCGCATGCGCAGGTTTTTTGGGATGCGCATGCGCAGGTTTTTTGGGATGCGCATGCGCAGGTTTTTTGGGATGTGCATGGCTAGTCGAGGAAAAACACGTGCGAGAGGATGCATCCCGCAGGCTAGTCGAGTAAAAACACGTGCGAGGTTTTGTGGGATGCGCATGCGCAGGTTTTGTGGGATGCGCATGCGCAGGTTTTTTGGGATGCGCATGGCTAGTCGAGCAAAAACACGTGCGAGAGGATGCATCCCGCAGGCTAGTCGAGTAAAAACACGTGCGAGAGGATGCATCCCGCAGGCTAGTTGAGTAAAAACACGTGCGAGAGGATGCATCCCGCAGGCTAGTCGAGTAAAAACACGTGCGAGGTTTTGTGGGATGCGCATGCGCAGGTTTTGTGGGATGCGCATGCGCAGGATTTTTGGGATGCGCATGGCTAGTCGAGCAAAAACACGTGCGAGAGGATGCATCCCGCAGGCTAGTCGAGTAAAAACACGTGCGAGGTTTTGTGGGATGCGCATGCGCAGGTTTTGTGGGATGCGCATGCGCAGGTTTTTTGGGATGCGCATGGCTAGTCGAGCAAAAACACGTGTGAGGTTTTGTGGGATGCGCATGCGCAGGTTTTGTGGGATGCGCATGCGCAGGTTTTTTGGGATGCGCATGGCTAGTCGAGCAAAAACACGTGCGAGAGGATGCATCCCGCAGGCTAGTCGAGCAAAAACACGTGCAAGAGGATGCATCCCGCAGGCTAGTCGAGTAAAAACACGTGCGAGGTTTTGTGGGATGCGCATGCGCAGGTTTTTTGGGATGCGCATGGCTAGTCGAGCAAAAACACGTGCGAGAGGATGCATCCCGCAGGCTAGTCGAGCAAAAACACGTGCGAGAGGATGCATCCCGCAGGCTAGTCGAGTAAAAACACGTGCGAGGTTTTGTGGGATGCGCATGCGCAGGTTTTGTGGGATGCGCATGCGCAGGTTTTTTGGGATGCGCATGCGCAGGTTTTTTGGGATGCGCATGCCTAGTCGAGTAAAAACACGTGCGAGAGGATGCATCCCGCAGGCTAGTCGAGTAAAAACACGTGCGAGGTTTTGTGGGATGCGCATGCGCAGGTTTTGTGGGATGCGCATGCGCAGGTTTTTTGGGATGCGCATGCGCAGGTTTTTTGGGATGCGCATGGCTAGTCGAGCAAAAACACGTGCGAGAGGATGCATCCCGCAGGCTAGTCGAGTAAAAAGACGTGCGAGAGGATGCATCCTGCAGGCTAGTCGAGTAAAAACACGTGCGAGAGGATGCATCCCGCAGGCTAGTCGAGTAAAAACACGTGCGAGGTTTTGTGGGATGCGCATGCGCAGGTTTTTTGGGATGCGCATGCGCAGGTTTTTTGGGATGCGCATGGCTAGTCGAGCAAAAACACGTGCGAGAGGATGCATCCCGCAGGCTAGTCAAGTAAAAACACGTGCGAGAGGATGCATCCTGCAGGCTAGTCGAGTAAAAACACGTGCGAGAGGATGCATCCCGCAGGCTAGTCGAGTAAAAACACGTGCGAGGTTTTGTGGGATGCGCATGCGCAGGTTTTGTGGGATGCGCATGCGCAGGTTTTTTGGGATGCGCATGGCTAGTCGAGCAAAAACACGTGCGAGAGGATGCATCCCGCAGGCTAGTCGAGCAAAAACACGTGCGAGAGGATGCATCCCGCAGGCTAGTCGAGTAAAAACACGTGCGAGGTTTTGTGGGATGCGCATGCGCAGGTTTTGTGGGATGCGCATGCGCAGGTTTTTTGGGATGCGCATGGCTAGTCGAGCAAAAACACGTGCGAGAGGATGCATCCCGCAGGCTAGTCGAGCAAAAACACGTGCGAGAGGATGCATCCCGCAGGCTAGTCGAGTAAAAACACGTGCGAGGTTTTGTGGGATGCGCATGCGCAGGTTTTGTGGGATGCGCATGCGCAGGTTTTGTGGGATGCGCATGCGCAGGTTTTTTGGGATGCGCATGCCTAGTCGAGTAAAAACACGTGCGAGAGGATGCATCCCGCAGGCTAGTCGAGTAAAAACACGTGCGAGAGGATGCATCCCGCAGGCTAGTCGAGTAAAAACACGTGCGAGAGGATGCATCCCGCAGGCTAGTCGAGTAAAAACACGTGCGAGGTTTTGTGGGATGCGCATGCGCAGGTTTTGTGGGATGCGCATGCGCAGGTTTTTTGGGATGCGCATGGCTAGTCGAGCAAAAACACGTGCGAGAGGATGCATCCCGCAGGCTAGTCGAGCAAAAACACGTGCGAGAGGATGCATCCCGCAGGCTAGTCGAGTAAAAACACGTGCGAGGTTTTGTGGGATGCGCATGCGCAGGTTTTTTGGGATGCGCATGGCTAGTCGAGCAAAAACACGTGCGAGAGGATGCATCCCGCAGGCTAGTCGAGCAAAAACACGTGCGAGAGGATGCATCCCGCAGGCTAGTCGAGTAAAAACACGTGCGAGGTTTTGTGGGATGCGCATGCGCAGGTTTTGTGGGAGGCGCATGCGCAGGTTTTTTGGGATGCGCATGCGCAGGTTTTTTGGGATGTGCATGGCTAGTCGAGGAAAAACACGTGCGAGAGGATGCATCCCGCAGGCTAGTCGAGTAAAAACACGTGCGAGGTTTTGTGGGATGCGCATGCGCAGGTTTTGTGGGATGCGCATGCGCAGGTTTTTTGGGATGCGCATGCGCAGGTTTTTTGGGATGCGCATGCCTAGTCGACTAAAAACACGTGCGAGAGGATGCATCCCGCTGGCTAGTCGAGTAAAAACACGTGCGAGGTTTTGTGGGATGCGCATGCGCAGGTTTTTTGGGATGCGCATGGCTAGTCGAGCAAAAACACGTGCGAGAGGATGCATCCCGCAGGCTAGTCGAGTAAAAAGACGTGCGAGAGGATGCATCCTGCAGGCTAGTCGAGTAAAAACACGTGCGAGAGGATGCATCCCGCAGGCTAGTCGAGTAAAAACACGTGCGAGGTTTTGTGGGATGCGCATGCGCAGGTTTTGTGGGATGCGCATGCGCAGGTTTTTTGGGATGCGCATGGCTAGTCGAGCAAAAACACGTGCGAGAGGATGCATCCCGCAGGGTAGTCGAGTAAAAACACGTGCGAGGTTTTGTGGGATGCGCATGCGCAGGTTTTTTGGGATGCGCATGCGCAGGTTTTTTGGGATGCGCATGCGCAGGTTTTTTGGGATGCGCATGGCTAGTCGAGCAAAAACACGTGCGAGAGGATGCATCCCGCAGGCTAGTCAAGTAAAAACACGTGCGAGAGGATGCATCCTGCAGGCTAGTCGAGTAAAAACACGTGCGAGAGGATGCATCCCGCAGGCTAGTCGAGTAAAAACACGTGCGAGGTTTTGTGGGATGCGCATGCGCAGGTTTTGTGGGATGCGCATGCGCAGGTTTTGTGGGATGCGCATGCGCAGGTTTTTTGGGATGCGCATGCGCAGGTTTTTTGGGATGCGCATGCCTAGTCGACTAAAAACACGTGCGAGAGGATGCATCCCGCTGGCTAGTCGAGTAAAAACACGTGCGAGGTTTTGTGGGATGCGCATGCGCAGGTTTTGTGGGATGCGCATGCGCAGGTTTTTTGGGATGCGCATGGCTAGTCGAGCAAAAACACGTGCGAGAGGATGCATCCCGCAGGCTAGTCGAGTAAAAAGACGTGCGAGAGGATGCATCCTGCAGGCTAGTCGACTAAAAACACGTGCGAGAGGATGCATCCCGCAGGCTAGTCGAGTAAAAACACGTGCGAGGTTTTGTGGGATGCGCATGCGCAGGTTTTGTGGGATGCGCATGCGCAGGTTTTTTGGGATGCGCATGGCTAGTCGAGCAAAAACACGTGCGAGAGGATGCATCCTGCAGGCTAGTCGAGTAAAAACACGTGCGAGAGGATGCATCCCGCAGGCTAGTCGAGTAAAAACACGTGCGAGGTTTTGTGGGATGCGCATGCGCAGGTTTTGTGGGATGCGCATGCGCAGGTTTTTTGGGATGCGCATGGCTAGTCGAGCAAAAACACGTGCGAGAGGATGCATCCCGCAGGGTAGTCGAGTAAAAACACGTGCGAGAGGATGCATCCCGCAGGCTAGTCGAGTAAAAACACGTGCGAGGTTTTGTGGGATGCGCATGCGCAGGTTTTTTGGGATGCGCATGCGCAGGTATTGTGGGATGCGCATGCGCAGGTTTTTTGGGATGCGCATGGCTAGTCGAGCAAAAACACGTGCGAGAGGATGCATCCCGCAGGGTAGTCGAGTAAAAACACGTGCGAGAGGATGCATCCCGCAGGCTAGTTGAGTAAAAACACGTGCGAGAGGATGCATCCCGCAGGCTAGTCGAGTAAAAACACGTGCGAGGTTTTGTGGGATGCGCATGCGCAGGTTTTGTGGGATGCGCATGCGCAGGATTTTTGGGATGCGCATGGCTAGTCGAGCAAAAACACGTGCGAGAGGATGCATCCCGCAGGCTAGTCGAGTAAAAACACGTGCGAGCTTTTGTGGGATGCGCATGCGCAGGTTTTGTGGGATGCGCATGCGCAGGTTTTTTGGGATGCGCATGGCTAGTCGAGCAAAAACACGTGTGAGGTTTTGTGGGATGCGCATGCGCAGGTTTTTTGGGATGCGCATGGCTAGTCGAGCAAAAACACGTGCGAGAGGATGCATCCCGCAGGCTAGTCGAGCAAAAACACGTGCAAGAGGATGCATCCCGCAGGCTAGTCGAGTAAAAACACGTGCGAGGTTTTGTGGGATGCGCATGGCTAGTCGAGCAAAAACACGTGCGAGAGGATGCATCCCGCAGGCTAGTCGAGCAAAAACACGTGCGAGAGGATGCATCCCGCAGGCTAGTCGAGTAAAAACACGTGCGAGGTTTTGTGGGATGCGCATGCGCAGGTTTTGTGGGATGCGCATGCGCAGGTTTTGTGGGATGCGCATGCGCAGGTTTTTTGGGATGCGCATGCGCAGGTTTTTTGGGATGCGCATGCCTAGTCGAGTAAAAACACGTGCGAGAGGATGCATCCCGCAGGCTAGTCGAGTAAAAACACGTGCGAGGTTTTGTGGGATGCGCATGCGCAGGTTTTTTGGGATGCGCATGCGCAGGTTTTTTGGGATGCGCATGGCTAGTCGAGCAAAAACACGTGCGAGAGGATGCATCCCGCAGGCTAGTCGAGTAAAAAGACGTGCGAGAGGATGCATCCTGCAGGCTAGTCGAGTAAAAACACGTGCGAGAGGATGCATCCCGCAGGCTAGTCGAGTAAAAACACGTGCGAGGTTTTGTGGGATGCGCATGCGCAGGTTTTGTGGGATGCGCATGCGCAGGTTTTTTGGGAGGCGCATGGCTAGTCGAGCAAAAACACGTGCGAGAGGATGCATCCCGCAGGGTAGTCGAGTAAAAACACGTGCGAGGTTTTGTGGGATGCGCATGCGCAGGTTTTTTGGGATGCGCATGCGCAGGTTTTTTGGGATGCGCATGGCTAGTCGAGCAAAAACACGTGCGAGAGGATGCATCCCGCAGGCTAGTCAAGTAAAAACACGTGCGAGAGGATGCATCCTGCAGGCTAGTCGAGTAAAAACACGTGCGAGAGGATGCATCCCGCAGGCTAGTCGAGTAAAAACACGTGCGAGGTTTTGTGGGATGCGCATGCGCAGGTTTTGTGGGATGCGCATGCGCAGGTTTTTTGGGATGCGCATGGCTAGTCGAGCAAAAACACGTGCGAGAGGATGCATCCCGCAGGGTAGTCGAGTAAAAACACGTGCGAGAGGATGCATCCCGCAGGCTAGTCGAGTAAAAACACGTGCGAGAGGATGCATCCCGCAGGCTAGTCGAGTAAAAACACGTGCGAGGTTTTGTGGGATGCGCATGCGCAGGTTTTTTGGGATGCGCATGGCTAGTCGAGCAAAAACACGTGCGAGAGGATGCATCCCGCAGGATAGTCGAGCAAAAACACGTGCGAGAGGATGCATCCCGCAGGGTAGTCGAGTAAAAACACGTGCGAGAGGATGCATCCCGCAGGCTAGTTGAGTAAAAACACGTGCGAGAGGATGCATCCCGCAGGCTAGTCGAGTAAAAACACGTGCGAGGTTTTGTGGGATGCGCATGCGCAGGTTTTGTGGGATGCGCATGCGCAGGATTTTTGGGATGCGCATGGCTAGTCGAGCAAAAACACGTGCGAGAGGATGCATCCCGCAGGCTAGTCGAGTAAAAACACGTGCGAGCTTTTGTGGGATGCGCATGCGCAGGTTTTGTGGGATGCGCATGCGCAGGTTTTTTGGGATGCGCATGGCTAGTCGAGCAAAAACACGTGTGAGGTTTTGTGGGATGCGCATGCGCAGGTTTTGTGGGATGCGCATGCGCAGGTTTTTTGGGATGCGCATGGCTAGTCGAGCAAAAACACGTGCGAGAGGATGCATCCCGCAGGCTAGTCGAGTAAAAACACGTGCGAGGTTTTGTGGGATGCGCATGCGCAGGTTTTTTGGGATGCGCATGCGCAGGTTTTTTGGGATGCGCATGCGCAGGTTTTTTGGGATGCGCATGCGCAGGTTTTTTGGGATGCGCATGGCTAGTCGAGCAAAAACACGTGCGAGAGGATGCATCCCGCAGGGTAGTCGAGTAAAAACACGTGCGAGGTTTTGTGGGATGCGCATGCGCAGGTTTTTTGGGATGCGCATGCGCAGGTTTTTTGGGATGCGCATGCGCAGGTTTTTTGGGATGCGCATGCGCAGGTTTTTTGGGATGCGCATGGCTAGTCGAGCAAAAACACGTGCGAGAGGATGCATCCCGCAGGCTAGTCAAGTAAAAACACGTGCGAGAGGATGCATCCTGCAGGCTAGTCGAGTAAAAACACGTGCGAGAGGATGCATCCCGCAGGCTAGTCGAGTAAAAACACGTGCGAGGTTTTGTGGGATGCGCATGCGCAGGTTTTGTGGGATGCGCATGCGCAGGTTTTTTGGGATGCGCATGGCTAGTCGAGCAAAAACACGTGCGAGAGGATGCATCCCGCAGGGTAGTCGAGTAAAAACACGTGCGAGAGGATGCATCCCGCAGGCTAGTCGAGTAAAAACACGTGCGAGAGGATGCATCCCGCAGGCTAGTCGAGTAAAAACACGTGCGAGGTTTTGTGGGATGCGCATGCGCAGGTTTTTTGGGATGCGCATGGCTAGTCGAGCAAAAACACGTGCGAGAGGATGCATCCCGCAGGATAGTCGAGCAAAAACACGTGCGAGAGGATGCATCCCGCAGGCTAGTCGAGTAAAAACACGTGCGAGAGGATGCATCCCGCAGGCTAGTCGAGTAAAAACACGTGCGAGAGGATGCATCCCGCAGGCTAGTCGAGTAAAAACACGTGCGAGGTTTTGTGGGATGCGCATGCGCAGGTTTTGTGGGATGCGCATGCGCAGGTTTTTTGGGATGCGCATGCGCAGGTTTTGTGGGATGCGCATGCGCAGGTTTTTTGGGATGCGCATGGCTAGTCGAGCAAAAACACGTGCGAGAGGATGCATCCCGCAGGGTAGTCGAGTAAAAACACGTGCGAGAGGATGCATCCCGCAGGCTAGTTGAGTAAAAACACGTGCGAGAGGATGCATCCCGCAGGCTAGTCGAGTAAAAACACGTGCGAGGTTTTGTGGGATGCGCATGCGCAGGTTTTGTGGGATGCGCATGCGCAGGATTTTTGGGATGCGCATGGCTAGTCGAGCAAAAACACGTGCGAGAGGATGCATCCCGCAGGCTAGTCGAGTAAAAACACGTGCGAGCTTTTGTGGGATGCGCATGCGCAGGTTTTGTGGGATGCGCATGCGCAGGTTTTTTGGGATGCGCATGGCTAGTCGAGCAAAAACACGTGTGAGGTTTTGTGGGATGCGCATGCGCAGGTTTTGTGGGATGCGCATGCGCAGGTTTTTTGGGATGCGCATGGCTAGTCGAGCAAAAACACGTGCGAGAGGATGCATCCCGCAGGCTAGTCGAGCAAAAACACGTGCAAGAGGATGCATCCCGCAGGCTAGTCGAGTAAAAACACGTGCGAGGTTTTGTGGGATGCGCATGGCTAGTCGAGCAAAAACACGTGCGAGAGGATGCATCCCGCAGGCTAGTCGAGCAAAAACACGTGCGAGAGGATGCATCCCGCAGGCTAGTCGAGTAAAAACACGTGCGAGGTTTTGTGGGATGCGCATGCGCAGGTTTTGTGGGATGCGCATGCGCAGGTTTTGTGGGATGCGCATGCGCAGGTTTTTTGGGATGCGCATGCGCAGGTTTTTTGGGATGCGCATGCCTAGTCGAGTAAAAACACGTGCGAGAGGATGCATCCCGCAGGCTAGTCGAGTAAAAACACGTGCGAGGTTTTGTGGGATGCGCATGCGCAGGTTTTTTGGGATGCGCATGCGCAGGTTTTTTGGGATGCGCATGGCTAGTCGAGCAAAAACACGTGCGAGAGGATGCATCCCGCAGGCTAGTCGAGTAAAAAGACGTGCGAGAGGATGCATCCTGCAGGCTAGTCGAGTAAAAACACGTGCGAGAGGATGCATCCCGCAGGCTAGTCGAGTAAAAACACGTGCGAGGTTTTGTGGGATGCGCATGCGCAGGTTTTGTGGGATGCGCATGCGCAGGTTTTTTGGGAGGCGCATGGCTAGTCGAGCAAAAACACGTGCGAGAGGATGCATCCCGCAGGGTAGTCGAGTAAAAACACGTGCGAGGTTTTGTGGGATGCGCATGCGCAGGTTTTTTGGGATGCGCATGCGCAGGTTTTTTGGGATGCGCATGCGCAGGTTTTTTGGGATGCGCATGCGCAGGTTTTTTGGGATGCGCATGGCTAGTCGAGCAAAAACACGTGCGAGAGGATGCATCCCGCAGGCTAGTCAAGTAAAAACACGTGCGAGAGGATGCATCCTGCAGGCTAGTCGAGTAAAAACACGTGCGAGAGGATGCATCCCGCAGGCTAGTCGAGTAAAAACACGTGCGAGGTATTGTGGGATGCGCATGCGCAGGTTTTGTGGGATGCGCATGCGCAGGTTTTTTGGGATGCGCATGGCTAGTCGAGCAAAAACACGTGCGAGAGGATGCATCCCGCAGGGTAGTCGAGTAAAAACACGTGCGAGAGGATGCATCCCGCAGGCTAGTCGAGTAAAAACACGTGCGAGAGGATGCATCCCGCAGGCTAGTCGAGTAAAAACACGTGCGAGGTTTTGTGGGATGCGCATGCGCAGGTTTTTTGGGATGCGCATGGCTAGTCGAGCAAAAACACGTGCGAGAGGATGCATCCCGCAGGATAGTCGAGCAAAAACACGTGCGAGAGGATGCATCCCGCAGGCTAGTCGAGTAAAAACACGTGCGAGAGGATGCATCCCGCAGGCTAGTCGAGTAAAAACACGTGCGAGAGGATGCATCCCGCAGGCTAGTCGAGTAAAAACACGTGCGAGGTTTTGTGGGATGCGCATGCGCAGGTTTTGTGGGATGCGCATGCGCAGGTTTTTTGGGATGCGCATGCGCAGGTTTTGTGGGATGCGCATGCGCAGGTTTTTTGGGATGCGCATGGCTAGTCGAGCAAAAACACGTGCGAGAGGATGCATCCCGCAGGGTAGTCGAGTAAAAACACGTGCGAGAGGATGCATCCCGCAGGCTAGTTGAGTAAAAACACGTGCGAGAGGATGCATCCCGCAGGCTAGTCGAGTAAAAACACGTGCGAGGTTTTGTGGGATGCGCATGCGCAGGTTTTGTGGGATGCGCATGCGCAGGATTTTTGGGATGCGCATGGCTAGTCGAGCAAAAACACGTGCGAGAGGATGCATCCCGCAGGCTAGTCGAGTAAAAACACGTGCGAGCTTTTGTGGGATGCGCATGCGCAGGTTTTGTGGGATGCGCATGCGCAGGTTTTTTGGGATGCGCATGGCTAGTCGAGCAAAAACACGTGCGAGAGGATGCATCCCGCAGGCTAGTCGAGTAAAAAGACGTGCGAGAGGATGCATCCTGCAGGCTAGTCGAGTAAAAACACGTGCGAGAGGATGCATCCCGCAGGCTAGTCGAGTAAAAACACGTGCGAGGTTTTGTGGGATGCGCATGCGCAGGTTTTGTGGGATGCGCATGCGCAGGTTTTTTGGGAGGCGCATGGCTAGTCGAGCAAAAACACGTGCGAGAGGATGCATCCCGCAGGGTAGTCGAGTAAAAACACGTGCGAGGTTTTGTGGGATGCGCATGCGCAGGTTTTGTGGGATGCGCATGCGCAGGTTTTTTGGGATGCGCATGCGCAGGTTTTGTGGGATGCGCATGCGCAGGTTTTTTGGGATGCGCATGGCTAGTCGAGCAAAAACACGTGCGAGAGGATGCATCCCGCAGGGTAGTCGAGTAAAAACACGTGCGAGAGGATGCATCCCGCAGGCTAGTTGAGTAAAAACACGTGCGAGAGGATGCATCCCGCAGGCTAGTCGAGTAAAAACACGTGCGAGGTTTTGTGGGATGCGCATGCGCAGGTTTTGTGGGATGCGCATGCGCAGGATTTTTGGGATGCGCATGGCTAGTCGAGCAAAAACACGTGCGAGAGGATGCATCCCGCAGGCTAGTCGAGTAAAAACACGTGCGAGCTTTTGTGGGATGCGCATGCGCAGGTTTTGTGGGATGCGCATGCGCAGGTTTTTTGGGATGCGCATGGCTAGTCGAGCAAAAACACGTGTGAGGTTTTGTGGGATGCGCATGCGCAGGTTTTGTGGGATGCGCAGGCGCAGGTTTTTTGGGATGCGCATGGCTAGTCGAGCAAAAACACGTGCGAGAGGATGCATCCCGCAGGCTAGTCGAGCAAAAACACGTGCAAGAGGATGCATCCCGCAGGCTAGTCGAGTAAAAACACGTGCGAGGTTTTGTGGGATGCGCATGCGCAGGTTTTTTGGGCTGCGCATGGCTAGTCGAGCAAAAACACGTGCGAGAGGATGCGTCCCGCAGGCTAGTCGAGCAAAAACACGTGCGAGAGGATGCATCCCGCAGGCTAGTCGAGTAAAAACACGTGCGAGGTTTTGTGGGATGCGCATGCGCAGGTTTTTTGGGATGCGCATGCGCAGGTTTTTTGGGATGTGCATGGCTAGTCGAGGAAAAACACGTGCGAGAGGATGCATCCCGCAGGCTAGTCGAGCAAAAACACGTGCAAGAGGATGCATCCCGCAGGCTAGTCGAGTAAAAACACGTGCGAGGTTTTGTGGGATGCGCATGCGCAGGTTTTTTGGGATGCGCATGGCTAGTCGAGCAAAAACACGTGAGAGAGGATGCATCCCGCAGGCTAGTCGAGCAAAAACACGTGCGAGAGGATGCATCCCGCAGGCGAGTCGAGTAAAAACACGTGCGAGGTTTTGTGGGATGCGCATGCGCAGGTTTTTTGGGATGCGCATGGCTAGTCGAGCAAAAACACGTGCGAGAGGATGCATCCCGCAGGCTAGTCGAGCAAAAACACGTGCGAGAGGATGCATCCCGCAGGCTAGTCGAGTAAAAACACGTGCGAGGTTTTGTGGGATGCGCATGCGCAGGTTTTGTGGGAGGCGCATGCGCAGGTTTTTTGGGATGCGCATGCGCAGGTTTTTTGGGATGTGCATGGCTAGTCGAGGAAAAACACGTGCGAGAGGATGCATCCCGCAGGCTAGTCGAGTAAAAACACGTGCGAGGTTTTGTGGGATGCGCATGCGCAGGTTTTGTGGGATGCGCATGCGCAGGTTTTTTGGGATGCGCATGCGCAGGTTTTTTGGGATGCGCATGCCTAGTCGAGTAAAAACACGTGCGAGAGGATGCATCCCGCAGGCTAGTCGAGTAAAAACACGTGCGAGGTTTTGTGGGATGCGCATGCGCAGGTTTTGTGGGATGCGCATGCGCAGGTTTTTTGGGATGCGCATGCGCAGGTTTTTGGGATGCGCATGGCTAGTCGAGCAAAAACACGTGCGAGAGGATGCATCCCGCAGGCTAGTCGAGTAAAAAGACGTGCGAGAGGATGCATCCTGCAGGCTAGTCGAGTAAAAACACGTGCGAGAGGATGCATCCCGCAGGCTAGTCGAGTAAAAACACGTGCGAGGTTTTGTGGGATGCGCAAGCGCAGGTTTTGTGGGATGCGCATGCGCAGGTTTTTTGGGAGGCGCATGGCTAGTCGAGCAAAAACACGTGCGAGAGGATGCATCCCGCAGGGTAGTCGAGTAAAAACACGTGCGAGAGGATGCATCCCGCAGGCTAGTCGAGTAAAAACACGTGCGAGAGGATGCATCCCGCAGGCTAGTCGAGTAAAAACACGTGCGAGGTTTTGTGGGATGCGCATGCGCAGGTTTTTTGGGATGCGCATGGCTAGTCGAGCAAAAACACTTGCGAGAGGATGCATCCCGCAGGGTAGTCGAGTAAAAACACGTGCGAGAGGATGCATCCCGCAGGCTAGTTGAGTAAAAACACGTGCGAGAGGATGCATCCCGCAGGCTAGTCGAGTAAAAACACGTGCGAGCTTTTGTGGGATGCGCATGCGCAGGTTTTGTGGGATGCGCATGCGCAGGTTTTGTGGGATGCGCATGCGCAGGTTTTTTGGGATGCGCATGCGCAGGTTTTTTGGGATGCGCATGGCTAGTCGAGCAAAAACACGTGCGAGAGGATGCATCCCGCAGGCTAGTCGAGTAAAAAGACGTGCGAGAGGATGCATCCTGCAGGCTAGTCGAGTAAAAACACGTGCGAGAGGATGCATCCCGCAGGCTAGTCGAGTAAAAACACGTGCGAGGTTTTGTGGGATGCGCATGCGCAGGTTTTGTGGGATGCGCATGCGCAGGTTTTTTGGGAGGCGCATGGCTAGTCGAGCAAAAACACGTGCGAGAGGATGCATCCCGCAGGGTAGTCGAGTAAAAACACGTGCGAGGTTTTGTGGGATGCGCATGCGCAGGTTTTTTGGGATGCGCATGCGCAGGTTTTTTGGGATGCGCATGGCTAGTCGAGCAAAAACACGTGCGAGAGGATGCATCCCGCAGGCTAGTCAAGTAAAAACACGTGCGAGAGGATGCATCCTGCAGGCTAGTCGAGTAAAAACACGTGCGAGAGGATGCATCCCGCAGGCTAGTCGAGTAAAAACACGTGCGAGGTTTTGTGGGATGCGCATGCGCAGGTTTTTTGGGATGCGCATGGCTAGTCGAGCAAAAACACGTGCGAGAGGATGCATCCCGCAGCATAGTCGAGCAAAAACACGTGCGAGAGGATGCATCCCGCAGGCTAGTCGAGTAAAAACACGTGCGAGAGGATGCATCCCGCAGGCTAGTTGAGTAAAAACACGTGCGAGAGGATGCATCCCGCAGGCTAGTCGAGTAAAAACACGTGCGAGGTTTTGTGGGATGCGCATGCGCAGGTTTTGTGGGATGCGCATGCGCAGGATTTTTGGGATGCGCATGGCTAGTCGAGCAAAAACACGTGCGAGAGGATGCATCCCGCAGGCTAGTCGAGTAAAAACACGTGCGAGGTTTTGTGGGATGCGCATGCGCAGGTTTTGTGGGATGCGCATGCGCAGGTTTTTTGGGATGCGCATGCGCAGGTTTTGTGGGATGCGCATGCGCAGGTTTTTTGGGATGCGCATGGCTAGTCGAGCAAAAACACGTGCGAGAGGATGCATCCCGCAGGGTAGTCGAGTAAAAACACGTGCGAGAGGATGCATCCCGCAGGCTAGTTGAGTAAAAACACGTGCGAGAGGATGCATCCCGCAGGCTAGTCGAGTAAAAACACGTGCGAGGTTTTGTGGGATGCGCAAGCGCAGGTTTTGTGGGATGCGCATGCGCAGGTTTTTTGGGAGGCGCATGGCTAGTCGAGCAAAAACACGTGCGAGAGGATGCATCCCGCAGGGTAGTCGAGTAAAAACACGTGCGAGAGGATGCATCCCGCAGGCTAGTCGAGTAAAAACACGTGCGAGGTTTTGTGGGAAGCGCATGCGCAGGTTTTGTGGGATGCGCATGCGCAGGTTTTTTGGGATGCGCATGCGCAGGTTTTGTGGGATGCGCATGCGCAGGTTTTTTGGGATGCGCATGGCTAGTCGAGCAAAAACACGTGCGAGAGGATGCATCCCGCAGGGTAGTCGAGTAAAAACACGTGCGAGAGGATGCATCCCGCAGGCTAGTCGAGTAAAAACACGTGCGAGGTTTTGTGGGATGCGCATGCGCAGGTTTTGTGGGATGCGCATGCGCAGGATTTTTGGGATGCGCATGGCTAGTCGAGCAAAAACACGTGCGAGAGGATGCATCCCGCAGGCTAGTCGAGTAAAAACACGTGCGAGCTTTTGTGGGATGCGCATGCGCAGGTTTTGTGGGATGCGCATGCGCAGGTTTTTTGGGATGCGCATGCGCAGGTTTTTTAGGATGCGCATGGCTAGTCGAGCAAAAACACGTGCGAGAGGATGCATCCCGCAGGCTAGTCGAGTAAAAAGACGTGCGAGAGGATGCATCCTGCAGGCTAGTCGAGTAAAAACACGTGCGAGAGGATGCATCCCGCAGGCTAGTCGAGTAAAAACACGTGCGAGGTTTTGTGGGATGCGCATGCGCAGGTTTTGTGGGATGCGCATGCGCAGGTTTTTTGGGATGCGCATGGCTAGTCGAGCAAAAACACGTGCGAGAGGATGCATCCCGCAGGGTAGTCGAGTAAAAACACGTGCGAGAGGATGCATCCCGCAGGCTAGTCGAGTAAAAACACGTGCGAGAGGATGCATCCCGCAGGCTAGTCGAGTAAAAACACGTGCGAGGTTTTGTGGGATGCGCATGCGCAGGTTTTTTGGGATGCGCATGGCTAGTCGAGCAAAAACACGTGCGAGAGGATGCATCCCGCAGCATAGTCGAGCAAAAACACGTGCGAGAGGATGCATCCCGCAGGCTAGTCGAGTAAAAACACGTGCGAGAGGATGAATCCCGCAGGCTAGTCGAGTAAAAACACGTGCGAGAGGATGCATCCCGCAGGCTAGTCGAGTAAAAACACGTGCGAGGTTTTGTGGGATGCGCATGCGCAGGTTTTGTGGGATGCGCATGCGCAGGTTTTTTGGGATGCGCATGCGCAGGTTTTGTGGGATGCGCATGCGCAGGTTTTTTGGGATGCGCATGGCTAGTCGAGCAAAAACACGTGCGAGAGGATGCATCCCGCAGGATAGTCGAGTAAAAACACGTGCGAGAGGATGCATCCCGCAGGCTAGTTGAGTAAAAACACGTGCGAGAGGATGCATCCCGCAGGCTAGTTGAGTAAAAACACGTGCGAGAGGATGCATCCCGCAGGCTAGTCGAGTAAAAACACGTGCGAGGTTTTGTGGGATGCGCATGCGCAGGTTTTGTGGGATGCGCATGCGCAGGATTTTTGGGATGCGCATGGCTAGTCGAGCAAAAACACGTGCGAGAGGATGCATCCCGCAGGCTAGTCGAGTAAAAACACGTGCGAGCTTTTGTGGGATGCGCATGCGCAGGTTTTGTGGGATGCGCATGCGCAGGTTTTTTGGGATGCGCATGGCTAGTCGAGCAAAAACACGTGTGAGGTTTTGTGGGATGCGCATGCGCAGGTTTTTTGGGATGCGCATGCGCAGGTTTTTGGGATGCGCATGGCTAGTCGAGCAAAAACACGTGCGAGAGGATGCATCCCGCAGGCTAGTCGAGTAAAAAGACGTGCGAGAGGATGCATCCTGCAGGCTAGTCGAGTAAAAACACGTGCGAGAGGATGCATCCCGCAGGCTAGTCGAGTAAAAACACGTGCGAGGTTTTGTGGGATGCGCAAGCGCAGGTTTTGTGGGATGCGCATGCGCAGGTTTTTTGGGAGGCGCATGGCTAGTCGAGCAAAAACACGTGCGAGAGGATGCATCCCGCAGGGTAGTCGAGTAAAAACACGTGCGAGAGGATGCATCCCGCAGGCTAGTCGAGTAAAAACACGTGCGAGGTTTTGTGGGAAGCGCATGCGCAGGTTTTGTGGGATGCGCATGCGCAGGTTTTTTGGGATGCGCATGCGCAGGTTTTGTGGGATGCGCATGCGCAGGTTTTTTGGGATGCGCATGGCTAGTCGAGCAAAAACACGTGCGAGAGGATGCATCCCGCAGGGTAGTCGAGTAAAAACACGTGCGAGAGGATGCATCCCGCAGGCTAGTCGAGTAAAAACACGTGCGAGGTTTTGTGGGATGCGCATGCGCAGGTTTTGTGGGATGCGCATGCGCAGGATTTTTGGGATGCGCATGGCTAGTCGAGCAAAAACACGTGCGAGAGGATGCATCCCGCAGGCTAGTCGAGTAAAAACACGTGCGAGCTTTTGTGGGATGCGCATGCGCAGGTTTTGTGGGATGCGCATGCGCAGGTTTTTTGGGATGCGCATGCGCAGGTTTTTTAGGATGCGCATGGCTAGTCGAGCAAAAACACGTGCGAGAGGATGCATCCCGCAGGCTAGTCGAGTAAAAAGACGTGCGAGAGGATGCATCCTGCAGGCTAGTCGAGTAAAAACACGTGCGAGAGGATGCATCCCGCAGGCTAGTCGAGTAAAAACACGTGCGAGGTTTTGTGGGATGCGCATGCGCAGGTTTTGTGGGATGCGCATGCGCAGGTTTTTTGGGATGCGCATGGCTAGTCGAGCAAAAACACGTGCGAGAGGATGCATCCCGCAGGGTAGTCGAGTAAAAACACGTGCGAGAGGATGCATCCCGCAGGCTAGTCGAGTAAAAACACGTGCGAGAGGATGCATCCCGCAGGCTAGTCGAGTAAAAACACGTGCGAGGTTTTGTGGGATGCGCATGCGCAGGTTTTTTGGGATGCGCATGGCTAGTCGAGCAAAAACACGTGCGAGAGGATGCATCCCGCAGCATAGTCGAGCAAAAACACGTGCGAGAGGATGCATCCCGCAGGCTAGTCGAGTAAAAACACGTGCGAGAGGATGAATCCCGCAGGCTAGTCGAGTAAAAACACGTGCGAGAGGATGCATCCCGCAGGCTAGTCGAGTAAAAACACGTGCGAGGTTTTGTGGGATGCGCATGCGCAGGTTTTGTGGGATGCGCATGCGCAGGTTTTTTGGGATGCGCATGCGCAGGTTTTGTGGGATGCGCATGCGCAGGTTTTTTGGGATGCGCATGGCTAGTCGAGCAAAAACACGTGCGAGAGGATGCATCCCGCAGGATAGTCGAGTAAAAACACGTGCGAGAGGATGCATCCCGCAGGCTAGTTGAGTAAAAACACGTGCGAGAGGATGCATCCCGCAGGCTAGTCGAGTAAAAACACGTGCGAGGTTTTGTGGGATGCGCATGCGCAGGTTTTGTGGGATGCGCATGCGCAGGATTTTTGGGATGCGCATGGCTAGTCGAGCAAAAACACGTGCGAGAGGATGCATCCCGCAGGCTAGTCGAGTAAAAACACGTGCGAGCTTTTGTGGGATGCGCATGCGCAGGTTTTGTGGGATGCGCATGCGCAGGTTTTTTGGGATGCGCATGGCTAGTCGAGCAAAAACACGTGTGAGGTTTTGTGGGATGCGCATGCGCAGGTTTTGTGGGATGCGCAGGCGCAGGTTTTTTGGGATGCGCATGGCTAGTCGAGCAAAAACACGTGCGAGAGGATGCATCCCGCAGGCTAGTCGAGTAAAAACACGTGCGAGAGGATGCATCCCGCAGGCTAGTCGAGTAAAAACACGTGCGAGAGGATGCATCCCGCAGGCTAGTCGAGTAAAAACACGTGCGAGAGGATGCATCCCGCAGGCTAGTCGAGCAAAAACACGTGCGAGGTTTTGTGGGATGCGCATGCGCAGGTTTTGTGGGACGCGCATGCGCAGGTTTTTTGGGATGCGCATGGCTAGTCGAGCAAAATCACGTGCGAGAGGATGCATTCCGCAGGCTAGTCGAGTAAAAACACGTGCGAGAGGATGCATCCCGTAGGCTAGTCGAGTAATAACACGTGCGAGAGGATGCATCCCGCAGGCTAGTCGAGCAAAAACACGTGCGAGAGGATGCATCCCGCAGGCTAGTCGAGCAAAAACACGTGCGAGAGGATACATCCCGCAGGCTAGTCGAGTAAAAACACGTGCGAGAGGATGCATCCCGCAGGCTAGTCGAGTAAAAACACGTGCGAGAGGATGCATCCCGCAGGCTAGTCGAGCACAAACACCTGCGAGGTTTTGTGGGATGCGCATGCGCAGGTTTTTTGGGATGCGCATGGCTAGTCGAGCAAAAACACGTGCGAGAGGAAGCATCCCGCAGGCTAGTCGAGTAAAAACACGTGCGAGAGGATGCATCCCGCAGGCTAGTCGAGCAAAAACACGTGCGAGAGGATGCATCCCGCAGGCTAGTCGAGCAAAAACACGTGCGAGAGGATGCATCCCGCAGGCTAGTCGCGTAAAAACACGTGCGAAAGGATGCATCCCGATGGCTAGTCGAGCACAAACACGTGCGAGGTTTTGTGGGATGCGCATGCGCAGGTTTTTTGGGATGCGCATGCGCAGGTTTTTTGGGATGCGCATGGCTAGTCGAGGAAAAACACGTGCGAGAGGATGCATCCCGCAGGCTAGTCGAGTAAAAACACGTGCGAGAGGATGCATCCCGCAGGCTAGTCGAATAAAAACACGTGCGAGAGGATGCATCCCGCAGGCTAGTCGAGTAAAAACACGTGCGAGGTTTTGTGGGATGCGCATGCGCAGGTTTTGTGGGATGCGCATGCGCAGGTTTTTTGGGATGCGCATGCGCAGGTTTTTTGGGATGCGCATGCCTAGTCGAGTAAAAACACGTGCGAGAGGATGCATCCCGCAGGCTAGTCGAGTAAAAACACGTGCGAGGTTTTGTGGGATGCGCATGCGCAGGTTTTGTGGGATGCGCATGCGCAGGTTTTTTGGGATGCGCATGCGCAGGTTTTTGGGATGCGCATGGCTAGTCGAGCAAAAACACGTGCGAGAGGATGCATCCCGCAGGCTAGTCGAGTAAAAAGACGTGCGAGAGGATGCATCCTGCAGGCTAGTCGAGTAAAAACACGTGCGAGAGGATGCATCCCGCAGGCTAGTCGAGTAAAAACACGTGCGAGGTTTTGTGGGATGCGCAAGCGCAGGTTTTGTGGGATGCGCATGCGCAGGTTTTTTGGGAGGCGCATGGCTAGTCGAGCAAAAACACGTGCGAGAGGATGCATCCCGCAGGGTAGTCGAGTAAAAACACGTGCGAGAGGATGCATCCCGCAGGCTAGTCGAGTAAAAACACGTGCGAGGTTTTGTGGGATGCGCATGCGCAGGTTTTGTGGGATGCGCATGCGCAGGTTTTTTGGGATGCGCATGCGCAGGTTTTGTGGGATGCGCATGCGCAGGTTTTTTGGGATGCGCATGGCTAGTCGAGCAAAAACACGTGCGAGAGGATGCATCCCGCAGGGTAGTCGAGTAAAAACACGTGCGAGAGGATGCATCCCGCAGGGTAGTCGAGTAAAAACACGTGCGAGAGGATGCATCCCGCAGGCTAGTCGAGTAAAAACACGTGCGAGGTTTTGTGGGATGCGCATGCGCAGGTTTTGTGGGATGCGCATGCGCAGGTTTTTTGGGATGCGCATGCGCAGGTTTTGTGGGATGCGCATGCGCAGGTTTTTTGGGATGCGCATGGCTAGTCGAGCAAAAACACGTGCGAGAGGATGCATCCCGCAGGGTAGTCGAGTAAAAACACGTGCGAGAGGATGCATCCCGCAGGCTAGTTGAGTAAAAACACGTGCGAGAGGATGCATCCCGCAGGCTAGTCGAGTAAAAACACGTGCGAGGTTTTGTGGGATGCGCATGCGCAGGTTTTGTGGGATGCGCATGCGCAGGATTTTTGGGATGCGCATGGCTAGTCGAGCAAAAACACGTGCGAGAGGATGCATCCCGCAGGCTAGTCGAGTAAAACCACGTGCGAGCTTTTGTGGGATGCGCATGCGCAGGTTTTGTGGGATGCGCATGCGCAGGTTTTTTGGGATGCGCATGGCTAGTCGAGCAAAAACACGTGCGAGAGGATGCATCCCGCAGGCTAGTCGAGTAAAAAGACGTGCGAGAGGATGCATCCTGCAGGCTAGTCGAGTAAAAACACGTGCGAGAGGATGCATCCCGTAGGCTAGTCGAGTAAAAACACGTGCGAGGTTTTGTGGGATGCGCATGCGCAGGTTTTGTGGGATGCGCATGCGCAGGTTTTTTGGGAGGCGCATGGCTAGTCGAGCAAAAACACGTGCGAGATGATGCATCCCGCAGGGTAGTCGAGTAAAAACACGTGCGAGGTTTTGTGGGATGCGCATGCGCAGGTTTTTTGGGATGCGCATGCGCAGGTTTTTTGGGATGCGCATGGCTAGTCGAGCAAAAACACGTGCGAGAGGATGCATCCCGCAGGGTAGTCGAGTAAAAACACGTGCGAGAGGATGCATCCCGCAGGCTAGTCGAGTAAAAACACGTGCGAGAGGATGCATCCCGCAGGCTAGTCGAGTAAAAACACGTGCGAGGTTTTGTGGGATGCGCATGCGCAGGTTTTTTGGGATGCGCATGGCTAGTCGAGCAAAAACACGTGCGAGAGGATGCATCCCGCAGCATAGTCGAGCAAAAACACGTGCGAGAGGATGCATCCCGCAGGCTAGTCGAGTAAAAACACGTGCGAGAGGATGCATCCCGCAGGCTAGTCGAGTAAAAACACGTGCGAGAGGATGCATCCCGCAGGCTAGTCGAGTAAAAACACGTGCGAGGTTTTGTGGGATGCGCATGCGCAGGTTTTGTGGGATGCGCATGCGCAGGTTTTTTGGGATGCGCATGCGCAGGTTTTGTGGGATGCGCATGCGCAGGTTTTTTAGGATGCGCATGGCTAGTCGAGCAAAAACACGTGCGAGAGGATGCATCCCGCAGGGTAGTCGAGTAAAAACACGTGCGAGAGGATGCATCCCGCAGGGTAGTCGAGTAAAAACACGTGCGAGAGGATGCATCCCGCAGGCTAGTCGAGTAAAAACACGTGCGAGGTTTTGTGGGATGCGCATGCGCAGGTTTTGTGGGATGCGCATGCGCAGGATTTTTGGGATGCGCATGGCTAGTCGAGCAAAAACACGTGCGAGAGGATGCATCCCGCAGGCTAGTCGAGTAAAAACACGTGCGAGCTTTTGTGGGATGCGCATGCGCAGGTTTTGTGGGATGCGCATGCGCAGGTTTTTTGGGATGCGCATGGCTAGTCGAGCAAAAACACGTGTGAGGTTTTGTGGGATGCGCATGCGCAGGTTTTGTGGGATGCGCAGGCGCAGGTTTTTTGGGATGCGCATGGCTAGTCGAGCAAAAACACGTGCGAGAGGATGCATCCCGCAGGCTAGTCGAGTAAAAACACGTGCGAGAGGATGCATCCCGCAGGCTAGTCGAGTAAAAACACGTGCGAGAGGATGCATCCCGCAGGCTAGTCGAGTAAAAACACGTGCGAGAGGATGCATCCCGCAGGCTAGTCGAGCAAAAACACGTGCGAGGTTTTGTGGGATGCGCATGCGCAGGTTTTGTGGGACGCGCATGCGCAGGTTTTTTGGGATGCGCATGGCTAGTCGAGCAAAATCACGTGCGAGAGGATGCATTCCGCAGGCTAGTCGAGTAAAAACACGTGCGAGAGGATGCATCCCGTAGGCTAGTCGAGTAATAACACGTGCGAGAGGATGCATCCCGCAGGCTAGTCGAGCAAAAACACGTGCGAGAGGATGCATCCCGCAGGCTAGTCGAGCAAAAACACGTGCGAGAGGATACATCCCGCAGGCTAGTCGAGTAAAAACACGTGCGAGAGGATGCATCCCGCAGGCTAGTCGAGTAAAAACACGTGCGAGAGGATGCATCCCGCAGGCTAGTCGAGCACAAACACCTGCGAGGTTTTGTGGGATGCGCATGCGCAGGTTTTTTGGGATGCGCATGGCTAGTCGAGCAAAAAAACGTGCGAGAGGATGCATCCCGCAGGCTAGTCGAGTAAAAACACGTGCGAGAGGATGCATCCCGCAGGCTAGTCGAGCAAAAACACGTGCGAGAGGATCCATCCCGCAGGCTAGTCGAGCAAAAACACGTGCGAGAGGATGCATCCCGCAGGCTAGTCGCGTAAAAACACGTGCGAAAGGATGCATCCCGATGGCTAGTCGAGCACAAACACGTGCGAGGTTTTGTGGGATGCGCATGCGCAGGTTTTTTGGGATGCGCATGCGCAGGTTTTTTGGGATGCGCATGGCTAGTCGAGGAAAAACACGTGCGAGAGGATGCATCCCGCAGGCTAGTCGAGTAAAAACACGTGCGAGAGGATGCATCCCGCAGGCTAGTCGAGTAAAAACACGTGCGAGAGGATGCATCCCGCAGGCTAGTCGAGTAAAAACAAGTGCGAGGTTTTGTGGGATGCGCATGCGCAGGTTTTGTGGGACGCGCATGCGCAGGTTTTTTGGGATGCGCATGGCTAGTCGAGCAAAATCACGTGCGAGAGGATGCATTCCGCAGGCTAGTCGAGTAAAAACACGTGCGAGAGGATGCATCCCGTAGGCTAGTCGAGTAATAACACGTGCGAGAGGATGCATCCCGCAGGCTAGTCGAGCAAAAACACGTGCGAGAGGATGCATCCCGCAGGCTAGTCGAGCAAAAACACGTGCGAGAGGATACATCCCGCAGGCTAGTCGAGTAAAAACACGTGCGAGAGGATGCATCCCGCAGGCTAGTCGAGTAAAAACACGTGCGAGAGGATGCATCCCGCAGGCTAATCGCGTAAAAACACGTGCGAAAGGATGCATCCCGATGGCTAGTCGAGCACAAACACGTGCGAAGTTTTGTGGGATGCGCATGCGCAGGTTCTTTGGGATGCGCATGCGCAGGTTTTTTGGGATGCGCATGGCTAGTCGAGGAAAAACACGTGCGAGAGGATGCATCCCGCAGGCTAGTCGAGTAAAAACACGTGCGAGAGGATGCATCCCGCAGGCTAGTCGAGTAAAAACACGTGCGAGGTTTTGTGGGATGCGCATGCGCAGGATTTTTGGGATGCGCATGGCTAGTCGAGCAAAAACACGTGCGAGAGGATGCATCCCGCAGGCTAGTCGAGCACAAACACCTGCGAGGTTTTGTGGGATGCGCATGCGCAGGTTTTTTGGGATGCGCATGGCTAGTCGAGCAAAAACACGTGCGAGAGGATGCATCCCGCAGGCTAGTCGAGTAAAAACACGTGCGAGAGGATGCATCCCGCAGGCTAGTCGAGCAAAAACACGTGCGAGAGGATGCATCCCGCAGGCTAGTCGAGCAAAAACACGTGCGAGAGGATGCATCCCGCAGGCTAGTCGAGTAAAAACACGTGCGAGGTTTTGTGGGATGCGCATGCGCAGGTTTTGTGGGATGCGCATGCGCAGGATTTTTGGGATGCGCATGGCTAGTCGAGCAAAAACACGTGCGAGAGGATGCATCCCGCAGGCTAGTCGAGTAAAAACACGTGCGAGCTTTTGTGGGATGCGCATGCGCAGGTTTTGTGGGATGCGCATGCGCAGGTTTTTTGGGATGCGCATGGCTAGTCGAGCAAGAACACGTGTGAGGTTTTGTGGGATGCGCATGCGCAGGTTTTGTGGGATGCGCAGGCGCAGGTTTTTTGGGATGCGCATGGCTAGTCGAGCAAAAACACGTGCGAGAGGATGCATCCCGCAGGCTAGTCGAGTAAAAACACGTGCGAGAGGATGCATCCCGCAGGCTAGTCGAGTAAAAAGACGTGCGAGAGGATGCATCCCGCAGGCTAGTCGAGTAAAAACACGTGCGAGAGGATGCATCCCGCAGGCTAGTCGAGCAAAAACACGTGCGAGGTTTTGTGGGATGCGCATGCGCAGGTTTTGTGGGACGCGCATGCGCAGGTTTTTTGGGATGCGCATGGCTAGTCGAGCAAAATCACGTGCGAGAGGATGCATTCCGCAGGCTAGTCGAGTAAAAACACGTGCGAGAGGATGCATCCCGTAGGCTAGTCGAGTAATAACACGTGCGAGAGGATGCATCCCGCAGGCTAGTCGAGCAAAAACACGTGCGAGAGGATGCATCCCGCAGGCTAGTCGAGCAAAAACACGTGCGAGAGGATACATCCCGCAGGCTAGTCGAGTAAAAACACGTGCGAGAGGATGCATCCCGCAGGCTAGTCGAGTAAAAACACGTGCGAGAGGATGCATCCCGCAGGCTAGTCGAGCACAAACACCTGCGAGGTTTTGTGGGATGCGCATGCGCAGGTTTTTTGGGATGCGCATGGCTAGTCGAGCAAAAACACGTGCGAGAGGAAGCATCCCGCAGGCTAGTCGAGTAAAAACACGTGCGAGAGGATGCATCCCGCAGGCTAGTCGAGCAAAAACACGTGCGAGAGGATGCATCCCCCAGGCTAGTCGAGCAAAAACACGTGCGAGAGGATGCATCCCGCAGGCTAGTCGCGTAAAAACACGTGCGAAAGGATGCATCCCGATGGCTAGTCGAGCACAAACACGTGCGAGGTTTTGTGGGATGCGCATGCGCAGGTTTTTTGGGATGCGCATGCGCAGGTTTTTTGGGATGCGCATGGCTAGTCGAGGAAAAACACGTGCGAGAGGATGCATCCCGCAGGCTAGTCGAGTAAAAACACGTGCGAGAGGATGCATCCCGCAGGCTAGTCGAGTAAAAACACGTGCGAGAGGATGCATCCCGCAGGCTAGTCGAGTAAAAACACGTGCGAGGTTTTGTGGGATGCGCATGCGCAGGTTTTTTGGGATGCGCATGCGCAGGTTTTTTGGGATGCGCATGCCTAGTCGAGTAAAAACACGTGCGAGAGGATGCATCCCGCAGGCTAGTCGAGTAAAAACACGTGCGAGGTTTTGTGGGATGCGCATGCGCAGGTTTTGTGGGATGCGCATGCGCAGGTTTTTTGGGATGCGCATGCGCAGGTTTTTGGGATGCGCATGGCTAGTCGAGCAAAAACACGTGCGAGAGGATGCATCCCGCAGGCTAGTCGAGTAAAAAGACGTGCGAGAGGATGCATCCTGCAGGCTAGTCGAGTAAAAACACGTGCGAGAGGATGCATCCCGCAGGCTAGTCGAGAAAAACACGTGCGAGGTTTTGTGGGATGCGCAAGCGCAGGTTTTGTGGGATGCGCATGCGCAGGTTTTTTGGGAGGCGCATGGCTAGTCGAGCAAAAACACGTGCGAGAGGATGCATCCCGCAGGGTAGTCGAGTAAAAACACGTGCGAGAGGATGCATCCCGCAGGCTAGTCGAGTAAAAACACGTGCGAGGTTTTGTGGGATGCGCATGCGCAGGTTTTGTGGGATTCGCATGCGCAGGATTTTTGGGATGCGCATGGCTAGTCGAGCAAAAACACGTGCGAGAGGATGCATCCCGCAGGCTAGTCGAGTAAAAACACGTGCGAGCTTTTGTGGGATGCGCATGCGCAGGTTTTGTGGGATGCGCATGCGCAGGTTTTGTGGGATGCGCATGCGCAGGTTTTTTGGGATGCGCATGCGCAGGTTTTTTGGGATGCGCATGGCTAGTCGAGCAAAAACACGTGCGAGAGGATGCATCCCGCAGGCTAGTCGAGTAAAAAGACGTGCGAGAGGATGCATCCTGCAGGCTAGTCGAGTAAAAACACGTGCGAGAGGATGCATCCCGCAGGCTAGTCGAGTAAAAACACGTGCGAGGTTTTGTGGGATGCGCATGCGCAGGTTTTGTGGGATGCGCATGCGCAGGTTTTTTGGGAGGCGCATGGCTAGTCGAGCAAAAACACGTGCGAGATGATGCATCCCGCAGGGTAGTCGAGTAAAAACACGTGCGAGGTTTTGTGGGATGCGCATGGCTAGTCGAGCAAAAACACGTGCGAGAGGATGCATCCCGCAGGCTAGTCGAGTAAAAAGACGTGCGAGAGGATGCATCCTGCAGGCTAGTCGAGTAAAAACACGTGCGAGAGGATGCATCCCGCAGGCTAGTCGAGTAAAAACACGTGCGAGGTTTTGTGGGATGCGCATGCGCAGGTTTTGTGGGATGCGCATGCGCAGGTTTTTTGGGAGGCGCATGGCTAGTCGAGCAAAAACACGTGCGAGAGGATGCATCCCGCAGGCTAGTCGAGTAAAAACACGTGCGAGAGGATGCATCCCGCAGGCTAGTCGAGTAAAAACACGTGCGAGAGGATGCATCCCGCAGGCTAGTCGAGTAAAAACACGTGCGAGAGGATGCATCCCGCAGGCTAGTCGAGTAAAAACACGTGCGAGGTTTTGTGGGATGCGCATGCGCAGGTTTTGTGGGATGCGCATGCGCAGGATTTTTGGGATGCGCATGGCTAGTCGAGCAAAAACACGTGCGAGAGGATGCATCCCGCAGGCTAGTCGAGTAAAAACACGTGCGAGCTTTTGTGGGATGCGCATGCGCAGGTTTTGTGGGATGCGCATGCGCAGGTTTTTTGGGATGCGCATGGCTAGTCGAGCAAAAACACGTGTGAGGTTTTGTGGGATGCGCATGCGCAGGTTTTGTGGGATGCGCAGGCGCAGGTTTTTTGGGATGCGCATGGCTAGTCGAGCAAAAACACGTGCGAGAGGATGCATCCCGCAGGCTAGTCGAGTAAAAACACGTGCGAGAGGATGCATCCCGCAGGCTAGTCGAGTAAAAACACGTGCGAGAGGATGCATCCCGCAGGCTAGTCGAGTAAAAACACGTGCGAGAGGATGCATCCCGCAGGCTAGTCGAGCAAAAACACGTGCGAGGTTTTGTGGGATGCGCATGCGCAGGTTTTGTGGGACGCGCATGCGCAGGTTTTTTGGGATGCGCATGGCTAGTCGAGCAAAATCACGTGCGAGAGGATGCATTCCGCAGGCTAGTCGAGTAAAAACACGTGCGAGAGGATGCATCCCGTAGGCTAGTCGAGTAATAACACGTGCGAGAGGATGCATCCCGCAGGCTAGTCGAGCAAAAACACGTGCGAGAGGATGCATCCCGCAGGCTAGTCGAGCAAAAACACGTGCGAGAGGATACATCCCGCAGGCTAGTCGAGTAAAAACACGTGCGAGAGGATGCATCCCGCAGGCTAGTCGAGTAAAAACACGTGCGAGAGGATGCATCCCGCAGGCTAGTCGAGCACAAACACCTGCGAGGTTTTGTGGGATGCGCATGCGCAGGTTTTTTGGGATGCGCATGGCTAGTCGAGCAAAAACACGTGCGAGAGGATGCATCCCGCAGGCTAGTCGAGTAAAAACACGTGCGAGAGGATGCATCCCGCAGGCTAGTCGAGCATAAACACGTGCGAGAGGATGCATCCCGCAGGCTAGTCGAGCAAAAACACGTGCGAGAGGATGCATCCCGCAGGCTAGTCGCGTAAAAACACGTGCGAAAGGATGCATCCCGATGGCTAGTCGAGCACAAACACGTGCGAGGTTTTGTGGGATGCGCATGCGCAGGTTTTTTGGGATGCGCATGCGCAGGTTTTTTGGGATGCGCATGGCTAGTCGAGGAAAAACACGTGCGAGAGGATGCATCCCGCAGGCTAGTCGAGTAAAAACACGTGCGAGAGGATGCATCCCGCAGGCTAGTCGAGTAAAAACACGTGCGAGAGGATGCATCCCGCAGGCTAGTCGAGTAAAAACACGTGCGAGGTTTTGTGGGATGCGCATGCGCAGGTTTTGTGGGACGCGCATGCGCAGGTTTTTTGGGATGCGCATGGCTAGTCGAGCAAAATCACGTGCGAGAGGATGCATTCCGCAGGCTAGTCGAGTAAAAACACGTGCGAGAGGATGCATCCCGTAGGCTAGTCGAGTAATAACACGTGCGAGAGGATGCATCCCGCAGGCTAGTCGAGCAAAAACACGTGCGAGAGGATGCATCCCGCAGGCTAGTCGAGCAAAAACACGTGCGAGAGGATACATCCCGCAGGCTAGTCGAGTAAAAACACGTGCGAGAGGATGCATCCCGCAGGCTAGTCGAGTAAAAACACGTGCGAGAGGATGCATCCCGCAGGCTAGTCGCGTAAAAACACGTGCGAAAGGATGCATCCCGATGGCTAGTCGAGCACAAACACGTGCGAAGTTTTGTGGGATGCGCATGCGCAGGTTCTTTGGGATGCGCATGCGCAGGTTTTTTGGGATGCGCATGGCTAGTCGAGGAAAAACACGTGCGAGAGGATGCATCCCGCAGGCTAGTCGAGTAAAAACACGTGCGAGAGGATGCATCCCGCAGGCTAGTCGAGTAAAAACACGTGCGAGGTTTTGTGGGATGCGCATGCGCAGGATTTTTGGGATGCGCATGGCTAGTCGAGCAAAAACACGTGCGAGAGGATGCATCCCGCAGGCTAGTCGAGCACAAACACCTGCGAGGTTTTGTGGGATGCGCATGGCTAGTCGAGCAAAAACACGTGCGAGAGGATGCATCCCGCAGGCTAGTCGAGTAAAAACACGTGCGAGAGGATGCATCCCGCAGGCTAGTCGAGCAAAAACACGTGCGAGAGGATGCATCCCGCAGGCTAGTCGAGCAAAAACACGTGCGAGAGGATGCATCCCGCAGGCTAGTCGAGTAAAAACACGTGCGAGAGGATGCATCCCGCAGGCTAGTCGAGCAAAAACACGTGCGAGGTTTTGTGGGATGCGCATGCGCAGGTTTTGTGGGACGCGCATGCGCAGGTTTTTTGGGATGCGCATGGCTAGTCGAGCAAAATCACGTGCGAGAGGATGCATTCCGCAGGCTAGTCGAGTAAAAACACGTGCGAGAGGATGCATCCCGCAGGCTAGTCGAGCAAAAACACGTGCGAGAGGATGCATCCCGCAGGCTAGTCGAGCACAAACACCTGCGAGGTTTTGTGGGATGCGCATGCGCAGGTTTTTTGGGATGCGCATGGCTAGTCGAGCAAAAACACGTGCGAGAGGATGCATCCCGCAGGCTAGTCAAGTAAAAACACGTGCGAGAGGATGCATCCTGCAGGCTAGTCGAGTAAAAACACGTGCGAGAGGATGCATCCCGCAGGCTAGTCGAGTAAAAACACGTGCGAGGTTTTGTGGGATGCGCATGCGCAGGTTTTTTGGGATGCGCATGGCTAGTCGAGCAAAAACACGTGCGAGAGGATGCATCCCGCAGGGTAGTCGAGTAAAAACACGTGCGAGAGGATGCATCCCGCAGGCTAGTCGAGTAAAAACACGTGCGAGAGGATGCATCCCGCAGGCTAGTCGAGTAAAAACACGTGCGAGGTTTTGTGGGATGCGCATGCGCAGGTTTTTTGGGATGCGCATGGCTAGTCGAGCAAAAACACGTGCGAGAGGATGCATCCCGCAGCATAGTCGAGCAAAAACACGTGCGAGAGGATGCATCCCGCAGGCTAGTCGAGTAAAAACACGTGCGAGAGGATGCATCCCGCAGGCTAGTCGAGTAAAAACACGTGCGAGAGGATGCATCCCGCAGGCTAGTCGAGTAAAAACACGTGCGAGGTTTTGTGGGATGCGCATGCGCAGGTTTTTTGGGATGCGCATGCGCAGGTTTTGTGGTATGCGCATGCGCAGGTTTTTTGGGATGCGCATGGCTAGTCGAGCAAAAACACGTGCGAGAGGATGCATCCCGCAGGGTAGTCGAGTAAAAACACGTGCGAGAGGATGCATCCCGCAGGCTAGTTGAGTAAAAACACGTGCGAGAGGATGCATCCCGCAGGCTAGTCGAGTAAAAACACGTGCGAGGTTTTGTGGGATGCGCATGCGCAGGTTTTGTGGGATGCGCATGCGCAGGATTTTTGGGATGCGCATGGCTAGTCGAGCAAAAACACGTGCGAGAGGATGCATCCCGCAGGCTAGTCGAGTAAAAACACGTGCGAGCTTTTGTGGGATGCGCATGCGCAGGTTTTGTGGGATGCGCATGCGCAGGTTTTTTGGGATGCGCATGGCTAGTCGAGCAAAAACACGTGTGAGGTTTTGTGGGATGCGCATGCGCAGGTTTTGTGGGATGCGCAGGCGCAGGTTTTTTGGGATGCGCATGGCTAGTCGAGCAAAAACACGTGCGAGAGGATGCATCCCGCAGGCTAGTCGAGTAAAAACACGTGCGAGAGGATGCATCCCGCAGGCTAGTCGAGTAAAAAGACGTGCGAGAGGATGCATCCCGCAGGCTAGTCGAGTAAAAACACGTGCGAGAGGATGCATCCCGCAGGCTAGTCGAGCAAAAACACGTGCGAGGTTTTGTGGGATGCGCATGCGCAGGTTTTGTGGGACGCGCATGCGCAGGTTTTTTGGGATGCGCATGGCTAGTCGAGCAAAATCACGTGCGAGAGGATGCATTCCGCAGGCTAGTCGAGTAAAAACACGTGCGAGAGGATGCATCCCGTAGGCTAGTCGAGTAATAACACGTGCGAGAGGATGCATCCCGCAGGCTAGTCGAGCAAAAACACGTGCGAGAGGATGCATCCCGCAGGCTAGTCGAGCAAAAACACGTGCGAGAGGATACATCCCGCAGGCTAGTCGAGTAAAAACACGTGCGAGAGGATGCATCCCGCAGGCTAGTCTAGTAAAAACACGTGCGAGAGGATGCATCCCGCAGGCTAGTCGAGCACAAACACCTGCGAGGTTTTGTGGGATGCGCATGCGCAGGTTTTTTGGGATGCGCATGGCTAGTCGAGCAAAAACACGTGCGAGAGGAAGCATCCCGCAGGCTAGTCGAGTAAAAACACGTGCGAGAGGATGCATCCCGCAGGCTAGTCGAGCAAAAACACGTGCGAGAGGATGCATCCCGCAGGCTAGTCGAGCAAAAACACGTGCGAGAGGATGCATCCCGCAGGCTAGTCGCGTAAAAACACGTGCGAAAGGATGCATCCCGATGGCTAGTCGAGCACAAACACGTGCGAGGTTTTGTGGGATGCGCATGCGCAGGTTTTTTGGGATGCGCATGCGCAGGTTTTTTGGGATGCGCATGCGCAGGTTTTTTGGGATGCGCATGGCTAGTCGAGGAAAAACACGTGCGAGAGGATGCATCCCGCAGGCTAGTCGAGTAAAAACACGTGCGAGAGGATGCATCCCGCAGGCTAGTCGAGTAAAAACACGTGCGAGAGGATGCATCCCGCAGGCTAGTCGAGTAAAAACACGTGCGAGGTTTTGTGGGATGCGCATGCGCAGGTTTTTTGGGATGCGCATGCGCAGGTTTTTTGGGATGCGCATGCCTAGTCGAGTAAAAACACGTGCGAGAGGATGCATCCCGCAGGCTAGTCGAGTAAAAACACGTGCGAGGTTTTGTGGGATGCGCATGCGCAGGTTTTGTGGGATGCGCATGCGCAGGTTTTTTGGGATGCGCATGCGCAGGTTTTTGGGATGCGCATGGCTAGTCGAGCAAAAACACGTGCGAGAGGATGCATCCCGCAGGCTAGTCGAGTAAAAAGACGTGCGAGAGGATGCATCCTGCAGGCTAGTCGAGTAAAAACACGTGCGAGAGGATGCATCCCGCAGGCTAGTCGAGAAAAACACGTGCGAGGTTTTGTGGGATGCGCAAGCGCAGGTTTTGTGGGATGCGCATGCGCAGGTTTTTTGGGAGGCGCATGGCTAGTCGAGCAAAAACACGTGCGAGAGGATGCATCCCGCAGGGTAGTCGAGTAAAAACACGTGCGAGAGGATGCATCCCGCAGGCTAGTCGAGTAAAAACACGTGCGAGGTTTTGTGGGATGCGCATGCGCAGGTTTTGTGGGATTCGCATGCGCAGGATTTTTGGGATGCGCATGGCTAGTCGAGCAAAAACACGTGCGAGAGGATGCATCCCGCAGGCTAGTCGAGTAAAAACACGTGCGAGCTTTTGTGGGATGCGCATGCGCAGGTTTTGTGGGATGCGCATGCGCAGGTTTTGTGGGATGCGCATGCGCAGGTTTTTTGGGATGCGCATGGCTAGTCGAGCAAAAACACGTGCGAGAGGATGCATCCCGCAGGCTAGTCGAGTAAAAAGACGTGCGAGAGGATGCATCCTGCAGGCTAGTCGAGTAAAAACACGTGCGAGAGGATGCATCCCGCAGGCTAGTCGAGTAAAAACACGTGCGAGGTTTTGTGGGATGCGCATGCGCAGGTTTTGTGGGATGCGCATGCGCAGGTTTTTTGGGAGGCGCATGGCTAGTCGAGCAAAAACACGTGCGAGATGATGCATCCCGCAGGGTAGTCGAGTAAAAACACGTGCGAGGTTTTGTGGGATGCGCATGGCTAGTCGAGCAAAAACACGTGCGAGAGGATGCATCCCGCAGGCTAGTCGAGTAAAAAGACGTGCGAGAGGATGCATCCTGCAGGCTAGTCGAGTAAAAACACGTGCGAGAGGATGCATCCCGCAGGCTAGTCGAGTAAAAACACGTGCGAGAGGATGCATCCCGCAGGCTAGTCGAGTAAAAACACGTGCGAGAGGATGCATCCCGCAGGCTAGTCGAGCAAAAACACGTGCGAGGTTTTGTGGGATGCGCATGCGCAGGTTTTGTGGGACGCGCATGCGCAGGTTTTTTGGGATGCGCATGGCTAGTCGAGCAAAATCACGTGCGAGAGGATGCATTCCGCAGGCTAGTCGAGTAAAAACACGTGCGAGAGGATGCATCCCGTAGGCTAGTCGAGTAATAACACGTGCGAGAGGATGCATCCCGCAGGCTAGTCGAGCAAAAACACGTGCGAGAGGATGCATCCCGCAGGCTAGTCGAGCAAAAACACGTGCGAGAGGATACATCCCGCAGGCTAGTCGAGTAAAAACACGTGCGAGAGGATGCATCCCGCAGGCTAGTCGAGTAAAAACACGTGCGAGAGGATGCATCCCGCAGGCTAGTCGAGCACAAACACCTGCGAGGTTTTGTGGGATGCGCATGCGCAGGTTTTTTGGGATGCGCATGGCTAGTCGAGCAAAAACACGTGCGAGAGGATGCATCCCGCAGGCTAGTCGAGTAAAAACACGTGCGAGAGGATGCATCCCGCAGGCAAGTCGAGTAAAAACACGTGCGAGGTTTTGTGGGATGCGCATGCGCAGGATTTTTGGGATGCGAATGGCTAGTCGAGAAAAACACGTGCGAGAGGATGCATCCCGCAGGCTAGTCGAGCACAAACACCTGCGGGGTTTTGTGGGATGCGCATGCGCAGGTTTTTTGGGATGCGCATGGCTAGTCGAGCAAAAACACGTGCGAGAGGATGCATCCCGCAGGCTAGTCGAGTAAAAACACGTGCGAGAGGATGCATCCCGCAGGCTAGTCGAGCAAAAACACGTGCGAGAGGATGCATCCCGCAGGCTAGTCGAGCAAAAACACGTGCGAGAGGATGCATCCCGCAGGCTAGTCGCGTAAAAACACGTGCGAAAGGATGCATCCCGATGGCTAGTCGAGCACAAACACGTGCGAGGTTTTGTGGGATGCGCATGCGCAGGTTTTTTGGGATGCGCATGCGCAGGTTTTTTGGGATGCGCATGGCTAGTCGAGGAAAAACACGTGCGAGAGGATGCATCCCGCAGGCTAGTCGAGTAAAAACACGTGCGAGAGGATGCATCCCGCAGGCTAGTCGAGTAAAAACACGTGCGAGAGGATGCATCCCGCAGGCTAGTCGAGTAAAAACACGTGCGAGAGGATGCATCCCGCAGGCTAGTCGAGTAAAAACACGTGCGAGGTTTTGTGGGATGCGCATGCGCAGGTTTTGTGGGACGCGCATGCGCAGGTTTTTTGGGATGCGCATGGCTAGTCGAGCAAAATCACGTGCGAGAGGATGCATTCCGCAGGCTAGTCGAGTAAAAACACGTGCGAGAGGATGCATCCCGTAGGCTAGTCGAGTAATAACACGTGCGAGAGGATGCATCCCGCAGGCTAGTCGAGCAAAAACACGTGCGAGAGGATGCATCCCGCAGGCTAGTCGAGCAAAAACACGTGCGAGAGGATACATCCCGCAGGCTAGTCGAGTAAAAACACGTGCGAGAGGATGCATCCCGCAGGCTAGTCGAGTAAAAACACGAGCGAGAGGATGCATCCCGCAGGCTAGTCGCGTAAAAACACGTGCGAAAGGATGCATCCCGATGGCTAGTCGAGCACAAACACGTGCGAAGTTTTGTGGGATGCGCATGCGCAGGTTCTTTGGGATGCGCATGCGCAGGTTTTTTGGGATGCGCATGGCTAGTCGAGGAAAAACACGTGCGAGAGGATGCATCCCGCAGGCTAGTCGAGTAAAAACACGTGCGAGAGGATGCATCCCGCAGGCTAGTCGAGTAAAAACACGTGCGAGGTTTTGTGGGATGCGCATGCGCAGGATTTTTGGGATGCGAATGGCTAGTCGAGCAAAAACACGTGCGAGAGGATGCATCCCGCAGGCTAGTCGAGTAAAAACACGTGCGAGAGGATGCATCCCGCAGGCTAGTCGAGCAAAAACACGTGCGAGAGGATGCATCCCGCAGGCTAGTCGAGCAAAAACACGTGCGAGAGGATGCATCCCGCAGGCTAGTCGAGTAAAAACACGTGCGAGAGGATGCATCCCGCAGGCTAGTCGAGCAAAAACACGTGCGAGGTTTTGTGGGATGCGCATGCGCAGGTTTTGTGGGACGCGCATGCGCAGGTTTTTTGGGATGCGCATGGCTAGTCGAGCAAAATCACGTGCGAGAGGATGCATTCCGCAGGCTAGTCGAGTAAAAACACGTGCGAGAGGATGCATCCCGCAGGCTAGTCGAGCAAAAACACGTGCGAGAGGATGCATCCCGCAGGCTAGTCGAGCACAAACACCTGCGAGGTTTTGTGGGATGCGCATGCGCAGGTTTTTTGGGATGCGCATGGCTAGTCGAGCAAAAACACGTGCGAGAGGATGCATCCCGCAGGCTAGTCGAGTAAAAACACGTGCGAGAGGATGCATCCCGCAGGCTAGTCGAGCAAAAACACGTGCGAGAGGATGCATCCCGCAGGCTAGTCGAGTAAAAACACGTGCGAGAGGATGCATCCCGCAGGCTAGTCGCGTAAAAACACGTGCGAAAGGATGCATCCCGATGGCTAGTCGAGCACAAACACGTGCGAAGTTTTGTGGGATGCGCATGCGCAGGTTCTTTGGGATGCGCATGCGCAGGTTTTTTGGGATGCGCATGGCTAGTCGAGGAAAAACACGTGCGAGAGGATGCATCCCGCAGGCTAGTCGAGTAAAAACACGTGCGAGAGGATGCATCCCGCAGGCTAGTCGAGTAAAAACACGTGCGAGGTTTTGTGGGATGCGCATGCGCAGGATTTTTGGGATGCGAATGGCTAGTCGAGAAAAACACGTGCGAGAGGATGCATCCCGCAGGCTAGTCGAGCACAAACACCTGCGGGGTTTTGTGGGATGCGCATGCGCAGGTTTTTTGGGATGCGCATGGCTAGTCGAGCAAAAACACGTGCGAGAGGATGCATCCCGCAGGCTAGTCGAGTAAAAACACGTGCGAGAGGATGCATCCCGCAGGCTAGTCGAGCAAAAACACGTGCGAGAGGATGCATCCCGCAGGCTAGTCGAGCAAAAACACGTGCGAGAGGATGCATCCCGCAGGCTAGTCGCGTAAAAACACGTGCGAAAGGATGCATCCCGATGGCTAGTCGAGCACAAACACGTGCGAGGTTTTGTGGGATGCGCATGCGCAGGTTTTTTGGGATGCGCATGCGCAGGTTTTTTGGGATGCGCATGCGCAGGTTTTTTGGGATGCGCATGGCTAGTCGAGGAAAAACACGTGCGAGAGGATGCATCCCGCAGGCTAGTCGAGTAAAAACACGTGCGAGAGGATGCATCCCGCAGGCTAGTCGAGTAAAAACACGTGCGAGAGGATGCATCCCGCAGGCTAGTCGAGTAAAAACACGTGCGAGGTTTTGTGGGATGCGCATGCGCAGGTTTTTTGGGATGCGCATGCGCAGGTTTTTTGGGATGCGCATGCCTAGTCGAGTAAAAACACGTGCGAGAGGATGCATCCCGCAGGCTAGTCGAGTAAAAACACGTGCGAGGTTTTGTGGGATGCGCATGCGCAGGTTTTGTGGGATGCGCATGCGCAGGTTTTTTGGGATGCGCATGCGCAGGTTTTTGGGATGCGCATGGCTAGTCGAGCAAAAACACGTGCGAGAGGATGCATCCCGCAGGCTAGTCGAGTAAAAAGACGTGCGAGAGGATGCATCCTGCAGGCTAGTCGAGTAAAAACACGTGCGAGAGGATGCATCCCGCAGGCTAGTCGAGAAAAACACGTGCGAGGTTTTGTGGGATGCGCAAGCGCAGGTTTTGTGGGATGCGCATGCGCAGGTTTTTTGGGAGGCGCATGGCTAGTCGAGCAAAAACACGTGCGAGAGGATGCATCCCGCAGGCTAGTCGAGCAAAAACACGTGCGAGAGGATGCATCCCGCAGGCTAGTCGAGTAAAAACACGTGCGAGAGGATGCATCCCGCAGGCTAGTCGCGTAAAAACACGTGCGAAAGGATGCATCCCGATGGCTAGTCGAGCACAAACACGTGCGAAGTTTTGTGGGATGCGCATGCGCAGGTTCTTTGGGATGCGCATGCGCAGGTTTTTTGGGATGCGCATGGCTAGTCGAGGAAAAACACGTGCGAGAGGATGCATCCCGCAGGCTAGTCGAGTAAAAACACGTGCGAGAGGATGCATCCCGCAGGCTAGTCGAGTAAAAACACGTGCGAGGTTTTGTGGGATGCGCATGCGCAGGATTTTTGGGATGCGAATGGCTAGTCGAGAAAAACACGTGCGAGAGGATGCATCCCGCAGGCTAGTCGAGCACAAACACCTGCGGGGTTTTGTGGGATGCGCATGCGCAGGTTTTTTGGGATGCGCATGGCTAGTCGAGCAAAAACACGTGCGAGAGGATGCATCCCGCAGGCTAGTCGAGTAAAAACACGTGCGAGAGGATGCATCCCGCAGGCTAGTCGAGCAAAAACACGTGCGAGAGGATGCATCCCGCAGGCTAGTCGAGCAAAAACACGTGCGAGAGGATGCATCCCGCAGGCTAGTCGCGTAAAAACACGTGCGAAAGGATGCATCCCGATGGCTAGTCGAGCACAAACACGTGCGAGGTTTTGTGGGATGCGCATGCGCAGGTTTTTTGGGATGCGCATGCGCAGGTTTTTTGGGATGCGCATGCGCAGGTTTTTTGGGATGCGCATGGCTAGTCGAGGAAAAACACGTGCGAGAGGATGCATCCCGCAGGCTAGTCGAGTAAAAACACGTGCGAGAGGATGCATCCCGCAGGCTAGTCGAGTAAAAACACGTGCGAGAGGATGCATCCCGCAGGCTAGTCGAGTAAAAACACGTGCGAGGTTTTGTGGGATGCGCATGCGCAGGTTTTTTGGGATGCGCATGCGCAGGTTTTTTGGGATGCGCATGCCTAGTCGAGTAAAAACACGTGCGAGAGGATGCATCCCGCAGGCTAGTCGAGTAAAAACACGTGCGAGGTTTTGTGGGATGCGCATGCGCAGGTTTTGTGGGATGCGCATGCGCAGGTTTTTTGGGATGCGCATGCGCAGGTTTTTGGGATGCGCATGGCTAGTCGAGCAAAAACACGTGCGAGAGGATGCATCCCGCAGGCTAGTCGAGTAAAAAGACGTGCGAGAGGATGCATCCTGCAGGCTAGTCGAGTAAAAACACGTGCGAGAGGATGCATCCCGCAGGCTAGTCGAGAAAAACACGTGCGAGGTTTTGTGGGATGCGCAAGCGCAGGTTTTGTGGGATGCGCATGCGCAGGTTTTTTGGGAGGCGCATGGCTAGTCGAGCAAAAACACGTGCGAGAGGATGCATCCCGCAGGGTAGTCGAGTAAAAACACGTGCGAGAGGATGCATCCCGCAGGCTAGTCGAGTAAAAACACGTGCGAGGTTTTGTGGGATGCGCATGCGCAGGTTTTGTGGGATTCGCATGCGCAGGATTTTTGGGATGCGCATGGCTAGTCGAGCAAAAACACGTGCGAGAGGATGCATCCCGCAGGCTAGTCGAGTAAAAACACGTGCGAGCTTTTGTGGGATGCGCATGCGCAGGTTTTGTGGGATGCGCATGCGCAGGTTTTGTGGGATGCGCATGCGCAGGTTTTTTGGGATGCGCATGCGCAGGTTTTTTGGGATGCGCATGGCTAGTCGAGCAAAAACACGTGCGAGAGGATGCATCCCGCAGGCTAGTCGAGTAAAAAGACGTGCGAGAGGATGCATCCTGCAGGCTAGTCGAGTAAAAACACGTGCGAGAGGATGCATCCCGCAGGCTAGTCGAGTAAAAACACGTGCGAGGTTTTGTGGGATGCGCATGCGCAGGTTTTGTGGGATGCGCATGCGCAGGTTTTTTGGGAGGCGCATGGCTAGTCGAGCAAAAACACGTGCGAGATGATGCATCCCGCAGGGTAGTCGAGTAAAAACACGTGCGAGGTTTTGTGGGATGCGCATGGCTAGTCGAGCAAAAACACGTGCGAGAGGATGCATCCCGCAGGCTAGTCGAGTAAAAAGACGTGCGAGAGGATGCATCCTGCAGGCTAGTCGAGTAAAAACACGTGCGAGAGGATGCATCCCGCAGGCTAGTCGAGTAAAAACACGTGCGAGGTTTTGTGGGATGCGCATGCGCAGGTTTTGTGGGATGCGCATGCGCAGGTTTTTTGGGAGGCGCATGGCTAGTCGAGCAAAAACACGTGCGAGAGGATGCATCCCGCAGGCTAGTCGAGTAAAAACACGTGCGAGAGGATGCATCCCGCAGGCTAGTCGAGTAAAAACACGTGCGAGAGGATGCATCCCGCAGGCTAGTCGAGTAAAAACACGTGCGAGAGGATGCATCCCGCAGGCTAGTCGAGTAAAAACACGTGCGAGGTTTTGTGGGATGCGCATGCGCAGGTTTTGTGGGATGCGCATGCGCAGGATTTTTGGGATGCGCATGGCTAGTCGAGCAAAAACACGTGCGAGAGGATGCATCCCGCAGGCTAGTCGAGTAAAAACACGTGCGAGCTTTTGTGGGATGCGCATGCGCAGGTTTTGTGGGATGCGCATGCGCAGGTTTTTTGGGATGCGCATGGCTAGTCGAGCAAAAACACGTGTGAGGTTTTGTGGGATGCGCATGCGCAGGTTTTGTGGAATGCGCAGGCGCAGGTTTTTTGGGATGCGCATGGCTAGTCGAGCAAAAACACGTGCGAGAGGATGCATCCCGCAGGCTAGTCGAGTAAAAACACGTGCGAGAGGATGCATCCCGCAGGCTAGTCGAGCAAAAACACGTGCGAGAGGATGCATCCCGCAGGCTAGTCGAGTAAAAACACGTGCGAGAGGATGCATCCCGCAGGCTAGTCGAGCAAAAACACGTGCGAGAGGATGCATCCCGCAGGCTAGTCGAGTAAAAACACGTGCGAGAGGATGCATCCCGCAGGCTAGTCGAGTAAAAACACGTGCGAGGTTTTGTGGGATGCGCATGCGCAGGTTTTTTGGGATGCGCATGCGCAGGTTTTTTGGGATGCGCATGCCTAGTCGAGTAAAAACACGTGCGAGAGGATGCATCCCGCAGGCTAGTCGAGTAAAAACACGTGCGAGGTTTTGTGGGATGCGCATGCGCAGGTTTTGTGGGATGCGCATGCGCAGGTTTTTTGGGATGCGCATGCGCAGGTTTTTGGGATGCGCATGGCTAGTCGAGCAAAAACACGTGCGAGAGGATGCATCCCGCAGGCTAGTCGAGTAAAAAGACGTGCGAGAGGATGCATCCTGCAGGCTAGTCGAGTAAAAACACGTGCGAGAGGATGCATCCCGCAGGCTAGTCGAGAAAAACACGTGCGAGGTTTTGTGGGATGCGCAAGCGCAGGTTTTGTGGGATGCGCATGCGCAGGTTTTTTGGGAGGCGCATGGCTAGTCGAGCAAAAACACGTGCGAGAGGATGCATCCCGCAGGCTAGTCGAGTAAAAACACGTGCGAGAGGATGCATCCCGCAGGCTAGTCGAGTAAAAACACGTGCGAGGTTTTGTGGGATGCGCAAGCGCAGGTTTTGTGGGATGCGCATGCGCAGGTTTTTTGGGAGGCGCATGGCTAGTCGAGCAAAAACACGTGCGAGAGGATGCATCCCGCAGGGTAGTCGAGTAAAAACACGTGCGAGAGGATGCATCCCGCAGGCTAGTCGTGTAAAAACACGTGCGAGGTTTTGTGGGATGCGCATGCGCAGGTTTTGTGGGATTCGCATGCGCAGGATTTTTGGGATGCGCATGGCTAGTCGAGCAAAAACACGTGCGAGAGGATGCATCCCGCAGGCTAGTCGAGTAAAAACACGTGCGAGCTTTTGTGGGATGCGCATGCGCAGGTTTTGTGGGATGCGCATGCGCAGGTTTTGTGGGATGCGCATGCGCAGGTTTTTTGGGATGCGCATGCGCAGGTTTTTTGGGATGCGCATGGCTAGTCGAGCAAAAACACGTGCGAGAGGATGCATCCCGCAGGCTAGTCGAGTAAAAAGACGTGCGAGAGGATGCATCCTGCAGGCTAGTCGAGTAAAAACACGTGCGAGAGGATGCATCCCGCAGGCTAGTCGAGTAAAAACACGTGCGAGGTTTTGTGGGATGCGCATGCGCAGGTTTTGTGGGATGCGCATGCGCAGGTTTTTTGGGAGGCGCATGGCTAGTCGAGCAAAAACACGTGCGAGATGATGCATCCCGCAGGGTAGTCGAGTAAAAACACGTGCGAGGTTTTGTGGGATGCGCATGGCTAGTCGAGCAAAAACACGTGCGAGAGGATGCATCCCGCAGGCTAGTCGAGTAAAAAGACGTGCGAGAGGATGCATCCTGCAGGCTAGTCGAGTAAAAACACGTGCGAGAGGATGCATCCCGCAGGCTAGTCGAGTAAAAACACGTGCGAGGTTTTGTGGGATGCGCATGCGCAGGTTTTGTGGGATGCGCATGCGCAGGTTTTTTGGGAGGCGCATGGCTAGTCGAGCAAAAACACGTGCGAGAGGATGCATCCCGCAGGCTAGTCGAGTAAAAACACGTGCGAGAGGATGCATCCCGCAGGCTAGTCGAGTAAAAACACGTGCGAGAGGATGCATCCCGCAGGCTAGTCGAGTAAAAACACGTGCGAGAGGATGCATCCCGCAGGCTAGTCGAGTAAAAACACGTGCGAGGTTTTGTGGGATGCGCATGCGCAGGTTTTGTGGGATGCGCATGCGCAGGATTTTTGGGATGCGCATGGCTAGTCGAGCAAAAACACGTGCGAGAGGATGCATCCCGCAGGCTAGTCGAGTAAAAACACGTGCGAGCTTTTGTGGGATGCGCATGCGCAGGTTTTGTGGGATGCGCATGCGCAGGTTTTTTGGGATGCGCATGGCTAGTCGAGCAAAAACACGTGTGAGGTTTTGTGGGATGCGCATGCGCAGGTTTTGTGGAATGCGCAGGCGCAGGTTTTTTGGGATGCGCATGGCTAGTCGAGCAAAAACACGTGCGAGAGGATGCATCCCGCAGGCTAGTCGAGTAAAAACACGTGCGAGAGGATGCATCCCGCAGGCTAGTCGAGCAAAAACACGTGCGAGAGGATGCATCCCGCAGGCTAGTCGAGTAAAAACACGTGCGAGAGGATGCATCCCGCAGGCTAGTCGAGCAAAAACACGTGCGAGAGGATGCATCCCGCAGGCTAGTCGAGTAAAAACACGTGCGAGAGGATGCATCCCGCAGGCTAGTCGAGTAGAAACACGTGCGAGGTTTTGTGGGATGCGCATGCGCAGGTTTTTTGGGATGCGCATGCGCAGGTTTTTTGGGATGCGCATGCCTAGTCGAGTAAAAACACGTGCGAGAGGATGCATCCCGCAGGCTAGTCGAGTAAAAACACGTGCGAGGTTTTGTGGGATGCGCATGCGCAGGTTTTGTGGGATGCGCATGCGCAGGTTTTTTGGGATGCGCATGCGCAGGTTTTTGGGATGCGCATGGCTAGTCGAGCAAAAACACGTGCGAGAGGATGCATCCCGCAGGCTAGTCGAGTAAAAAGACGTGCGAGAGGATGCATCCTGCAGGCTAGTCGAGTAAAAACACGTGCGAGAGGATGCATCCCGCAGGCTAGTCGAGAAAAACACGTGCGAGGTTTTGTGGGATGCGCAAGCGCAGGTTTTGTGGGATGCGCATGCGCAGGTTTTTTGGGAGGCGCATGGCTAGTCGAGCAAAAACACGTGCGAGAGGATGCATCCCGCAGGGTAGTCGAGTAAAAACACGTGCGAGAGGATGCATCCCGCAGGCTAGTCGAGTAAAAACACGTGCGAGGTTTTGTGGGATGCGCATGCGCAGGTTTTGTGGGATTCGCATGCGCAGGATTTTTGGGATGCGCATGGCTAGTCGAGCAAAAACACGTGCGAGAGGATGCATCCCGCAGGCTAGTCGAGTAAAAACACGTGCGAGCTTTTGTGGGATGCGCATGCGCAGGTTTTGTGGGATGCGCATGCGCAGGTTTTGTGGGATGCGCATGCGCAGGTTTTTTGGGATGCGCATGCGCAGGTTTTTTGGGATGCGCATGGCTAGTCGAGCAAAAACACGTGCGAGAGGATGCATCCCGCAGGCTAGTCGAGTAAAAAGACGTGCGAGAGGATGCATCCTGCAGGCTAGTCGAGTAAAAACACGTGCGAGGTTTTGTGGGATGCGCATGCGCAGGATTTTTGGGATGCGAATGGCTAGTCGAGAAAAACACGTGCGGGGTTTTGTGGGATGCGCATGCGCAGGTTTTTTGGGATGCGCATGGCTAGTCGAGCAAAAACACGTGCGAGAGGATGCATCCCGCAGGCTAGTCGAGTAAAAACACGTGCGAGAGGATGCATCCCGCAGGCTAGTCGAGCAAAAACACGTGCGAGAGGATGCATCCCGCAGGCTAGTCGAGCAAAAACACGTGCGAGAGGATGCATCCCGCAGGCTAGTCGCGTAAAAACACGTGCGAAAGGATGCATCCCGATGGCTAGTCGAGCACAAACACGTGCGAGGTTTTGTGGGATGCGCATGCGCAGGTTTTTTGGGATGCGCATGCGCAGGTTTTTTGGGATGCGCATGCGCAGGTTTTTTGGGATGCGCATGGCTAGTCGAGGAAAAACACCTGCGAGAGGATGCATCCCGCAGGCTAGTCGAGTAAAAACACGTGCGAGAGGATGCATCCCGCAGGCTAGTCGAGTAAAAACACGTGCGAGAGGATGCATCCCGCAGGCTAGTCGAGTAAAAACACGTGCGAGGTTTTGTGGGATGCGCATGCGCAGGTTTTTTGGGATGCGCATGCGCAGGTTTTTTGGGATGCGCATGCCTAGTCGAGTAAAAACACGTGCGAGAGGATGCATCCCGCAGGCTAGTCGAGTAAAAACACGTGCGAGGTTTTGTGGGATGCGCATGCGCAGGTTTTGTGGGATGCGCATGCGCAGGTTTTTTGGGATGCGCATGCGCAGGTTTTTGGGATGCGCATGGCTAGTCGAGCAAAAACACGTGCGAGAGGATGCATCCCGCAGGCTAGTCGAGTAAAAAGACGTGCGAGAGGATGCATCCTGCAGGCTAGTCGAGTAAAAACACGTGCGAGAGGATGCATCCCGCAGGCTAGTCGAGAAAAACACGTGCGAGGTTTTGTGGGATGCGCAAGCGCAGGTTTTGTGGGATGCGCATGCGCAGGTTTTTTGGGAGGCGCATGGCTAGTCGAGCAAAAACACGTGCGAGAGGATGCATCCCGCAGGGTAGTCGAGTAAAAACACGTGCGAGAGGATGCATCCCGCAGGCTAGTCGAGTAAAAACACGTGCGAGGTTTTGTGGGATGCGCATGCGCAGGTTTTGTGGGATTCGCATGCGCAGGATTTTTGGGATGCGCATGGCTAGTCGAGCAAAAACACGTGCGAGAGGATGCATCCCGCAGGCTAGTCGCGTAAAAACACGTGCGAAAGGATGCATCCCGATGGCTAGTCGAGCACAAACACGTGCGAGGTTTTGTGGGATGCGCATGCGCAGGTTTTTTGGGATGCGCATGCGCAGGTTTTTTGGGATGCGCATGCGCAGGTTTTTTGGGATGCGCATGGCTAGTCGAGGAAAAACACCTGCGAGAGGATGCATCCCGCAGGCTAGTCGAGTAAAAACACGTGCGAGAGGATGCATCCCGCAGGCTAGTCGAGTAAAAACACGTGCGAGAGGATGCATCCCGCAGGCTAGTCGAGTAAAAACACGTGCGAGGTTTTGTGGGATGCGCATGCGCAGGTTTTTTGGGATGCGCATGCGCAGGTTTTTTGGGATGCGCATGCCTAGTCGAGTAAAAACACGTGCGAGAGGATGCATCCCGCAGGCTAGTCGAGTAAAAACACGTGCGAGGTTTTGTGGGATGCGCATGCGCAGGTTTTGTGGGATGCGCATGCGCAGGTTTTTTGGGATGCGCATGCGCAGGTTTTTGGGATGCGCATGGCTAGTCGAGCAAAAACACGTGCGAGAGGATGCATCCCGCAGGCTAGTCGAGTAAAAAGACGTGCGAGAGGATGCATCCTGCAGGCTAGTCGAGTAAAAACACGTGCGAGAGGATGCATCCCGCAGGCTAGTCGAGAAAAACACGTGCGAGGTTTTGTGGGATGCGCAAGCGCAGGTTTTGTGGGATGCGCATGCGCAGGTTTTTTGGGAGGCGCATGGCTAGTCGAGCAAAAACACGTGCGAGAGGATGCATCCCGCAGGGTAGTCGAGTAAAAACACGTGCGAGAGGATGCATCCCGCAGGCTAGTCGAGTAAAAACACGTGCGAGGTTTTGTGGGATGCGCATGCGCAGGTTTTGTGGGATTCGCATGCGCAGGATTTTTGGGATGCGCATGGCTAGTCGAGCAAAAACACGTGCGAGAGGATGCATCCCGCAGGCTAGTCGAGTAAAAACACGTGCGAGCTTTTGTGGGATGCGCATGCGCAGGTTTTGTGGGATGCGCATGCGCAGGTTTTGTGGGATGCGCATGCGCAGGTTTTTTGGGATGCGCATGCGCAGGTTTTTTGGGATGCGCATGGCTAGTCGAGCAAAAACACGTGCGAGAGGATGCATCCCGCAGGCTAGTCGAGTAAAAAGACGTGCGAGAGGATGCATCCTGCAGGCTAGTCGAGTAAAAACACGTGCGAGAGGATGCATCCCGCAGGCTAGTCGAGTAAAAACACGTGCGAGGTTTTGTGGGATGCGCATGCGCAGGTTTTGTGGGATGCGCATGCGCAGGTTTTTTGGGAGGCGCATGGCTAGTCGAGCAAAAACACGTGCGAGATGATGCATCCCGCAGGGTAGTCGAGTAAAAACACGTGCGAGGTTTTGTGGGATGCGCATGGCTAGTCGAGCAAAAACACGTGCGAGAGGATGCATCCCGCAGGCTAGTCGAGTAAAAAGACGTGCGAGAGGATGCATCCTGCAGGCTAGTCGAGTAAAAACACGTGCGAGAGGATGCATCCCGCAGGCTAGTCGAGTAAAAACACGTGCGAGGTTTTGTGGGATGCGCATGCGCAGTTTTTGTGGGATGCGCATGCGCAGGTTTTTTGGGAGGCGCATGGCTAGTCGAGCAAAAACACGTGCGAGAGGATGCATCCCGCAGGCTAGTCGAGTAAAAACACGTGCGAGAGGATGCATCCCGCAGGCTAGTCGAGTAAAAACACGTGCGAGAGGATGCATCCCGCAGGCTAGTCGAGTAAAAACACGTGCGAGAGGATGCATCCCGCAGGCTAGTCGAGTAAAAACACGTGCGAGGTTTTGTGGGATGCGCATGCGCAGGTTTTGTGGGATGCGCATGCGCAGGATTTTTGGGATGCGCATGGCTAGTCGAGCAAAAACACGTGCGAGAGGATGCATCCCGCAGGCTAGTCGAGTAAAAACACGTGCGAGCTTTTGTGGGATGCGCATGCGCAGGTTTTGTGGGATGCGCATGCGCAGGTTTTTTGGGATGCGCATGGCTAGTCGAGCAAAAACACGTGTGAGGTTTTGTGGGATGCGCATGCGCAGGTTTTGTGGGATGCGCAGGCGCAGGTTTTTTGGGATGCGCATGGCTAGTCGAGCAAAAACACGTGCGAGAGGATGCATCCCGCAGGCTAGTCGAGTAAAAACACGTGCGAGAGGATGCATCCCGCAGGCTAGTCGAGCAAAAACACGTGCGAGAGGATGCATCCCGCAGGCTAGTCGAGTAAAAACACGTGCGAGAGGATGCATCCCGCAGGCTAGTCGAGCAAAAACACGTGCGAGAGGATGCATCCCGCAGGCTAGTCGAGTAAAAACACGTGCGAGAGGATGCATCCCGCAGGCTAGTCGAGTAAAAACACGTGCGAGGTTTTGTGGGATGCGCATGCGCAGGTTTTTTGGGATGCGCATGCGCAGGTTTTTTGGGATGCGCATGCCTAGTCGAGTAAAAACACGTGCGAGAGGATGCATCCCGCAGGCTAGTCGAGTAAAAACACGTGCGAGGTTTTGTGGGATGCGCATGCGCAGGTTTTGTGGGATGCGCATGCGCAGGTTTTTGGGATGCGCATGGCTAGTCGAGCAAAAACACGTGCGAGAGGATGCATCCCGCAGGCTAGTCGAGTAAAAAGACGTGCGAGAGGATGCATCCTGCAGGCTAGTCGAGTAAAAACACGTGCGAGAGGATGCATCCCGCAGGCTAGTCGAGAAAAACACGTGCGAGGTTTTGTGGGATGCGCAAGCGCAGGTTTTGTGGGATGCGCATGCGCAGGTTTTTTGGGAGGCGCATGGCTAGTCGAGCAAAAACACGTGCGAGAGGATGCATCCCGCAGGGTAGTCGAGTAAAAACACGTGCGAGAGGATGCATCCCGCAGGCTAGTCGAGTAAAAACACGTGCGAGGTTTTGTGGGATGCGCATGCGCAGGTTTTGTGGGATTCGCATGCGCAGGATTTTTGGGATGCGCATGGCTAGTCGAGCAAAAACACGTGCGAGAGGATGCATCCCGCAGGCTAGTCGAGTAAAAACACGTGCGAGCTTTTGTGGGATGCGCATGCGCAGGTTTTGTGGGATGCGCATGCGCAGGTTTTGTGGGATGCGCATGCGCAGGTTTTTTGGGATGCGCATGCGCAGGTTTTTTGGGATGCGCATGGCTAGTCGAGCAAAAACACGTGCGAGAGGATGCATCCCGCAGGCTAGTCGAGTAAAAAGACGTGCGAGAGGATGCATCCTGCAGGCTAGTCGAGTAAAAACACGTGCGAGAGGATGCATCCCGCAGGCTAGTCGAGTAAAAACACGTGCGAGGTTTTGTGGGATGCGCATGCGCAGGTTTTGTGGGATGCGCATGCGCAGGTTTTTTGGGAGGCGCATGGCTAGTCGAGCAAAAACACGTGCGAGATGATGCATCCCGCAGGGTAGTCGAGTAAAAACACGTGCGAGGTTTTGTGGGATGCGCATGGCTAGTCGAGCAAAAACACGTGCGAGAGGATGCATCCCGCAGGCTAGTCGAGTAAAAAGACGTGCGAGAGGATGCATCCTGCAGGCTAGTCGAGTAAAAACTCGTGCGAGAGGATGCATCCCGCAGGCTAGTCGAGTAAAAACACGTGCGAGGTTTTGTGGGATGCGCATGCGCAGGTTTTGTGGGATGCGCATGCGCAGGTTTTTTGGGAGGCGCATGGCTAGTCGAGCAAAAACACGTGCGAGAGGATGCATCCCGCAGGCTAGTCGAGTAAAAACACGTGCGAGAGGATGCATCCCGCAGGCTAGTCGAGTAAAAACACGTGCGAGAGGATGCATCCCGCAGGCTAGTCGAGTAAAAACACGTGCGAGGTTTTGTGGGATGCGCATGCGCAGGTTTTGTGGGATGCGCATGCGCAGGATTTTTGGGATGCGCATGGCTAGTCGAGCAAAAACACGTGCGAGAGGATGCATCCCGCAGGCTAGTCGAGTAAAAACACGTGCGAGCTTTTGTGGGATGCGCATGCGCAGGTTTTGTGGGATGCGCATGCGCAGGTTTTTTGGGATGCGCATGGCTAGTCGAGCAAAAACACGTGTGAGGTTTTGTGGGATGCGCATGCGCAGGTTTTGTGGGATGCGCAGGCGCAGGTTTTTTGGGATGCGCATGGCTAGTCGAGCAAAAACACGTGCGAGAGGATGCATCCCGCAGGCTAGTCGAGTAAAAACACGTGCGAGAGGATGCATCCCGCAGGCTAGTCGAGTAAAAACACGTGCGAGAGGATGCATCCCGCAGGCTAGTCGAGTAAAAACACGTGCGAGAGGATGCATCCCGCAGGCTAGTCGAGCAAAAACACGTGCGAGGTTTTGTGGGATGCGCATGCGCAGGTTTTGTGGGACGCGCATGCGCAGGTTTTTTGGGATGCGCATGGCTAGTCGAGCAAAATCACGTGCGAGAGGATGCATTCCGCAGGCTAGTCGAGTAAAAACACGTGCGAGAGGATGCATCCCGTAGGCTAGTCGAGTAATAACACGTGCGAGAGGATGCATCCCGCAGGCTAGTCGAGCAAAAACACGTGCGAGAGGATGCATCCCGCAGGCTAGTCGAGCAAAAACACGTGCGAGAGGATACATCCCGCAGGCTAGTCGAGTAAAAACACGTGCGAGAGGATGCATCCCGCAGGCTAGTCGAGTAAAAACACGTGCGAGAGGATGCATCCCGCAGGCTAGTCGAGCACAAACACCTGCGAGGTTTTGTGGGATGCGCATGCGCAGGTTTTTTGGGATGCGCATGGCTAGTCGAGCAAAAACACGTGCGAGAGGATGCATCCCGCAGGCTAGTCGAGTAAAAACACGTGCGAGAGGATGCATCCCGCAGGCTAGTCGAGCAAAAACACGTGCGAGAGGATGCATCCCGCAGGCTAGTCGAGCAAAAACACGTGCGAGAGGATGCATCCCGCAGGCTAGTCGCGTAAAAACACGTGCGAAAGGATGCATCCCGATGGCTAGTCGAGCACAAACACGTGCGAGGTTTTGTGGGATGCGCATGCGCAGGTTTTTTGGGATGCGCATGCGCAGGTTTTTTGGGATGCGCATGGCTAGTCGAGGAAAAACACGTGCGAGAGGATGCATCCCGCAGGCTAGTCGAGTAAAAACACGTGCGAGAGGATGCATCCCGCAGGCTAGTCGAGTAAAAACACGTGCGAGAGGATGCATCCCGCAGGCTAGTCGAGTAAAAACACGTGCGAGGTTTTGTGGGATGCGCATGCGCAGGTTTTGTGGGACGCGCATGCGCAGGTTTTTTGGGATGCGCATGGCTAGTCGAGCAAAATCACGTGCGAGAGGATGCATTCCGCAGGCTAGTCGAGTAAAAACACGTGCGAGAGGATGCATCCCGTAGGCTAGTCGAGTAATAACACGTGCGAGAGGATGCATCCCGCAGGCTAGTCGAGCAAAAACACGTGCGAGAGGATGCATCCCGCAGGCTAGTCGAGCAAAAACACGTGCGAGAGGATACATCCCGCAGGCTAGTCGAGTAAAAACACGTGCGAGAGGATGCATCCCGCAGGCTAGTCGAGTAAAAACACGTGCGAGAGGATGCATCCCGCAGGCTAGTCGCGTAAAAACACGTGCGAAAGGATGCATCCCGATGGCTAGTCGAGCACAAACACGTGCGAAGTTTTGTGGGATGCGCATGCGCAGGTTCTTTGGGATGCGCATGCGCAGGTTTTTTGGGATGCGCATGGCTAGTCGAGGAAAAACACGTGCGAGAGGATGCATCCCGCAGGCTAGTCGAGTAAAAACACGTGCGAGAGGATGCATCCCGCAGGCTAGTCGAGTAAAAACACGTGCGAGGTTTTGTGGGATGCGCATGCGCAGGATTTTTGGGATGCGCATGGCTAGTCGAGCAAAAACACGTGCGAGAGGATGCATCCCGCAGGCTAGTCGAGCACAAACACCTGCGAGGTTTTGTGGGATGCGCATGCGCAGGTTTTTTGGGATGCGCATGGCTAGTCGAGCAAAAACACGTGCGAGAGGATGCATCCCGCAGGCTAGTCGAGTAAAAACACGTGCGAGAGGATGCATCCCGCAGGCTAGTCGAGCAAAAACACGTGCGAGAGGATGCATCCCGCAGGCTAGTCGAGCAAAAACACGTGCGAGAGGATGCATCCCGCAGGCTAGTCGAGTAAAAACACGTGCGAGAGGATGCATCCCGCAGGCTAGTCGAGCAAAAACACGTGCGAGGTTTTGTGGGATGCGCATGCGCAGGTTTTGTGGGACGCGCATGCGCAGGTTTTTTGGGATGCGCATGGCTAGTCGAGCAAAATCACGTGCGAGAGGATGCATTCCGCAGGCTAGTCGAGTAAAAACACGTGCGAGAGGATGCATCCCGCAGGCTAGTCGAGCAAAAACACGTGCGAGAGGATGCATCCCGCAGGCTAGTCGAGCACAAACACCTGCGAGGTTTTGTGGGATGCGCATGCGCAGGTTTTTTGGGATGCGCATGGCTAGTCGAGCAAAAACACGTGCGAGAGGATGCATCCCGCAGGCTAGTCAAGTAAAAACACGTGCGAGAGGATGCATCCTGCAGGCTAGTCGAGTAAAAACACGTGCGAGAGGATGCATCCCGCAGGCTAGTCGAGTAAAAACACGTGCGAGGTTTTGTGGGATGCGCATGCGCAGGTTTTTTGGGATGCGCATGGCTAGTCGAGCAAAAACACGTGCGAGAGGATGCATCCCGCAGGGTAGTCGAGTAAAAACACGTGCGAGAGGATGCATCCCGCAGGCTAGTCGAGTAAAAACACGTGCGAGAGGATGCATCCCGCAGGCTAGTCGAGTAAAAACACGTGCGAGGTTTTGTGGGATGCGCATGCGCAGGTTTTTTGGGATGCGCATGGCTAGTCGAGCAAAAACACGTGCGAGAGGATGCATCCCGCAGCATAGTCGAGCAAAAACACGTGCGAGAGGATGCATCCCGCAGGCTAGTCGAGTAAAAACACGTGCGAGAGGATGCATCCCGCAGGCTAGTCGAGTAAAAACACGTGCGAGAGGATGCATCCCGCAGGCTAGTCGAGTAAAAACACGTGCGAGGTTTTGTGGGATGCGCATGCGCAGGTTTTTTGGGATGCGCATGCGCAGGTTTTGTGGTATGCGCATGCGCAGGTTTTTTGGGATGCGCATGGCTAGTCGAGCAAAAACACGTGCGAGAGGATGCATCCCGCAGGGTAGTCGAGTAAAAACACGTGCGAGAGGATGCATCCCGCAGGCTAGTTGAGTAAAAACACGTGCGAGAGGATGCATCCCGCAGGCTAGTCGAGTAAAAACACGTGCGAGGTTTTGTGGGATGCGCATGCGCAGGTTTTGTGGGATGCGCATGCGCAGGATTTTTGGGATGCGCATGGCTAGTCGAGCAAAAACACGTGCGAGAGGATGCATCCCGCAGGCTAGTCGAGTAAAAACACGTGCGAGCTTTTGTGGGATGCGCATGCGCAGGTTTTGTGGGATGCGCATGCGCAGGTTTTTTGGGATGCGCATGGCTAGTCGAGCAAAAACACGTGTGAGGTTTTGTGGGATGCGCATGCGCAGGTTTTGTGGGATGCGCAGGCGCAGGTTTTTTGGGATGCGCATGGCTAGTCGAGCAAAAACACGTGCGAGAGGATGCATCCCGCAGGCTAGTCGAGTAAAAACACGTGCGAGAGGATGCATCCCGCAGGCTAGTCGAGTAAAAAGACGTGCGAGAGGATGCATCCCGCAGGCTAGTCGAGTAAAAACACGTGCGAGAGGATGCATCCCGCAGGCTAGTCGAGCAAAAACACGTGCGAGGTTTTGTGGGATGCGCATGCGCAGGTTTTGTGGGACGCGCATGCGCAGGTTTTTTGGGATGCGCATGGCTAGTCGAGCAAAATCACGTGCGAGAGGATGCATTCCGCAGGCTAGTCGAGTAAAAACACGTGCGAGAGGATGCATCCCGTAGGCTAGTCGAGTAATAACACGTGCGAGAGGATGCATCCCGCAGGCTAGTCGAGCAAAAACACGTGCGAGAGGATGCATCCCGCAGGCTAGTCGAGCAAAAACACGTGCGAGAGGATACATCCCGCAGGCTAGTCGAGTAAAAACACGTGCGAGAGGATGCATCCCGCAGGCTAGTCGAGTAAAAACACGTGCGAGAGGATGCATCCCGCAGGCTAGTCGAGCACAAACACCTGCGAGGTTTTGTGGGATGCGCATGCGCAGGTTTTTTGGGATGCGCATGGCTAGTCGAGCAAAAACACGTGCGAGAGGAAGCATCCCGCAGGCTAGTCGAGTAAAAACACGTGCGAGAGGATGCATCCCGCAGGCTAGTCGAGCAAAAACACGTGCGAGAGGATGCATCCCGCAGGCTAGTCGAGCAAAAACACGTGCGAGAGGATGCATCCCGCAGGCTAGTCGCGTAAAAACACGTGCGAAAGGATGCATCCCGATGGCTAGTCGAGCACAAACACGTGCGAGGTTTTGTGGGATGCGCATGCGCAGGTTTTTTGGGATGCGCATGCGCAGGTTTTTTGGGATGCGCATGCGCAGGTTTTTTGGGATGCGCATGGCTAGTCGAGGAAAAACACGTGCGAGAGGATGCATCCCGCAGGCTAGTCGAGTAAAAACACGTGCGAGAGGATGCATCCCGCAGGCTAGTCGAGTAAAAACACGTGCGAGAGGATGCATCCCGCAGGCTAGTCGAGTAAAAACACGTGCGAGGTTTTGTGGGATGCGCATGCGCAGGTTTTTTGGGATGCGCATGCGCAGGTTTTTTGGGATGCGCATGCCTAGTCGAGTAAAAACACGTGCGAGAGGATGCATCCCGCAGGCTAGTCGAGTAAAAACACGTGCGAGGTTTTGTGGGATGCGCATGCGCAGGTTTTGTGGGATGCGCATGCGCAGGTTTTTTGGGATGCGCATGCGCAGGTTTTTGGGATGCGCATGGCTAGTCGAGCAAAAACACGTGCGAGAGGATGCATCCCGCAGGCTAGTCGAGTAAAAAGACGTGCGAGAGGATGCATCCTGCAGGCTAGTCGAGTAAAAACACGTGCGAGAGGATGCATCCCGCAGGCTAGTCGAGAAAAACACGTGCGAGGTTTTGTGGGATGCGCAAGCGCAGGTTTTGTGGGATGCGCATGCGCAGGTTTTTTGGGAGGCGCATGGCTAGTCGAGCAAAAACACGTGCGAGAGGATGCATCCCGCAGGGTAGTCGAGTAAAAACACGTGCGAGAGGATGCATCCCGCAGGCTAGTCGAGTAAAAACACGTGCGAGGTTTTGTGGGATGCGCATGCGCAGGTTTTGTGGGATTCGCATGCGCAGGATTTTTGGGATGCGCATGGCTAGTCGAGCAAAAACACGTGCGAGAGGATGCATCCCGCAGGCTAGTCGAGTAAAAACACGTGCGAGCTTTTGTGGGATGCGCATGCGCAGGTTTTGTGGGATGCGCATGCGCAGGTTTTGTGGGATGCGCATGCGCAGGTTTTTTGGGATGCGCATGCGCAGGTTTTTTGGGATGCGCATGGCTAGTCGAGCAAAAACACGTGCGAGAGGATGCATCCCGCAGGCTAGTCGAGTAAAAAGACGTGCGAGAGGATGCATCCTGCAGGCTAGTCGAGTAAAAACACGTGCGAGAGGATGCATCCCGCAGGCTAGTCGAGTAAAAACACGTGCGAGGTTTTGTGGGATGCGCATGCGCAGGTTTTGTGGGATGCGCATGCGCAGGTTTTTTGGGAGGCGCATGGCTAGTCGAGCAAAAACACGTGCGAGATGATGCATCCCGCAGGGTAGTCGAGTAAAAACACGTGCGAGGTTTTGTGGGATGCGCATGGCTAGTCGAGCAAAAACACGTGCGAGAGGATGCATCCCGCAGGCTAGTCGAGTAAAAAGACGTGCGAGAGGATGCATCCTGCAGGCTAGTCGAGTAAAAACACGTGCGAGAGGATGCATCCCGCAGGCTAGTCGAGTAAAAACACGTGCGAGGTTTTGTGGGATGCGCATGCGCAGGTTTTGTGGGATGCGCATGCGCAGGTTTTTTGGGAGGCGCATGGCTAGTCGAGCAAAAACACGTGCGAGAGGATGCATCCCGCAGGCTAGTCGAGTAAAAACACGTGCGAGAGGATGCATCCCGCAGGCTAGTCGAGTAAAAACACGTGCGAGAGGATGCATCCCGCAGGCTAGTCGAGCAAAAACACGTGCGAGGTTTTGTGGGATGCGCATGCGCAGGTTTTGTGGGACGCGCATGCGCAGGTTTTTTGGGATGCGCATGGCTAGTCGAGCAAAAATCACGTGCGAGAGGATGCATTCCGCAGGCTAGTCGAGTAAAAACACGTGCGAGAGGATGCATCCCGTAGGCTAGTCGAGTAATAACACGTGCGAGAGGATGCATCCCGCAGGCTAGTCGAGCAAAAACACGTGCGAGAGGATGCATCCCGCAGGCTAGTCGAGCAAAAACACGTGCGAGAGGATACATCCCGCAGGCTAGTCGAGTAAAAACACGTGCGAGAGGATGCATCCCGCAGGCTAGTCGAGTAAAAACACGTGCGAGAGGATGCATCCCGCAGGCTAGTCGAGCACAAACACCTGCGAGGTTTTGTGGGATGCGCATGCGCAGGTTTTTTGGGATGCGCATGCGCAGGTTTTTTGGGATGCGCATGCGCAGGTTTTTTGGGATGCGCATGGCTAGTCGAGGAAAAACACGTGCGAGAGGATGCATCCCGCAGGCTAGTCGAGTAAAAACACGTGCGAGAGGATGCATCCCGCAGGCTAGTCGAGTAAAAACACGTGCGAGGTTTTGTGGGATGCGCATGCGCAGGTTTTGTGGGACGCGCATGCGCAGGTTTTTTGGGATGCGCATGGCTAGTCGAGCAAAATCACGTGCGAGAGGATGCATTCCGCAGGCTAGTCGAGTAAAAACACGTGCGAGAGGATGCATCCCGTAGGCTAGTCGAGTAATAACACGTGCGAGAGGATGCATCCCGCAGGCTAGTCGAGCAAAAACACGTGCGAGAGGATGCATCCCGCAGGCTAGTCGAGCAAAAACACGTGCGAGAGGATACATCCCGCAGGCTAGTCGAGTAAAAACACGTGCGAGAGGATGCATCCCGCAGGCTAGTCGAGTAAAAACACGTGCGAGAGGATGCATCCCGCAGGCTAGTCGCGTAAAAACACGTGCGAAAGGATGCATCCCGATGGCTAGTCGAGCACAAACACGTGCGAAGTTTTGTGGGATGCGCATGCGCAGGTTCTTTGGGATGCGCATGCGCAGGTTTTTTGGGATGCGCATGGCTAGTCGAGGAAAAACACGTGCGAGAGGATGCATCCCGCAGGCTAGTCGAGTAAAAACACGTGCGAGAGGATGCATCCCGCAGGCTAGTCGAGTAAAAACACGTGCGAGGTTTTGTGGGATGCGCATGCGCAGGATTTTTGGGATGCGAATGGCTAGTCGAGAAAAACACGTGCGAGAGGATGCATCCCGCAGGCTAGTCGAGCACAAACACCTGCGGGGTTTTGTGGGATGCGCATGCGCAGGTTTTTTGGGATGCGCATGGCTAGTCGAGCAAAAACACGTGCGAGAGGATGCATCCCGCAGGCTAGTCGAGTAAAAACAAGTGCGAGAGGATGCATCCCGCAGGCTAGTCGAGCAAAAACACGTGCGAGAGGATGCATCCCGCAGGCTAGTCGAGCAAAAACACGTGCGAGAGGATGCATCCCGCAGGCTAGTCGCGTAAAAACACGTGCGAAAGGATGCATCCCGATGGCTAGTCGAGCACAAACACGTGCGAGGTTTTGTGGGATGCGCATGCGCAGGTTTTTTGGGATGCGCATGCGCAGGTTTTTTGGGATGCGCATGGCTAGTCGAGGAAAAACACGTGCGAGAGGATGCATCCCGCAGGCTAGTCGAGTAAAAACACGTGCGAGAGGATGCATCCCGCAGGCTAGTCGAGTAAAAACACGTGCGAGAGGATGCATCCCGCAGGCTAGTCGAGTAAAAACACGTGCGAGAGGATGCATCCCGCAGGCTAGTCGAGTAAAAACACGTGCGAGGTTTTGTGGGATGCGCATGCGCAGGTTTTGTGGGACGCGCATGCGCAGGTTTTTTGGGATGCGCATGGCTAGTCGAGCAAAATCACGTGCGAGAGGATGCATTCCGCAGGCTAGTCGAGTAAAAACACGTGCGAGAGGATGCATCCCGTAGGCTAGTCGAGTAATAACACGTGCGAGAGGATGCATCCCGCAGGCTAGTCGAGCAAAAACACGTGCGAGAGGATGCATCCCGCAGGCTAGTCGAGCAAAAACACGTGCGAGAGGATACATCCCGCAGGCTAGTCGAGTAAAAACACGTGCGAGAGGATGCATCCCGCAGGCTAGTCGAGTAAAAACACGAGCGAGAGGATGCATCCCGCAGGCTAGTCGCGTAAAAACACGTGCGAAAGGATGCATCCCGATGGCTAGTCGAGCACAAACACGTGCGAAGTTTTGTGGGATGCGCATGCGCAGGTTCTTTGGGATGCGCATGCGCAGGTTTTTTGGGATGCGCATGGCTAGTCGAGGAAAAACACGTGCGAGAGGATGCATCCCGCAGGCTAGTCGAGTAAAAACACGTGCGAGAGGATGCATCCCGCAGGCTAGTCGAGTAAAAACACGTGCGAGGTTTTGTGGGATGCGCATGCGCAGGATTTTTGGGATGCGAATGGCTAGTCGAGCAAAAACACGTGCGAGAGGATGCATCCCGCAGGCTAGTCGAGTAAAAACACGTGCGAGAGGATGCATCCCGCAGGCTAGTCGAGCAAAAACACGTGCGAGAGGATGCATCCCGCAGGCTAGTCGAGCAAAAACACGTGCGAGAGGATGCATCCCGCAGGCTAGTCGAGTAAAAACACGTGCGAGAGGATGCATCCCGCAGGCTAGTCGAGCAAAAACACGTGCGAGGTTTTGTGGGATGCGCATGCGCAGGTTTTGTGGGACGCGCATGCGCAGGTTTTTTGGGATGCGCATGGCTAGTCGAGCAAAATCACGTGCGAGAGGATGCATTACGCAGGCTAGTCGAGTAAAAACACGTGCGAGAGGATGCATCCCGCAGGCTAGTCGAGCAAAAACACGTGCGAGAGGATGCATCCCGCAGGCTAGTCGAGCACAAACACCTGCGAGGTTTTGTGGGATGCGCATGCGCAGGTTTTTTGGGATGCGCATGGCTAGTCGAGCAAAAACACGTGCGAGAGGATGCATCCCGCAGGCTAGTCGAGTAAAAACACGTGCGAAAGGATGCATCCCGATGGCTAGTCGAGCACAAACACGTGCGAAGTTTTGTGGGATGCGCATGCGCAGGTTCTTTGGGATGCGCATGCGCAGGTTTTTTGGGATGCGCATGGCTAGTCGAGGAAAAACACGTGCGAGAGGATGCATCCCGCAGGCTAGTCGAGTAAAAACACGTGCGAGAGGATGCATCCCGCAGGCTAGTCGAGTAAAAACACGTGCGAGGTTTTGTGGGATGCGCATGCGCAGGATTTTTGGGATGCGAATGGCTAGTCGAGAAAAACACGTGCGAGAGGATGCATCCCGCAGGCTAGTCGAGCACAAACACCTGCGGGGTTTTGTGGGATGCGCATGCGCAGGTTTTTTGGGATGCGCATGGCTAGTCGAGCAAAAACACGTGCGAGAGGATGCATCCCGCAGGCTAGTCGAGTAAAAACACGTGCGAGAGGATGCATCCCGCAGGCTAGTCGAGCAAAAACACGTGCGAGAGGATGCATCCCGCAGGCTAGTCGAGCAAAAACACGTGCGAGAGGATGCATCCCGCAGGCTAGTCGCGTAAAAACACGTGCGAAAGGATGCATCCCGATGGCTAGTCGAGCACAAACACGTGCGAGGTTTTGTGGGATGCGCATGCGCAGGTTTTTTGGGATGCGCATGCGCAGGTTTTTTGGGATGCGCATGCGCAGGTTTTTTGGGATGCGCATGGCTAGTCGAGGAAAAACACGTGCGAGAGGATGCATCCCGCAGGCTAGTCGAGTAAAAACACGTGCGAGAGGATGCATCCCGCAGGCTAGTCGAGTAAAAACACGTGCGAGAGGATGCATCCCGCAGGCTAGTCGAGTAAAAACACGTGCGAGAGGATGCATCCCGCAGGCTAGTCGAGTAAAAACACGTGCGAGGTTTTGTGGGATGCGCATGCGCAGGTTTTGTGGGACGCGCATGCGCAGGTTTTTTGGGATGCGCATGGCTAGTCGAGCAAAATCACGTGCGAGAGGATGCATTCCGCAGGCTAGTCGAGTAAAAACACGTGCGAGAGGATGCATCCCGTAGGCTAGTCGAGTAATAACACGTGCGAGAGGATGCATCCCGCAGGCTAGTCGAGCAAAAACACGTGCGAGAGGATGCATCCCGCAGGCTAGTCGAGCAAAAACACGTGCGAGAGGATACATCCCGCAGGCTAGTCGAGTAAAAACACGTGCGAGAGGATGCATCCCGCAGGCTAGTCGAGTAAAAACACGAGCGAGAGGATGCATCCCGCAGGCTAGTCGCGTAAAAACACGTGCGAAAGGATGCATCCCGATGGCTAGTCGAGCACAAACACGTGCGAAGTTTTGTGGGATGCGCATGCGCAGGTTCTTTGGGATGCGCATGCGCAGGTTTTTTGGGATGCGCATGGCTAGTCGAGGAAAAACACGTGCGAGAGGATGCATCCCGCAGGCTAGTCGAGTAAAAACACGTGCGAGAGGATGCATCCCGCAGGCTAGTCGAGTAAAAACACGTGCGAGGTTTTGTGGGATGCGCATGCGCAGGATTTTTGGGATGCGAATGGCTAGTCGAGCAAAAACACGTGCGAGAGGATGCATCCCGCAGGCTAGTCGAGTAAAAACACGTGCGAGAGGATGCATCCCGCAGGCTAGTCGAGCAAAAACACGTGCGAGAGGATGCATCCCGCAGGCTAGTCGAGCAAAAACACGTGCGAGAGGATGCATCCCGCAGGCTAGTCGAGTAAAAACACGTGCGAGAGGATGCATCCCGCAGGCTAGTCGAGCAAAAACACGTGCGAGGTTTTGTGGGATGCGCATGCGCAGGTTTTGTGGGACGCGCATGCGCAGGTTTTTTGGGATGCGCATGGCTAGTCGAGCAAAATCACGTGCGAGAGGATGCATTACGCAGGCTAGTCGAGTAAAAACACGTGCGAGAGGATGCATCCCGCAGGCTAGTCGAGCAAAAACACGTGCGAGAGGATGCATCCCGCAGGCTAGTCGAGCACAAACACCTGCGAGGTTTTGTGGGATGCGCATGCGCAGGTTTTTTGGGATGCGCATGGCTAGTCGAGCAAAAACACGTGCGAGAGGATGCATCCCGCAGGCTAGTCGAGTAAAAACACGTGCGAGAGGATGCATCCCGCAGGCTAGTCGAGCAAAAACACGTGCGAGAGGATGCATCCCGCAGGCTAGTCGAGTAAAAACACGTGCGAGAGGATGCATCCCGCAGGCTAGTCGCGTAAAAACACGTGCGAAAGGATGCATCCCGATGGCTAGTCGAGCACAAACACGTGCGAAGTTTTGTGGGATGCGCATGCGCAGGTTCTTTGGGATGCGCATGCGCAGGTTTTTTGGGATGCGCATGGCTAGTCGAGGAAAAACACGTGCGAGAGGATGCATCCCGCAGGCTAGTCGAGTAAAAACACGTGCGAGAGGATGCATCCCGCAGGCTAGTCGAGTAAAAACACGTGCGAGGTTTTGTGGGATGCGCATGCGCAGGATTTTTGGGATGCGAATGGCTAGTCGAGAAAAACACGTGCGAGAGGATGCATCCCGCAGGCTAGTCGAGCACAAACACCTGCGGGGTTTTGTGGGATGCGCATGCGCAGGTTTTTTGGGATGCGCATGGCTAGTCGAGCAAAAACACGTGCGAGAGGATGCATCCCGCAGGCTAGTCGAGTAAAAACACGTGCGAGAGGATGCATCCCGCAGGCTAGTCGAGCAAAAACACGTGCGAGAGGATGCATCCCGCAGGCTAGTCGAGCAAAAACACGTGCGAGAGGATGCATCCCGCAGGCTAGTCGCGTAAAAACACGTGCGAAAGGATGCATCCCGATGGCTAGTCGAGCACAAACACGTGCGAGGTTTTGTGGGATGCGCATGCGCAGGTTTTTTGGGATGCGCATGCGCAGGTTTTTTGGGATGCGCATGCGCAGGTTTTTTGGGATGCGCATGGCTAGTCGAGGAAAAACACGTGCGAGAGGATGCATCCCGCAGGCTAGTCGAGTAAAAACACGTGCGAGAGGATGCATCCCGCAGGCTAGTCGAGTAAAAACACGTGCGAGGTTTTGTGGGATGCGCATGCGCAGGTTTTGTGGGACGCGCATGCGCAGGTTTTTTGGGATGCGCATGGCTAGTCGAGCAAAATCACGTGCGAGAGGATGCATTCCGCAGGCTAGTCGAGTAAAAACACGTGCGAGAGGATGCATCCCGTAGGCTAGTCGAGTAATAACACGTGCGAGAGGATGCATCCCGCAGGCTAGTCGAGCAAAAACACGTGCGAGAGGATGCATCCCGCAGGCTAGTCGAGCAAAAACACGTGCGAGAGGATACATCCCGCAGGCTAGTCGAGTAAAAACACGTGCGAGAGGATGCATCCCGCAGGCTAGTCGAGTAAAAACACGAGCGAGAGGATGCATCCCGCAGGCTAGTCGCGTAAAAACACGTGCGAAAGGATGCATCCCGATGGCTAGTCGAGCACAAACACGTGCGAAGTTTTGTGGGATGCGCATGCGCAGGTTCTTTGGGATGCGCATGCGCAGGTTTTTTGGGATGCGCATGGCTAGTCGAGGAAAAACACGTGCGAGAGGATGCATCCCGCAGGCTAGTCGAGTAAAAACACGTGCGAGAGGATGCATCCCGCAGGCTAGTCGAGTAAAAACACGTGCGAGGTTTTGTGGGATGCGCATGCGCAGGATTTTTGGGATGCGAATGGCTAGTCGAGCAAAAACACGTGCGAGAGGATGCATCCCGCAGGCTAGTCGAGTAAAAACACGTGCGAGAGGATGCATCCCGCAGGCTAGTCGAGCAAAAACACGTGCGAGAGGATGCATCCCGCAGGCTAGTCGAGCAAAAACACGTGCGAGAGGATGCATCCCGCAGGCTAGTCGAGTAAAAACACGTGCGAGAGGATGCATCCCGCAGGCTAGTCGAGCAAAAACACGTGCGAGGTTTTGTGGGATGCGCATGCGCAGGTGTCACGTCCGTCACTGTGTTTTTGTTACAGGTGTCACGTCCGTCACTGTGTTTTTGTTACAGGTACCAGGAGAGAGAAAAGAGAACAGTAACAGTGACGGACGGTTGAGATATTATGATTAAAATGAGGAGTGGTCTTTCGTGCCGAGACAGCCGCGGGCTGTCATATGCACTAGGACAACCGATATTGCTATGGATGCAGTCAAGAAGAGAACGTCCGACGCGGTTACAAGAAGTGTCCCGACAAGAATCACGCGCGAGATGATGCAATGAAAACGGTGAGTTTACAGGATTCGGCAATTATACAAGACATTATACGACTCACCGCAATGCTGTATTAACGCCTAATAATATTGTTGCAGCAGGAACTGGCGGTACTGACAGTAGGTGTCGTACATCGGGTCTTCTATACAGATGTCCTCGAGGTGGGGAAGATCTGGCAGAGTCGCTGCTGCTCGGTTCGGGACGACATTAGTGGCCTTGGATGCTGGCCGCAAGACGACACGTTGATGAGCTGGCAGAGGGACGTCACTGATGATTCGGCAACGGACCCTGGGAACGATGATCGTGTCTCGGCTGTCGTCGTCGTCGGCTATGTCGATCACCTCTGGACAATCGACCGGATGTAGAACTGGCGTCGGAGCTCGCGAGAGGTCCGCGTGGTTGACCTCTTTAGGAGGGTTGCAAGGGCAACCGTATACAGAAACGTAATCGGACGCGTCACACGGAATGTGCTCGGTGGTTCCTAGAAGTTCTGTCCACTCGGTAGTGGCAATGATTTGATCGAGCACCGCTTTATTTCTCAACGCGCGTCTCAATTTAGCAAGTTGATACTTGCGTCCCGCTCGACGTGGGCGTCGCATGGGTAAGGAATAGTAATGATGGATTATTAATAATAATATAATGAAAATGAACTTCCACTTGTTATTAACCTCTTAGGTAGTTAACTCGCTTCACGTCTATAGTGGCGGCTCAGCGTTTCCACTGCGCTCTTTAGACCAATTCTAGACGTGGCACGAGAACTTCTCTATGACTCGCTTCAAATTCCTTATTGGCGGCTCAGCGTTTCCACTGCGCACTTTAGACCAAGTCCGGATATGTCACGAGTTTATTATATTCGATGCAAGAACTGAATTGGAAGATGGTGTTGAACTAACACAAGAATAACAAGATCGAAGCACTGGTATAACAACGATATATTAAATAAGAACTGGTAAGTACACTGGTATACAATATGTAAGTAATATTATAATAGGAGTAGTAATTGGATTAATGAATAATGGATATAGTAATATGTTGTAGGAATAATGTATGAGTTGAGTTGAGTTGAGTTAGAATTGGAATTGGAATTGGAATTAGGAGTGAAGGATCGACACACTTCACTTTCGCGGAGCTAGACTGAACACGTCTGCTCTTGAAGCCGGACTGGCGGCTGAGGCCAGGTAGGCACGTCTGTGCGAGTCGCTGGCTGAAGGCGGACTGATGCAAGCGTCCGCTCTGCCTTGCCTCCTTCGTTCGGAGTGGGGATAGCTGACGCTGCAGTCTCTTTGTTCTTCAGTCGTCGGAGTGGGAGAACCGCTGACGCAGCAGCGTCTTCGCTCCCGGGGACTGCACGTGCATTTCTGCTGACGCTGCAGTCTCGTGGCTGTCCTATTGCCCTCTACGAGCGTGGGACTGCTGATGCAGCAGTCTTTGGACTTCTCGACGTTTCTAGAAGCTTCTAGATGCTTCCAGAGTGATGCAATACTTTATTGCATTATGTGTCGTGGTGATGGGTTGAAACTGAGGTAAGGTGTTGATCAAGGTGAAGTTATGGTGATGGGTAGAGACGGAGATAAGGAGTAGAACAATAGAATAATGAGATCTTAGTACTATGCTCTTATGTCTAGGGGACGGTGTGTGGATCTTATGTAGATCAGACCTTGTATACATAGTGTGTGTACAAGGCCAACGTCGTACATCGGACGACGTAACACAGGTACCAGGAGAGAGAAAAGAGAACAGTGACAGACGGACGGTTGAGATATTATGATTAAAATGAGGAGTGGTCTTTCGTGCCGAGACAGCCGCGGGCTGTCATATGCACTAGGACAACCGATATTGCTATGGATGCAGTCAAGAAAAGAACGTCCGACGCGGTTACAAGGAGTGTCCCGACAAGAATCACACGCGAGATGATGCAACGAGAACGGTGAGTTTACAGGATTCAGCAATTATACAAGACATTATACGACTCACCGCAATGCTGTATTAACGCCTAATAATATTGTTGCAGCAGGAACTGGCGGTACTGACAGTAGGTGTCGTACATCGGGTCTTCTATACAGATGTCCTCGAGGTGGGGAAGATCTGGCAGAGTTGCTGCTGCTCGGTTCGGGACGACGTTAGTGGCCTTGGATGCTGGCCGCAAGACGACACGTTGATGAGCTGGCAGAGGAACGTCACGGATGATTCGGCAACGGACCCTGGGAACGATGATCGTGTCTCGGCTGTCGTCGTCGTCGGCTATGTCGATCACCTCTGGACAATCGACCGGATGTAGAACTGGCGTCGGAGCTCGCGAGAGGTCCGCGTGGTTGACCTCTTTAGGAGGGTTGCAAGGGCAACCGTATACAGAAACGTAATCGGACGCGTCACACGGAATGTGCTCGGTGGTTCCCAGAAGTTCGGTCCACTCGGTAGTGGCAATGATTTGATCGAGCACCGCTTTATTTCTCAACGCGCGTCTCAATTTAGCAAGTTGATACTTGCGTCCCGCTCGACGTGGGCGTCGCATGGGTAAGGAATAGTAATGATGGAATATTAATAATATATAATGAAATGAACTTCCACTTGTTATTAACCTTTTTGGTAGTTAACTCGCTTCACGTCTATAGTGGCGGCTCAGCGTTTCCACTGCGCACTTTAGACCAATTCTAGACGTGGCACGAGAACTTCTTTATGACTCGCTTCAAATTCCTTATTGGCGGCTCAGCGTTTCCACTGCGCACTTTAGACCAAGTCCGGATATGTCACGAGTTTAATATATTCGATGCAAGAACTGAATTGGAAGATGGTGTTGAACTAACACAAGAATAACAAGATCGAAGCACTGGTATAACAACGATATATTAAATAAGAACTGGTAAGTACACTGGTATACAATATGTAAGTAATATTATAATAGGAGTAGTAATTGGATTTATGAATAATGGATATTGTAATATGTTATAGGAATAATGTATGAGAATTAGGAGTTGAGTTGAGTTGAGTTAGAGTTGGAATTGGAATTGGAATTAGGAGTGAAGGATCGACACACTTCACTTTCGCGGAGCTAGACTGAACACGTCTGCTCTTGAAGTCGGAAGAAGCCGGACTGGCGGCTGAGGCCAGGTAGGCACGTCTGTGCGAGTCGCTGGCTGAAGGCGGACTGCTGCAAGCGTCCGCTCTGCCTTGCCTCCTTCGTTCGGAGTGGGGATGGCTGACGCTGCAGTCTCTTTGTTCTTCAGTCGTCGGAGTGGGAGAACCGCTGACGCAGCAGCGTCTTCGCTCCCGGGGACTGCACGTGCATTTCTGCTGACGCTGCAGTCTCGTGGCTGTCCTATTGCCCTCTACGAGCGTGGGACTGCTGATGCAGCAGTCTTTGGACGTCTCGACGTTTCTAGAAGCTTCCAGATGCTTCCAGAGTGATGCAATACTTTATTGCATTATGTGTCGTGGTGATGGGTTGAAACTGAGGTAAGGTGTTGATCAAGGTGAAGTTATGGTGATGGGTAGAGACGGAGATAAGGATTAGAACAATAGAATAATGAAATCTTAATACTATGCTCTTATGTCTAGGGGACGGTGTGTGGATCTTATGCAGATCAGACCTTGTATACATAGTGTGTGTACAAGGCCAACGTCGTACATCGGACGACGTAACACCTCCCAACGCGGAAAAGAAATTTCTTACAAGGAAGAAATTTCTCGCTCAACACTCGCTTTCACACTCATTCATGCGACGCATCGTCCGGAGGAACTCCGCGCAGGGAGCACAGTTCTCGGCGAGTATTTCCTATATTTGTACGAAACACTGGTCGCACTGAAATGTTATCGGTGTCGGCACGTGGGGCTGGGGCTGGTTTTGTAATGTCCGACAAGTCGTATTCGCAATGTTCATTTTTCGACTATCTTTTCTCGGGGTTTAGGGTGGGTGGGGAATCACTTTGTTCACTAACACTTTCACTTGCACTTTTGTCTCAGGTGACGAGATTACGGCTTTGGCACAAACACTCTGCATCTCTAATTTGCTTGAGTATTGGTGTCTTCGTCCGAGGAAGAGGTGCTTGAGTTTTCGTCCTCTTCTTCGTCGTCCGTGAGAATTTCGCCTCTTTCTCTTCTTATTCTGGCAGTGTCTGTTGCTGCCCGATCCAGTGCGAGGAGGAAGCTGCAGTGGATGCATTCCAATATTGGGGTTTCCCTCAATATGGGTTTTGTACACGCGTCGCATGCGTTCTTCCTTTTCCTTGTAAGAACGTGCGTGTATACGATGACCCTCCTGACTACCGCAGTGAGGCTGCAGGCAAGGCATAGTTCTCTGCCATTTAGGGAGATTCTGTGTCTGCCATTGTAGCAGAATATTCCCTGGTATCTGTAGATGAAGTCTCCGGCTTTGTTCGCCGATGGTCTCGCCGGTTGTAAGTGTCCGCACATGTTGATCGTGTTTGTGGATACTGGACACGATGTGGTAGGCGGCTGGGAACAGGCTGGGATTCTGGCTGTAGGAACTTCTTTGAAGTGCTGCTGTCGTTTGTTCTGTATCTTCCGGCGGTGGAAGGAGATTCTGTCGACGCTGGGTTTCGGATTTCGCTCGCTTATCGGTGTTGACCGGACGCGTGATTATCGCGGATTCTAATTTCGCGTCAGCGGAGGACTGTAATGAAATCTCCTGGGAGGGTTTCTTATCGCAAATCGCAGGAGACGCTACAATCATTGTTCGCGGGTTATTGCAAAGGTATAGTATAATACGAAATTTGTTTCTCCTTTTTGCTGACGCGTATTTTACAGACGTATAATTCCTAGATGGATGGAAATCGCTTTGCGGTGCACGGATACTTGACCGTTGAGACTGGAAGAGATCATGTCCCGGCGAAAAATCAGAGGTAGGTTTTTGAAATGAAATATAGACTCTCTTTGACTCTGATTTAGAAATTATCGCGGGATGATCTTTTATGATCGACTCGTATGCTCGGTCTATACGAGGTAGAGTTTTATGCTTTATTTTATGTAGACGTTCTGTCGTCTTTAGAGAATCAAAGGCGGGGACATTTCCTTTCAACCTAGACTCGGAATAGAAACAATCGGACTTGATACCGGAGCTTGTAGAATAAACCTTCATAGGTTTGAATTCGCGGGAGTCTTCTTTGGACTCTGGATTAAAATTGTCGGGATGGTTACCGAATACGTCGGGATGGTTACCGGAATTGAAAAGGTCGGGATGGTTACCGAATGCGTCGGGATGGTTACCGGAGTTAGAATGAGAATCGGGCTGGTTACCGGAGTTAGTAATGTCGGGATGGTTACCGAATGCGTCGGGATGATACCCGGAATTAGAAAGGTCGGGATGGTTACCGAATGCGTCGGGATAGTTCCCGGAATTAGAAAGGTCGGGATGGTTACCGAATGCGTCGGGATGATACCCGGAATTAGAAAGGTCGGAAGAGTACGACTCGATTTCTTCCATCTCCAATGGGGGCAATCGAAATGAAACTCTTTCCGACGAGGTGTTAAAACACCGGAGGCTCGCTTTGCCTTTACGATTGGTGACGACGCAGTCACCCAGGAATACATCCGGCGCTACATTAACACGGCGGATATATCCCTGTTTGGGTCCTTCGACGTCGACCGCTATGCACGCAACGGTACGAGGTTCGAGGACGAATTCTTCGGATTTCGGAGGTGTCACGTCCTGGCGGGGCTATAAAAGCAAGAGAAGAGAATACCGCGGCCCGGCTACTCTACTCTTCCACTGACTGACATTTAATAAAAGTGTTGGTCTTTTTATCAACAGACTAGGACCCGATGCCGACACCTGCATGCAGTCTTACACAGATGAATGATGCACGCGACCCTGAAACATACGCGGTAATATGTTCCACTTACTTTTACGCTTCGCTTGTTTGTCGATTGACACGAGAAATGAATTCGCAACGGATGAACAGCTACGGTTGCGCTGATGGCCTTGAATACGGTCCGCTCTGCTTGACAGGCGTTGATCCAAATGGCTGGAAACGACCTTCAAGGATTGACGACTGCGCCAAACTCTGTCACGTCAATATTTGACAGGAACGACCTCCAATGATTGACAGCTGGCTGCTACGGTATTGTAGACGGATGCGCTCGTTGAGGAAACGGGCGTGGACGCTGTACGATACCGTGAATCTAACTCACGAATATCGTCCGCGTGATTGACGATATTTTAACTAGCGAAAACGGACGTGGACGCTGTACGATCCCGTGAATTTATCTCGCGAATATCGTCCGCGTGGTTGACGATATTTTGATTCGAGAAAACGGACGTGGATGCTGCGGAGCTTGCTATGCGAGCAAGTCTATCACTATCACGCACGTACGCGAACACGTAACAGGAAATTGAATAAGGAATACTATTCGCGAACTTTCCAGTGAGAACTCTATCTCTAACTAACAACGTGTCACTTCAAACTACGAAGTTAGGAGCAAGGAAATAATAATTGGGATTTAGATTGACTCTGGTAAAACAAAGTATATTAATAACGTAAAAGAATACAAAGGTAAAGATGCTTACTATTAACGAAATCGAAATACGTACTAAGTACGAAATATGAAACGCAATAAAAATGTTTAATTGAATAAACGAAGTAATATTTGAATTAAACGAATAAGAATACGATATTACTGAATGGTATTAGGGACTGTGTCTAAACAGTATGGATTTGGAAAGATTGTGTCTAAACAATCTGGATTTGGAAAGACTATGTCTAAATAGTCTGGACTTGGAAGATTGACGAAAACTCGACTGACCCACTCGGGTCCCCGGAGAGGACTGGGGAGAATCGAACGTTCGTCGACGAACAACGTTCGTTCGAAAAATGCTGACTTCGCAAAAGGGGACCGTGTCCTCTTTGTGCCGGTCTTCGTCGTAAACAGCGCGATGGCCGCCGCACTAGAGTCAGCAGTTTTCGTTCCCAGTGGTGCAGGACTCGAAAATTAAGTGGTAACCATTGGCGTACCTATTTATTTATTTAAATAAATTGGGACTTAGAATATTTTCGAGCGCTTGCTCTTGCAAGGCGTTTCGATGTAAATTTTATATGTCATATGATTAGTTGACATCATTTGTCGACCGATCATATGTTTGAAAATATTCTAAGTACTTTTGAAAATTACCAAAAATCGAAATTTTGGTAGAGTCTAAACAAACGCGAATTGAGAACATAACCTACAAATTTTTAGGTTAGTTTCATGATTTTCGCTCACGAGTCCAATGATATTTCAATCTTCGAGTTTGGGCCATTTTTGGCTATTTTAGGATTTTGACAGATTTTGGATTTTAGGTTATGTTGATGGATTTCAGTCAGATGTACGTGGTGTTAAGGATTCATTGTTATGAAGGATTTTTAGGAGGTTTGGAATCTTTAAAGGGGAACGCTCGCTCTTATGTATCTAATTTTACATGTAGTCTTAAAGCTAACGTCGGAGGTGCGACCGACGTCACACCTCCCCCCTTAGAGAAGAGATTTCACGCAGTGGAATCTCTGCCTCTGGGTGGCGGTAGACAGGATGCACTGAAATGTCATCCCTGTCTCGCAACGCTGGGTCAAGGGAATCGCAAATTAACGTTCGTTTCGTCAAGGGAGGACGGGTTCGGAATTCTCCGACACTGGCACTATCACTGGCTTCCGCTTAAATGTCACCATTGTCTGAATCGGTGTCATCGCTGGAACTATCGGATATCCAGTCAGGGTCGTCCCGTTGTGCGATCCATCTTGCCGATAGAATCTGTCCGCAAGGGATGCACTCCAATACTGGTGTTTCGGTGCATAGCCTTATTCCGCAATACTCGCATCTATTTGGGATGTTATACATCCGCTGATGCTCCCATCGTTCCACTCTAACAATTCGGGTGTATTGGCTGCAGTTGCGGCACAGCAACTTGCCGTTGCAAGCCACTCGAACTATCCCATTGTAACAGATAGTGTTGTTGTATCGTCTCATGTATCGGTGAGCTTTCAGCACGGTCGGCCGTCTTCCTCCCATCGGTCCGCACATCTTTCTGTCGTGGATAGCTATGGGATCCGCAATGTGACTCGGAGCTTGATCGGATGAGGAGTGAAGAGTCTCGTAAGCTGACTCCTCTGGTTGGACCCTTGGCTCGCTATCGTCTTTCTTAGAAGGATCAGAGATTAAGTTTGCAGTTACAATATTTCGCTGACGCGTGTCCTGTCTCGGGCTACCTGGAAGACGTTTAATCTTATTTGCATGGACAATTTTGAAATGGTTTCCTATTCGTAATTTGACATTGTTCGTATCAAGCATTTCTATTATCTCATGCGGTCCAGTATATTGCGCGTCGAATTTTCCTTTACGAGGTTCTTTTAACAAGTATACCTGTTCGCCTACCGTGAACTGCACGGGGTTAATCTTCCTATCATAATAAGTCTTTGATTTCTGCTTTGCCGCTACTAAATTATCGCGCGCGCGGGATTGTGTCTCGCTTATCTTTCTTTGTAGGTCAAAGAGGTAACCTGCGTAGGACTCGTTCTCTACTGCGTAGAGATGGGAATCAGAGGAAGGAACACGGGCCAGGGAACCGAATACCAACTCGTGTGGGGTGAAGTCTGTTCCCTCGTGTACGCTGGTATTGTAGCTAAACATTGCCAAGTTTATCCATTTATCCCAGTTATTTTTGTTGACGTACTGCTTCAAATATTCCGTCAGTACATGATGCGATCTCTCAATGGATCCGTTGCTTTGTGGATGGAAAGCAGTGGTTTGGAGGCGTGTAATCCTGAATCTTTTTGCGATAGCCTTCATAAGGGAGCTTGTGAAGTTAGTCCCTTGATCCGTTAATATTGCCTTAGGCGTTCCAAAGCGACATATCAGGTGGTCGATGAAGGCGTTTGCTGTACTGACGGAGTCGGTAGATTTGAGCGGCACTGCGACGGAGTATTTTGTAAGAAGGTCTTGCATCGTCATTACATATGTGTTGCCATCTTCGGTAGTGGGTAATGGTCCCACGATGTCTAGCGAGACCTTATCAAACGCCCTGCCGGGCGTATCCGTTAACTTCATTGGTAGGCGAGTTTTTACTCTTGTTAACTTGTTACGCTGGCAACTCAGGCAATTGTTAACGTAGTTGGTTACGTCCTTTTTGAGGCTGTTCCACCAGTATTTTTCTCTTATCCTTTTGTATGTCTTGGTTATGCCTTTATGGCCGGCATACGCTGATACATGGTTCTCCGTGATGATCTCCATCCTTCTATCCTCAGCGGGGATTTGGACCTCGTTCGAACAGAGAAATATTTGGACTGGTGTGTCCTCGAATGTTTCTGTGAGTAGATTGACCACGTATTCTCTCGACAAATGGTCGAGGAATGTTTTAGAGATTGAAAAGGATTCCAACGCGAGCTCGTTGACAACGTCGATCAACGTTCTAAGACATTCTTTGAGGTCGTCTGCAGATACCTCATGAAGCGGTGATTGTTTAATCGGTATCTGGATTAACTTGTATTTACCGTGATCTGTTACCCTAGCTCTATGTAGGAGTAAGTCTTGGGATTTGGCCAGTTTGCCTTGTCTATAGAGATCTACGGCCCCGAGATCGATGGGCCGTCCGTCCATCGTTATGAAGCAAACTAAATTGTCCCTTCTCATTATTAATCGGTCTCTTGTATGAATTATTCTTCTTCTACGTGGTGTAGGATTGCTTTCTTCTTCTTCTTCTTCTTCTTCTTCTTCTTCTTCTTCTTCTGAGGGAATACTCTCTTCTCGCTCATCGAAGACATCTGGTCCGGTCAAGGAAGGCGGAAATATAGGAGAAAAGGAAAGAGTTTCTTCGACTCCCAGATCCCGTAGTAATCCTTGATCGGCGATTGAAATAAGAGGCGGGGATGCTGCGCGGGGGTCATCAGAATGCGATGGCGTACCCATCGATGGTCCCGGTGACGAGGCTGCCGATGATCTTCTCCTTTTTGGGGGCATTGACTTCGGTGGAGGCATGAGAATTGAATCGTCTCTATCTTTCTTCCTGCGGCGTGCGTCGAAAAGAGGAGTCCCCGGGCTTGACAATGGCGTCCTAGGCGGAGTCGTTTCCTCTGAATCGGTCCATGAGATGGGCAATGCCACCGGATTCCGGGATAGGGCATCCGCATTAGAGTTGGCTCTGCCAGGTTTGTAGATAACCTGGTATTCGAACTCTGCCAATTTTAATCTCCACCGGAGGAGCCGGGATGTGGGATCCTTTACGGATGTCATCCACACCAGCGGTCTGTGATCGGTGATGAGTAAGAATTTCCTGCCGTAAATGTACGGGCGGAAATATTGGACGGCGAATATTATGGCTAAACACTCCTTTTCTATTGTGGAGTAGTTTAGTTCAGCGCCGTGAAGGATACGTGACGCGTACGCGATAGGGCGATCCTTTCCCACGTCGCCTTGGCTTAGGACAGCGCCGATCGCGTACCCTGAGGCGTCGCAAGTTACGTTGAATGGTTTCCCAAAATCTGGGTACTGGAGGACAGGCTCCGTACACAATGCCTGTCGTAAAGTCTCGAAGGCTTCCTCCTGCTTTGACCCCCACACGAATTTCGTATCCTTGGTAAGGAGTTGGGTGAGGGGTTTGGAAATATGAGCGAATCTATCTATGAATCTGCGGTAATAGCCCGCTAGACCTAAAAATTCGCGGACGTTCTTTGCGTTTTTCGGTCGAGGATAATTTTGGACCGCGTTAATTTTTTTAGGGCATGGCCGTACGCCATCCTCGCTAATCTGGTGTCCTAGGTAAGCTACCTCTCTGTGCAAAAACCCGCATTTAGACGGTTGTAATTTCAAATTGGCGGCTCTCAATCGGCGAGCCAATTTATCAAATTTCGCTTTGTGTTCTTCTAGGGAACGCGCGTATATGACTATATCGTCAAGATAAACGAAGAGTTCGTTACCCTGGAGACCGGTTAGAATCGTATCCATTAGTCGCTGGAACGTAGCCGGCGCATTACGCAATCCGAACGGCATTCTATTATACTGGTAATGTCCGAACGGAGTTGAGAAGGCGGTTTTTGCGGCGTCCTCCTTTTCCATGCCTATTTGGTGAAACCCGCTTGCCAGATCAAATACGCTAAAATATTTGGCACTACCCAGCTGATCTAAGATCTCGTTTATGCTGGGCAGTGGATAAGCGTCTGCTATTGACTTCTCGTTTAAAGCGCGATAGTCAATTACCATTCTCCATTTCTTATTTCCTTCGGCATCCGCTTTCTTCGGTACGATCCACAAAGGGGAGTTATACGGTGAACTAGAGGGTGCGACTATATCATTTTGTAAGAGTTCGCACATTTGTTTGTCGATCTCCTCTTTGTGAATCGGCGGATACCGGTATTGCTTGGTATGTACGGGGATGTCGTCCGTCGTGGGGATTTTATGTGTTACAGCGTTAGTTTTCCCCAGACGATCCCCTTGAAGGTGGAAGAGATCATTATTCTCCTCCAATAAAGATTTGACATGGTCTATCTCGTCGTGATCGAGGTGATCCATGGGAATAGTTTCCATAAGCTCATTAACGCGAGCATTACGGGACTTGGTAATGGAATGGACCCTTTTGGGTATGAATTCGAAGCCTTTCATAAAGGGTTTCGAGTATGAGTGATCGGGATGGTTACCGGAATTGTTTAGGAAATCGGGATGGCTACCGGAATCGTCGGGATGGTTACCGGAATTATTTAAAGTATCGGGATGGCTACCGGAATCGTTGGGATGGTTACCGGAATTATTTAAAGAATCGGGATGGCTACCGGAATCGTCGGGATGGTTACCGGAATTATTTAAAGAATCGGGATGGCTACCGGAATCGTCGGGATGGTTACCGGAATTATTTAAAGAATCGGGATGGCTACCGGAATCGTCGGAATGGTTACCGGAATTAATAGAAGACGCGAGTTGATCGTTAACGATCGTCTCGTGCGCGCGGCACGCACGAGCATTGAATAAGTCCGAATTGACTTCGGCTTGAATATTCGAAAAGGGAACCTCGATCTCTTCCACCTCCAACGTAGGCAGGGAGAAGGACGCCACTTCGGACGATGCGTTAAAGCATCGCAGGTATGCCTTTCCGTTACGGTTGGTGACTAAACAATCACCTAAGAACACATCGGGTTTTACATCTACTTTTCGCACATACCCTTCGCTTGGGCCCTTTACGTTGACGGCTATGCAGGCGGCGGTACGGCTTTCGATGGAATATTCCCGAGGATTCGAAAAGGGAATACGTAGGGTTTTATACTCTACGCATTCCTTCGCAAATGATATCTCTGCTCCCTCTCTGAAGAAGGGGGAGCCTAAGATACCATCTATATTAATTGGAAAACTGTCAGGCAGAACGTGTAGCGTGACTTTAATGGAATCTGCTAGCTCCGCATTGATATAACCGAGGGTCGCAATTTCTCCTTCTGTCACGCCATGGACGTGTATGACGCTGTCAGTTTTTAGATGAACGTCAGATTTGATACCAGACGCTCGGATTAAGTTGACCTCGGACCCGGTGTCCAAGAGGAACTCACACTCTTTTGAGAAGAGTGACGATTTTGCTTTTATTCGAGGGATAGGGGAGTCCGGCGCGAGATTTATTGCCGAGACTAATTTCGCGGATGGTCGTTCATTCTGCTGACCGTCCGGGTTATCTCTCCTATCTACTCGAATTTCATCTACTGCTGGTCGTCGCTGATGACGGCCAGCTGTGTTGCCTTTTGGCGATTCTCTTGGGATGCCTCCCGTCCTTTGGTCGCGTTTGTCGGGAGGCTTGATTCGTTTCCCGACTCATTTCTACTGTAATATTCGCGGCGGCGACATTCGTGTATGTCATGTCCCGTGCGCTTACAATATTTACAATACTTCTGATTCTCCGTAGGAAAGCGATCGCGACCTGGGGACTGGGAAGCGCGATCTTCGCGTTTATACGTTTCGCGCTGATTTGATTGCGACGGTTCGTGATGTCGCGGAGGAGGAGAGCGATACGCGTCTCTGTTATCGGGTTTCCTGTCTCGCCAGGATTCACGAGGTGAAAAGGAAGGTCGTTGATCTTTCCTTTCCGAAGATCTATTGCGCTGCTCTGGCGCATTCCTATCATAAGGAGAGTTGCTTGATCGCTCTGGTGTGCGATTACGAGAGTCGGAGAATGCAACGCGGCGTCCGTCGTCGCGATAACGAACACGGTCAAGCTCGTACTGTTTGTACGCGGTTACTGCTTCATCGAATATTTTCTGTAATTCGAGTGACGCGCAGAGCCTGACCTCGGCTCGAAGCGCTGGGATAAGACCACGCATGAAACAATCAACTGTGAATTTGTCAATCTCGTCTAGATTGGGGACCCCGCGGCCTGAATCTATGATCGCCGTTCTAAGGTCCTTTACTCGCGTAATATAATTCAACACGTGCTCGGACTGTCCCTGGTGTATCGAAGCTAATTCTCCGCGATACTGATCGATGAATTTATATGGGCCTAGTACATCTTTCAGGCGGTTGCACAATTCAGAGATTGTGTTAATATTTACGTCTTCAATCGCGGCGTATGCCTGTCCTCTAAGCTTATTGCATACTAATCTAGTGAGGGTACGCTCAGCTGTGGCTGGAACAGCTTCCAAGGCTCGCTTGCACGCGCGAACGAATTGTAGCACGGTTATGGAGGTGCCGTCAAAGGTAGGCACAAGTTCAACCGCTTGTTTAACGGTGAAATTCGAAGAATCGTGCATTATGGGTTCGCGGGGCGCAACGACTGGGCTAGCTGGAATTGATTGAGAATCTCTGGCCGATCGGATTTCTGCTATCTCGCGGCGTATATCCTCGTACGTTACTCTCTGCTCACGCGTTTCTGTTTCGTATTGCAATTTGAGTTGAGTCAACGCGGCGGTTTGATTAATGAGAGCTGCTTCTCTACGAGCTAAATCTTTCTGGAATTCAATTAATTCCTCTTCCGTAGGAGGAACCTTCTTTCTAGCCTCGCTACGCGTTTCCATGATTGCGTCGCTTGAAAATTTCTAAGTATGAAATTCGCGAAAAATAATCCGACTATATAACGTGGGCGAAGGGGCGTTTTCTAAACCGCCCGTCGCACTTTTAACTGACACTATGCTTTCACGGACTCTAAGTCTACTGCGTTAAATTGTCAAACAATGATGGAACGCGCAGGGGTTCGCGTGCTAACACTGATTCTATTTTTATTCCTCGATGCCGTGCTTCTAACGTCGGTGACCAACGACTGTCCTACCGACTGCGCCAAATTTGTCACAACAAATTTTGGCAGAGGTAGGACACATGACGTATCCTACAAAAGTGTTGACGGTGTCTCTAACATCGGTGACCAACGAGTGTCCTACCGACTGCGCCAAATTTGTCACAACAAATTTTGGCAGAGGTAGGACACATGACGTATCCTACAAAAGTGTTGACGGTGTCTCTAACATCGGTGACCAACGAGTGTCCTACCGACTGCGCCAAATTTGTCACGTCCTGGCGGGGCTATAAAAGCAAGAGAAGAGAATACCGCGGCCCGGCTACTCTACTCTTCCACTGACTGACATTTAATAAAAGTGTTGGTCTTTTTATCAACAGACTAGGACCCGATGCCGACACCTGCATGCAGTCTTACACAGATGAATGATGCACGCGACCCTGAAACATACGCGGTAATATGTTCCACTTACTTTTACGCTTCGCTTGTTTGTCGATTGACACGAGAAATGAATTCGCAACGGATGAACAGCTACGGTTGCGCTGATGGCCTTGAATACGGTCCGCTCTGCTTGACAGGCGTTGATCCAAATGGCTGGAAACGACCTTCAAGGATTGACGACTGCGCCAAACTCTGTCACGTCAATATTTGACAGGAACGACCTCCAATGATTGACAGCTGGCTGCTACGGTATTGTAGACGGATGCGCTCGTTGAGGAAACGGGCGTGGACGCTGTACGATACCGTGAATCTAACTCACGAATATCGTCCGCGTGATTGACGATATTTTAACTAGCGAAAACGGACGTGGACGCTGTACGATCCCGTGAATTTATCTCGCGAATATCGTCCGCGTGGTTGACGATATTTTGATTCGAGAAAACGGACGTGGATGCTGCGGAGCTTGCTATGCGAGCAAGTCTATCACTATCACGCACGTACGCGAACACGTAACAGGAAATTGAATAAGGAATACTATTCGCGAACTTTCCAGTGAGAACTCTATCTCTAACTAACAACGTGTCACTTCAAACTACGAAGTTAGGAGCAAGGAAATAATAATTGGGATTTAGATTGACTCTGGTAAAACAAAGTATATTAATAACGTAAAAGAATACAAAGGTAAAGATGCTTACTATTAACGAAATCGAAATACGTACTAAGTACGAAATATGAAACGCAATAAAAATGTTTAATTGAATAAACGAAGTAATATTTGAATTAAACGAATAAGAATACGATATTACTGAATGGTATTAGGGACTGTGTCTAAACAGTATGGATTTGGAAAGATTGTGTCTAAACAATCTGGATTTGGAAAGACTATGTCTAAATAGTCTGGACTTGGAAGATTGACGAAAACTCGACTGACCCACTCGGGTCCCCGGAGAGGACTGGGGAGAATCGAACGTTCGTCGACGAACAACGTTCGTTCGAAAAATGCTGACTTCGCAAAAGGGGACCGTGTCCTCTTTGTGCCGGTCTTCGTCGTAAACAGCGCGATGGCCGCCGCACTAGAGTCAGCAGTTTTCGTTCCCAGTGGTGCAGGACTCGAAAATTAAGTGGTAACCATTGGCGTACCTATTTATTTATTTAAATAAATTGGGACTTAGAATATTTTCGAGCGCTTGCTCTTGCAAGGCGTTTCGATGTAAATTTTATATGTCATATGATTAGTTGACATCATTTGTCGACCGATCATATGTTTGAAAATATTCTAAGTACTTTTGAAAATTACCAAAAATCGAAATTTTGGTAGAGTCTAAACAAACGCGAATTGAGAACATAACCTACAAATTTTTAGGTTAGTTTCATGATTTTCGCTCACGAGTCCAATGATATTTCAATCTTCGAGTTTGGGCCATTTTTGGCTATTTTAGGATTTTGACAGATTTTGGATTTTAGGTTATGTTGATGGATTTCAGTCAGATGTACGTGGTGTTAAGGATTCATTGTTATGAAGGATTTTTAGGAGGTTTGGAATCTTTAAAGGGGAACGCTCGCTCTTATGTATCTAATTTTACATGTAGTCTTAAAGCTAACGTCGGAGGTGCGACCGACGTCACAGAGGAGTCTTTGTTCGGACTCGATCATCACGCTCCACGACCCGACTTCTCGCAGTGTACTCCGATATCTCTCGAGTCTCCTTCGATTCCGGCCGGCTTTTCACGGCGTTTTTCTCTAGGGAGTACTCGATCGAATCCCGAGGAGGCATTGAAATAACCTCCGTCACCGGAGCTCTGCAAGGTCTGACCGCGGGTGCACGAGGATTTGAGGAAGACACTCGAACGTTCCTTGCCGAATGTTCCTCACGCTTGGCGGCCGGAGTTTTAACGAGATCGTTGGTCATAGACGAAGGCATTGAAATAACCTCTGCTGCCAATTTATCGCGAGTCTCAGCCGTGGGCGCGCAAGGGTTCGAGAAGGGAACCCGGATGTTTCCTATCATTATGTATTCATTCGCAAAGGAGATCTCGGCTCCTGTTCTGAAGAAGGGAGAACCGAGGATTCCGTCGATGTTAATTGGGAAGTTTTCTTCCAAGACATGAAATTCAATAGGGTTTTGACCCTGTAAGTGTATTTTAATTTGACCGAGAGTTGGAATGGATCCCTCGGTTATTCCTTGGACTTCTATAGTGTTCGTATGATCTATAGGTAGATTTGGTTCTAGACTTGACGCACGAATTAAATTGATCTCCGAACCCGTGTCTAGCAAAAATTCACACTTCTTTTGTAATTGAGGGGCGGAGATTTTTACGCGCGGAATTGGTGAGTCTGCAGCAAGATTTACTGCTGAGACGAATCGTCGGACTGGTCGTTCGTCCTGATAGCTGTTTGGGTGCGGGCTGTAGTTTGAGTTGAAGATGCGGCCTCCCGCCTTGGGTTGGCTTCGGTCGGGAGGCCGGACTCGTTTCCCGACCTCCTATTATTATTGAAAGTGCGCTTACGGCACTCGTGAATATCGTGCCCGGGGACTTTGCAGTAGTTGCAAAATTTGTTAGGGCTTGAGGGGCGATCTGTGCGACCATCGCGGTACGTGTTTTGGTCGCGAGGATTATTTTCCCATCGCCGTTGCGGCGTCGGGGAGCGATAAGAGTCCCGGTTTGAGTTTCTTGAGGACTGCTGAGACGAGTCCGGTCTGTTATCGCGGCGTTCTTGAGTTCGCTCTGGAATGTCACGAGCGGACTCGTACGTGGAACGCGGGCGATACGGCCGGTTATCAGAGAAGCTGACTCGTTTTTCTTCGCGGATCAGTTCTCGTCGACGAGTCTGGTCTGACTCATACTGCCTGTAAGCAGAGATGGCTGCTTCGAAAACAGTGGCAGGATTTCGCGAAGGGCAATGAAGCACTTCGGCACGCAGCTGGGGAAGGAGACCTCGTAGAAAACAATCTACTACGAAACGATCCAGCTCTTCGTAATCAAGGCCAATATCTGTGGCATCTTGAATCGCGGTTCGAAGGTCTTTAACGCGATTGATGAAATCTAAAATGTGCTCATTTGGAGCTTGGAGTACACTCGCGAGATCGCCACGGTACTGGTCAACGAATTTGTATGGGCCCAGTACTGTTCGTAATTTCTCGCATAGTGCAGAAATTGTGAATATGTGCTCGCCTTCTATAGCGGCATAAGCACGATCGTGGAGTTTATTGCAGAGCAATTTCGTGAGGGCACGCTCTGCAGTGGCCGGTACGGTGTCACGCGCGCGTTTGCATGCACGTATGAATTGTAGGACGGAAGACGAAGTTCCGTCGAATCTAGGGACAAGCTCGGCGGCTTGTTTTAGAGCAAAATTGCCAGTAGGTTCATACTGTGGGATTTCGCGTGGCTCTGGCGGTGAAGGTTCCCGCATATTAGAGACGTTACTAGGGCCTGGTGTAGGCGTTTGTTGACGTAGGGTTTGACTCGTGATTTGGATGTTATGAAGCTCTTTTCGTATTTCGTCGAGCATATTCTTTTGGTTTTGTGCGTCTTCTTCATATTTGAGACGCAATTTGGCAATAAAATCAGTTTCTTCTTTGAGATATTGCTCTCTACGGGCGAGGTCTTGCGCATAAAGGAGTAGCTCTTCCTCGGTCATTGGAGGAAGGTCTGCGTTAGGATCTGCTCGGAGATCCTTTTGAGATCGCGTGATTGGGCGAGACATTTTGAAAGATATGAATGGGATTTAAGAAATGTGAACTTTGCACTGACACGCGTCGGGGCTTATTAATGCAAATATCGGCGACCACTTCGATGTCCTACCGACTGCGCCAAATTTGTCACGTCCGTAACTGTGTTTTTGTTACAGGTACCAGGAGAGAGAAAAGAGAACAGTGACAGACGGACGGTTGAGATATTATGATTAAAATGAGGAGTGGTCTTTCGTGCCGAGACAGCCGCGGGCTGTCATATGCACTAGGACAACCGATATTGCTATTGTCACGTCCTGGCGGGGCTATAAAAGCAAGAGAAGAGAATACCGCGGCCCGGCTACTCTACTCTTCCACTGACTGACATTTAATAAAAGTGTTGGTCTTTTTTTATCAACAGACTAGGACCCGATGCCGACACCTGCATGCAGTCTTACACAGATGAATGATGCACGCGACCCTGAAACATACGCGGTAATATGTTCCACTTACTTTTACGCTTCGCTTGTTTGTCGATTGACACGAGAAATGAATTCGCAACGGATGAACAGCTACGGTTGCGCTGATGGCCTTGAATACGGTCCGCTCTGCTTGACAGGCGTTGATCCAAATGGCTGGAAACGACCTTCAAGGATTGACGACTGCGCCAAACTCTGTCACGTCAATATTTGACAGGAACGACCTCCAATGATTGACAGCTGGCTGCTACGGTATTGTAGACGGATGCGCTCGTTGAGGAAACGGGCGTGGACGCTGTACGATACCGTGAATCTAACTCACGAATATCGTCCGCGTGATTGACGATATTTTAACTAGCGAAAACGGACGTGGACGCTGTACGATCCCGTGAATTTATCTCGCGAATATCGTCCGCGTGGTTGACGATATTTTGATTCGAGAAAACGGACGTGGATGCTGCGGAGCTTGCTATGCGAGCAAGTCTATCACTATCACGCACGTACGCGAACACGTAACAGGAAATTGAATAAGGAATACTATTCGCGAACTTTCCAGTGAGAACTCTATCTCTAACTAACAACGTGTCACTTCAAACTACGAAGTTAGGAGCAAGGAAATAATAATTGGGATTTAGATTGACTCTGGTAAAACAAAGTATATTAATAACGTAAAAGAATACAAAGGTAAAGATGCTTACTATTAACGAAATCGAAATACGTACTAAGTACGAAATATGAAACGCAATAAAAATGTTTAATTGAATAAACGAAGTAATATTTGAATTAAACGAATAAGAATACGATATTACTGAATGGTATTAGGGACTGTGTCTAAACAGTATGGATTTGGGAAGATTGTGTCTAAACAATCTGGATTTGGAAAGACTATGTCTAAATAGTCTGGACTTGGAAGATTGACGAAAACTCGACTGACCCACTCGGGTCCCCGGAGAGGACTGGGGAGAATCGAACGTTCGTCGACGAACAACGTTCGTCCGAAAAATGCTGACTTCGCAAAAGGGGACCGTGTCCTCTTTGTGCCGGTCTTCGTCGTAAACAGCGCGATGGCCGCCGCACTAGAGTCAGCAGTTTTCGTTCCCAGTGGTGCAGGACTCGAAAATTAAGTGGTAACCATTGGCGTACCTATTTATTTATTTAAATAAATTGGGACTTAGAATATTTTCGAACGCTTGCTCTTGCAAGGCGTTTCGATTTAAATTTTGTATGTCATATGATTAGTTGACATCATTTGTCGACCGATCATATGTTTGAAAATATTCTAAGTACTTTTGAAAATTACCAAAAATCGAAATTTTGGTAGAGTCTAAACAAACGCGAATTGAGAACATAACCTACAAATTTTTAGGTTAGTTTCATGATTTTCGCTCACGAGTCCAATGATATTTCAATCTTCGAGTTTGGGCCATTTTTGGCTATTTTAGGATTTTGACAGATTTTGGATTTTAGGTTATGTTGATGGATTTCAGTCAGATGTACGTGGTGTTAAGGATTCATTGTTATGAAGGATTTTTAGGAGGTTTGGAATCTTTAAAGGGGAACGCTCGCTCTTATGTATCTAATTTTACATGTAGTCTTAAAGCTAACGTCGGAGGTGCGACCGACGTCACACCTCCCCCCTTAGAGAAGAGATTTCACGCAGTGGAATCTCTGCCTCTGGGTGGCGGTAGACAGGATGCACTGAAATGTCATCCCTGTCTCGCAACGCTGGGTCAAGGGAATCGCAAATTAACGTTCGTTTCGTCAAGGGAGGACGGGTTCGGAATTCTCCGACACTGGCACTATCACTGGCTTCCGCTTAAATGTCACCATTGTCTGAATCGGTGTCATCGCTGGAACTATCGGATATCCAGTCAGGGTCGTCCCGTTGTGCGATCCATCTTGCCGATAGAATCTGTCCGCAAGGGATGCACTCCAATACTGGTGTTTCGGTGCATAGCCTTATTCCGCAATACTCGCATCTATTTGGGATGTTATACATCCGCTGATGCTCCCATCGTTCCACTCTAACAATTCGGGTGTATTGGCTGCAGTTGCGGCACAGCAACTTGCCGTTACAAGCCACTCGAACTATCCCATTGTAACAGATAGTGTTGTTGTATCGTCTCATGTATCGGTGAGCTTTCAGCACGGTCGGCCGTCTTCCTCCCATCGGTCCGCACATCTTTCTGTCGTGGATAGCTATGGGATCCGCAATGTGACTCGGAGCTTGATCGGATGAGGAGTGAAGAGTCTCGTAAGCTGACTCCTCTGGTTGGACCCTTGGCTCGCTATCGTCTTTCTTAGAAGGATCAGAGATTAAGTTTGCAGTTACAATATTTCGCTGACGCGTGTCCTGTCTCGGGCTACCTGGAAGACGTTTAATCTTATTTGCATGGACAATTTTGAAATGGTTTCCTATTCGTAATTTGACATTGTTCGTATCAAGCATTTCTATTATCTCATGCGGTCCAGTATATTGCGCGTCGAATTTTCCTTTACGAGGTTCTTTTAACAAGTATACCTGTTCGCCTACCGTGAACTGCACGGGGTTAATCTTCCTATCATAATAAGTCTTTGATTTCTGCTTTGCCGCTACTAAATTATCGCGCGCGCGGGATTGTGTCTCGCTTATCTTTCTTTGTAGGTCAAAGAGGTAACCTGCGTAGGACTCGTTCTCTACTGCGTAGAGATGGGAATCAGAGGAAGGAACACGGGCCAGGGAACCGAATACCAACTCGTGTGGGGTGAAGTCTGTTCCCTCGTGTACGCTGGTATTGTAGCTAAACATTGCCAAGTTTATCCATTTATCCCAGTTATTTTTGTTGACGTACTGCTTCAAATATTCCGTCAGTACATGATGCGATCTCTCAATGGATCCGTTGCTTTGTGGATGGAAAGCAGTGGTTTGGAGGCGTGTAATCCTGAATCTTTTTGCGATAGCCTTCATAAGGGAGCTTGTGAAGTTAGTCCCTTGATCCGTTAATATTGCCTTAGGCGTTCCAAAGCGACATATCAGGTGGTCGATGAAGGCGTTTGCTGTACTGACGGAGTCGGTAGATTTGAGCGGCACTGCGACGGAGTATTTTGTAAGAAGGTCTTGCATCGTCATTACATATGTGTTGCCATCTTCGGTAGTGGGTAATGGTCCCACGATGTCTAGCGAGACCTTATCAAACGCCCTGCCGGGCGTATCCGTTAACTTCATTGGTAGGCGAGTTTTTACTCTTGTTAACTTGTTACGCTGGCAACTCAGGCAATTGTTAACGTAGTTGGTTACGTCCTTTTTGAGGCTGTTCCACCAGTATTTTTCTCTTATCCTTTTGTATGTCTTGGTTATGCCTTTATGGCCGGCATACGCTGATACATGGTTCTCCGTGATGATCTCCATCCTTCTATCCTCAGCGGGGATTTGGACCTCGTTCGAACAGAGAAATATTTGGACTGGTGTGTCCTCGAATGTTTCTGTGAGTAGATTGACCACGTATTCTCTCGACAAATGGTCGAGGAATGTTTTAGAGATTGAAAAGGATTCCAACGCGAGCTCGTTGACAACGTCGATCAACGTTCTAAGACATTCTTTGAGGTCGTCTGCAGATACCTCATGAAGCGGTGATTGTTTAATCGGTATCTGGATTAACTTGTATTTACCGTGATCTGTTACCCTAGCTCTATGTAGGAGTAAGTCTTGGGATTTGGCCAGTTTGCCTTGTCTATAGAGATCTACGGCCCCGAGATCGATGGGCCGTCCGTCCATCGTTATGAAGCAAACTAAATTGTCCCTTCTCATTATTAATCGGTCTCTTGTATGAATTATTCTTCTTCTACGTGGTGTAGGATTGCTTTCTTCTTCTTCTTCTTCTTCTTCTTCTTCTTCTTCTTCTTCTGAGGGAATACTCTCTTCTCGCTCATCGAAGACATCTGGTCCGGTCAAGGAAGGCGGAAATATAGGAGAAAAGGAAAGAGTTTCTTCGACTCCCAGATCCCGTAGTAATCCTTGATCGGCGATTGAAATAAGAGGCGGGGATGCTGCGCGGGGGTCATCAGAATGCGATGGCGTACCCATCGATGGTCCCGGTGACGAGGCTGCCGATGATCTTCTCCTTTTTGGGGGCATTGACTTCGGTGGAGGCATGAGAATTGAATCGTCTCTATCTTTCTTCCTGCGGCGTGCGTCGAAAAGAGGAGTCCCCGGGCTTGACAATGGCGTCCTAGGCGGAGTCGTTTCCTCTGAATCGGTCCATGAGATGGGCAATGCCACCGGATTCCGGGATAGGGCATCCGCATTAGAGTTGGCTCTGCCAGGTTTGTAGATAACCTGGTATTCGAACTCTGCCAATTTTAATCTCCACCGGAGGAGCCGGGATGTGGGATCCTTTACGGATGTCATCCACACCAGCGGTCTGTGATCGGTGATGAGTAAGAATTTCCTGCCGTAAATGTACGGGCGGAAATATTGGACGGCGAATATTATGGCTAAACACTCCTTTTCTATTGTGGAGTAGTTTAGTTCAGCGCCGTGAAGGATACGTGACGCGTACGCGATAGGGCGATCCTTTCCCACGTCGCCTTGGCTTAGGACAGCGCCGATCGCGTACCCTGAGGCGTCGCAAGTTACGTTGAATGGTTTCCCAAAATCTGGGTACTGGAGGACAGGCTCCGTACACAATGCCTGTCGTAAAGTCTCGAAGGCTTCCTCCTGCTTTGACCCCCACACGAATTTCGTATCCTTGGTAAGGAGTTGGGTGAGGGGTTTGGAAATATGAGCGAATCTATCTATGAATCTGCGGTAATAGCCCGCTAGACCTAAAAATTCGCGGACGTTCTTTGCGTTTTTCGGTCGAGGGTAATTTTGGACCGCGTTAATTTTTTTAGGGCATGGCCGTACGCCATCCTCGCTAATCTGGTGTCCTAGGTAAGCTACCTCTCTGTGCAAAAACCCGCATTTAGACGGTTGTAATTTCAAATTGGCGGCTCTCAATCGGCGAGCCAATTTATCAAATTTCGCTTTGTGTTCTTCTAGGGAACGCGCGTATATGACTATATCGTCAAGATAAACGAAGAGTTCGTTACCCTGGAGACCGGTTAGAATCGTATCCATTAGTCGCTGGAACGTAGCCGGCGCATTACGCAATCCGAACGGCATTCTATTATACTGGTAATGTCCGAACGGAGTTGAGAAGGCGGTTTTTGCGGCGTCCTCCTTTTCCATGCCTATTTGGTGAAACCCGCTTGCCAGATCAAATACGCTAAAATATTTGGCACTACCCAGCTGATCTAAGATCTCGTTTATGCTGGGCAGTGGATAAGCGTCTGCTATTGACTTCTCGTTTAAAGCGCGATAGTCAATTACCATTCTCCATTTCTTATTTCCTTCGGCATCCGCTTTCTTCGGTACGATCCACAAAGGGGAGTTATACGGTGAACTAGAGGGTGCGACTATATCATTTTGTAAGAGTTCGCACATTTGTTTGTCGATCTCCTCTTTGTGAATCGGCGGATACCGGTATTGCTTGGTATGTACGGGGATGTCGTCCGTCGTGGGGATTTTATGTGTTACAGCGTTAGTTTTCCCCAGACGATCCCCTTGAAGGTGGAAGAGATCATTATTCTCCTCCAATAAAGATTTGACATGGTCTATCTCGTCGTGATCGAGGTGATCCATGGGAATAGTTTCCATAAGCTCATTAACGCGAGCATTACGGGACTTGGTAATGGAATGGACCCTTTTGGGTATGAATTCGAAGCCTTTCATAAAGGGTTTCGAGTATGAGTGATCGGGATGGTTACCGGAATTGTTTAGGAAATCGGGATGGCTACCGGAATCGTCGGGATGGTTACCGGAATTATTTAAAGTATCGGGATGGCTACCGGAATCGTTGGGATGGTTACCGGAATTATTTAAAGAATCGGGATGGCTACCGGAATCGTCGGGATGGTTACCGGAATTATTTAAAGAATCGGGATGGCTACCGGAATCGTCGGGATGGTTACCGGAATTATTTAAAGAATCGGGATGGCTACCGGAATCGTCGGAATGGTTACCGGAATTAATAGAAGACGCGAGTTGATCGTTAACGATCGTCTCGTGCGCGCGGCACGCACGAGCATTGAATAAGTCCGAATTGACTTCGGCTTGAATATTCGAAAAGGGAACCTCGATCTCTTCCACCTCCAACGTAGGCAGGGAGAAGGACGCCACTTCGGACGATGCGTTAAAGCATCGCAGGTATGCCTTTCCGTTACGGTTGGTGACTAAACAATCACCTAAGAACACATCGGGTTTTACATCTACTTTTCGCACATACCCTTCGCTTGGGCCCTTTACGTTGACGGCTATGCAGGCGGCGGTACGGCTTTCGATGGAATATTCCCGAGGATTCGAAAAGGGAATACGTAGGGTTTTATACTCTACGCATTCCTTCGCAAATGATATCTCTGCTCCCTCTCTGAAGAAGGGGGAGCCTAAGATACCATCTATATTAATTGGAAAACTGTCAGGCAGAACGTGTAGCGTGACTTTAATGGAATCTGCTAGCTCCGCATTGATATAACCGAGGGTCGCAATTTCTCCTTCTGTCACGCCATGGACGTGTATGACGCTGTCAGTTTTTAGATGAACGTCAGATTTGATACCAGACGCTCGGATTAAGTTGACCTCGGACCCGGTGTCCAAGAGGAACTCACACTCTTTTGAGAAGAGTGACGATTTTGCTTTTATTCGAGGGATAGGGGAGTCCGGCGCGAGATTTATTGCCGAGACTAATTTCGCGGATGGTCGTTCATTCTGCTGACCGTCCGGGTTATCTCTCCTATCTACTCGAATTTCATCTACTGCTGGTCGTCGCTGATGACGGCCAGCTGTGTTGCCTTTTGGCGATTCTCTTGGGATGCCTCCCGTCCTTTGGTCGCGTTTGTCGGGAGGCTTGATTCGTTTCCCGACTCATTTCTACTGTAATATTCGCGGCGGCGACATTCGTGTATGTCATGTCCCGTGCGCTTACAATATTTACAATACTTCTGATTCTCCGTAGGAAAGCGATCGCGACCTGGGGACTGGGAAGCGCGATCTTCGCGTTTATACGTTTCGCGCTGATTTGATTGCGACGGTTCGTGACGTCGCGGAGGAGGAGAGCGATACGCGTCTCTGTTATCGGGTTTCCTGTCTCGCCAGGATTCACGAGGTGAAAAGGAAGGTCGTTGATCTTTCCTTTCCGAAGATCTATTGCGCTGCTCTGGCGCATTCCTATCATAAGGAGAGTTGCTTGATCGCTCTGGTGTGCGATTACGAGAGTCGGAGAATGCAACGCGGCGTCCGTCGTCGCGATAACGAACACGGTCAAGCTCGTACTGTTTGTACGCGGTTACTGCTTCATCGAATATTTTCTGTAATTCGAGTGACGCGCAGAGCCTGACCTCGGCTCGAAGCGCTGGGATAAGACCACGCATGAAACAATCAATCGTGAATTTATCAATCTCGTCTAGATTGGGGACCCCGCGGCCTGAATCTATGATCGCCGTTCTAAGGTCCTTTACTCGCGTAATATAATTCAACACGTGCTCGGACTGTCCCTGGTGTATCGAAGCTAATTCTCCGCGATACTGATCGATGAATTTATATGGGCCTAGTACATCTTTCAGGCGGTTGCACAATTCAGAGATTGTGTTAATATTTACGTCTTCAATCGCGGCGTATGCCTGTCCTCTAAGCTTATTGCATACTAATCTAGTGAGGGTACGCTCAGCTGTGGCTGGAACAGCTTCCAAGGCTCGCTTGCACGCGCGAACGAATTGTAGCACGGTTATGGAGGTGCCGTCAAAGGTAGGCACAAGTTCAACCGCTTGTTTAACGGTGAAATTCGAAGAATCGTGCATTATGGGTTCGCGGGGCGCAACGACTGGGCTAGCTGGAATTGATTGAGAATCTCTGGCCGATCGGATTTCTGCTATCTCGCGGCGTATATCCTCGTACGTTTCTCTCTGATCGCGCGTTTCTGCTTCGTATTGCAATTTGAGTTGAGTCAACGCGGCGGTTTGATTAATGAGAGCTGCTTCTCTACGAGCTAAATCTTTCTGGAATTCAATTAATTCCTCTTCCGTAGGAGGAACCTTCTTTCTAGCCTCGCTACGCGTTTCCATGATTGCGTCGCTTGAAAATTTCTAAGTATGAAATTCGCGAAAAATAATCCGACTATATAACGTGGGCGAAGGGGCGTTTTCTAAACCGCCCGTCGCACTTTAACGTTCACTAAAACTCTCGATGAATTTGTACTGAGTACGAACATCGCGAAAAATAATTTGAGTATGTAACGTGGGCGAAAGGGCATTTCCTTCACTGCCCGTCGCACTTTTAACTGACACTATGCTTTCACGGACTCTAAGTCTACTGCGCCAAATTTGTCACAACAAATTTTGGCAGAGGTAGGACACATGACGTATCCTACAAAAGTGTTGACGGTGTCTCTAACATCGGTGACCAACGAGTGTCCTACCGACTGCGCCAAATTTGTCACGTCCTGGCGGGGCTATAAAAGCAAGAGAAGAGAATACCGCGGCCCGGCTACTCTACTCTTCCACTGACTGACATTTAATAAAAGTGTTGGTCTTTTTTTATCAACAGACTAGGACCCGATGCCGACACCTGCATGCAGTCTTACACAGATGAATGATGCACGCGACCCTGAAACATACGCGGTAATATGTTCCACTTACTTTTACGCTTCGCTTGTTTGTCGATTGACACGAGAAATGAATTCGCAACGGATGAACAGCTACGGTTGCGCTGATGGCCTTGAATACGGTCCGCTCTGCTTGACAGGCGTTGATCCAAATGGCTGGAAACGACCTTCAAGGATTGACGACTGCGCCAAACTCTGTCACGTCAATATTTGACAGGAACGACCTCCAATGATTGACAGCTGGCTGCTACGGTATTGTAGACGGATGCGCTCGTTGAGGAAACGGGCGTGGACGCTGTACGATACCGTGAATCTAACTCACGAATATCGTCCGCGTGATTGACGATATTTTAACTAGCGAAAACGGACGTGGACGCTGTACGATCCCGTGAATTTATCTCGCGAATATCGTCCGCGTGGTTGACGATATTTTGATTCGAGAAAACGGACGTGGATGCTGCGGAGCTTGCTATGCGAGCAAGTCTATCACTATCACGCACGTACGCGAACACGTAACAGGAAATTGAATAAGGAATACTATTCGCGAACTTTCCAGTGAGAACTCTATCTCTAACTAACAACGTGTCACTTCAAACTACGAAGTTAGGAGCAAGGAAATAATAATTGGGATTTAGATTGACTCTGGTAAAACAAAGTATATTAATAACGTAAAAGAATACAAAGGTAAAGATGCTTACTATTAACGAAATCGAAATACGTACTAAGTACGAAATATGAAACGCAATAAAAATGTTTAATTGAATAAACGAAGTAATATTTGAATTAAACGAATAAGAATACGATATTACTGAATGGTATTAGGGACTGTGTCTAAACAGTATGGATTTGGGAAGATTGTGTCTAAACAATCTGGATTTGGAAAGACTATGTCTAAATAGTCTGGACTTGGAAGATTGACGAAAACTCGACTGACCCACTCGGGTCCCCGGAGAGGACTGGGGAGAATCGAACGTTCGTCCTCTTTGTGCCGGTCTTCGTCGTAAACAGCGCGATGGCCGCCGCACTAGAGTCAGCAGTTTTCGTTCCCAGTGGTGCAGGACTCGAAAATTAAGTGGTAACCATTGGCGTACCTATTTATTTATTTAAATAAATTGGGACTTAGAATATTTTCGAACGCTTGCTCTTGCAAGGCGTTTCGATTTAAATTTTGTATGTCATATGATTAGTTGACATCATTTGTCGACCGATCATATGTTTGAAAATATTCTAAGTACTTTTGAAAATTACCAAAAATCGAAATTTTGGTAGAGTCTAAACAAACGCGAATTGAGAACATAACCTACAAATTTTTAGGTTAGTTTCATGATTTTCGCTCACGAGTCCAATGATATTTCAATCTTCGAGTTTGGGCCATTTTTGGCTATTTTAGGATTTTGACAGATTTTGGATTTTAGGTTATGTTGATGGATTTCAGTCAGATGTACGTGGTGTTAAGGATTCATTGTTATGAAGGATTTTTAGGAGGTTTGGAATCTTTAAAGGGGAACGCTCGCTCTTATGTATCTAATTTTACATGTAGTCTTAAAGCTAACGTCGGAGGTGCGACCGACGTCACACTATGGATGCAGTCAAGAAAAGAACGTCCGACGCGGTTACAAGGAGTGTCCCGACAAGAATCACACGCGAGATGATGCAACGAGAACGGTGAGTTTACAGGATTCAGCAATTATACAAGACATTATACGACTCACCGCAATGCTGTATTAACGCCTAATAATATTGTTGCAGCAGGAACTGGCGGTACTGACAGTAGGTGTCGTACATCGGGTCTTCTATACAGATGTCCTCGAGGTGGGGAAGATCTGGCAGAGTTGCTGCTGCTCGGTTCGGGACGACGTTAGTGGCCTTGGATGCTGGCCGCAAGACGACACGTTGATGAGCTGGCAGAGGAACGTCACGGATGATTCGGCAACGGACCCTGGGAACGATGATCGTGTCTCGGCTGTCGTCGTCGTCGGCTATGTCGATCACCTCTGGACAATCGACCGGATGTAGAACTGGCGTCGGAGCTCGCGAGAGGTCCGCGTGGTTGACCTCTTTAGGAGGGTTGCAAGGGCAACCGTATACAGAAACGTAATCGGACGCGTCACACGGAATGTGCTCGGTGGTTCCCAGAAGTTCGGTCCACTCGGTAGTGGCAATGATTTGATCGAGCACCGCTTTATTTCTCAACGCGCGTCTCAATTTAGCAAGTTGATACTTGCGTCCCGCTCGACGTGGGCGTCGCATGGGTAAGGAATAGTAATGATGGAATATTAATAATATATAATGAAATGAACTTCCACTTGTTATTAACCTTTTTGGTAGTTAACTCGCTTCACGTCTATAGTGGCGGCTCAGCGTTTCCACTGCGCACTTTAGACCAATTCTAGACGTGGCACGAGAACTTCTTTATGACTCGCTTCAAATTCCTTATTGGCGGCTCAGCGTTTCCACTGCGCACTTTAGACCAAGTCCGGATATGTCACGAGTTTAATATATTCGATGCAAGAACTGAATTGGAAGATGGTGTTGAACTAACACAAGAATAACAAGATCGAAGCACTGGTATAACAACGATATATTAAATAAGAACTGGTAAGTACACTGGTATACAATATGTAAGTAATATTATAATAGGAGTAGTAATTGGATTTATGAATAATGGATATTGTAATATGTTATAGGAATAATGTATGAGAATTAGGAGTTGAGTTGAGTTGAGTTAGAGTTGGAATTGGAATTGGAATTAGGAGTGAAGGATCGACACACTTCACTTTCGCGGAGCTAGACTGAACACGTCTGCTCTTGAAGTCGGAAGAAGCCGGACTGGCGGCTGAGGCCAGGTAGGCACGTCTGTGCGAGTCGCTGGCTGAAGGCGGACTGCTGCAAGCGTCCGCTCTGCCTTGCCTCCTTCGTTCGGAGTGGGGATGGCTGACGCTGCAGTCTCTTTGTTCTTCAGTCGTCGGAGTGGGAGAACCGCTGACGCAGCAGCGTCTTCGCTCCCGGGGACTGCACGTGCATTTCTGCTGACGCTGCAGTCTCGTGGCTGTCCTATTGCCCTCTACGAGCGTGGGACTGCTGATGCAGCAGTCTTTGGACGTCTCGACGTTTCTAGAAGCTTCCAGATGCTTCCAGAGTGATGCAATACTTTATTGCATTATGTGTCGTGGTGATGGGTTGAAACTGAGGTAAGGTGTTGATCAAGGTGAAGTTATGGTGATGGGTAGAGACGGAGATAAGGATTAGAACAATAGAATAATGAAATCTTAATACTATGCTCTTATGTCTAGGGGACGGTGTGTGGATCTTATGCAGATCAGACCTTGTATACATAGTGTGTGTACAAGGCCAACGTCGTACATCGGACGACGTAACACAGGTTTTGTGGGACGCGCATGCGCAGGTTTTTTGGGATGCGCATGGCTAGTCGAGCAAAATCACGTGCGAGAGGATGCATTCCGCAGGCTAGTCGAGCACAAACACCTGCGAGGTTTTGTGGGATGCGCATGCGCAGGTTTTTTGGGATGCGCATGGCTAGTCGAGCAAAAACACGTGCGAGAGGATGCATCCCGCAGGCTAGTCGAGTAAAAACACGTGCGAGAGGATGCATCCCGCAGGCTAGTCGAGCAAAAACACGTGCGAGAGGATGCATCCCGCAGGCTAGTCGAGCAAAAACACGTGCGAGAGGATGCATCCCGCAGGCTAGTCGCGTAAAAACACGTGCGAAAGGATGCATCCCGATGGCTAGTCGAGCACAAACACGTGCGAGGTTTTGTGGGATGCGCATGCGCAGGTTTTTTGGGATGCGCATGCGCAGGTTTTTTGGGATGCGCATGGCTAGTCGAGGAAAAACACGTGCGAGAGGATGCATCCCGCAGGCTAGTCGAGTAAAAACACGTGCGAGAGGATGCATCCCGCAGGCTAGTCGAGTAAAAACACGTGCGAGAGGATGCATCCCGCAGGCTAGTCGAGTAAAAACACGTGCGAGGTTTTGTGGGATGCGCATGCGCAGGTTTTGTGGGATCCGCATGCGCAGGTTTTTTGGGATGCGCATGGCAGGTTTTTTGGGATGCGCATGCCTAGTCGAGCAAAAACACGTGCGAGAGGATGCATCCCGCAGGCTAGTCGAGTAAAAACACGTGCGAGAGGATGCATCCCGCAGGCTAGTCGAGTAAAAACACGTGCGAGAGGATGCATCCCGCAGGCTAGTCGAGTAAAAACACGTGCGAGAGGATGCATCCCGCAGGCTAGTCGAGCAAAAACACGTGCGAGGTTTTGTGGGATGCGCATGCGCAGGTTTTGTGGGACGCGCATGCGCAGGTTTTTTGGGATGCGCATGGCTAGTCGAGCAAAATCACGTGCGAGAGGATGCATTCCGCAGGCTAGTCGAGTAAAAACACGTGCGAGAGGATGCATCCCGTAGGCTAGTCGAGTAATAACACGTGCGAGAGGATGCATCCCGCAGGCTAGTCGAGCAAAAACACGTGCGAGAGGATGCATCCCTGTCACGTCCGCTGACGTGTTGACGCCTTTCAGCGTCTGTATTATAGTCAAGATACTAGGTTATAATAATAGTTATAAGTACACAGATTATGTAACACGAACACCTAGTCTTAAGATCCTTACATATATAATTTTACTTACCTTTTTATACTTACCTTGTACCTAGAATACTTACCGAGCAGTTGACCAAAGTTCTGTATTTTATATTGCATATTTAGTATTTTTAATAACATATTAAAGATTTTGTGTTTCTGTTGCGATGAACGCGCGAGCGCCTGAGACGCTCGCCAGTACGCTTCACGCGCTAGCGCGCCCCACCACTGTACAGCGGCGCGCCCCACTGCGTCGCTTCCCCCACTCCACCGGCGGCCAGTCGAACGCAGCGAGCGTGCTGAGCAGTCGTGCAGATTCGCTTCTCGACTACGAGCGAGCACAGGCCTCCTTCCGAGCCTGTCTCCTCTCTCCGATTTTCTCCGGTTCTAGTACTTAGAAATATTCCGACGTTGTATCTCATAGAGTTGTACTCTACAGTTTGCTTCAAATATATTTTATTTCCTGAATCTTAAACCTAGAGTCACATTTATTCACGGGATCCCAGTTCGCCGTTTATTATATTTTATTTCAACTTCGAGTTCCATTTTCGAATCTTCGAAAGTTCTACGAGTAGAACAATCTTCATTCTTCGCATCGAACGAGCAGCTTCGCCGCTCGCAACGCATTCAAACAGTAATTTTCATTACTTCATCAACGAACGCAACGTTCGCATCGAACGAGCCGCTACGCCGCTCGCAACGATTAAATCAGCAATTATCATTGCTACTTATAACGCAAACCAGCAGTTCTCACTGCTTATTCTACAATCGAACGATTCCATCGTTCGCAACAATTGAACGGACGCATCGTTCACTACGTGGATTCATCGTACGCTTTAGCGAGCGTCTTCATATGCAGCAAGGAGAAGCTGAACCTCATCGTACGCTGTAGCGGGCGTTATCGTATGCTGCAAAGAAAAGCTGAAACGCATCGTACGCTTGAGCGAGCGTCTACGTATGCGGTCCGTCGCTTCCTTCTCATCACGATATCGAGGAAGCTCCTCCGCAGACAATTCTTCATGGTATTAACGGCGTCCTTCTCGGTGAGTCCGATTATATTGTATACGCGTGAAATTGTCAAGACTGTAGCTTCGCGGTTCCCGATTCAGACGTGGAAGTACTCGCCGCGTGGTTTCAAAGCTGGAATAATTTCGTGTACGTTTCTATCCGTGTCGCGGTCGGTGAATTTATATATTTTTAACCGTCCGACGTCCCGGGACGTAACAAATTTGGTGGCAGCGGTGGGATAGTCCAGCGATCGCGATGGCAGACGGTCCTTCAGACAATACGCGTACGAAGCAGAAAGGTGGTGAAGTGAAAAACGCGAAAATTACCGAAAGCGAGTTGAACGCGTACAAGGAGTCACTGCGGTTGAAAGAGATTCGAATCAGAAACGAAAGTGAATCCGTGAGACAGAGCCGCGAGTTGCTAGATAAAGATAGAGCCGAAATTACCGCCGCGATCAATAAAGAGCGTGCGGAATTAGACGAGCTACGATCGCAGTTAACACGCGATAAAGAACTCGTTGATAAATTAAAGCAAGGAACTAGTAGTGTACAGACAGAAACCGAGGTTCTTGTCGACGATGAGCTAGAGAATATAGAAACACGCGATAACGTTACGCCGCGACGAGAATTAGAATCGCAGTCATATCCATTGAATAATTATCCGCTCACTACGCGAAGAGATGAAATGCCGCGTATGAACGCTTTTCGAGGCGAGAGCGATTATAATCGTAACGGGATGCCGCCGCCCGAAAATCACGCGCTTGAAAGAGAAGATTCGCGGTTAGTAATGCGTGCCGCGATAGACTCAATTCCAACGTTCGACGGGACAAATATCCCAGTTCTGCAATTTACCAGAGCTTGTCAACGCGCGCGTGACTTGATCCCTCGACACGCAGAGAAAACGTTTGCAAAACTAATTATTAGTAAGCTACGAGGACGCGCATACACCGCCGTAGAAGATGAATTAATAGAATATGTCGCAGATATTTCTAACCGTTTAAAAGATGTATTCGGGCCGCATCATACGGTAGAGTATTATAAAGGAGAATTAACCAGCGTTTATATGTACGCGAATGAACATATTTTACAATTTATCAGTCGCGTGAAAGATCTTCGTTCAGCAATTCTAGACTGTTACCGCTCTTCGCCGAACAAGACTGAAATCGACAAGTTAACACGCGATAGTTTCATTCGTGGTTTAATCCCGCGACTCCGCTCAGAAGTCCGTTCTTTCAGAAACGAAACGTTGCGCACAGTTTTTGACGAAGCTATTGTTAGCTACAAATATCTCGAGCTCGACCGCGTACGCTATGAACGCGCGGATAAACAAGTACGATTTTTAGATTCTTATGAAAATTATCGTTCCGAAAGAAATTCGTCTCCGTATCACCGAGAAAAGAATTATCGCTCAGACTCGCCGTACCAACGCGATAATTTCAATCGTTCTCCGTCGCCGTATCAACGCGATAATTTTAATCGTTCTCCGTCGCCGTATCGACGAAACGATTATTCAAGTAACTCAAGACAAGACTATCGGCGCGAAGAGTCTCCTTATCGAGAACGGTCGAGGATGTTTACACAAGCGTCGCCGGACCGTTACGGTGACGCATACCTGCGAGGGTCGAATCGGTCGACGAGCGCTTCCCCTAACCGTAACGCAGGGACAACACGCGTAGCCCGCGCGGACTTGTATACAAACCGCCCGGCGGGTGATGATTTACGACCTCGGCCTCGAAGCGACCAGGGTTCTCATTCAAATTCTTATAACGGAGATGGAAATTTCGAATCTAGAAGTAGAAACGATTCGTACCGCGGTAGAAACGATAGTTATGTTCCGCCTCAGCGTCGCGTACAAAATAGCGATGACTCTCGTCCAGTACGCAAATTTTGCAATTATTGTAGAACCCCAGGGCACGATATTCACGAGTGCCGAAAACGCGAAGCCAATAATCGTAGCCAGTCGGGAAACGGGACATCCCTCCCGTCCGCCGCGAATTATCGACGGGAGGAACAGAATCAGAAATTCGTACGAACGATTTCGAACACGAAGAGCACCGCGGAAAACAACGAGTAACGAAAATTACGCTCGATCCAAACTCTGCCATTCCGCATGTGACTATCTCAATGCCGGAATTAACGCGGACTACCACGGTTATGGTCGACACAGGCGCCGAACCGAATCTGATAATAGAATCGCTTTTGAAATCGAACGCTATCGTAGACCGACAGAATAGAATCTTCGTAACCGGAATAACCGACGAAATTGTTCCGACTTTGGGATCTACGCAATTAACCATCGCCGATACGCCCGTCGAATTTCACATCGTCCCGGACCACTTCGGTGTCCCTTCCGACGGCGTCCTCGGCTCGGCGTTTTTAATGAAAGGAGCCGAAATTTCTTACCAAGACCAGAGCGTCAATTGGCTTGGTAATAAATTCTCCTTCACCTCAAGCAAGAATTGCCATATTGAACCACGATCGGCAGTGTGCATCGCGGTAAATGCCACTGGCCCCGAGATCGGGTATCTGCGAAGGCGAGAAATCGCCCCCGGCATACTAATGCCTGAATGCATCGCGAAAATTTCCGATGGTAAAGCTTTCATACGTTGCATAAATATAACAGATCAGCCGGTAGATATTCCTGTACCGAACTTAGAGTTAGAAGAGGTGGAAGATATCGTAAATCTCGACGGTCTCGACTCTACTAAGGTCTTTTCAATGTCGGGTCCTAATGCAGGAACGCGCTCACTTCCTGAGCGGTATGAAGAAATTCTCAGTATTATTAATACCAATCACTTGAACGACGAAGAACGCCGGCACGTGGACGGTCTAATACGAGAGAACCACGACCTCTTTCACCTCCCCGGCGATAGATTAGGGAAAACCAATAAGGTTCAACACGAAATCATAACGACGGACAAAACGCCAATTCACGTGAAACAATATCGGTACCCGCCGATACACCGCGACGAAATAAACAAGCAAATGAAAGAATTGCTTGAGCAGGATATTGTCACGTCCTGGCGGGGCTATAAAAGCAAGAGAAGAGAATACCGCGGCCCGGCTACTCTACTCTTCCACTGACTGACATTTAATAAAAGTGTTGGTCTTTTTATCAACAGACTAGGACCCGATGCCGACACCTGCATGCAGTCTTACACAGATGAATGATGCACGCGACCCTGAAACATACGCGGTAATATGTTCCACTTACTTTTACGTTTCGCTTGTTTGTCGATTGACACGAGAAATGAATTCGCAACGGATGAACAGCTACGGTTGCGCTGATGGCCTTGAATACGGTCCGCTCTGCTTGACAGGCGTTGATCCAAATGGCTGGAAACGACCTTCAAGAATTGACGACTGCGCCAAACTCTGTCACGTCAATATTTGACAGGAACGACCTCCAATGATTGACAGCTGGCTGCTACGGTATTGTAGACGGATGCGCTCGTTGAGGAAACGGGCGTGGACGCTGTACGATACCGTGAATCTAACTCACGAATATCGTCCGCGTGATTGACGATATTTTAACTAGCGAAAACGGACGTGGACGCTGTACGATCCCGTGAATTTATCTCGCGAATATCGTCCGCGTGGTTGACGATATTTTGATTCGAGAAAACGGACGTGGATGCTGCGGAGCTTGCTATGCGAGCAAGTCTATCACTATCACGCACGTACGCGAACACGTAACAGGAAATTGAATAAGGAATACTATTCGCGAACTTTCCAGTGAGAACTCTATCTCTAACTAACAACGTGTCACTTCAAACTACGAAGTTAGGAGCAAGGAAATAATAATTGGGATTTAGATTGACTCTGGTAAAACAAAGTATATTATAAACGTAAAAGAATACAACGGTAAAGATGCTTATTATTAACGAAATCGAAATACGTACTAAGTACGAAATATGAAACGCAATAAAAATGTTTAATTGAATAAACGAAGTAATATTTGAATTAAACGAATAAGAATACGATATTACTGAATGGTATTAGGGACTGTGTCTAAACAGTATGGATTTGGGAAGATTGTGTCTAAACAATCTGGATTTGGAAAGACTATGTCTAAATAGTCTGGACTTGGAAGATTGACGAAAACTCGACTGACCCACTCGGGTCCCCGGAGAGGACTGAGGAAAATCGAACGTTCGTCGACGAATAACGTTCGTCCGAAAAATGCTGACTTCGCAAAAGGGGACCGTGTCCTCTTTGTGCCGGTCTTCGTCGTAAACAGCGCAATGGCCGCCGCACTAAAGTCAGCAGTTTTCGTTCCCAGTGGTGCAGGACTCGAAAATTAAGTGGTAACCATTGGCGTACCTATTTATTTATTTAAATAAATTGGGACTTAGAATATTTTCGAGCGCTTGCTCTTGCAAGGCGTTTCGATGTAAATTTTATATGTCATATGATTAGTTGACATCATTTGTCGACCGATCATATGTTTGAAAATATTCTAAGTACTTTTGAAAATTACCAAAAATCGAAATTTTGGTAAAGTCTAAACAAACGCGAATTGAGAACATAACCTACAAATTTTTAGGTTAGTTTCATGATTTTCGCTCACGAGTCCAATGATATTTCAATCTTCGAGTTTGGGCCATTTTTGGCTATTTTAGGATTTTGACAGATTTTGGATTTTAGGTTATGTTGATGGATTTCAGTCAGATGTACGTGGTGTTAAGGATTCATTGTTATGAAGGATTTTTTAGGAGTTTTGGAATCTTTAAAGGGGAACGCTCGCTCTTATGTATCTAATTTTACATGTAGTCTTAAAGCTAACGTCGGAGGTGCGACCGACGTCACACCTCCCCCCTTAGAGAAGAGATTTCACGCAGTGGAATCTCTGCCTCTGGGTGGCGGTAGACAGGATGCACTGAAATGTCATCCCTGTCTCGCAACGCTGGGTCAAGGGAATCGCAAATTAACGTTCGTTTCGTCAAGGGAGGACGGGTTCGGAATTCTCCGACACTGGCACTATCACTATCTTTGTCCTCGATGGCCGCTGAAGTCTTGTTGTCCCTCTGCTTCATGAATATAAAGAACCGGGTCAGTGAACTCCAGATGGCGACGACGAGATGCAGGCTCCAGCCGTATAGTGAGTGTAATGCGATGCCGTTAACGATCGTACTGATGATTGTTTTGATCGTGCGGATCGCTACATACACTCCGATTATTCCAGCACTTATTGATCCGAATGTAGTGAATCCGGACCATAATTTCTGTGCTGTAGACTCCGCTATCTGCTGTAGGGAGTTTTCATCGAGCAGATTGAACATATTGATGTTTCCTGCTGCAAACTGTCTTCCCGTCGCACCCTGTGCGATTGAATTTATGACTGCTACCTTCTCTACAGGAAACATTATATGATCCTGTAGTTTGTCCAGGTCGTCTTGTGAATAAATGCCTCCCGTTGCCAAGTTCTTCGGATCTATGTATTTCCAGGTTGACTTGGCGAGGGGGTGAAGCTCCGAAGGAGTGATGGCCTCCATCAATGACGGTGTTAGGCGATACCATGTTCCGTGCAGTCTATAATATGGGGGAAGTAGCTCATTGCATGGCTTTTCTGTCCCCGTATTTGAAATGATGTGGTCCCTTGGCTTCAGGAATTTTGATGTGTTCCGATACGTGATGGGTAGCTCATCATAACACCGTTCGGTTTTCCTCACTTGGACCGTGACTGGTATGCACTTTATTATGTGCACTACCTCTCCTGCTGGAACTGCGATAAATCCGACATCCTTCATGATGGCAGTGGCAACTTCTTCGGGTGCTGAATGTAATAATGTGAGGGCGTTCTGGAGAATCTGACGCTCTAGCTCACACTTCTGACGGATTACATCTTTGTAGAGTTGAGAAAATTGTTTCCGGAGGTGCTTCTCCACGTAAACAAATTTGCTGTTGACATACGTGAAGATGTCCAGATTGTTGACCAAGGTGTGTGTTTTCTCCTTGAATTTTCCTGAACTTCCAACTTCCAGAATGAACAGCTTGGGGTGTTCCGTTCGGATTATGACATATCCGCAAACTGACGATCTGCCTGTCTCCGTGAGTGCAAAAGTCGTGTCCTGCGATGCTACGGTATACAGGGTTGGAGAAGGATTCACCTTGGAGGATAGTTTAGTGGCTATCCCTTCGTACAAGACATCATAATTATTGAATTTGCACGAGTCCGTCGGCGTGGTTTCCCAGAACGTATGGCCATCTTGTGCGTCTAAGCAGCTTCCTTTTTGAAGGGGGCAGGTTTGCCCAGTTTGTAGATGAATCTGTCCGGTTGACAATCTGATTGGAGCGATGTAGTCGCGGATCGTGATTCGGACTAAAGCTTGTACCACGACATCGGTCCAAGTCCCAAACGGATCACTATACGTGGTTCCAGTGCAGCTACCATCGTTCTGAATAACTCCTGCTAACGTGAGGCCGTGAGAGGAGGTCGAGTTCGGCTGAATACCTGTGATCTGGGCGGCTGGGGTGATGAATATTGTCCCCGTCGTGTGTAGGCTCGAACAGGTTTCGCTGGAGATCGGTAATATATAGTCTTGTCGACCATTGGATACTACCGAATTATGTGAATGCATGCCACAATAGTATATGGTTCTGTCTATTCCGATATGGCATTGCAAAACACGAGCTTGCGAGAATTCAGCTAGCTGCAGGAGCTGAATTCTTTCTAAATTTTCAGCTGGTGCGATGTCTTCTGGCTCGCAGTTAAGAGTGTCAATAGTTGAATACGTGGTAATATTCAAGGTTGAACCTCCACAGTCATATCCAATGAGTGTTGAGGCTTGCGTGGCAATAGAGAGCAAGATAGCTGCTTGTATCGGCTGCATGGTTGCTGTTATAGCGTTGTCGAGAGACTGATGATCTTCAGGGGTGACGGTTTCTCCTTGAAGATCTCGTTGCGTCGCAGGGATATCGTCTTCCTGCTGTGGAGTGGGGTGATGCTGACCAGAGGTTTTAAATTTCGCTCTTGGGTCGCTGCGATAGTTTATCGTTGGCGTAACGATATTGGAGACTCTGTTAACGCTAGGAAGATTGAATTCGTTTCGCAAGATACATAACGAAAGCTTATAATCAGACTTAGTTGTCTCGGGCGAGTATAATGTATCGGCTTTATTTCTTTTTCTTGCTGACGCGAATCTCGCGGAATTGTATTTGCCAGACGCATGGACTTTGTTTTCGGTCGCACGGATACCTGATCGTTGAAGCTGGAAGAGGTGTTGTTCCGGCGAGGATTTGAAGATAGGAGTTTGCGGCAAAACATAAACTCCTTTTGATTTAACTTTAGGAATAGAAATGTTTTCTAAATTGTTCTCATATGAACATTCTAAAAGTTCATCTGAGGCGAAGGCGTTGATGTTTCTTTCCACACAGGACTTTGAATATAAATCGTCGGGATGGTTACCGGAATTCTTTAAAGTATCGGGATGGCTACCGGAATCGTCGGGATGGTTACCGGAATTATTTAAAGAATCGGGATGGCTACCGGAATCGTCGGGATGGTTACCGGAATTATTTAAAGAATCGGGATGGCTACCGGAATCGTCGGGATGGTTACCGGAATTATTTAAAGAATCGGGATGGCTACCGGAATCGTCGGAATGGTTACCGGAATTAATAGAAGACGCGAGTTGATCGTTAACGATCGTCTCGTGCGCGCGGCACGCACGAGCATTGAATAAGTCCGAATTGACTTCGGCTTGAATATTCGAAAAGGGAACCTCGATCTCTTCCACCTCCAACGTAGGCAGGGAGAAGGACGCCACTTCGGACGATGCGTTAAAGCATCGCAGGTATGCCTTTCCGTTACGGTTGGTGACTAAACAATCACCTAAGAACACATCGGGTTTTACATCTACTTTTCGCACATACCCTTCGCTTGGGCCCTTTACGTTGACGGCTATGCAGGCGGCGGTACGGCTTTCGATGGAATATTCCCGAGGATTCGAAAAGGGAATACGTAGGTTTTTATACTCTACGCATTCCTTCGCAAATGATATCTCTGCTCCCTCTCTGAAGAAGGGGGAGCCTAAGATACCATCTATATTAATTGGAAAACTGTCAGGCAGAACGTGTAGCGTGACTTTAATGGAATCTGCTAGCTCCGCATTGATATAACCGAGGGTCGCAATTTCTCCTTCTGTCACGCCATGGACGTGTATGACGCTGTCAGTTTTTAGATGAACGTCAGATTTGATACCAGACGCTCGGATTAAGTTGACCTCGGACCCGGTGTCCAAGAGGAACTCACACTCTTTTGAGAAGAGTGACGATTTTGCTTTTATTCGAGGGATAGGGGAGTCCGGCGCGAGATTTATTGCCGAGACTAATTTCGCGGATGGTCGTTCATTCTGCTGACCGTCCGGGTTATCTCTCCTATCTACTCGAATTTCATCTACTGCTGGTCGTCGCTGATGACGGCCAGCTGTGTTGCCTTTTGGCGATTCTCTTGGGATGCCTCCCGTCCTTTGGTCGCGTTTGTCGGGAGGCTTGATTCGTTTCCCGACTCATTTCTACTGTAATATTCGCGGCGGCGACATTCGTGTATGTCATGTCCCGTGCGCTTACAATATTTACAATACTTCTGATTCTCCGTAGGAAAGCGATCGCGACCTGGGGACTGGGAAGCGCGATCTTCGCGTTTATACGTTTCGCGCTGATTTGATTGCGACGGTTCGTGACGTCGCGGAGGAGGAGAGCGATACGCGTCTCTGTTATCGGGTTTCCTGTCTCGCCAGGATTCACGAGGTGAAAAGGAAGGTCGTTGATCTTTCCTTTCCGAAGATCTATTGCGCTGCTCTGGCGCATTCCTATCATAAGGAGAGTTGCTTGATCGCTCTGGTGTGCGATTACGAGAGTCGGAGAATGCAACGCGGCGTCCGTCGTCGCGATAACGAACACGGTCAAGCTCGTACTGTTTGTACGCGGTTACTGCTTCATCGAATATTTTCTGTAATTCGAGTGACGCGCAGAGCCTGACCTCGGCTCGAAGCGCTGGGATAAGACCACGCATGAAACAATCAACTGTGAATTTGTCAATCTCGTCTAGATTGGGGACCCCGCGGCCTGAATCTATGATCGCCGTTCTAAGGTCCTTTACTCGCGTAATATAATTCAACACGTGCTCGGACTGTCCCTGGTGTATCGAAGCTAATTCTCCGCGATACTGATCGATGAATTTATATGGGCCTAGTACATCTTTCAGGCGGTTGCACAATTCAGAGATTGTGTTAATATTTACGTCTTCAATCGCGGCGTATGCCTGTCCTCTAAGCTTATTGCATACTAATCTAGTGAGGGTACGCTCAGCTGTGGCTGGAACAGCTTCCAAGGCTCGCTTGCACGCGCGAACGAATTGTAGCACGGTTATGGAGGTGCCGTCAAAGGTAGGCACAAGTTCAACCGCTTGTTTAACGGTGAAATTCGAAGAATCGTGCATTATGGGTTCGCGGGGCGCAACGACTGGGCTAGCTGGAATTGATTGAGAATCTCTGGCCGATCGGATTTCTGCTATCTCGCGGCGTATATCCTCGTACGTTACTCTCTGCTCACGCGTTTCTGTTTCGTATTGCAATTTGAGTTGAGTCAACGCGGCGGTTTGATTAATGAGAGCTGCTTCTCTACGAGCTAAATCTTTCTGGAATTCAATTAATTCCTCTTCCGTAGGAGGAACCTTCTTTCTAGCCTCGCTACGCGTTTCCATGATTGCGTCGCTTGAAAATTTCTAAGTATGAAATTCGCGAAAAATAATCCGACTATATAACGTGGGCGAAGGGGCGTTTTCTAAACCGCCCGTCGCACTTTTAACTGACACTATGCTTTCACGGACTCTAAGTCTACTGCGTTAAATTGTCAAACAATGATGGAACGCGCAGGGGTTCGCGTGCTAACACTGATTCTATTTTTATTCCTCGATGCCGTGCTTCTAACATCGGTGACCAACGACTGTCCTACCGACTGCGCCAAATTTGTCACAACAAATTTTGGCAGAGGTAGGACACATGACGTATCCTACAAAAGTGTTGACGGTGTCTCTAACATCGGTGACCAACGAGTGTCCTACCGACTGCGCCAAATTTGTCACGTCCTGGCGGGGCTATAAAAGCAAGAGAAGAGAATACCGCGGCCCGGCTACTCTACTCTTCCACTGACTGACATTTAATAAAAGTGTTGGTCTTTTTATCAACAGACTAGGACCCGATGCCGACACCTGCATGCAGTCTTACACAGATGAATGATGCACGCGACCCTGAAACATACGCGGTAATATGTTCCACTTACTTTTACGTTTCGCTTGTTTGTCGATTGACACGAGAAATGAATTCGCAACGGATGAACAGCTACGGTTGCGCTGATGGCCTTGAATACGGTCCGCTCTGCTTGACAGGCGTTGATCCAAATGGCTGGAAACGACCTTCAAGAATTGACGACTGCGCCAAACTCTGTCACGTCAATATTTGACAGGAACGACCTCCAATGATTGACAGCTGGCTGCTACGGTATTGTAGACGGATGCGCTCGTTGAGGAAACGGGCGTGGACGCTGTACGATACCGTGAATCTAACTCACGAATATCGTCCGCGTGATTGACGATATTTTAACTAGCGAAAACGGACGTGGACGCTGTACGATCCCGTGAATTTATCTCGCGAATATCGTCCGCGTGGTTGACGATATTTTGATTCGAGAAAACGGACGTGGATGCTGCGGAGCTTGCTATGCGAGCAAGTCTATCACTATCACGCACGTACGCGAACACGTAACAGGAAATTGAATAAGGAATACTATTCGCGAACTTTCCAGTGAGAACTCTATCTCTAACTAACAACGTGTCACTTCAAACTACGAAGTTAGGAGCAAGGAAATAATAATTGGGATTTAGATTGACTCTGGTAAAACAAAGTATATTATAAACGTAAAAGAATACAACGGTAAAGATGCTTATTATTAACGAAATCGAAATACGTACTAAGTACGAAATATGAAACGCAATAAAAATGTTTAATTGAATAAACGAAGTAATATTTGAATTAAACGAATAAGAATACGATATTACTGAATGGTATTAGGGACTGTGTCTAAACAGTATGGATTTGGGAAGATTGTGTCTAAACAATCTGGATTTGGAAAGACTATGTCTAAATAGTCTGGACTTGGAAGATTGACGAAAACTCGACTGACCCACTCGGGTCCCCGGAGAGGACTGAGGAAAATCGAACGTTCGTCGACGAATAACGTTCGTCCGAAAAATGCTGACTTCGCAAAAGGGGACCGTGTCCTCTTTGTGCCGGTCTTCGTCGTAAACAGCGCAATGGCCGCCGCACTAAAGTCAGCAGTTTTCGTTCCCAGTGGTGCAGGACTCGAAAATTAAGTGGTAACCATTGGCGTACCTATTTATTTATTTAAATAAATTGGGACTTAGAATATTTTCGAGCGCTTGCTCTTGCAAGGCGTTTCGATGTAAATTTTATATGTCATATGATTAGTTGACATCATTTGTCGACCGATCATATGTTTGAAAATATTCTAAGTACTTTTGAAAATTACCAAAAATCGAAATTTTGGTAAAGTCTAAACAAACGCGAATTGAGAACATAACCTACAAATTTTTAGGTTAGTTTCATGATTTTCGCTCACGAGTCCAATGATATTTCAATCTTCGAGTTTGGGCCATTTTTGGCTATTTTAGGATTTTGACAGATTTTGGATTTTAGGTTATGTTGATGGATTTCAGTCAGATGTACGTGGTGTTAAGGATTCATTGTTATGAAGGATTTTTTAGGAGTTTTGGAATCTTTAAAGGGGAACGCTCGCTCTTATGTATCTAATTTTACATGTAGTCTTAAAGCTAACGTCGGAGGTGCGACCGACGTCACAATATCGTCACTCCGTCGACGTCCCCGTATAATAGCCCGCTATGGATTGTACCGAAGAAGGCCGATGAACACGGGAATAAGCGTTGGCGTATGGTTATAGATTTCCGAGCGTTAAATGAGAAATCTGTTCCGGACGCATATCCGCTCCCCAGTATTTTGGAAATTCTCGACCAACTGGGCAGCGCGAAATATTTTAGTGTGTTCGACCTGGCCAACGGGTTTCACCAGATCGGAATGGAGCCGAGCGACGCGGCTAAAACGGCATTTTCGACGCCTTATGGCCATTACGAATTCAAACGCATGCCTTTCGGTTTAAGAAACGCGCCGGCTACATTCCAGCGATTAATGGATAATGTGCTCACGGGTCTGCAAGGCATCGAACTGTTTGTATACTTAGATGATATCGTCATTTACGCGCGCAGCCTTGCAGAACATCTAACAAAATTTAATAAATTGGCTCACAGGCTACGCGAAGCCAACCTTAAGTTGCAGCCCTCCAAATGCGGGTTTCTGCACCGCGAAGTCGCGTATTTGGGACACGTAATTGGCGAAGAAGGCGTAAAGCCTTGCCCCAAGAAAATCTCCGCCGTCAAAAACTTCCCCAGACCAAAAAACGTGAAAAGGATTCGAGAATTCCTGGGTCTGGCGGGCTACTACCGACGGTTTATTCCGAAATTTTCGCAGATCTCTAAACCCCTCGCGAGCCTTCTCAAAAAAGATTGTAAATTTGTGTGGGAGGCCAAACACGAGGAGGCATTCAGTACGCTGCGTGAAATATTGACAACGGAACCATTGCTGCAGTACCCGGACTTCAGCAAAGAATTTAATATTACAACCGACGCATCCGGCTACGCGATCGGAGGTGTTCTTAGTCAGGATGAACCGGGTAAAGATCGTCCTATCGCATACGCCTCAAGACTTCTAAATGGGGCCGAGTCGAATTATTCAACTATAGAAAAGGAATGCTTGGCTATTATTTACTGTACCCAATACTTCCGACCGTACGTGTACGGCCATAAATTCAATCTAATAACTGATCACCAGCCCTTGGTCTGGATGAATTCAGTGAAGGACCCCACGTCTCGCTTATTACGATGGAGGTTGAAATTAGCAGAATTTGACTATAGAATCACGTACAAGTCGGGGAAAACGAATCTTAACGCGGACGCCCTCTCGCGAAATCCTGTACCCGCGCTCGCGATGTCTACCGTCGACGACTCAGATTCCTCCGGCCTTTTCGATGCCGTATCGAAGAAAGGCACGAAATCGGAAACGCCGTCCACCCGTCCACTGCCTCTGTCCACTCCCTCGCCGAGGTCTCCTTCGCCAAAGCATGCAACACCTCGTTCGTCCACGATCAGTTCTCCGTCTCGCAGAGAAATAAATTCCGTCGACAATGACGAACGAGACTTACCGACGACCTCGGAATCGGACGACATTTTTGAGTCTCACAATGAACAAGCGTCGCTGACACGCCGTACAATAATACATACACGAGACCGCCTCACAATGAGGAATGACAATTTGGTAATTTTCATGACAATGGACGGACAGCCACTGGATACAGGAGCAACAGACCTGGTCGTGGCGAATAAAATCCCTTCATTTTCTCCGCCAGCTTTATGCAGGGCGAAAGTACTTAACCTATCTAACGAAAAGAAATTGATTATTCTACCGGTCAAGGAAACGCCAATGCACACGGCTCCGTACGAGGATTTATTGGAATCCTTCAGATCCCTCCTCGACGTCGTTTTAGAGCTTCAGCTCACCTCGTTTAGCGTATCTAAGACGTTCATTGACGATACGGCATGGCCAGATATACAGAAAACGATACTAAAACTTTTCTCTCAGACACAGACTCAGATTTTCATATGTTCAAACGAAATCATTATTCCTCCTCCAGAGCAGCGCACGGATATAATGATCGAAAATCATTGCTCTGCCTTTGCTGGCCATAAAGGCATCACTAAGACGTATCGCAGGATACGGGAAAAGTATTTCTGGTCTTCTCTCAAGAAAGACGTTCAGAATTTCGTCAATTCTTGTCGGTCGTGCGAAAGGCTAAAATTGGTCAGAGTTAAGACGCGACAGCCGATGGTGATTACCGATACACCTGGCAAATCTTTCGACAAGATCTCTATGGACATAGTAGGCCCGCTTCCGCAATCCCCTAACGGCTTTAACTACGTATTAACGATCCAGGACCTCTTGACGAAATATTCACTCGCTATCCCGCTGAAATCCGCGACGGCGATAGATACCGCGCAAGCATTCACAGAGCACTTTATTTGTCGTTTCGGGGCTCCTAAAGCGATTCTTACAGACCAGGGGACCAACTTCTTGAGCTCGCTCATGAAGAACATAGCGAAGAAATTCAAAATTACACGATTCAGAACGACCGCATTTAGACCTCAGTCGAATGGCTCGATAGAACGATCCCATCACGTGCTGACGGAATATCTAAAACAGTATACCGAGCGCGATAATTGGGATGAATGGTTACCGCTAGCAATGTTTTCATACAACACCAGCGTACACGAGGGCACGCTTTTCACGCCGCATGAACTCGTGTTCGGCACCACGGCGCGCACGCCTTCAGCTAACACGGTAATGAACGATCTAACGAATGAGTCATATAACGGGTACTTAGAAGATCTGCAGACGAAAATTGAAGGAACGCTGGGCAGGGCCCGAGAGAATTTAGAAAATGCGAAGTTACGATCAAAAAAATACTACGACCGAAAGGTCAACGAGCAAAGCTTTACCGTCGGAGACGACGTATTTTTACTAAAGGAACCGCGTAAGAATAAGTTCGACGCCGAATACACGGGACCGTACAAAGTAGTAAAAATGTTAAGCGACAATAACGTAGAAATAACGTTTAAGAAAGGGACTCGTATAGTCCACGTAAACAAACTCAAGCGTGCGAAGAAGGCAACCGCCTTCTCGATCATAACAACGAGCGCAGCCCGAGGGAAAGCGAAACCGCTCGAGCCGCCAAACATAAACACAGCCGTGTTTACCCCCTCTCCCTCTCCTACCACTGGACGCAGGAGAAACCGACACGCGGGTCCCACGCTCAGTGCGCTCAAGGACCTCACGCAGTCAACACCCCCCAACGGTCAACCAGTTCACCACAACGATGAGTCAGGGAACACCCAGAACACTGGCCGACAAGCGCGCCGAGTACCTGGAAGCCTTCGACGACTATCGCTGCTACGTAGGGGAAATATATCGAAACGAGCAGAAGCAACAATTTTGCAAGGAGTGCAGCCTAATGCAGGACAGCGTGACGCCCGAGGACGTTCACGAGATGTTGATCGACATGGACAACAAGTGCCATGTCTGCGAACAAAAGCTATGCAAGGAGCAGCCAATCCCAGAATGCCTCGAATCCAGCGAGGACTTAGCTACGATATTGGTTTACCTGAGGGAGATCCAATACGAAGCCGGGATGAAGGACTTGGACGATTCGGAAAGCGACTCCGAGGGGGAAACCGAAGCCAACGCAGAAACAGCTCTAGCATACCGACACAGGAAGGTCCTGCAAAAACTCTGGGATTACGTATCCAGTATCCAGGGCTATTACTGTTTCAAAGGGAAAATTATTGCAAACAGCGAGGGCAGGGAGTTTTGCGAAGACTGCGGCCACAGCTTGAAGAATGTAGTGTCACGTCCTGGCGGGGCTATAAAAGCAAGAGAAGAGAATACCGCGGCCCGGCTACTCTACTCTTCCACTGACTGACATTTAATAAAAGTGTTGGTCTTTTTTTATCAACAGACTAGGACCCGATGCCGACACCTGCATGCAGTCTTACACAGATGAATGATGCACGCGACCCTGAAACATACGCGGTAATATGTTCCACTTACTTTTACGCTTCGCTTGTTTGTCGATTGACACGAGAAATGAATTCGCAACGGATGAACAGCTACGGTTGCGCTGATGGCCTTGAATACGGTCCGCTCTGCTTGACAGGCGTTGATCCAAATGGCTGGAAACGACCTTCAAGGATTGACGACTGCGCCAAACTCTGTCACGTCAATATTTGACAGGAACGACCTCCAATGATTGACAGCTGGCTGCTACGGTATTGTAGACGGATGCGCTCGTTGAGGAAACGGGCGTGGACGCTGTACGATACCGTGAATCTAACTCACGAATATCGTCCGCGTGATTGACGATATTTTAACTAGCGAAAACGGACGTGGACGCTGTACGATCCCGTGAATTTATCTCGCGAATATCGTCCGCGTGGTTGACGATATTTTGATTCGAGAAAACGGACGTGGATGCTGCGGAGCTTGCTATGCGAGCAAGTCTATCACTATCACGCACGTACGCGAACACGTAACAGGAAATTGAATAAGGAATACTATTCGCGAACTTTCCAGTGAGAACTCTATCTCTAACTAACAACGTGTCACTTCAAACTACGAAGTTAGGAGCAAGGAAATAATAATTGGGATTTAGATTGACTCTGGTAAAACAAAGTATATTAATAACGTAAAAGAATACAAAGGTAAAGATGCTTACTATTAACGAAATCGAAATACGTACTAAGTACGAAATATGAAACGCAATAAAAATGTTTAATTGAATAAACGAAGTAATGTTTGAATTAAACGAATAAGAATAAGATATTATTGAATGGTATTAGGGACTGTGTCTAAACAGTATGGATTTGGAAAGATTGTGTCTAAACAATCTGGATTTGGAAAGACTATGTCTAAATAGTCTGGACTTGGAAGATAGACGAAAACTCGACTGACCCACTCGGGTCCCCGGAGAGGACTGTGGAGAATCGAACGTTCGTCGACGAATAACGTTCGTCCGAAAAATGCTGACTTCGCAAAAGGGGACCGTGTCCTCTTTGTGCCGGTCTTCGTCGTAAACAGCGCAATGGCCGCCGCACTAAAGTCAGCAGTTTTCGTTCCCAGTGGTGCAGGACTCGAAAATTAAGTGGTAACCATTGGCGTACCTATTTATTTATTTAAATAAATTGGGACTTAGAATATTTTCGAGCGCTTGCTCTTGCAAGGCGTTTCGATGTAAATTTTATATGTCATATGATTAGTTGACATCATTTGTCGACCGATCATATGTTTGAAAATATTCTAAGTACTTTTGAAAATTACCAAAAATCGAAATTTTGGTAAAGTCTAAACAAACGCGAATTGAGAACATAACCTACAAATTTTTAGGTTAGTTTCATGATTTTCGCTCACGAGTCCAATGATATTTCAATCTTCGAGTTTGGGCCATTTTTGGCTATTTTAGGATTTTGACAGATTTTGGATTTTAGGTTATGTTGATGGATTTCAGTCAGATGTACGTGGTGTTAAGGATTCATTGTTATGAAGGATTTTTTAGGAGTTTTGGAATCTTTAAAGGGGAACGCTCGCTCTTATGTATCTAATTTTACATGTAGTCTTAAAGCTAACGTCGGAGGTGCGACCGACGTCACAGTAGAAGTGTTCCATATACACTCTATACAGACAAGCCTGAAGAACGAGTGCGACACCTGCAAGAGGAAAATCTGTGCTCAGAAACCTCCACTGGCGTGCACAGAATGCACACTCGAACTGGCCATCGCAATGCAATTAATCCCGGAAACATTGCGACAGATGATACTGGAGGAGGACAAGGTGTCACGTCCGTCACTGTGTTTTTGTTACAGGTACCAGGAGAGAGAAAAGAGAACAGTGACAGACGGACGGTTGAGATATTATGATTAAAATGAGGAGTGGTCTTTCGTGCCGAGACAGCCGCGGGCTGTCATATGCACTAGGACAACCGATATTGCTATGGATGCAGTCAAGAAAAGAACGTCCGACGCGGTTACAAGGAGTGTCCCGACAAGAATCGCGCGCGAGAGGATGCAACGAGAACGGTGAGTTTACAGGATTCAACAATTATACAAGATATTATACGACTCACCGCAATGTTGTATTAACGCCTAATAATATTGTTGCAGCAGGAACTGGCGGTACTGACAGTAGGTGTCGTACATCGGATCTTCTATACAGATGTCCTCGAGGTGGGGAAGATCTGGCAAAGTTGCTGCTGCTCGGTTCGGGACGACGTTAGTGGCCTTGGATGCTGGCCGCAAGACGACACGCTGATGAGCTGGCAGAGGAACGTCACGGATGATTCGGCAACGGACCCTGGGAACGATGATCGTGTCTCGGCTGTCGTCGTCGTCGGCTATGTCGATCACCTCTGGACAATCGACCGGATGTAGAACTGGCGTCGGAGCTCGCGAGAGGTCCGCGTGGTTGACCTCTTTAGGAGGGTTGCAAGGGCAACCGTATACAGAAACGTAATCGGACGCGTCACACGGAATGTGCTCGTGTCACGTCCGTCACTGTGTTTTTGTTACAGGTACCAGGAGAGAGAAAAGAGAACAGTGACAGACGGACGGTTGAGATATTATGATTAAAATGAGGAGTGGTCTTTCGTGCCGAGACAGCCGCGGGTTGTCATATGCACTAGGACAACCGATATTGCTATGGATGCAGTCAAGAAGAGAACGTCCGACGCGGTTACAAGAAGTGTCCCGACAAGAATCACGCGCGAGATGATGCAACGAGAACGGTGAGTTTACAGGATTCAGCAATTATACAAGATATTATACGACTCACCGCAATGTTGTATTAACGCCTAATAATATTGCTGCAGCAGGAACTGGCGGTACTGGCAGTAGGTGTCGTACATCGGGTCTTCTATACAGATGTCCTCGAGGTGAGGGAGGCTCGGCAGCGGATCCACAGGCTGGTGCTGTTTGACGCTGGTGGTCCTTGGTGCGGAGCGTAGAATGACACGGTGATGTGTCGGCAGAGTGACATCACTGACGATACGGCAACGGACCCTGGGGACGATGATCGTGTCTCGGCTGTCGTCGTCGGCTATGTCGATTACCTCAGGACGATCGACCGGATGTAGAACTGGCGTCGGAGCTCGCGAGAGGTCCGCGTGGTTGACCTCTTTAGGAAGGTTGCAAGGGCAACCGTATACAGAAACGTAATCGGACGCGTCACACGGAATGTGCTCGGTGGTTCCCAGAAGTTCGGTCCACTCGGTAGTGGCAATGATTTGATCGAGCACCGCTTTATTTCTCAACGCGCGTCTCAATTTAGCAAGTTGATACTTGCGTCCCGCTCGACGTGGGCGTCGCATGGGTAAGGAATAGTAATGATGGAATATTAATAATATAATGAAAATGAACTTCCACTTGTTATTAACCTTTTTGGTAGTTAACTCGCTTCACGTCTATAGTGGCGGCTCAGCGTTTCCACTGCGCACTTTAGACCAATTCTAGACGTGGCACGAGAACTTCTCTATGACTCGCTTCAAATTCCTTATTGGCGGCTCAGCGTTTCCACTGCGCACTTTAGACCAAGTCCAGATATGTCACGAGTTTAATATATTCGATGCAAGAACTGAATTGGAAGATGGTGTTGAACTAACACAAGAATAACAAGATCGAAGCACTGGTATAACAACGATATATTAAATAAGAACTGGTAAGTACACTGGTATACAATATGTAAGTAGTATTATAATAGGAGTAGTAATTGGATTAATGAATAATGGATATTGTAATATGTTATAGGAATAACGTATGAGAATTAGGACTTGAGTTGAGTTGAGTTAGAGTTGGAATTGGAATTGGAATTAGGAGTGAAGGATCGACACACTTCACTATCGCGGAGCTAGACTGAACACGTCTGCTCTTGAAGTCGGAAGAAGCCGGACTGGCATGTCCGTGCGAGTCGCTGGCTGAAGGCGGACTGATGCAAGCGTCCGCTCTGCCTTGCCTCCTTCGTTCGGAGTGGGGATAGCTGACGCTGCAGTCTCTTTGTTCTTCAGTCGTCGGAGTGGGAGAACCGCTGACGCAGCAGCGTCTTCGCTCCCGGGGACTGCACGTGCATTTCTGCTGACGCTGCAGTCTCGTGGCTGTCCTATTGCCCTCTACGAGCGTGGGACTGCTGATGCAGCAGTCTTTGGACTTCTCGACGTTTCTAGAAGCTTCTAGATGCTTCCAGAGTGATGCAATACTTTATTGCATTATGTGTCGTGGTGATAGGTTGAAACTGAGGTAAGGTGTTGATCAAGGTGAAGTTATGGTGATGGGTAGAGACGGAGATAAGGATTAGAACAAAAGAATAATGAAATCTTAATACTATGCTCTTATGTCTAGGGGACGGTGTGTGGATCTTATGCAGATCAGACCTTGTATACATAGTGTGTGTACAAGGCCAACGTCGTACATCGGACGACGTAACACCTCCCAACGCGGAAAAGAAATTTCTTACAAGGAAGAAATTTCTCGCTCAACACTCGATCACACACTCATTCATGCGACGCATCGTCCGGGGGTACTCCGCGCAGGGAGCACAGTTCTCGGCGAGTATTTTCTATATTTGAACGAAACACTGGTCGCACTGAAATGTTGTCGGTGTCGGCACGTGGGGCTGGGGCTGGTTTTATGCAATTTATTTCACTTTGTTCATTTTGCATAATTGGGTTTTGGGTGGGTGGGGAATCACTGGTGTCACTGTCACTTTTGTCTCAGGTGACGAGATTACGGCTTTGGCACAAACACTCTGCATCTCTAATTTGCTTGAGTATTGGTGTCTTCGTCCGAGGAAGAGGTGCTTGAGTTTTCGTCCTCTTCTTCGTCGTCCGTGAGAATTTCGCCTCTTTCTCTTCTTATTCTGGCAGTGTCTGTTGCTGCCCGATCCAGTGCGAGGAGGAAACTGCAGTGGATGCATTCCAATATTGGGGTTTCCCTCAATATGGGTTTTGTACACGCGTCGCATGCGTTCTTCCTTTTCCTTGTAAGAACGTGCGTGTATACGATGACCCTCCTGACTACCGCAGTGAGGCTGCAGGCAAGGCATAGTTCTCTGCCATTTAGGGAGATTCTGTGTCTGCCATTGTAGCAGAATATTCCCTGGTATCTGTAGATGAAGTCTCCGGCTTTGTTCGCCGATGGTCTCGCCGGTTGTAAGTGTCCGCACATGTTGATCGTGTTTGTGGATACTGGACACGATGTGGTAGGCGGCTGGGAACAGGCTGGGATTCTGGCTGTAGGAACTTCTTCGAAGTGCTGCTGTCGTTTGTTCTGTATCTTCCGGCGGTGGAAGGAGATTCTGTTGACGCTGGGTTTCGGATTTCGCTCGCTTATCGGTGTTGACCGGACGCGTGATTATCGCGGATTCTAATTTCGCGTCAGCGGAGGTCTGTAATGAAATCTCCTGGGAGGGTTTCTTATCGCAAATCGCAGGAGACTCTACAATCATTGTTCGCGGGTTATTGCAAAGGTATAGTATAATACGAAATTTGTTTCTCCTTTTTGCTGACGCGTATTTTACAGACGTATAATTCCTAGATGGAAGGAAATCGCTTTGCGGTGCACGGATACTTGACCGTTGAGACTGGAAGAGATCATGTTCCGGCGAAAAATCAGAGGTAGGTTTTTGAAATGAAATATAGACTCTCTTTGACTCTGATTTAGAAATTATCGCGGGATGATCTTTTATGATCGACTCGTATGCTCGGTCTATACGAGGTAGAGTTTTATGCTTTATTTTATGTAGACGTTCTGTCGTCTTTAGAGAATCAAAGGCGGGGACATTTCCTTTCAACCTAGACTCGGAATAGAAACAATCGGGCTTGATACCGGAGCTTGTAGAATAAACCTTCATAGGTTTGAATTCGCGGGAGTCTTCTTTGGACTCTGGATTAAAATTGTCGGGATGGTTACCGAATACGTCGGGATGGTTACCGGAGTTAGTATGAGAATCGGGCTGGTTACCGGAGTTAGTATAAGAATCGGGCTGGTTACCGGAGTTAGTATAAGAATCGGGCTGGTTACCGGAGTTAGTATAAGGATCGGGCTGGTTACCGGAGTTAGTATAAGAATCGGGGTGGTTACCGGAGTTAGTATAATGATCGGGCTGGTTACCGGAGTTAGTATAAGAATCGGGCTGGTTACCGGAGTTAGAAAGGTCGGGATGGTTACCGAATACGTCGGGATGATACCCGGAAGTAGAATGGTCGGGATGGTTACCGAATACGTCGGGATGGTTCCCGGAATTAGAAAGGTCGGGATGGTTACCGAATGCGTCGGGATGATACCCGGAATTACTAAGGTCGGGATGGTTACCGAATACGTCGGGATGGTACCCGGAAGTAGAAAGGTCGGAAGAGTACGACTCGATTTCTTCCATCTCCAATGGGGGCAATCGAAATGAAACTCTTTCCGACGAGGTGTTAAAACACCGGAGGCTCGCTTTGCCTTTACGATTGGTGACGACGCAGTCACCCAGGAATACATCCGGCGCTACATTAACACGGCGGATATATCCCTGTTTGGGTCCTTCGATGTCGACCGCTATGCACGCAACGGTACGAGGTTCGAGGACGAATTCTTCGGTTTTCGGAGGAGTCTTTGTTCGGACTCGATCCTCACGCTCCACGACCCGACTTCTCGCAGTGTACTCCGATATCTCTCGAGTCTCCTTCGATTCCGGCCGGCTTTTCACGGCGTTTTTCTCTAGGGAGCACTCGATCGAATCCCGAGGAGGCATTGAAATAACCTCCGTCACCGGAGCTCTGCAAGGTCTGACCGCGGGTGCACGAGGATTTGAGGAAGACACTCGAACGTTCCTTGCCGAATGTTCCTCACGCTTGGCGGCTGGAGTTTTAACGAGATCGTTAGTCATAGACGAAGGCATTGAAATAACCTCTGCTGCCAATTTATCGCGAGGCTCAGCCGTGGGCGCGCAAGGGTTCGAGAAGGGGACCCGAATGTTTCCTATAGTAATGTATTCGTTCGCAAAGGAGATCTCGGCTCCTGTTCTGAAGAAGGGAGAACCGAGGATTCCGTCGATGTTAATTGGGAAGTTTTCTTCCAAGACATGAAATTCGATAGGGTTTTGACCCTGTAAGTGTATTTTAATTTGACCGAGAGTTGGAATGGATCCCTCGGTTATTCCTTGGACTTCTATAGTGTTTGTATGATCTATAGGTAGATTTGGTTCTAGACTTGACGCACGAATTAAATTGATCTCCGAACCCGTGTCCAACAAAAATTCACACTTCTTTTGTAATTGAGGGGCGGAGATTTTTACGCGCGGGATTGGTGAGTCTGCAGCAAGATTTACTGCTGAGACGAATCGTCGGACTGGTCGTTCGTCCGGATAGCTGTTTGGGTGCGGGCTGTAGTTTGGGTTGAAGATGCGGCCTCCCGCCTTGGGTTGGCTTCGGTCGGGAGGCCGGACTCGTTTCCCGACCTCCTATTATTATTAAAAGCGCGCTTACGGCACTCGTGAATATCGTGCCCGGGGACTTTGCAGTAGTTGCAAAATTTGTTAGGGCTTGAGGGGCGATCTGTGCGACCATCGCGGTACGTGTTTGGGTCGCGAGGATTATTTTCCCATCGCCGTTGCGGCGTCGGGGAGCGATAAGAGTCCCGGTTTAAGTTTCTTGAGGACTGCTGAGACGAGTCCGGTCTGTTATCGCGGCGTTCTTGAGTTCGCTCTGGAATGTCACGAGCGGACTCGTACGTGGAACGCGGGCGATACGGCCGGTTATCAGAGAAGCTGACTCGTTTTTCTTCGCGGATCAATTCTCGTCGACGAGTCTGGTCTGACTCATACTGCCTGTAAGCAGAGATGGCTGCTTCGAAAACAGTGGCAGGATTTCGCGAAGGGCAATGAAGCACTTCGGCACGCAGCTGGGGAAGGAGACCTCGTAGAAAACAATCTACTACGAAGCGATCTAGTTCTTCGTAATCAAGGCCAATATCTGTGGCATCTTGAATCGCGGTTCGAAGGTCTTTAACGCGATTGATGAAGTCTAAGATGTGCTCGTTTGGAGCTTGGAGTACACTTGCGAGATCGCCACGGTACTGGTCCACGAATTTGTATGGGCCCAGCACTGTACGTAACTTTTCGCATAGTGCAGAAATTGTGAATATGTGCTGGCCTTCTATAGCGGCATAAGCACGATCGTGGAGTTTATTGCAGAGCAATTTCGTGAGGGCACGCTCTGCAGTGGCCGGTACGGTGTCACGCGCGCGTTTGCATGCACGTATGAATTGCAGGACGGAAGACGAAGTTCCGTCGAATCTAGGGACAAGCTCGGCGGCTTGTTTTAGAGCGAAATTACCAGTAGGTTCATACTGTGGGATTTCGCGTGGCTCTGGCGGTGAAGGTTCCCGCATATTAGAGACGTTACTAGGGCCTGGTGTAGGCGATTGTTGACGTAGGGTTTGACTCGTGATTTGGATGTTATGAAGCTCTTTTCGTATTTCGTCGAGCATATTCTTTTGGTTTTGTGCGTCTTCTTCATATTTGAGACGCAATTTGGCAATAAAATCAGTTTCCTCTTTGAGATATTGCTCTCTACGGGCGAGGTCTTGCGCATAAAGGAGTAGCTCTTCCTCGGTCATTGGAGGAAGGTCTGCGTTAGGATCTGCTCGGAGATCCTTTTGAGATCGCGTGATTGGGCGAGACATTTTGAAAGATATAAATGGGATTTAAGAAATGTGAACTTCGCACTGACACGCGTCGGGGCTTATTAATGCAAATATCGGCGACCACTTCGTTGTCCTACCGACTGCGCCAAATTTGTCACGTCCGTCACTGTGTTTTTGTTACAGGTACCAGGAGAGAGAAAAGAGAACAGTGACAGACGGACGGTTGAGATATTATGATTAAAATGAGGAGTGGTCTTTCGTGCCGAGACAGCCGCGGGTTGTCATATGCACTAGGACAACCGATATTGCTATGGATGCAGTCAAGAAGAGAACGTCCGACGCGGTTACAAGAAGTGTCCCGACAAGAATCACGCGCGAGATGATGCAACGAGAACGGTGAGTTTACAGGATTCAACAATTATACAAGATATTATACGACTCACCGCAATGTTGTATTAACGCCTAATAATATTGCTGCAGCAGGAACTGGCGGTACTGGCAGTAGGTGTCGTACATCGGGTCTTCTATACAGATGTCCTCGAGGTGAGGGAGGCTCGGCAGCGGATCCACAGGCTGGTGCTGTTTGACGCTGGTGGTCCTTGGTGCGGAGCGTAGAATGACACGGTGATGTGTCGGCAGAGTGACATCACTGACGATACGGCAACGGACCCTGGGGACGATGATCGTGTCTCGGCTGTCGTCGTCGGCTATGTCGATTACCTCAGGACGATCGACCGGATGTAGAACTGGCGTCGGAGCTCGCGAGAGGTCCGCGTGGTTGACCTCTTTAGGAAGGTTGCAAGGGCAACCGTATACAGAAACGTAATCGGACGCGTCACACGGAATGTGCTCGGTGGTTCCCAGAAGTTCGGTCCACTCGGTAGTGGCAATGATTTGATCGAGCACCGCTTTATTTCTCAACGCGCGTCTCAATTTAGCAAGTTGATACTTGCGTCCCGCTCGACGTGGGCGTCGCATGGGTAAGGAATAGTAATGATGGAATATTAATAATATAATGAAAATGAACTTCCACTTGTTATTAACCTTTTTGGTAGTTAACTCGCTTCACGTCTATAGTGGCGGCTCAGCGTTTCCACTGCGCACTTTAGACCAATTCTAGACGTGGCACGAGAACTTCTCTATGACTCGCTTCAAATTCCTTATTGGCGGCTCAGCGTTTCCACTGCGCACTTTAGACCAAGTCCAGATATGTCACGAGTTTAATATATTCGATGCAAGAACTGAATTGGAAGATGGTGTTGAACTAACACAAGAATAACAAGATCGAAGCACTGGTATAACAACGATATATTAAATAAGAACTGGTAAGTACACTGGTATACAATATGTAAGTAGTATTATAATAGGAGTAGTAATTGGATTAATGAATAATGGATATTGTAATATGTTATAGGAATAACGTATGAGAATTAGGACTTGAGTTGAGTTGAGTTAGAGTTGGAATTGGAATTGGAATTAGGAGTGAAGGATCGACACACTTCACTATCGCGGAGCTAGACTGAACACGTCTGCTCTTGAAGTCGGAAGAAGCCGGACTGGCATGTCCGTGCGAGTCGCTGGCTGAAGGCGGACTGATGCAAGCGTCCGCTCTGCCTTGCCTCCTTCGTTCGGAGTGGGGATAGCTGACGCTGCAGTCTCTTTGTTCTTCAGTCGTCGGAGTGGGAGAACCGCTGACGCAGCAGCGTCTTCGCTCCCGGGGACTGCACGTGCATTTCTGCTGACGCTGCAGTCTCGTGGCTGTCCTATTGCCCTCTACGAGCGTGGGACTGCTGATGCAGCAGTCTTTGGACTTCTCGACGTTTCTAGAAGCTTCTAGATGCTTCCAGAGTGATGCAATACTTTATTGCATTATGTGTCGTGGTGATAGGTTGAAACTGAGGTAAGGTGTTGATCAAGGTGAAGTTATGGTGATGGGTAGAGACGGAGATAAGGATTAGAACAAAAGAATAATGAAATCTTAATACTATGCTCTTATGTCTAGGGGACGGTGTGTGGATCTTATGCAGATCAGACCTTGTATACATAGTGTGTGTACAAGGCCAACGTCGTACATCGGACGACGTAACACTCGGTGGTTCCCAGAAGTTCTGTCCACTCGGTAGTGGCAATGATTTGATCGAGCACCGCTTTATTTCTCAACGCGCGTCTCAATTTAGCAAGTTGATACTTGCGTCCCGCTCGACGTGGGCGTCGCATGGGTAAGGAATAGTAATGATGGAATATTAATAATATAATGAAAATGAACTTCCACTTGTTATTAACCTTTTTGGTAGTTAACTCGCTTCACGTCTATAGTGGCGGCTCAGCGTTTCCACTGCGCACTTTAGACCAATTCTAGACGTGGCACGAGAACTTCTCTATGACTCGCTTCAAATTCCTTATTGGCGGCTCAGCGTTTCCACTGCGCACTTTAGACCAAGTCCGGATATGTCACGAGTTTAATATATTCGATGCAAGAACTGAATTGGAAGATGGTGTTGAACTAACACAAGAATAACAAGATCGAAGCACTGGTATAACAACGATATATTAAATAAGAACTGGTAAGTACACTGGTATACAATATGTAAGTAATATTATAATAGGAGTAGTAATTGGATTAATGAATAATGGATATAGTAATATGTTGTAGGAATAATGTATGAGTTGAGTTGAGTTGAGTTAGAATTGGAATTGGAATTGGAATTAGGAGTGAAGGATCGACACACTTCACTTTCGCGGAGCTAGACTGAACACGTCTGCTCTTGAAGCCGGACTGACTCTGAGGCCAGGTAGGCACGTCTGTGCGAGTCGCTGGCTGAAGGCGGACTGATGCAAGCGTCCGCTCTGCCTTGCCTCCTTCGGTCGGAGTGGGGATAGCTGACGCTGCAGTCTCTTTGTTCTTCAGTTGTCGGAGTGGGAGAACCGCTGACGCAGCAGCGTCTTCGCTCCCGGGGACTGCACGTGCATTTCTGCTGACGCTGCAGTCTCGTGGCTGTCCTATTGCCCTCTACGAGCGTGGGACTGCTGATGCAGCAGTCTTTGGATTTCTCGACGTTTCTAGAAGCTTCTAGATGCTTCCAGAGTGATGCAATACTTTATTGCATTATGTGTCGTGGTGATGGGTTGAAACTGAGGTAAGGTGTTGATCAAGGTGAAGTTATGGTGATGGGTAGAGACGGAGATAAGGATTAGAACAATAGAATAATGAGATCTTAATACTATGCTCTTATTTCTAGGGGACGGTGTATGGATCTTATGCAGATCAGACCTTGTATACATAGTGTGTGTACAAGGCCAACGTCGTACATCGGACGACGTAACACCTCCCAACGCGGAAAAGAAATTTCTTACAAGGAAGAAATTTCTCGCTCAACACTCGATATCACACTCATTCATGCGACGTATCGTCCGGGGGTACTCCGCGCAGGGAGCACAGTTCTCGGCGAGTATTTCCTATATTTGTACGAAACACTGGTCGCACTGAAATGTTATCGGTGTCGGCACGTGGGGCTGGGGCTGGTTTTGTAATGTCCGACAAGTCGTATTCGCAATGTTCATTATTCGACTGTCTTTTCTCGGGGTTTAGGGTGGGTGGGGAATCACTTTGTTCACTAACACTTTCACTTGCACTTTTCCTGTATCTTGCTGCATACGTGTAAGTATTGTCCTTTTGCTTCAGGAAGATGAAGAATCTTGTGAGGGAGCTCCATACGGCGACTGCTAGATGCAAACTCCATCCGTAAAGTGAGTGCAATGCAATACCATTGATTATGGTACTTATGATAGTCTTTATTGTTCGGATTGCTATATATATTCCTAGCACTCCAGCACTGATTGAACCAAATGTGGTGAATCCTGACCACAGTTTTTGTGCTGTTGATTCCGCTATCTGTTGCAGGGAGTTTTCGTCAAGCAGGTTGAACATATTAACGTTTCCTGTTGCGTAATCTCTGCCGGATGCTCCTTGGGCGATAGAATTTATTACGGCCACTCTTTCCACTGGAAACATGATGTGGTCCTGTAGTTTGTTGAGATCCTCTTGGGAATAGATTCCGCCTGTTGCGATATTGGTTGGATCCACGTACTTCCATGTGGGTTTGATGAGCGGTTGTAATGTTGCTGGGGCAACGGTCTCTGTGAGTGACGGCGTTAAACGATACCAAATTCCGTTTATTTTGTAGAGAGGCGGCAGGAGTTCATTGCATGGCTTTTCTGTACCTGTGGCAACTATAATATGGTCTTCTGGCTTTAAGAACTTGGAAGAATTCTGGTAAGTGATCGGAAGTTCATCGAAACACTTATCCGTTTTCCGAACTTGTACGGTTACTGGAATGCACTTTATAATATGCACCACTTCTCCAGCTGGAACTGCGACGAATCCTGGTTCTCGCATAATGGCAGCTGCTATTTCTTCAGGTGATGAGTGTAACATCGTTAGTGCGTTTTGAAGGACCTGTTTCTCCAGTTCGCACTTTTGCCGGATGACATCCTGGTACAACTGGGTAAGTTGACTTTTCAGATGTTTTTCTACGTAGATGAACTTACTATTCACGTAGGTGAATATGTCCAGATTGCTTACTATGGTGTGAGTGCGTTCCTTGAATTTACCGGACAGACTTGTATCCAGAATAAAGAGCTTGGGGTGCTCCGTGCGAATAATAATATAACCGCAAATTGATGTACGACCAGATTCTGTCAACGCGAATGTGGTGTCTTCAGATTCCACCATATATAATGTAGGTGAGAACTTTGTCTTTGTAGAAACTCTGGTAGCTAGTCCTTCGTAGAGAACGTCGTAGCTATTGAACTTGCAGTAATCATTGGGAACGACGTCCCAGAATGTATGTCCATCTTGCGTATCAAGGCAGCTTCCTTTTGTGAAGGTGCATATTTGTCCTGACTGTAGATGGATCTGACCTGTAGAGAGTTTCACTGTTGCTGTGTAGTGTGACGTCGGTCGCACCTCCGACGTTAGCTTTAAGACTACATGTAAAATTAGATACATAAGAGCAAGCGTTCCCCTTTAAAGATTCCAAAACTCCTAAAAATCCTTCATAACAATGAATCCTTAACACCACGTACATCTGATTGAAATCCATCAACATAACCTAAAATCCAAAATCTGTCAAAATCCTAAAATAGCCAAAAATGGCCCAAACTCGAAGATTAAAATATCATTGGACTCGTGAGCGAAAATCATGAAACTAACCTAAAAATTTGTAGGTTATGTTCTCAATTCGCGTTTGTTTAGACTTTACCAAAATTTCGATTTTTGGTAATTTTCAAAAGTACTTAGAATATTTTCAAACATATGATCGGTCGACAAATGATGTCAACTAATCATATGACATATAAAATTTACATCGAAACGCCTTGCAAGAGCAAGCGCTCGAAAATATTCTGGGTCCCAATTTATTTAAATAAATAAATAGGTACGCCAATGGTTACCACTTAATTTTCGAGTCCTGCACCACTGGGAACGAAAACTGCTGACTCTAGTGCGGCGGCCATCGCGCTGTTTACGACGAAGACCGGCACAAAGAGGACACGGTCCCCTTTTGCGAAGTCAGCATTTTTCGGACGAACGTTATTCGTCGACGAACGTTCGATTCTCCCCAGTCCTCTCCGGGGACCCGAGTGGGTCAGTCGAGTTTTCGTCAATCTTCCAAGTCCAGACTATTTAGACATAGTCTTTCCAAATCCAGATTGTTTAGACACAATCTTCCCAAATCCATACTGTTTAGACACAGTCCCTAATACCATTCAGTAATATCGTATTCTTATTCGTTTAATTCAAATATTACTTCGTTTATTCAATTAAACATTTTTATTGCGTTTCATATTTCGTACTTAGTACGTATTTCGATTTCGTTAATAATAAGCATCTTTACCGTTGTATTCTTTTACGTTTATAATATACTTTGTTTTACCAGAGTCAATCTAAATCCCAATTATTATTTCCTTGCTCCTAACTTCGTAGTTTGAAGTGACACGTTGTTAGTTAGAGATAGAGTTCTCACTGGAAAGTTCGCGAATAGTATTCCTTATTCAATTTCCTGTTTCAACGTGTTCGCGTACGTGCGTGATAGTGATAGACTTGCTCGCATAGCAAGCTCCGCAGCATCCACGTCCGTTTTCTCGAATTAAAATATCGTCAATCACGCGGACGATATTCGTGAGTTAGATTCACGGTATCGTACAGCGTCCACGCCCGTTTCCTCAACGAGCGCATCCGTCTACAATACCGTAGCCGCCAGCTGTCCACCATTGGAGGTCGTTCCTGTCAAATATTGACGTGACAGAGTTTGGCGCAGTCGTCAATCCTTGAAGGTCGTTTCCAGCCATTTGGATCAACCCCTGTCAAGCAGAGCGGACCGTATTCAAGGCCATCAGCGCAACCGTAGCTGTTCATCCGTTGCGAATTCATGTCTCGTGTCAATCGACAAACAAGCGAAGCGTAAAAGTAAGTGGAACATATTACCGCGTATGTTTCAGGGTCGCGTGCATCATTCATCTGTGTAAGACTGCATGCAGGTGTCGGCATCGGGTCCTAGTCTGTTGATAAAAAGACCAACACTTTTATTAAATGTCAGTCAGTGGAAGAGTAGAGTAGCCGGGCCGCGGTATTCTCTTCTCTTGCTTTTATAGCCCCGCCAGGACGTGACAAATTTGGCGCAGTCGGTAGGACACTCGTTGGTCACCGATGTTAGAGACACCGTCAACACTTTTGTAGGATACGTCATGTGTCCTACCTCTGCCAAAATTTGTTGTGACAAATTTGGCGCAGTCGGTAGGACAGTCGTTGGTCACCGATGTTAGAAGCACGGCATCGAGGAATAAAAATAGAATCAGTGTTAGCACGCGAACCCCTGCGCGTTCCATCATTGTTTGACAATTTAACGCAGTAGACTTAGAGTCCGTGAAAGCATAGTGTCAGTTAAAAGTGCGACGGGCGGTTTAGAAAACGCCCCTTCGCCCACGTTATATAGTCGGATTATTTTTCGCGAATTTCATACTTAGAAATTTTCAAGCGACGCAATCATGGAAACGCGTAGCGAGGCTAGAAAGAAGGTTCCTCCTACGGAAGAGGAATTAATTGAATTCCAGAAAGATTTAGCTCGTAGAGAAGCAGCTCTCATTAATCAAACCGCCGCGTTGACTCAACTCAAATTGCAATACGAAACAGAAACGCGTGAGCAGAGAGTAACGTACGAGGATATACGCCGCGAGATAGCAGAAATCCGATCGGCCAGAGATTCTCAATCAATTCCAGCTAGCCCAGTCGTTGCGCCCCGCGAACCCATAATGCACGATTCTTCGAATTTCACCGTTAAACAAGCGGTTGAACTTGTGCCTACCTTTGACGGCACCTCCATAACCGTGCTACAATTCGTTCGCGCGTGCAAGCGAGCCTTGGAAGCTGTTCCAGCCACAGCTGAGCGTACCCTCACTAGATTAGTATGCAATAAGCTTAGAGGACAGGCATACGCCGCGATTGAAGACGTAAATATTAACACAATCTCTGAATTGTGCAACCGCCTGAAAGATGTACTAGGCCCATATAAATTCATCGATCAGTATCGCGGAGAATTAGCTTCGATACACCAGGGACAGTCCGAGCACGTGTTGAATTATATTACGCGAGTAAAGGACCTTAGAACGGCGATCATAGATTCAGGCCGCGGGGTCCCCAATCTAGACGAGATTGACAAATTCACAGTTGATTGTTTCATGCGTGGTCTTATCCCAGCGCTTCGAGCCGAGGTCAGGCTCTGCGCGTCACTCGAATTACAGAAAATATTCGATGAAGCAGTAACCGCGTACAAACAGTACGAGCTTGACCGTGTTCGTTATCGCGACGACGGACGCCGCGTTGCATTCTCCGACTCTCGTAATCGCACACCAGAGCGATCAAGCAACTCTCCTTATGATAGGAATGCGCCAGAGCAGCGCAATAGATCTTCGGAAAGGAAAGATCAACGACCTTCCTTTTCACCTCGTGAATCCTGGCGAGACAGGAAACCCGATAACAGAGACGCGTATCGCTCTCCTCCTCCGCGACGTCACGAACCGTCGCAATCAAATCAGCGCGAAACGTATAAACGCGAAGATCGCGCTTCCCAGTCCCCAGGTCGCGATCGCTTTCCTACGGAGAATCAGAAGTATTGTAAATATTGTAAGCGCACGGGACATGACATACACGAATGTCGCCGCCGCGAATATTACAGTAGAAATGAGTCGGGAAACGAATCAAGCCTCCCGACAAACGCGACCAAAGGACGGGAGGCATCCCAAGAGAATCGCCAAAAGGCAACACAGCTGGCCGTCATCAGCGACGACCAGCAGTAGATGAAATTCGAGTAGATAGGAGAGATAACCCGGACGGTCAGCAGAATGAACGACCATCCGCGAAATTAGTCTCGGCAATAAATCTCGCGCCGGACTCCCCTATCCCTCGAATAAAAGCAAAATCGTCACTCTTCTCAAAAGAGTGTGAGTTCCTCTTGGACACCGGGTCCGAGGTCAACTTAATCCGAGCGTCTGGTATCAAATCTGACGTTCATCTAAAAACTGACAGCGTCATACACGTCCATGGCGTGACAGAAGGAGAAATTGCGACCCTCGGTTATATCAATGCGGAGCTAGCAGATTCCATTAAAGTCACGCTACACGTTCTGCCTGACAGTTTTCCAATTAATATAGATGGTATCTTAGGCTCCCCCTTCTTCAGAGAGGGAGCAGAGATATCATTTGCGAAGGAATGCGTAGAGTATAAAACCCTACGTATTCCCTTTTCGAATCCTCGGGAATATTCCATCGAAAGCCGTACCGCCGCCTGCATAGCCGTCAACGTAAAGGGCCCAAGCGAAGGGTATGTGCGAAAAGTAGATGTAAAACCCGATGTGTTCTTAGGTGATTGTTTAGTCACCAACCGTAACGGAAAGGCATACCTGCGATGCTTTAACGCATCGTCCGAAGTGGCGTCCTTCTCCCTGCCTACGTTGGAGGTGGAAGAGATCGAGGTTCCCTTTTCGAATATTCAAGCCGAAGTCAATTCGGACTTATTCAATGCTCGTGCGTGCCGCGCGCACGAGACGATCGTTAACGATCAACTCGCGTCTTCTATTAATTCCGGTAACCATTCCGACGATTCCGGTAGCCATCCCGATTCTTTAAATAATTCCGGTAACCATCCCGACGATTCCGGTAGCCATCCCGATTCTTTAAATAATTCCGGTAACCATCCCGACGATTCCGGTAGCCATCCCGATTCTTTAAATAATTCCGGTAACCATCCCGACGATTCCGGTAGCCATCCCGATACTTTAAAGAATTCCGGTAACCATCCCGACGATTTATATTCAAAGTCCTGTGTGGAAAGAAACATCAACGCCTTCGCCTCAGATGAACTTTTAGAATGTTCATATGAGAACAATTTAGAAAACATTTCTATTCCTAAAGTTAAATCAAAAGGAGTTTATGTTTTGCCGCAAACTCCTATCTTCAAATCCTCGCCGGAACAACACCTCTTCCAGCTTCAACGATCAGGTATCCGTGCGACCGAAAACAAAGTCCATGCGTCTGGCAAATACAATTCCGCGAGATTCGCGTCAGCAAGAAAAAGAAATAAAGCCGATACATTATACTCGCCCGAGACAACTAAGTCTGATTATAAGCTTTCGTTATGTATCTTGCGAAACGAATTCAATCTTCCTAGCGTTAACAGAGTCTCCAATATCGTTACGCCAACGATAAACTATCGCAGCGACCCAAGAGCGAAATTTAAAACCTCTGGTCAGCATCACCCCACTCCACAGCAGGAAGACGATATCCCTGCGACGCAACGAGATCTTCAAGGAGAAACCGTCTCCCCTGAAGATCATCAGTCTCTCGACAACGCTATAACAGCAACCATGCAGCCGATACAAGCAGCTATCTTGCTCTCTATTGCCACGCAAGCCTCAACACTCATTGGATATGACTGTGGAGGTTCAACCTTGAATATTACCACGTATTCAACTATTGACACTCTTAACTGCGAGCCAGAAGACATCGCACCAGCTGAAAATTTAGAAAGAATTCAGCTCCTGCAGCTAGCTGAATTCTCGCAAGCTCGTGTTTTGCAATGCCATATCGGAATAGACAGAACCATATACTATTGTGGCATGCATTCACATAATTCGGTAGTATCCAATGGTCGACAAGACTATATATTACCGATCTCCAGCGAAACCTGTTCGAGCCTACACACGACGGGGACAATATTCATCACCCCAGCCGCCCAGATCACAGGTATTCAGCCGAACTCGACCTCCTCTCACGGCCTCACGTTAGCAGGAGTTATTCAGAACGATGGTAGCTGCGCTGGAACCACGTATAGTGATCCGTTTGGGACTTGGACCGATGTCGTGGTACAAGCTTTAGTCCGAATCACGATCCGCGACTACATCGCTCCAATCAGATTGTCAACCGGACAGATTCATCTACAAACTGGGCAAACCTGCCCCCTTCAAAAAGGAAGCTGCTTAGACGCACAAGATGGCCATACGTTCTGGGAAACCACGCCGACGGACTCGTGCAAATTCAATAATTATGATGTCTTGTACGAAGGGATAGCCACTAAACTATCCTCCAAGGTGAATCCTTCTCCAACCCTGTATACCGTAGCATCGCAGGACACGACTTTTGCACTCACGGAGACAGGCAGATCGTCAGTTTGCGGATATGTCATAATCCGAACGGAACACCCCAAGCTGTTCATTCTGGAAGTTGGAAGTTCAGGAAAATTCAAGGAGAAAACACACACCTTGGTCAACAATCTGGACATCTTCACGTATGTCAACAGCAAATTTGTTTACGTGGAGAAGCACCTCCGGAAACAATTTTCTCAACTCTACAAAGATGTAATCCGTCAGAAGTGTGAGCTAGAGCGTCAGATTCTCCAGAACGCCCTCACATTATTACATTCAGCACCCGAAGAAGTTGCCACTGCCATCATGAAGGATGTCGGATTTATCGCAGTTCCAGCAGGAGAGGTAGTGCACATAATAAAGTGCATACCAGTCACGGTCCAAGTGAGGAAAACCGAACGGTGTTATGATGAGCTACCCATCACGTATCGGAACACATCAAAATTCCTGAAGCCAAGGGACCACATCATTTCAAATACGGGGACAGAAAAGCCATGCAATGAGCTACTTCCCCCATATTATAGACTGCACGGAACATGGTATCGCCTAACACCGTCATTGATGGAGGCCATCACTCCTTCGGAGCTTCACCCCCTCGCCAAGTCAACCTGGAAATACATAGATCCGAAGAACTTGGCAACGGGAGGCATTTATTCACAAGACGACCTGGACAAACTACAGGATCATATAATGTTTCCTGTAGAGAAGGTAGCAGTCATAAATTCAATCGCACAGGGTGCGACGGGAAGACAGTTTGCAGCAGGAAACATCAATATGTTCAACCTGCTCGATGAAAACTCCCTACAGCAGATAGCGGAGTCTACAGCACAGAAATTATGGTCCGGATTCACTACATTCGGATCAATAAGTGCTGGAATAATCGGAGTGTATGTAGCGATCCGCACGATCAAAACAATCATCAGTACGATCGTTAACGGCATCGCATTACACTCACTATACGGCTGGAGCCTGCATCTCGTTGTCGCCATCTGGAGTTCACTGACCCGGTTCTTTATATTCATGAAGCAGAGGGACAACAAGACTTCAGCGGCCATCGAGGACAAAGATAGTGATAGTGCCAGTGTCGGAGAATTCCGAACCCGTCCTCCCTTGACGAAACGAACGTTAATTTGCGATTCCCTTGACCCAGCGTTGCGAGACAGGGATGACATTTCAGTGCATCCTGTCTACCGCCACCCAGAGGCAGAGATTCCACTGCGTGAAATCTCTTCTCTAAGGGGGGAGGTGTGACGTCGGTCGCACCTCCGACGTTAGCTTTAAGACTACATGTAAAATTAGATACATAAGAGCAAGCGTTCCCCTTTAAAGATTCCAAAACTCCTAAAAATCCTTCATAACAATGAATCCTTAACACCACGTACATCTGATTGAAATCCATCAACATAACCTAAAATCCAAAATCTGTCAAAATCCTAAAATAGCCAAAAATGGCCCAAACTCGAAGATTAAAATATCATTGGACTCGTGAGCGAAAATCATGAAACTAACCTAAAAATTTGTAGGTTATGTTCTCAATTCGCGTTTGTTTAGACTTTACCAAAATTTCGATTTTTGGTAATTTTCAAAAGTACTTAGAATATTTTCAAACATATGATCGGTCGACAAATGATGTCAACTAATCATATGACATATAAAATTTACATCGAAACGCCTTGCAAGAGCAAGCGCTCGAAAATATTCTGGGTCCCAATTTATTTAAATAAATAAATAGGTACGCCAATGGTTACCACTTAATTTTCGAGTCCTGCACCACTGGGAACGAAAACTGCTGACTCTAGTGCGGCGGCCATCGCGCTGTTTACGACGAAGACCGGCACAAAGAGGACACGGTCCCCTTTTGCGAAGTCAGCATTTTTCGGACGAACGTTATTCGTCGACGAACGTTCGATTCTCCCCAGTCCTCTCCGGGGACCCGAGTGGGTCAGTCGAGTTTTCGTCAATCTTCCAAGTCCAGACTATTTAGACATAGTCTTTCCAAATCCAGATTGTTTAGACACAATCTTCCCAAATCCATACTGTTTAGACACAGTCCCTAATACCATTCAGTAATATCGTATTCTTATTCGTTTAATTCAAATATTACTTCGTTTATTCAATTAAACATTTTTATTGCGTTTCATATTTCGTACTTAGTACGTATTTCGATTTCGTTAATAATAAGCATCTTTACCGTTGTATTCTTTTACGTTTATAATATACTTTGTTTTACCAGAGTCAATCTAAATCCCAATTATTATTTCCTTGCTCCTAACTTCGTAGTTTGAAGTGACACGTTGTTAGTTAGAGATAGAGTTCTCACTGGAAAGTTCGCGAATAGTATTCCTTATTCAATTTCCTGTTTCAACGTGTTCGCGTACGTGCGTGATAGTGATAGACTTGCTCGCATAGCAAGCTCCGCAGCATCCACGTCCGTTTTCTCGAATTAAAATATCGTCAATCACGCGGACGATATTCGTGAGTTAGATTCACGGTATCGTACAGCGTCCACGCCCGTTTCCTCAACGAGCGCATCCGTCTACAATACCGTAGCCGCCAGCTGTCCACCATTGGAGGTCGTTCCTGTCAAATATTGACGTGACAGAGTTTGGCGCAGTCGTCAATCCTTGAAGGTCGTTTCCAGCCATTTGGATCAACCCCTGTCAAGCAGAGCGGACCGTATTCAAGGCCATCAGCGCAACCGTAGCTGTTCATCCGTTGCGAATTCATGTCTCGTGTCAATCGACAAACAAGCGAAGCGTAAAAGTAAGTGGAACATATTACCGCGTATGTTTCAGGGTCGCGTGCATCATTCATCTGTGTAAGACTGCATGCAGGTGTCGGCATCGGGTCCTAGTCTGTTGATAAAAAGACCAACACTTTTATTAAATGTCAGTCAGTGGAAGAGTAGAGTAGCCGGGCCGCGGTATTCTCTTCTCTTGCTTTTATAGCCCCGCCAGGACGTGACAGTAGTCCCTCAGGGTTATTCGAACAATGGCCTGTACAACGACACTGGTCCAAGTGCCGAATGGGTCGTTGTACGTTGTTCCTGCGCATTGCCCGTTATTTTGAAGTTCTCCCGCCAATGTGAGGCTGCGGGATGTAGTAGAATTGGGCTGGACTCCCGTGACCTGGGCGGTCGGAGTGATGAGGATTGTTCCGGTTTTCTGCAACTCGGAACAGGTTTCACTGGTGGTTGCCAGTAAATATTCCTGTCGTCCGTTCGTGACGATGGAAACATGTGAGTGCATGCCACAATAGAATATCGTGCGGTCGATTTCTATGTGGCACTGGATTACTCTCGTCTGAGTAAATTCTGCTAGTTGCAGCAATTGGATTTTTACTGAGTCCTCCGTGGGTTTGATTTCTTCAGGCTCGCAATCAGGAATATCGATGATGGAGAACGTTGTCGTGTTCAGTGTAGATCCTCCACAATCGTATCCGATGAGGGTGTACACTCGCGTGGCTATAGAGAGTAAGATGGCAACTTGGATCGGCTGCATGATTACAGTTTCGTGTGTGTCTAAGGACTGACGGTCTTCTGAGGCGATTGCTGCTTCGGAGGAGCGGTGTTGCGATGTGATATGTTGATCTTCCAGTGGTGGAAGGAGATTTTGCTGACCAGAGGTTTCGTATTTCGCTCGTTTAATCTGGTAGGGGTATCCGTTATCGCGAGGGTACTCGGATTTATATTTCCTTCTTGCTGACGCGTATTTCGCTGTAGCGCAGAGATTAATTTTATCGTATTTGTTTCGCCTCGCATGGCAACATGCAGATGGAAGTTGAAAGGAATCGAGTTTCTGTGGATCATGAAAGATATGATTTCGAAGTAACTTATGAAGTTCTTTTACTTTGGAGGCTTTGATATCCTTCTCTGGTTTAGAACTGTTACTGGGTTTATTGTGCAATATAGAACAGACCTGCTTACATATGGGTCTTGAAGATCTTTGATTGTCGTAGGAATGGAGTTGGTTTTGGAATTGATCGGGCTGGTTACCGGAGTTAGTATAAAAGTCGGGCTGGTTACCGGAGTTAGTATAAAGATCGGGCTGGTTACCGGAGTTAGAATAAGAATCGGGCTGGTTACCGGAGTTAGTATGAGAATCGGGCTGGTTACCGGAGTTAGTATAAAGATCGGGCTGGTTACCGGAGTTAGTATAAGGATCGGGCTGGTTACCGGAGTTAGAAAGGTCGGGATGGTTACCGAATGCGTCGGGCTGGTTACCGGAATTAGAAAGGTCGGGATGGTTACCGAATGCGTCGGGATAGTACCCGGAATTAGTAAGGTCGGGATGGTTACCGAATGCGTCGGGATGGTTCCCGGAATTAGTAAGGTCGGGATGGTTACCGAATGCGTCGGGATGGTTCCCGGAATTAGTAAGGTCGGGATGGTTACCGAATGCGTCGGGATAGTACCCGGAATTAGTAAGGTCGGGATGGTTACCGAATGCGTCGGGATAGTACCCGGAATTAGAAAGGTCGGAAGAGTACGACTCGATTTCTTCCATCTCCAATGGGGGCAATCGAAATGAAACTCTTTCCGACGAGGTGTTAAAACACCGGAGGCTCGCTTTGCCTTTACGATTGGTGACGACGCAGTCACCCAGGAATACATCCGGCGCTACATTAACACGGCGGATATATCCCTGTTTAGGTCCTTCGACGTCGACCGCTATGCACGCAACGGTACGAGGTTCGAGGACGAATTCTTCGGATTTCGGAGGAGTCTTTGTTCGGACTCGATCCTCACGCTCCACGACCCGACTTCTCGCAGTGTACTCCGATATCTCTCGAGTCTCCTTCGATTCCGGCCGGCTTTTCACGGCGTTTTTCTCTAGGGAGTACTCGATCGAATCCCGAGGAGGCATTGAAATAACCTCCGTCACCGGAGCTCTGCAAGGTCTGACCGCGGGTGCACGAGGATTTGAGGAAGACACTCGAACGTTCCTTGCCGAATGTTCCTCACGCTTGGCGGCTGGAGTTTTAACGAGATCGTTGGTCATAGACGAAGGCATTGAAATAACCTCTGCTGCCAATTCATCGCGAGGCTCAGCCGTGGGCGCGCAAGGGTTCGAGAAGGGAACCCGAATGTTTCCTATTGTTATGGATTGATTCGCAAAGGAGATCTCGGCTCCTGTTCTGAAGAAGGGAGAACCGAGGATTCCGTCGATGTTAATTGGGAAGTTTTCTTCCAAGACATGAAATTCAATAGGGTTTTGACCCTGTAAGTGTATTTTAATTTGACCGAGAGTTGGAATGGATCCCTCGGTTATTCCTTGGACTTCTATAGTGTTCGTATGATCTATAGGTAGATTTGGTTCTAGACTTGACGCACGAATTAAATTGATCTCCGAACCCGTGTCCAACAAAAATTCACACTTCTTTTGTAATTGAGGGGCGGAGATTTTTACGCGCGGGATTGGTGAGTCTGCAGCAAGATTTACTGCTGAGACGAATCGTCGGACTGGTCGTTCGTCCGGATAGCCGTTTGGGTGCGGGCTGTAGTTTGGGTTGAAGATGCGGCCTCCCGCCTTGGGTTGGCTTCGGTCGGGAGGCCGGACTCGTTTCCCGACCTCCTATTATTATTAAAAGCGCGCTTACGGCACTCGTGAATATCGTGCCCGGGGACTTTGCAGTAGTTGCAAAACTTGTTAGGGCTTGAGGGGCGATCTGTGCGACCATCGCGGTACGTGTTTTGGTCGCGAGGATTATTTTCCCATCGCCGTTGCGGCGTCGGGGAGCGATAAGAGTCCCGGTTTAAGTTTCTCGAGGACTGCTGAGACGAGTCCGGTCTGTTATCGCGGCGTTCTTGAGTTCGCTCTGGAATGTCACGAGCGGACTCGTACGTGGAACGCTGGCGATACGGCCGGTTATCAGAGAAGCTGACTCGTTTTTCTTCGCGGATCAGTTCTCGTCGACGAGTCTGGTCTGACTCATACTGCCTGTAAGCAGAGATGGCTGCTTCGAAAACAGTGGCAGGATTTCGCGAAGGGCAATGAAGCACTTCGGCACGCAGCTGGGGAAGGAGACCTCGTAGAAAACAATCTACTACGAAGCGATCTAATTCTTCGTAATCAAGGCCAATATCTGTGGCATCTTGAATCGCGGTTCGAAGGTCTTTGACGCGATTGATGAAGTCTAGGATGTGCTCGTTTGGAGCTTGGAGTACACTCGCGAGATCGCCACGGTACTGGTCAACGAATTTGTATGGGCCCAGTACTGTTCGTAATTTCTCGCATAGTGCAGAAATTGTGAATATGTGCTGGCCTTCTATAGCGGTGTCACGTCCTGGCGGGGCTATAAGAGCAAGAGAAGAGAATACCGCGGCCCGGCTACTCTACTCTTCCACTGACTGACATTTAATAAAAGTGTTGGTCTTTTTATCAACAGACTAGGACCCGATGCCGACACCTGCATGCAGTCTTACACAGATGAATGATGCACGCGACCCTGAAACATACGCGATAATATGTTCCACTTACTTTTACGCTTCGCTTGTTTGTCGATTGACACGAGAAATGAATTCGCAACGGATGAACAGCTACGGTTGCGCTGATGGCCTTGAATTCGGTCCTCTCTGTTTGACAGGCGTTGATCCAAATGGCTGGAAACGACCTTCAAGGATTGACGACTGCGCCAAATTCTGTCACGTCAATATTTGGCAGGAACGACCTCCAATGGTGGACAGCTGGCGGCTACGGTATTGTAGACGGATGCGCTCGTTGAGGAAACGGGCGTGGACGCTGTACGATACCGTGAATCTAACTCACGAATATCGTCCGCGTGGTTGACGATATTTTGATTCGAGAAAACGGACGTGGATGCTGCGGAGCTTGCTATGCGAGCAAGTCTATCACTATCACGCACGTACGCGAACACGTTGAAACAGGAAATTGAATAAGGAATACTATTCGCGAACTTTCCAGTGAGAACTCTATCTCTAACTAACAACGTGTCACTTCAAACTACGAAGTTAGGAGCAAGGAAATAATAATTGGGATTTAGATTGACTCTGGTAAAACAAAGTATATTATAAACGTAAAAGAATACAACGGTAAAGATGCTTATTATTAACGAAATCGAAATACGTACTAAGTACGAAATATGAGACGCAATAAAAATGTTTAATTGAATAAACGAAGTAATATTTGAATTAAACGAATAAGAATACGATATTACTGAATGGTATTAGGGACTGTGTCTAAACAGTATGGATTTGGGAAGATTGTGTCTAAACAATCTGGATTTGGAAAGACTATGTCTAAATAGTCTGGACTTGGAAGATTGACGAAAACTCGACTGACCCACTCGGGTCCCCGGAGAGGACTGGGGAGAATCGAACGTTCGTCGACGAATAACGTTCGTTCGAAAAATGCTGACTTCGCAAAAGGGGACCGTGTCCTCTTTGTGCCGGTCTTCGTCGTAAACAGCGCGATGGCCGCCGCACTAGAGTCAGCAGTTTCCGTTCCCAGTGGTGCAGGACTCGAAAATTAAGTGGCAACCATTGGCGTACCTATTTATTTATTTAAATAAATTGGGACTTAGAATATTTTCGAGCGCTTGCTCTTGCAAGGTGTTTCGATGTAAATTTTATATGTCATATGATTAGTTGACATCATTTGTCGACCGATCATATGTTTGAAAATATTCTAAGTACTTTTGAAAATTACCAAAAATCGAAATTTTGGTAAAGTCTAAACTGTCACGTCCTGGCGGGGCTATAAAAGCAAGAGAAGAGAATACCGCGGCCCGGCTACTCTACTCTTCCACTGACTGACATTTAATAAAAGTGTTGGTCTTTTTATCAACAGACTAGGACCCGATGCCGACACCTGCATGCAGTCTTACACAGATGAATGATGCACGCGACCCTGAAACATACGCGGTAATATGTTCCACTTACTTTTACGCTTCGCTTGTTTGTCGATTGACACGAGACATGAATTCGCAACGGATGAACAGCTACGGTTGCGCTGATGGCCTTGAATACGGTCCGCTCTGCTTGACAGGGGTTGATCCAAATGGCTGGAAACGACCTTCAAGGATTGACGACTGCGCCAAACTCTGTCACGTCAATATTTGACAGGAACGACCTCCAATGGTGGACAGCTGGCGGCTACGGTATTGTAGACGGATGCGCTCGTTGAGGAAACGGGCGTGGACGCTGTACGATACCGTGAATCTAACTCACGAATATCGTCCGCGTGATTGACGATATTTTAATTCGAGAAAACGGACGTGGATGCTGCGGAGCTTGCTATGCGAGCAAGTCTATCACTATCACGCACGTACGCGAACACGTTGAAACAGGAAATTGAATAAGGAATACTATTCGCGAACTTTCCAGTGAGAACTCTATCTCTAACTAACAACGTGTCACTTCAAACTACGAAGTTAGGAGCAAGGAAATAATAATTGGGATTTAGATTGACTCTGGTAAAACAAAGTATATTATAACGTAAAAGAATACAAAGGTAAAGATGCTTACTATTAACGAAATCGAAATACGTACTAAGTACGAAATATGAAACGCAATAAAAATGTTTAATTGAATAAACGAAGTAATATTTGAATTAAACGAATAAGAATACGATATTACTGAATGGTATTAGGGACTGTGTCTAAACAGTATGGATTTGGAAAGATTGTGTCTAAACAATCTGGATTTGGAAAGACTATGTCTAAATAGTCTGGACTTGGAAGATTGACGAAAACTCGACTGACCCACTCGGGTCCCCGGAGAGGACTGGGGAGAATCGAACGTTCGTCGACGAATAACGTTCGTCCGAAAAATGCTGACTTCGCAAAAGGGGACCGTGTCCTCTTTGTGCCGGTCTTCGTCGTAAACAGCGCGATGGCCGCCGCACTAGAGTCAGCAGTTTTCGTTCCCAGTGGTGCAGGACTCGAAAATTAAGTGGTAACCATTGGCGTACCTATTTATTTATTTAAATAAATTGGGACCCAGAATATTTTCGAGCGCTTGCTCTTGCAAGGCGTTTCGATGTAAATTTTATATGTCATATGATTAGTTGACATCATTTGTCGACCGATCATATGTTTGAAAATATTCTAAGTACTTTTGAAAATTACCAAAAATCGAAATTTTGGTAAAGTCTAAACAAACGCGAATTGAGAACATAACCTACAAATTTTTAGGTTAGTTTCATGATTTTCGCTCACGAGTCCAATGATATTTTAATCTTCGAGTTTGGGCCATTTTTGGCTATTTTAGGATTTTGACAGATTTTGGATTTTAGGTTATGTTGATGGATTTCAATCAGATGTACGTGGTGTTAAGGATTCATTGTTATGAAGGATTTTTAGGAGTTTTGGAATCTTTAAAGGGGAACGCTTGCTCTTATGTATCTAATTTTACATGTAGTCTTAAAGCTAACGTCGGAGGTGCGACCGACGTCACACCTCCCCCCTTAGAGAAGAGATTTCACGCAGTGGAATCTCTGCCTCTGGGTGGCGGTAGACAGGATGCACTGAAATGTCATCCCTGTCTCGCAACGCTGGGTCAAGGGAATCGCAAATTAACGTTCGTTTCGTCAAGGGAGGACGGGTTCGGAATTCTCCGACACTGGCACTATCACTGGCTTCCGCTTAAATGTCACCATTGTCTGAATCGGTGTCATCGCTGGAACTATCGGATATCCAGTCAGGGTCGTCCCGTTGTGCGATCCATCTTGCCGATAGAATCTGTCCGCAAGGGATGCACTCCAATACTGGTGTTTCGGTGCATAGCCTTATTCCGCAATACTCGCATCTATTTGGGATGTTATACATCCGCTGATGCTCCCATCGTTCCACTCTAACAATTCGGGTGTATTGGCTGCAGTTGCGGCACAGCAACTTGCCGTTGCAAGCCACTCGAACTATCCCATTGTAACAGATAGTGTTGTTGTATCGTCTCATGTATCGGTGAGCTTTCAGCACGGTCGGCCGTCTTCCTCCCATCGGTCCGCACATCTTTCTGTCGTGGATAGCTATGGGATCCGCAATGTGACTCGGAGCTTGATCGGATGAGGAGTGAAGAGTCTCGTAAGCTGACTCCTCTGGTTGGACCCTTGGCTCGCTATCGTCTTTCTTAGAAGGATCAGAGATTAAGTTTGCAGTTACAATATTTCGCTGACGCGTGTCCTGTCTCGGGCTACCTGGAAGACGTTTAATCTTATTTGCATGGACAATTTTGAAATGGTTTCCTATTCGTAATTTGACATTGTTCGTATCAAGCATTTCTATTATCTCATGCGGTCCAGTATATTGCGCGTCGAATTTTCCTTTACGAGGTTCTTTTAACAAGTATACCTGTTCGCCTACCGTGAACTGCACGGGGTTAATCTTCCTATCATAATAAGTCTTTGATTTCTGCTTTGCCGCTACTAAATTATCGCGCGCGCGGGATTGTGTCTCGCTTATCTTTCTTTGTAGGTCAAAGAGGTAACCTGCGTAGGACTCGTTCTCTACTGCGTAGAGATGGGAATCAGAGGAAGGAACACGGGCCAGGGAACCGAATACCAACTCGTGTGGGGTGAAGTCTGTTCCCTCGTGTACGCTGGTATTGTAGCTAAACATTGCCAAGTTTATCCATTTATCCCAGTTATTTTTGTTGACGTACTGCTTCAAATATTCCGTCAGTACATGATGCGATCTCTCAATGGATCCGTTGCTTTGTGGATGGAAAGCAGTGGTTTGGAGGCGTGTAATCCTGAATCTTTTTGCGATAGCCTTCATAAGGGAGCTTGTGAAGTTAGTCCCTTGATCCGTTAATATTGCCTTAGGCGTTCCAAAGCGACATATCAGGTGGTCGATGAAGGCGTTTGCTGTACTGACGGAGTCGGTAGATTTGAGCGGCACTGCGACGGAGTATTTTGTAAGAAGGTCTTGCATCGTCATTACATATGTGTTGCCATCTTCGGTAGTGGGTAATGGTCCCACGATGTCTAGCGAGACCTTATCAAACGCCCTGCCGGGCGTATCCGTTAACTTCATTGGTAGGCGAGTTTTTACTCTTGTTAACTTGTTACGCTGGCAACTCAGGCAATTGTTAACGTAGTTGGTTACGTCCTTTTTGAGGCTGTTCCACCAGTATTTTTCTCTTATCCTTTTGTATGTCTTGGTTATGCCTTTATGGCCGGCATACGCTGATACATGGTTCTCCGTGATGATCTCCATCCTTCTATCCTCAGCGGGGATTTGGACCTCGTTCGAACAGAGAAATATTTGGACTGGTGTGTCCTCGAATGTTTCTGTGAGTAGATTGATCACGTATTCTCTTGACAAATGGTCGAGGAATGTTTTAGAGATTGAAAAGGATTCCAACGCGAGCTCGTTGACAACGTCGATCAACGTTCTAAGACATTCTTTGAGGTCGTCTGCAGATACCTCATGAAGCGGTGATTGTTTAATCGGTATCTGGATTAACTTGTATTTACCGTGATCTGTTACCCTAGCTCTATGTAGGAGTAAGTCTTGGGATTTGGCCAGTTTGCCTTGTCTATAGAGATCTACGGCCCCGAGATCGATGGGCCGTCCGTCCATCGTTATGAAGCAAACTAAATTGTCCCTTCTCATTATTAATCGGTCTCTTGTATGAATTATTCTTCTTCTACGTGGTGTAGGATTGCTTTCTTCTTCTTCTTCTTCTTCTTCTTCTTCTTCTTCTTCTTCTGAGGGAATACTCTCTTCTCGCTCATCGAAGACATCTGGTCCGGTCAAGGAAGGCGGAAATATAGGAGAAAAGGAAAGAGTTTCTTCGACTCCCAGATCCCGTAGTAATCCTTGATCGGCGATTGAAATAAGAGGCGGGGATGCTGCGCGGGGGTCATCAGAATGCGATGGCGTACCCATCGATGGTCCCGGTGACGAGGCTGCCGATGATCTTCTCCTTTTTGGGGGCATTGACTTCGGTGGAGGCATGAGAATTGAATCGTCTCTATCTTTCTTCCTGCGGCGTGCGTCGAAAAGAGGAGTCCCCGGGCTTGACAATGGCGTCCTAGGCGGAGTCGTTTCCTCTGAATCGGTCCATGAGATGGGCAATGCCACCGGATTCCGGGATAGGGCATCCGCATTAGAGTTGGCTCTGCCAGGTTTGTAGATAACCTGGTATTCGAACTCTGCCAATTTTAATCTCCACCGGAGGAGCCGGGATGTGGGATCCTTTACGGATGTCATCCACACCAGCGGTCTGTGATCGGTGATGAGTAAGAATTTCCTGCCGTAAATGTACGGGCGGAAATATTGGACGGCGAATATTATGGCTAAACACTCCTTTTCTATTGTGGAGTAGTTTAGTTCAGCGCCGTGAAGGATACGTGACGCGTACGCGATAGGGCGATCCTTTCCCACGTCGCCTTGGCTTAGGACAGCGCCGATCGCGTACCCTGAGGCGTCGCAAGTTACGTTGAATGGTTTCCCAAAATCTGGGTACTGGAGGACAGGCTCCGTACACAATGCCTGTCGTAAAGTCTCGAAGGCTTCCTCCTGCTTTGACCCCCACACGAATTTCGTATCCTTGGTAAGGAGTTGGGTGAGGGGTTTGGAAATATGAGCGAATCTATCTATGAATCTGCGGTAATAGCCCGCTAGACCTAAAAATTCGCGGACGTTCTTTGCGTTTTTCGGTCGAGGATAATTTTGGACCGCGTTAATTTTTTTAGGGCATGGCCGTACGCCATCCTCGCTAATCTGGTGTCCTAGGTAAGCTACCTCTCTGTGCAAAAACCCGCATTTAGACGGTTGTAATTTCAAATTGGCGGCTCTCAATCGGCGAGCCAATTTATCAAATTTCGCTTTGTGTTCTTCTAGGGAACGCGCGTATATGACTATATCGTCAAGATAAACGAAGAGTTCGTTACCCTGGAGACCGGTTAGAATCGTATCCATTAGTCGCTGGAACGTAGCCGGCGCATTACGCAATCCGAACGGCATTCTATTATACTGGTAATGTCCGAACGGAGTTGAGAAGGCGGTTTTTGCGGCGTCCTCCTTTTCCATGCCTATTTGGTGAAACCCGCTTGCCAGATCAAATACGCTAAAATATTTGGCACTACCCAGCTGATCTAAGATCTCGTTTATGCTGGGCAGTGGATAAGCGTCTGCTATTGACTTCTCGTTTAAAGCGCGATAGTCAATTACCATTCTCCATTTCTTATTTCCTTCGGCATCCGCTTTCTTCGGTACGATCCACAAAGGGGAGTTATACGGTGAACTAGAGGGTGCGACTATATCATTTTGTAAGAGTTCGCACATTTGTTTGTCGATCTCCTCTTTGTGAATCGGCGGATACCGGTATTGCTTGGTATGTACGGGGATGTCGTCCGTCGTGGGGATTTTATGTGTTACAGCGTTAGTTTTCCCCAGACGATCCCCTTGAAGGTGGAAGAGATCATTATTCTCCTCCAATAAAGATTTGACATGGTCTATCTCGTCGTGATCGAGGTGATCCATGGGAATAGTTTCCATAAGCTCATTAACGCGAGCATTACGGGACTTGGTAATGGAATGGACCCTTTTGGGTATGAATTCGAAGCCTTTCATAAAGGGTTTCGAGTATGAGTGATCGGGATGGTTACCGGAATTGTTTAGGAAATCGGGATGGCTACCGGAATCGTCGGGATGGTTACCGGAATTATTTAAAGTATCGGGATGGCTACCGGAATCGTTGGGATGGTTACCGGAATTATTTAAAGAATCGGGATGGCTACCGGAATCGTCGGAATGGTTACCGGAATTATTTAAAGTATCGGGATGGCTACCGGAATCGTCGGGATGGTTACCGGAATTACTTAAAGAATCGGGATGGCTACCGGAATCGTCGGGATGGTTACCGGAATTATTTAAAGAATCGGGATGGCTACCGGAATCGTCGGAATGGTTACCGGAATTATTTAAAGAATCGGGATGGCTACCGGAATTAATAGAAGACGCGAGTTGATCGTTAACGATCGTCTCGTGCGCGCGGCACGCACGAGCATTGAATAAGTCCGAATTGACTTCGGCTTGAATATTCGAAAAGGGAACCTCGATCTCTTCCACCTCCAACGTAGGCAGGGAGAAGGACGCCACTTCGGACGATGCGTTAAAGCATCGCAGGTATGCCTTTCCGTTACGGTTGGTGACTAAACAATCACCTAAGAACACATCGGGTTTTACATCTACTTTTCGCACATACCCTTCGCTTGGGCCCTTTACGTTGACGGGTATGCAGGCGGCGGTACGGCTTTCGATGGAATATTCCCGAGGATTCGAAAAGGGAATACGTAGGGTTTTATACTCTACGCATTCCTTCGCAAATGATATCTCTGCTCCCTCTCTGAAGAAGGGGGAGCCTAAGATACCATCTATATTAATTGGAAAACTGTCAGGCAGAACGTGTAGCGTGACTTTAATGGAATCTGCTAGCTCCGCATTGATATAACCGAGGGTCGCAATTTCTCCTTCTGTCACGCCATGGACGTGTATGACGCTGTCAGTTTTTAGATGAACGTCAGATTTGATACCAGACGCTCGGATTAAGTTGACCTCGGACCCGGTGTCCAAGAGGAACTCACACTCTTTTGAGAAGAGTGACGATTTTGCTTTTATTCGAGGGATAGGGGAGTCCGGCGCGAGATTTATTGCCGAGACTAATTTCGCGGATGGTCGTTCATTCTGCTGACCGTCCGGGTTATCTCTCCTATCTACTCGAATTTCATCTACTGCTGGTCGTCGCTGATGACGGCCAGCTGTGTTGCCTTTTGGCGATTCTCTTGGGATGCCTCCCGTCCTTTGGTCGCGTTTGTCGGGAGGCTTGATTCGTTTCCCGACTCATTTCTACTGTAATATTCGCGGCGGCGACATTCGTGTATGTCATGTCCCGTGCGCTTACAATATTTACAATACTTCCGATTCTCCGTAGGAAAGCGATCGCGACCTGGGGACTGGGAAGCGCGATCTTCGCGTTTATACGTTTCGCGCTGATTTGATTGCGACGGTTCGTGACGTCGCGGGGGAGGAGAGCGATACGCGTCTCTGTTATCGGGTTTCCTGTCTCGCCAGGATTCACGAGGTGAAAAGGAAGGTCGTTGATCTTTCCTTTCCGAAGATCTGTTGCGCTGCTCAGGCGCATTCCTATCATAATAAGAGTTGCTTGATCGCTCTGGTGTGCGATTACGAGAGTCGGAGAATGCAACGCGGCGTCCGTCGTCACGATAACGAACACGGTCAAGCTCGTACTGTTTGTACGCGGTTACTGCTTCATCGAATATTTTCTGTAATTCGAGTGACGCGCAGAGCCTGACCTCGGCTCGAAGCGCTGGGATAAGACCACGCATGAAACAATCAACTGTGAATTTGTCAATCTCGTCTAGATTGGGGACCCCGCGGCCTGAATCTATGATCGCCGTTCTAAGGTCCTTTACTCGCGTAATATAATTCAACACGTGCTCGGACTGTCCCTGGTGTATCGAAGCTAATTCTCCGCGATACTGATCGATGAATTTATATGGGCCTAGTACATCTTTCAGGCGGTTGCACAATTCAGAGATTGTGTTAATATTTACGTCTTCAATCGCGGCGTATGCCTGTCCTCTAAGCTTATTGCATACTAATCTAGTGAGGGTACGCTCAGCTGTGGCTGGAACAGCTTCCAAGGCTCGCTTGCACGCGCGAACGAATTGTAGCACGGTTATGGAGGTGCCGTCAAAGGTAGGCACAAGTTCAACCGCTTGTTTAACGGTGAAATTCGAAGAATCGTGCATTATGGGTTCGCGGGGCGCAACGACTGGGCTAGCTGGAATTGATTGAGAATCTCTGGCCGATCGGATTTCTGCTATCTCGCGGCGTATATCCTCGTACGTTACTCTCTGCTCACGCGTTTCTGTTTCGTATTGCAATTTGAGTTGAGTCAACGCGGCGGTTTGATTAATGAGAGCTGCTTCTCTACGAGCTAAATCTTTCTGGAATTCAATTAATTCCTCTTCCGTAGGAGGAACCTTCTTTCTAGCCTCGCTACGCGTTTCCATGATTGCGTCGCTTGAAAATTTCTAAGTATGAAATTCGCGAAAAATAATCCGACTATATAACGTGGGCGAAGGGGCGTTTTCTAAACCGCCCGTCGCACTTTTAACTGACACTATGCTTTCACGGACTCTAAGTCTACTGCGTTAAATTGTCAAACAATGATGGAACGCGCAGGGGTTCGCGTGCTAACACTGATTCTATTTTTATTCCTCGATGCCGTGCTTCTAACATCGGTGACCAACGACTGTCCTACCGACTGCGCCAAATTTGTCACAACAAATTTTGGCAGAGGTAGGACACATGACGTATCCTACAAAAGTGTTGACGGTGTCTCTAACATCGGTGACCAACGAGTGTCCTACCGACTGCGCCAAATTTGTCACGTCCTGGCGGGGCTATAAAAGCAAGAGAAGAGAATACCGCGGCCCGGCTACTCTACTCTTCCACTGACTGACATTTAATAAAAGTGTTGGTCTTTTTATCAACAGACTAGGACCCGATGCCGACACCTGCATGCAGTCTTACACAGATGAATGATGCACGCGACCCTGAAACATACGCGGTAATATGTTCCACTTACTTTTACGCTTCGCTTGTTTGTCGATTGACACGAGACATGAATTCGCAACGGATGAACAGCTACGGTTGCGCTGATGGCCTTGAATACGGTCCGCTCTGCTTGACAGGGGTTGATCCAAATGGCTGGAAACGACCTTCAAGGATTGACGACTGCGCCAAACTCTGTCACGTCAATATTTGACAGGAACGACCTCCAATGGTGGACAGCTGGCGGCTACGGTATTGTAGACGGATGCGCTCGTTGAGGAAACGGGCGTGGACGCTGTACGATACCGTGAATCTAACTCACGAATATCGTCCGCGTGATTGACGATATTTTAATTCGAGAAAACGGACGTGGATGCTGCGGAGCTTGCTATGCGAGCAAGTCTATCACTATCACGCACGTACGCGAACACGTTGAAACAGGAAATTGAATAAGGAATACTATTCGCGAACTTTCCAGTGAGAACTCTATCTCTAACTAACAACGTGTCACTTCAAACTACGAAGTTAGGAGCAAGGAAATAATAATTGGGATTTAGATTGACTCTGGTAAAACAAAGTATATTATAACGTAAAAGAATACAAAGGTAAAGATGCTTACTATTAACGAAATCGAAATACGTACTAAGTACGAAATATGAAACGCAATAAAAATGTTTAATTGAATAAACGAAGTAATATTTGAATTAAACGAATAAGAATACGATATTACTGAATGGTATTAGGGACTGTGTCTAAACAGTATGGATTTGGAAAGATTGTGTCTAAACAATCTGGATTTGGAAAGACTATGTCTAAATAGTCTGGACTTGGAAGATTGACGAAAACTCGACTGACCCACTCGGGTCCCCGGAGAGGACTGGGGAGAATCGAACGTTCGTCGACGAATAACGTTCGTCCGAAAAATGCTGACTTCGCAAAAGGGGACCGTGTCCTCTTTGTGCCGGTCTTCGTCGTAAACAGCGCGATGGCCGCCGCACTAGAGTCAGCAGTTTTCGTTCCCAGTGGTGCAGGACTCGAAAATTAAGTGGTAACCATTGGCGTACCTATTTATTTATTTAAATAAATTGGGACCCAGAATATTTTCGAGCGCTTGCTCTTGCAAGGCGTTTCGATGTAAATTTTATATGTCATATGATTAGTTGACATCATTTGTCGACCGATCATATGTTTGAAAATATTCTAAGTACTTTTGAAAATTACCAAAAATCGAAATTTTGGTAAAGTCTAAACAAACGCGAATTGAGAACATAACCTACAAATTTTTAGGTTAGTTTCATGATTTTCGCTCACGAGTCCAATGATATTTTAATCTTCGAGTTTGGGCCATTTTTGGCTATTTTAGGATTTTGACAGATTTTGGATTTTAGGTTATGTTGATGGATTTCAATCAGATGTACGTGGTGTTAAGGATTCATTGTTATGAAGGATTTTTAGGAGTTTTGGAATCTTTAAAGGGGAACGCTTGCTCTTATGTATCTAATTTTACATGTAGTCTTAAAGCTAACGTCGGAGGTGCGACCGACGTCACAAAACAAACGCGAATTGAGAACATAACCTACAAATTTTTAGGTTAGTTTCATGATTTTCGCTCACGAGTCCAATGATATTTTAATCTTCGAGTTTGGGCCATTTTTGGCTATTTTAGGATTTTGACAGATTTTGGATTTTAGGTTATGTTGATGGATTTCAATCAAATGTACGTGGTGTTTAGGATTCATTGTTATGAAGGATTTTTAGGAGTTTTGGAATCTTTAAAGGGGAACGCTCGCTCTTATGTATCTAATTTTACATGTAGTCTTAAAGCTAACGTCGGAGGTGCGACCGACGTCACACCTCCCCCCTTAGAGAAGAGATTTCACGCAGTGGAATCTCTGCCTCTGGGTGGCGGTAGACAGGATGCACTGAAATGTCATCCCTGTCTCGCAACGCTGGGTCAAGGGAATCGCAAATTAACGTTCGTTTCGTCAAGGGAGGACGGGTTCGGAATTCTCCGACACTGGCACTATCACTATCTTTGTCCTCGATGGCCGCTGAAGTCTTGTTGTCCCTCTGCTTCATGAATATAAAGAACCGGGTCAGTGAACTCCAGATGGCGACAACGAGATGCAGGCTCCAGCCGTATAGTGAGTGTAATGCGATGCCGTTAACGATCGTACTGATGATTGTTTTCATCGTGCGGATCGCTACATACACTCCGATTATTCCAGCACTTATTGATCCGAATGTAGTGAATCCGGACCATAATTTCTGTGCTGTAGACTCCGCTATCTGCTGTAGGGAGTTTTCATCGAGCAGGTTGAACATGTTGATGTTTCCTGCTGCAAACTGTCTTCCCGTCGCACCCTGTGCGATTGAATTTATGACTGCTACCTTCTCTACAGGAAACATTATATGGTCCTGTAGTTTGTCCAGGTCGTCTTGTGAATAAATGCCTCCCGTTGCCAAGTTCTTCGGATCTATGTATTTCCAGGTTGACTTGGCGAGGGGGTGAAGCTCCGAAGGAGTGATGGCCTCCATCAATGACGGTGTTAGGCGATACCATGTTCCGTGCAGTCTATAATATGGGGGAAGTAGCTCATTGCATGGCTTTTCTGTCCCCGTATTTGAAATGATGTGGTCCCTTGGCTTCAGGAATTTTGATGTGTTCCGATACGTGATGGGTAGCTCATCATAACACCGTTCGGTTTTCCTCACTTGGACCGTGACTGGTATGCACTTTATTATGTGCACTACCTCTCCTGCTGGAACTGCGATAAATCCGACATCCTTCATGATGGCAGTGGCAACTTCTTCGGGTGCTGAATGTAATAATGTGAGGGCGTTCTGGAGAATCTGACGCTCTAGCTCACACTTCTGACGGATTACATCTTTGTAGAGTTGAGAAAATTGTTTCCGGAGGTGCTTCTCCACGTAAACAAATTTGCTGTTGACATACGTGAAGATGTCCAGATTGTTGACCAAGGTGTGTGTTTTCTCCTTGAATTTTCCTGAACTTCCAACTTCCAGAATGAACAGCTTGGGGTGTTCCGTACGGATTATGACATATCCGCAAACTGACGATCTGCCTGTCTCCGTGAGTGCAAAAGTCGTGTCCTGCGATGCTACGGTATACAGGGTTGGAGAAGGATTCACCTTGGAGGATAGTTTAGTGGCTATCCCTTCGTACAAGACATCATAATTATTGAATTTGCACGAGTCCGTCGGCGTGGTTTCCCAGAACGTATGGCCATCTTGTGCGTCTAAGCAGCTTCCCTTTTGAAGGGGGCAGGTTTGCCCAGTTTGTAGATGAATCTGTCCGGTTGACAATCTGATTGGAGCGATGTAGTCGCGGATCGTGATTCGGACCAAAGCTTGTACCACGACATCGGTCCAAGTCCCAAACGGATCACTATACGTGGTTCCAGCGCAGCTACCATCGTTCTGAATAACTCCTGCTAACGTAAGGCCGTGAGAGGAGGTCGAGTTCGGTTGAATACCTGTGATCTGGGCGGCTGGGGTGATGAATATTGTCCCCGTCGTGTGTAGGCTCGAACAGGTTTCGCTGGAGATCGGTAATATATAGTCTTGTCGACCATTGGATACTACCGAATTATGTGAATGCATGCCACAATAGTATATGGTTCTGTCTATTCCGATATGGCATTGCAAAACACGAGCTTGCGAGAATTCAGCTAGCTGCAGGAGCTGAATTCTTTCTAAATTTTCAGCTGGTGCGATGTCTTCTGGCTCGCAGTTAAGAGTGTCAATAGTTGAATACGTGGTAATATTCAAGGTTGAACCTCCACAGTCATATCCAATGAGTGTTGAGGCTTGCGTGGCAATAGAGAGCAAGATAGCTGCTTGTATCGGCTGCATGGTTGCTGTTATAGCGTTGTCGAGAGACTGATGATCTTCAGGGGTGACGGTTTCTCCTTGAAGATCTCGCTGCGTCGCAGGGATATCGTCTTCCTGCTGTGGAGTGGGGTGATGCTGACCAGAGGTTTTAAATTTCGCTCTTGGGTCGCTGCGATAGTTTATCGTTGGCGTAACGATATTGGAGACTCTGTTAACGCTAGGAAGATTGAATTCGTTTCGCAAGATACATAACGAAAGCTTATAATCAGACTTAGTTGTCTCGGGCGAGTATAATATATCGGCTTTATTTCTTTTTCTTGCTGACGCGAATCTCGCGGAATTGTATTTGCCAGACGCATGGACTTTGTTTTCGGTCGCACGGATACCTGATCGTTGAAGCTGCAAGAGGTCTTGTTCCGGCGAGGATTTGAAGATAGGAGTTTGTGGCAAAACATAAACTCCTTTTGATTTAACTTTAGGAATAGAAATGTTTTCTAAATTGTTCTCATATGAACATTCTAAAAGTTCATCTGAGGCGAAGGCGTTGATGTTTCTTTCCACACAGGACTTTGAATATAAATCGTCGGGATGGTTACCGGAATTCTTTAAAGTATCGGGATGGCTACCGGAATCGTCGGGATGGTTACCGGAATTCTTTAAAGAATCGGGATGGCTACCGGAATCGTCGGGATGGTTACCGGAATTATTTAAAGAATCGGGATGGCTACCGGAATCGTCGGAATGGTTACCGGAATTATCTAAAGAATCGGGATGGCTACCGGAATCGTCGGAATGGTTACCGGAATTAATAGAAGACGCGAGTTGATCGTTAACGATCGTCTCGTGCGCGCGGCACGCACGAGCATTGAATAAGTCCGAATTGACTTCGGCTTGAATATTCGAAAAGGGAACCTCGATCTCTTCCACCTCCAACGTAGGCAGGGAGAAGGACGCCACTTCGGACGATGCGTTAAAGCATCGCAGGTATGCCTTTCCGTTACGGTTGGTGACTAAACAATCACCTAAGAACACATCGGGTTTTACATCTACTTTTCGCACATACCCTTCGCTTGGGCCCTTTACGTTGACGGCTATGCAGGCGGCGGTACGGCTTTCGATGGAATATTCCCGAGGATTCGAAAAGGGAATACGTAGGTTTTTATACTCTACGCATTCCTTCGCAAATGATATCTCTGCTCCCTCTCTGAAGAAGGGGGAGCCTAAGATACCATCTATATTAATTGGAAAACTGTCAGGCAGAACGTGTAGCGTGACTTTAATGGAATCTGCTAGCTCCGCATTGATATAACCGAGGGTCGCAATTTCTCCTTCTGTCACGCCATGGACGTGTATGACGCTGTCAGTTTTTAGATGAACGTCAGATTTGATACCAGACGCTCGGATTAAGTTGACCTCGGACCCGGTGTCCAAGAGGAACTCACACTCTTTTGAGAAGAGTGACGATTTTGCTTTTATTCGAGGGATAGGGGAGTCCGGCGCGAGATTTATTGCCGAGACTAATTTCGCGGATGGTCGTTCATTCTGCTGACCGTCCGGGTTATCTCTCCTATCTACTCGAATTTCATCTACTGCTGGTCGTCGCTGATGACGGCCAGCTGTGTTGCCTTTTGGCGATTCTCTTGGGATGCCTCCCGTCCTTTGGTCGCGTTTGTCGGGAGGCTTGATTCGTTTCCCGACTCATTTCTACTGTAATATTCGCGGCGGCGACATTCGTGTATGTCATGTCCCGTGCGCTTACAATATTTACAATACTTTTGATTCTCCGTAGGAAAGCGATCGCGACCTGGGGACTGGGAAGCGCGATCTTCGCGTTTATACGTTTCGCGCTGATTTGATTGCGACGGTTCGTGACGTCGCGGAGGAGGAGAGCGATACGCGTCTCTGTTATCGGGTTTCCTGTCTCGCCAGGATTCACGAGGTGAAAAGGAAGGTCGTTGATCTTTCCTTTCCGAAGATCTGTTGTGCTGCTCAGGCGCATTCCTATCATAATAAGAGTTGCTTGATCGCTCTGGTGTGCGATTACGAGAGTCGGAGAATGCAACGCGGCGTCCGTCGTCGCGATAACGAACACGGTCAAGCTCGTACTGTTTGTACGCGGTTACTGCTTCGTCGAATATTTTCTGTAATTCGAGTGACGCGCAGAGCCTGACCTCGGCTCGAAGCGCTGGGATAAGACCACGCATGAAACAATCAATTGTGAATTTATCAATCTCGTCTAGATTGGGGACCCCGCGGCCTGAATCTATGATCGCCGTTCTAAGGTCCTTTACTCGCGTAATATAATTCAACACGTGCTCGGACTGTCCCTGGTGTATCGAAGCTAATTCTCCGCGATACTGATCGATGAATTTATATGGGCCTAGTACATCTTTCAGGCGATTGCACAATTCAGAGATTGTGTTAATATTTACGTCTTCAATCGCGGCGTATGCCTGTCCTCTAAGCTTATTGCATACTAATCTAGTGTGACGTCGGTCGCACCTCCGACGTTAGCTTTAAGACTACATGTAAAATTAGATACATAAGAGCGAGCGTTCCCCTTTAAAGATTCCAAAACTCCTAAAAATCCTTCATAACAATGAATCCTTAACACCACGTACATCTGATTGAAATCCATCAACATAACCTAAAATCCAAAATCTGTCAAATTCCTAAAATAGCCAAAAATGGCCCAAACTCGAAGATTGAAATATCATTGGACTCGTGAGCGAAAATCATGAAACTAACCTAAAAATTTGTAGGTTATGTTCTCAATTCGCGTTTGTTTAGACTTTACCAAAATTTCGATTTTTGGTAATTTTCAAAAGTACTTAGAATATTTTCAAACATATGATCGGTCGACAAATGATGTCAACTAATCATATGACATATAAAATTTACATCGAAACGCCTTGCAAAAGCAAGCGCTCGAAAATATTCTAAGTCCCAATTTATTTAAATAAATAAATAGGTACGCCAATGGTTACCACTTAATTTTCGAGTCCTGCACCACTGGGAACGAAAACTGCTGACTCTAGTGCGGCGGCCATCGCGCTGTTTACGACGAAGACCGGCACAAAGAGGACACGGTCCCCTTTTGCGAAGTCAGCATTTTTCGGACGAACGTTATTCGTCGACGAACGTTCGATTCTCCACAGTCCTCTCCGGGGACCCGAGTGGGTCAGTCGAGTTTTCGTCAATCTTCCAAGTCCAGACTATTTAGACATAGTCTTTCCAAATCCAGATTGTTTAGACACAATCTTCCCAAATCCATACTGTTTAGACACAGTCCCTAATACCATTCAGTAATATCGTATTCTTATTCGTTTAATTCAAATATTACTTCGTTTATTCAATTAAACATTTTTATTGCGTTTCATATTTCGTACTTAGTACGTATTTCGATTTCGTTAATAATAAGCATCTTTACCGTTGTATTCTTTTACGTTTATAATATACTTTGTTTTACCAGAGTCAATCTAAATCCCAATTATTATTTCCTTGCTCCTAACTTCGTAGTTTGAAGTGACACGTTGTTAGTTAGAGATAGAGTTCTCACTGGAAAGTTCGCGAATAGTATTCCTTATTCAATTTCCTGTTACGTGTTCGCGTACGTGCGTGATAGTGATAGACTTGCTCGCATAGCAAGCTCCGCAGCATCCACGTCCGTTTTCTCGAATCAAAATATCGTCAACCACGCGGACGATATTCGCGAGATAAATTCACGGGATCGTACAGCGTCCACGTCCGTTTTCGCTAGTTAAAATATCGTCAATCACGCGGACGATATTCGTGAGTTAGATTCACGGTATCGTACAGCGTCCACGCCCGTTTCCTCAACGAGCGCATCCGTCTACAATACCGTAGCAGCCAGCTGTCAATCATTGGAGGTCGTTCCTGTCAAATATTGACGTGACAGAGTTTGGCGCAGTCGTCAATTCTTGAAGGTCGTTTCCAGCCATTTGGATCAACGCCTGTCAAGCAGAGCGGACCGTATTCAAGGCCATCAGCGCAACCGTAGCTGTTCATCCGTTGCGAATTCATTTCTCGTGTCAATCGACAAACAAGCGAAACGTAAAAGTAAGTGGAACATATTACCGCGTATGTTTCAGGGTCGCGTGCATCATTCATCTGTGTAAGACTGCATGCAGGTGTCGGCATCGGGTCCTAGTCTGTTGATAAAAAGACCAACACTTTTATTAAATGTCAGTCAGTGGAAGAGTAGAGTAGCCGGGCCGCGGTATTCTCTTCTCTTGCTTTTATAGCCCCGCCAGGACGTGACAAATTTGGCGCAGTCGGTAGGACACTCGTTGGTCACCGATGTTAGAAACACCGTCAACACTTTTGTAGGATACGTCATATGTCCTACCTCTGCCAAAATTTGTTGTGACAAATTTGGCGCAGTCGGTAGGACAGTCGTTGGTCACCGATGTTAGAAGCACGGCATCGAGGAATAAAAATAGAATCAGTGTTAGCACGCGAACCCCTGCGCGTTCCATCATTGTTTGACAATTTAACGCAGTAGACTTAGAGTCCGTGAAAGCATAGTGTCAGTTAAAAGTGCGACGGGCGGTTTAGAAAACGCCCCTTCGCCCACGTTATATAGTCGGATTATTTTTCGCGAATTTCATACTTAGAAATTTTCAAGCGACGCAATCATGGAAACGCGTAGCGAGGCTAGAAAGAAGGTTCCTCCTACGGAAGAGGAATTAATTGAATTCCAGAAAGATTTAGCTCGTAGAGAAGCAGCTCTCATTAATCAAACCGCCGCGTTGACTCAACTCAAATTGCAATACGAAACAGAAACGCGTGAGCAGAGAGTAACGTACGAGGATATACGCCGCGAGATAGCAGAAATCCGATCGGCCAGAGATTCTCAATCAATTCCAGCTAGCCCAGTCGTTGCGCCCCGCGAACCCATAATGCACGATTCTTCGAATTTCACCGTTAAACAAGCGGTTGAACTTGTGCCTACCTTTGACGGCACCTCCATAACCGTGCTACAATTCGTTCGCGCGTGCAAGCGAGCCTTGGAAGCTGTTCCAGCCACAGCTGAGCGTACCCTCACTAGATTAGTATGCAATAAGCTTAGAGGACAGGCATACGCCGCGATTGAAGACGTAAATATTAACACAATCTCTGAATTGTGCAACCGCCTGAAAGATGTACTAGGCCCATATAAATTCATCGATCAGTATCGCGGAGAATTAGCTTCGATACACCAGGGACAGTCCGAGCACGTGTTGAATTATATTACGCGAGTAAAGGACCTTAGAACGGCGATCATAGATTCAGGCCGCGGGGTCCCCAATCTAGACGAGATTGACAAATTCACAGTTGATTGTTTCATGCGTGGTCTTATCCCAGCGCTTCGAGCCGAGGTCAGGCTCTGCGCGTCACTCGAATTACAGAAAATATTCGATGAAGCAGTAACCGCGTACAAACAGTACGAGCTTGACCGTGTTCGTTATCGCGACGACGGACGCCGCGTTGCATTCTCCGACTCTCGTAATCGCACACCAGAGCGATCAAGCAACTCTCCTTATGATAGGAATGCGCCAGAGCAGCGCAATAGATCTTCGGAAAGGAAAGATCAACGACCTTCCTTTTCACCTCGTGAATCCTGGCGAGACAGGAAACCCGATAACAGAGACGCGTATCGCTCTCCTCCTCCGCGACGTCACGAACCGTCGCAATCAAATCAGCGCGAAACGTATAAACGCGAAGATCGCGCTTCCCAGTCCCCAGGTCGCGATCGCTTTCCTACGGAGAATCAGAAGTATTGTAAATATTGTAAGCGCACGGGACATGACATACACGAATGTCGCCGCCGCGAATATTACAGTAGAAATGAGTCGGGAAACGAATCAAGCCTCCCGACAAACGCGACCAAAGGACGGGAGGCATCCCAAGAGAATCGCCAAAAGGCAACACAGCTGGCCGTCATCAGCGACGACCAGCAGTAGATGAAATTCGAGTAGATAGGAGAGATAACCCGGACGGTCAGCAGAATGAACGACCATCCGCGAAATTAGTCTCGGCAATAAATCTCGCGCCGGACTCCCCTATCCCTCGAATAAAAGCAAAATCGTCACTCTTCTCAAAAGAGTGTGAGTTCCTCTTGGACACCGGGTCCGAGGTCAACTTAATCCGAGCGTCTGGTATCAAATCTGACGTTCATCTAAAAACTGACAGCGTCATACACGTCCATGGCGTGACAGAAGGAGAAATTGCGACCCTCGGTTATATCAATGCGGAGCTAGCAGATTCCATTAAAGTCACGCTACACGTTCTGCCTGACAGTTTTCCAATTAATATAGATGGTATCTTAGGCTCCCCCTTCTTCAGAGAGGGAGCAGAGATATCATTTGCGAAGGAATGCGTAGAGTATAAAACCCTACGTATTCCCTTTTCGAATCCTCGGGAATATTCCATCGAAAGCCGTACCGCCGCCTGCATAGCCGTCAACGTAAAGGGCCCAAGCGAAGGGTATGTGCGAAAAGTAGATGTAAAACCCGATGTGTTCTTAGGTGATTGTTTAGTCACCAACCGTAACGGAAAGGCATACCTGCGATGCTTTAACGCATCGTCCGAAGTGGCGTCCTTCTCCCTGCCTACGTTGGAGGTGGAAGAGATCGAGGTTCCCTTTTCGAATATTCAAGCCGAAGTCAATTCGGACTTATTCAATGCTCGTGCGTGCCGCGCGCACGAGACGATCGTTAACGATCAACTCGCGTCTTCTATTAATTCCGGTAACCATCCCGACGATTCCGGTAGCCATCCCGATTCTTTAAATAATTCCGGTAACCATTCCGACGATTCCGGTAGCCATCCCGATTCTTTAAATAATTCCGGTAACCATCCCGACGATTCCGGTAGCCATCCCGATTCTTTAAGTAATTCCGGTAACCATCCCGACGATTCCGGTAGCCATCCCGATACTTTAAATAATTCCGGTAACCATTCCGACGATTCCGGTAGCCATCCCGATTCTTTAAATAATTCCGGTAACCATCCCGACGATTCCGGTAGCCATCCCGATTCTTTAAATAATTCCGGTAACCATCCCGACGATTCCGGTAGCCATCCCGATTCTTTAAATAATTCCGGTAACCATCCCGACGATTCCGGTAGCCATCCCGATTCTTTAAATAATTCCGGTAACCATCCCGACGATTCCGGTAGCCATCCCGATACTTTAAAGAATTCCGGTAACCATCCCGACGATTTATATTCAAAGTCCTGTGTGGAAAGAAACATCAACGCCTTCGCCTCAGATGAACTTTTAGAATGTTCATATGAGAACAATTTAGAAAACATTTCTATTCCTAAAGTTAAATCAAAAGGAGTTTATGTTTTGCCGCAAACTCCTATCTTCAAATCCTCGCCGGAACAACACCTCTTCCAGCTTCAACGATCAGGTATCCGTGCGACCGAAAACAAAGTCCATGCGTCTGGCAAATACAATTCCGCGAGATTCGCGTCAGCAAGAAAAAGAAATAAAGCCGATACATTATACTCGCCCGAGACAACTAAGTCTGATTATAAGCTTTCGTTATGTATCTTGCGAAACGAATTCAATCTTCCTAGCGTTAACAGAGTCTCCAATATCGTTACGCCAACGATAAACTATCGCAGCGACCCAAGAGCGAAATTTAAAACCTCTGGTCAGCATCACCCCACTCCACAGCAGGAAGACGATATCCCTGCGACGCAACGAGATCTTCAAGGAGAAACCGTCACCCCTGAAGATCATCAGTCTCTCGACAACGCTATAACAGCAACCATGCAGCCGATACAAGCAGCTATCTTGCTCTCTATTGCCACGCAAGCCTCAACACTCATTGGATATGACTGTGGAGGTTCAACCTTGAATATTACCACGTATTCAACTATTGACACTCTTAACTGCGAGCCAGAAGACATCGCACCAGCTGAAAATTTAGAAAGAATTCAGCTCCTGCAGCTAGCTGAATTCTCGCAAGCTCGTGTTTTGCAATGCCATATCGGAATAGACAGAACCATATACTATTGTGGCATGCATTCACATAATTCGGTAGTATCCAATGGTCGACAAGACTATATATTACCGATCTCCAGCGAAACCTGTTCGAGCCTACACACGACGGGGACAATATTCATCACCCCAGCCGCCCAGATCACAGGTATTCAGCCGAACTCGACCTCCTCTCACGGCCTCACGTTAGCAGGAGTTATTCAGAACGATGGTAGCTGCGCTGGAACCACGTATAGTGATCCGTTTGGGACTTGGACCGATGTCGTGGTACAAGCTTTAGTCCGAATCACGATCCGCGACTACATCGCTCCAATCAGATTGTCAACCGGACAGATTCATCTACAAACTGGGCAAACCTGCCCCCTTCAAAAAGGAAGCTGCTTAGACGCACAAGATGGCCATACGTTCTGGGAAACCACGCCGACGGACTCGTGCAAATTCAATAATTATGATGTCTTGTACGAAGGGATAGCCACTAAACTATCCTCCAAGGTGAATCCTTCTCCAACCCTGTATACCGTAGCATCGCAGGACACGACTTTTGCACTCACGGAGACAGGCAGATCGTCAGTTTGCGGATATGTCATAATCCGAACGGAACACCCCAAGCTGTTCATTCTGGAAGTTGGAAGTTCAGGAAAATTCAAGGAGAAAACACACACCTTGGTCAACAATCTGGACATCTTCACGTATGTCAACAGCAAATTTGTTTACGTGGAGAAGCACCTCCGGAAACAATTTTCTCAACTCTACAAAGATGTAATCCGTCAGAAGTGTGAGCTAGAGCGTCAGATTCTCCAGAACGCCCTCACATTATTACATTCAGCACCCGAAGAAGTTGCCACTGCCATCATGAAGGATGTCGGATTTATCGCAGTTCCAGCAGGAGAGGTAGTGCACATAATAAAGTGCATACCAGTCACGGTCCAAGTGAGGAAAACCGAACGGTGTTATGATGAGCTACCCATCACGTATCGGAACACATCAAAATTCCTGAAGCCAAGGGACCACATCATTTCAAATACGGGGACAGAAAAGCCATGCAATGAGCTACTTCCCCCATATTATAGACTGCACGGAACATGGTATCGCCTAACACCGTCATTGATGGAGGCCATCACTCCTTCGGAGCTTCACCCCCTCGCCAAGTCAACCTGGAAATACATAGATCCGAAGAACTTGGCAACGGGAGGCATTTATTCACAAGACGACCTGGACAAACTACAGGATCATATAATGTTTCCTGTAGAGAAGGTAGCAGTCATAAATTCAATCGCACAGGGTGCGACGGGAAGACAGTTTGCAGCAGGAAACATCAATATGTTCAACCTGCTCGATGAAAACTCCCTACAGCAGATAGCGGAGTCTACAGCACAGAAATTATGGTCCGGATTCACTACATTCGGATCAATAAGTGCTGGAATAATCGGAGTGTACGTAGCGATCCGCACGATCAAAACAATCATCAGTACGATCGTTAACGGCATCGCATTACACTCACTATACGGCTGGAGCCTGCATCTCGTCGTCGCCATCTGGAGTTCACTGACCCGGTTCTTTATATTCATGAAGCAGAGGGACAACAAGACTTCAGCGGCCATCGAGGACAAAGATAGTGATAGTGCCAGTGTCGGAGAATTCCGAACCCGTCCTCCCTTGACGAAACGAACGTTAATTTGCGATTCCCTTGACCCAGCGTTGCGAGACAGGGATGACATTTCAGTGCATCCTGTCTACCGCCACCCAGAGGCAGAGATTCCACTGCGTGAAATCTCTTCTCTAAGGGGGGAGGTGTGACGTCGGTCGCACCTCCGACGTTAGCTTTAAGACTACATGTAAAATTAGATACATAAGAGCGAGCGTTCCCCTTTAAAGATTCCAAAACTCCTAAAAATCCTTCATAACAATGAATCCTTAACACCACGTACATCTGATTGAAATCCATCAACATAACCTAAAATCCAAAATCTGTCAAATTCCTAAAATAGCCAAAAATGGCCCAAACTCGAAGATTGAAATATCATTGGACTCGTGAGCGAAAATCATGAAACTAACCTAAAAATTTGTAGGTTATGTTCTCAATTCGCGTTTGTTTAGACTTTACCAAAATTTCGATTTTTGGTAATTTTCAAAAGTACTTAGAATATTTTCAAACATATGATCGGTCGACAAATGATGTCAACTAATCATATGACATATAAAATTTACATCGAAACGCCTTGCAAAAGCAAGCGCTCGAAAATATTCTAAGTCCCAATTTATTTAAATAAATAAATAGGTACGCCAATGGTTACCACTTAATTTTCGAGTCCTGCACCACTGGGAACGAAAACTGCTGACTCTAGTGCGGCGGCCATCGCGCTGTTTACGACGAAGACCGGCACAAAGAGGACACGGTCCCCTTTTGCGAAGTCAGCATTTTTCGGACGAACGTTATTCGTCGACGAACGTTCGATTCTCCACAGTCCTCTCCGGGGACCCGAGTGGGTCAGTCGAGTTTTCGTCAATCTTCCAAGTCCAGACTATTTAGACATAGTCTTTCCAAATCCAGATTGTTTAGACACAATCTTCCCAAATCCATACTGTTTAGACACAGTCCCTAATACCATTCAGTAATATCGTATTCTTATTCGTTTAATTCAAATATTACTTCGTTTATTCAATTAAACATTTTTATTGCGTTTCATATTTCGTACTTAGTACGTATTTCGATTTCGTTAATAATAAGCATCTTTACCGTTGTATTCTTTTACGTTTATAATATACTTTGTTTTACCAGAGTCAATCTAAATCCCAATTATTATTTCCTTGCTCCTAACTTCGTAGTTTGAAGTGACACGTTGTTAGTTAGAGATAGAGTTCTCACTGGAAAGTTCGCGAATAGTATTCCTTATTCAATTTCCTGTTACGTGTTCGCGTACGTGCGTGATAGTGATAGACTTGCTCGCATAGCAAGCTCCGCAGCATCCACGTCCGTTTTCTCGAATCAAAATATCGTCAACCACGCGGACGATATTCGCGAGATAAATTCACGGGATCGTACAGCGTCCACGTCCGTTTTCGCTAGTTAAAATATCGTCAATCACGCGGACGATATTCGTGAGTTAGATTCACGGTATCGTACAGCGTCCACGCCCGTTTCCTCAACGAGCGCATCCGTCTACAATACCGTAGCAGCCAGCTGTCAATCATTGGAGGTCGTTCCTGTCAAATATTGACGTGACAGAGTTTGGCGCAGTCGTCAATTCTTGAAGGTCGTTTCCAGCCATTTGGATCAACGCCTGTCAAGCAGAGCGGACCGTATTCAAGGCCATCAGCGCAACCGTAGCTGTTCATCCGTTGCGAATTCATTTCTCGTGTCAATCGACAAACAAGCGAAACGTAAAAGTAAGTGGAACATATTACCGCGTATGTTTCAGGGTCGCGTGCATCATTCATCTGTGTAAGACTGCATGCAGGTGTCGGCATCGGGTCCTAGTCTGTTGATAAAAAGACCAACACTTTTATTAAATGTCAGTCAGTGGAAGAGTAGAGTAGCCGGGCCGCGGTATTCTCTTCTCTTGCTTTTATAGCCCCGCCAGGACGTGACACTAGTGAGGGTACGCTCAGCTGTGGCTGGAACAGCCTCTAAGGCTCGCTTGCACGCGCGAACGAATTGTAGCACGGTTATGGAGGTGCCGTCAAAGGTAGGCACAAGTTCAACCGCTTGTTTAACGGTGAAATTCGAAGAATCGTGCATTATGGGTTCGCGGGGCGCAACGACTGGGCTAGCTGGAATTGATTGAGAATCTCTGGCCGATCGGATTTCTGCTATCTCGCGGCGTATATCCTCGTACGTTACTCTCTGCTCACGCGTTTCTGTTTCGTATTGCAATTTGAGTTGAGTCAACGCGGCGGTTTGATTAATGAGAGCTGCTTCTCTACGAGCTAAATCCTTCTGGAATTCAATTAATTCCTCTTCCGTAGGAGGAACCTTCTTTCTAGCCTCGCTACGCGTTTCCATGATTGCGTCGCTTGAAAATTTCTAAGTATGAAATTCGCGAAAAATAATCCGACTATATAACGTGGGCGAAGGGGCGTTTTCTAAACCGCCCGTCGCACTTTAACGTTCACTAAAACTCTCGATGAATTTGTACTGAGTACGAACATCGCGAAAAATAATTTGAGTATGTAACGTGGGCGAAAGGGCATTTCCTTCACTGCCCGTCGCACTTTTAACTGACACTATGCTTTCACGGACTCTAAGTCTACTGCGTTAAATTGTCAAACAATGATGGAACGCGCAGGGGTTCGCGTGCTAACACTGATTCTATTTTTATTCCTCGATGCCGTGCTTCTAACATCGGTGACCAACGACTGTCCTACCGACTGCGCCAAATTTGTCACAACAAATTTTGGCAGAGGTAGGACATATGACGTATCCTACAAAAGTGTTGACGGTGTTTCTAACATCGGTGACCAACGAGTGTCCTACCGACTGCGCCAAATTTGTCACGTCCTGGCGGGGCTATAAGAGCAAGAGAAGAGAATACCGCGGCCCGGCTACTCTACTCTTCCACTGACTGACATTTAATAAAAGTGTTGGTCTTTTTATCAACAGACTAGGACCCGATGCCGACACCTGCATGCAGTCTTACACAGATGAATGATGCACGCGACCCTGAAACATACGCGATAATATGTTCCACTTACTTTTACGCTTCGCTTGTTTGTCGATTGACACGAGAAATGAATTCGCAACGGATGAACAGCTACGGTTGCGCTGATGGCCTTGAATTCGGTCCTCTCTGTTTGACAGGCGTTGATCCAAATGGCTGGAAACGACCTTCAAGGATTGACGACTGCGCCAAATTCTGTCACGTCAATATTTGGCAGGAACGACCTCCAATGGTGGACAGCTGGCGGCTACGGTATTGTAGACGGATGCGCTCGTTGAGGAAACGGGCGTGGACGCTGTACGATACCGTGAATCTAACTCACGAATATCGTCCGCGTGGTTGACGATATTTTGATTCGAGAAAACGGACGTGGATGCTGCGGAGCTTGCTATGCGAGCAAGTCTATCACTATCACGCACGTACGCGAACACGTTGAAACAGGAAATTGAATAAGGAATACTATTCGCGAACTTTCCAGTGAGAACTCTATCTCTAACTAACAACGTGTCACTTCAAACTACGAAGTTAGGAGCAAGGAAATAATAATTGGGATTTAGATTGACTCTGGTAAAACAAAGTATATTATAAACGTAAAAGAATACAACGGTAAAGATGCTTATTATTAACGAAATCGAAATACGTACTAAGTACGAAATATGAGACGCAATAAAAATGTTTAATTGAATAAACGAAGTAATATTTGAATTAAACGAATAAGAATACGATATTACTGAATGGTATTAGGGACTGTGTCTAAACAGTATGGATTTGGGAAGATTGTGTCTAAACAATCTGGATTTGGAAAGACTATGTCTAAATAGTCTGGACTTGGAAGATTGACGAAAACTCGACTGACCCACTCGGGTCCCCGGAGAGGACTGGGGAGAATCGAACGTTCGTCGACGAATAACGTTCGTTCGAAAAATGCTGACTTCGCAAAAGGGGACCGTGTCCTCTTTGTGCCGGTCTTCGTCGTAAACAGCGCGATGGCCGCCGCACTAGAGTCAGCAGTTTCCGTTCCCAGTGGTGCAGGACTCGAAAATTAAGTGGCAACCATTGGCGTACCTATTTATTTATTTAAATAAATTGGGACTTAGAATATTTTCGAGCGCTTGCTCTTGCAAGGTGTTTCGATGTAAATTTTATATGTCATATGATTAGTTGACATCATTTGTCGACCGATCATATGTTTGAAAATATTCTAAGTACTTTTGAAAATTACCAAAAATCGAAATTTTGGTAAAGTCTAAACAAACGCGAATTGAGAACATAACCTACAAATTTTTAGGTTAGTTTCATGATTTTCGCTCACGAGTCCAATGATATTTTAATCTTCGAGTTTGGGCCATTTTTGGCTATTTTAGGATTTTGACAGATTTTGGATTTTAGGTTATGTTGATGGATTTCAATCAAATGTACGTGGTGTTTAGGATTCATTGTTATGAAGGATTTTTAGGAGTTTTGGAATCTTTAAAGGGGAACGCTCGCTCTTATGTATCTAATTTTACATGTAGTCTTAAAGCTAACGTCGGAGGTGCGACCGACGTCACAGCGGCATAAGCACGATCGTGGAGTTTATTGCAGAGCAATTTTGTGAGGGCACGCTCTGCAGTGGCCGGTACGGTGTCACGCGCGCGTTTGCATGCACGTATGAATTGTAGGACGGAAGACGAAGTTCCGTCGAATCTAGGGACAAGCTCGGCGGCTTGTTTTAGAGCGAAATTGCCAGTAGGTTCATACTGTGGGATTTCGCGTGGCTCTGGCGGTGAAGGTTCCCGCATATTAGAGACGTTACTAGGGCCTGGTGTAGGCGATTGTTGACGTAGGCTTTGACTCGTGATTTGGATGTTATGAAGCTCTTTTCGTATTTCGTCGAGCATATTCTTTTGGTTTTGTGCGTCTTCTTCATATTTGAGACGCAATTTGGCAATAAAATCAGTTTCTTCTTTGAGATATTGCTCTCTACGGGCGAGGTCTTGCGCGTAAAGGAGTAACTCTTCCTCGGTCATTGGAGGAAGGTCTGCGTTAGGATCTGCTCGGAGATCCTTTTGAGATCGCGTGATTGGGCGAGACATTTTGATAGATATAAATGGGATTTAGAAATGTGAACTTCGCACTGACACGCGTCGGGGCTTATTAATGCAAATATCGGCGACCACTTCGATGTCCTACCGACTGCGCCAAATTTTGTCACGTCCGTCACTGTGTTTTTGTTACAGGTACCAGGAGAGAGAAAAGAGAACAGTGACAGACGGACGGTTGAGATATTATGATTAAATGAGGAGTGGTCTTTCGTGCCGAGACAGCCGCGGGCTGTCATATGCACTAGGACAACCGATATTGCTATGATGCAGTCAAGAAAAGAACGTCCGACGCGGTTACAAGAAGTGTCCCGACAAGAATCGCGCGCGAGAGGATGCAACGAGAACGGTGAGTTTACAGGATTCAACAATTATACAAGATATTATACGACTCACCGCAATGTTGTATTAACGCCTAATAATATTGTTGCAGCAGGAACTGGCGGTACTGACAGTAGGTGTCGTACATCGGATCTTCTATACAGATGTCCTCGAGGTGGGGAAGATCCGGCAGAGTTGCTGCTGCTCGGTTCGGGACGACGTTAGTGGCCTTGGATGCTGGCCGCAAGACGACACGTTGATGAGCTGGCAGAGGAACGTCACGGATGATTCGGCAACGGACCCTGGGAGCGATGATCGTGTCTCGGCTGTCGTCGTCGTCGACTATGTCGATCACCTCTGGACAATCGACCGGATGTAGAACTGGCGTCGGAGCTCGCGAGAGGTCCGCGTGGTTGACCTCTTTAGGAGGGTTGCAAGGGCAACCGTATACAGAAACGTAATCGGACGCGTCACACGGAATGTGCTCGGTGGTTCCCAGAAGTTCTGTCCACTCGGTAGTGGCAATGATTTGATCGAGCACCGCTTTATTTCTCAACGCGCGTCTCAATTTAGCAAGTTGATACTTGCGTCCCGCTCGACGTGGGCGTCGCATGGGTAAGGAATAGTAATGATGGAATATTAATAATATAATGAAAATGAACTTCCACTTGTTATTAACCTTTTTGGTAGTTAACTCGCTTCACGTCTATAGTGGCGGCTCAGCGTTTCCACTGCGCACTTTAGACCAATTCTAGACGTGGCACGAGAACTTCTCTATGACTCGCTTCAAATTCCTTATTGGCGGCTCAGCGTTTCCACTGCGCACTTTAGACCAAGTCCGGATATGTCACGAGTTTAATATATTCGATGCAAGAACTGAATTGGAAGATGGTGTTGAACTAACACAAGAATAACAAGATCGAAGCACTGGTATAACAACGATATATTAAATAAGAACTGGTAAGTACACTGGTATACAATATGTAAGTAATATTATAATAGGAGTAGTAATTGGATTAATGAATAATGGATATAGTAATATGTTGTAGGAATAATGTATGAGTTGAGTTGAGTTGAGTTAGAATTGGAATTGGAATTGGAATTAGGAGTGAAGGATCGACACACTTCACTTTCGCGGAGCTAGACTGAACACGTCTGCTCTTGAAGCCGGACTGACTCTGAGGCCAGGTAGGCACGTCTGTGCGAGTCGCTGGCTGAAGGCGGACTGATGCAAGCGTCCGCTCTGCCTTGCCTCCTTCGGTCGGAGTGGGGATAGCTGACGCTGCAGTCTCTTTGTTCTTCAGTTGTCGGAGTGGGAGAACCGCTGACGCAGCAGCGTCTTCGCTCCCGGGGACTGCACGTGCATTTCTGCTGACGCTGCAGTCTCGTGGCTGTCCTATTGCCCTCTACGAGCGTGGGACTGCTGATGCAGCAGTCTTTGGATTTCTCGACGTTTCTAGAAGCTTCTAGATGCTTCCAGAGTGATGCAATACTTTATTGCATTATGTGTCGTGGTGATGGGTTGAAACTGAGGTAAGGTGTTGATCAAGGTGAAGTTATGGTGATGGGTAGAGACGGAGATAAGGATTAGAACAATAGAATAATGAGATCTTAATACTATGCTCTTATTTCTAGGGGACGGTGTATGGATCTTATGCAGATCAGACCTTGTATACATAGTGTGTGTACAAGGCCAACGTCGTACATCGGACGACGTAACACTCGCACGTGTTTTTACTCGACTAGCCTGCGGGATGCATCCTCTCGCACGTGTTTTTGCTCGACTAGCCTGCGGGATGCATCCTCTCGCATTTGTTTTTGCTCGACTAGCCTGCGGGACGCATCCTCTCGCACGTGTTTTTACTCGACTAGCCTGCGGGATGCATCCTCTCGCACGTGTTTTTACTCGACTAGCCTGCGGGAAGCATCCTCTTGCACGTGTTTTTACTCGGACTACCCTGCGGGATGCATCCTCTCGCACGTGTTTTTGCTCGACTAGCCATGCGCATCCCATAAAACCTGCGCATGCGCATCCCACAAAACCTGCGCATGCGCATCCCACAAAACCTCGCACGTGTTTTTACTCGACTAGCCTGCGGGATGCATCCTCTCGCACGTGTTTTTACTCGACTAGCCTGCGGGATGCATCCTCTCGCACGTGTTTTTACTCGACTAGCCTGCGGGATGCATCCTCTCGCACGTGTTTTTGCACGACTAGCCTGCGGGATGCATCCTCTCGCACGTGTTTTTGCTCGACTAGGCATGCGCATCCCAAAAAACCTGCGCATGCGCATCCCACAAAACCTGCTCATGCGCATCCCACAAAACCTCGCACGTGTTTTTACTCGACTAGCCTGCGGGATGCATCCTCTCGCACGTGTTTTTACTCGACTACCCTGCGGGATGCATCCTCTCGACGTGTTTTTGCTCGACTAGCCATGCGCATCCCAAAAAACCTGCGCATGCGCATCCCACAAAACCTCGCACGTGTTTTTACTCGGCTAGCCTGCGGAATGCATCCTCTCGCACGTGTTTTTACTCGACTAGCCTGCGGGATGCATCCTCTCGCACGTGTTTTTACTCGACTGGCCTGCGGGATGCATCCTCTCGCACGTGTTTTTGCTCGACTAGCCTGCGGGATGCATCCTCTCGCACGTGTTTTTGCTCGACTAGCCTGCGGGATGCATCCTCTCGCACGTGTTTTTACTCGACTAGCCTGCGGGATGCATCCTCTCGCACGTGTTTTTACTCGACTACCCTGCGGGATGCATCCTCTCGCACGTGTTTTTACTCGACTACCCTGCGGGATGTATCCTCTCGCACGTGTTTTTGCTCGACTATCCATGCGCATCCCAAAAAACCTGCGCATGCGCATCCCACAAAACCTGCGCATGCGCATCCCACAAAACCTCGAACCTGTTTTTACTCGACTAGCCTGCGGGATGCATCCTCTCGCACGTGTTTTTACTCGACTAGCCTGCGGGATGCATCCTCTCGCACGTGTTTTTGCTCGACTAGCCTGCGGGATGCATCCTCTCGCATTTGTTTTTGCTCGACTAGCCTGCGGGACGCATCCTCTCGCACGTGTTTTTACTCGACTAGCCTGCGGGATGCATCCTCTCGCACGTGTTTTTACTCGACTAGCCTGCGGGAAGCATCCTCTTGCACGTGTTTTTACTCGGACTACCCTGCGGGATGCATCCTCTCGCATGTGTTTTTGCTCGACTAGCCATGCGCATCCCATAAAACCTGCGCATGCGCATCCCACAAAACCTGCGCATGCGCATCCCACAAAACCTCGCACGTGTTTTTACTCGACTAGCCTGCGGGATGCATCCTCTCGCACGTGTTTTTACTCGACTAGCCTGCGGGATGCATCCTCTCGCACGTGTTTTTACTCGACTAGCCTGCGGGATGCATCCTCTCGCACGTGTTTTTACTCGACTACCCTGCGGGATGCATCCTCTCGCACGTGTTTTTACTCGACTAGCCTGCGGGATGCATCCTCTTGCACGTGTTTTTGCTCGACTAGCCTGCGGGATGCATCCTCTCGCATTTGTTTTTGCTCGACTAGCCTGCGGGACGCATCCTCTCGCACGTGTTTTTACTCGACTAGCCTGCGGGATGCATCCTCTCGCACGTGTTTTTACTCGACTAGCCTGCGGGATGCATCCTCTCGCACGTGTTTTTACTCGACTACCCTGCGGGATGCATCCTCTCGCACGTGTTTTTGCTCGACTATCCATGCGCATCCCAAAAAACCTGCGCATGCGCATCCCACAAAACCTCGCACGTGTTTTTACTCGACTAGCCTGCGGGATGCATCTGTGACGTCGGTCGCACCTCCGACGTTAGCTTTAAGACTACATGTAAAATTAGATACATAAGAGCGAGCGTTCCCCTTTAAAGATTCCAAAACTCCTAAAAATCCTTCATAACAATGAATCCTTAACACCACGTACATCTGATCGAAATCCATCAACATAACCTAAAATCCAAAATCTGTCAAAATCCTAAAATAGCCAAAAATGGCCCAAACTCGAAGATTGAAATATCATTGGACTCGTGAGCGAAAATCATGAAACTAACCTAAAAATTTGTAGGTTATGTTCTCAATTCGCGTTTGTTTAGACTTTACCAAAATTTCGATTTTTGGTAATTTTCAAAAGTACTTAGAATATTTTCAAACATATGATCGGTCGACAAATGATGTCAACTAATCATATGACATACAAAATTTAAATCGAAACGCCTTGCAAGAGCAAGCGTTCGAAAATATTCTAAGTCCCAATTTATTTAAATAAATAAATAGGTACGCCAATGGTTACCACTTAATTTTCGAGTCCTGCACCACTGGGAACGAAAACTGCTGACTCTAGTGCGGCGGCCATCGCGCTGTTTACGACGAAGACCGGCACAAAGAGGACACGGTCCCCTTTTGCGAAGTCAGCATTTTTCGGACGAACGTTGTTCGTCGACGAACGTTCGATTCTCCACAGTCCTCTCCGGGGACCCGAGTGGGTCAGTCGAGTTTTCGTCAATCTTCCAAGTCCAGACTATTTAGACATAGTCTTTCCAAATCCAGATTGTTTAGACACAATCTTCCCAAATCCATACTGTTTAGACACAGTCCCTAATACCATTCAGTAATATCGTATTCTTATTCGTTTAATTCAAATATTACTTCGTTTATTCAATTAAACATTTTTATTGCGTTTCATATTTCGTACTTAGTACGTATTTCGATTTCGTTAATAATAAGCATCTTTACCGTTGTATTCTTTTACGTTTATAATATACTTTGTTTTACCAGAGTCAATCTAAATCCCAATTATTATTTCCTTGCTCCTAACTTCGTAGTTTGAAGTGACACGTTGTTAGTTAGAGATAGAGTTCTCACTGGAAAGTTCGCGAATAGTATTCCTTATTCAATTTCCTGTTACGTGTTCGCGTACGTGCGTGATAGTGATAGACTTGCTCGCATAGCAAGCTCCGCAGCATCCACGTCCGTTTTCTCGAATCAAAATATCGTCAACCACGCGGACGATATTCGCGAGATAAATTCACGGGATCGTACAGCGTCCACGTCCGTTTTCGCTAGTTAAAATATCGTCAATCACGCGGACGATATTCGTGAGTTAGATTCACGGTATCGTACAGCGTCCACGCCCGTTTCCTCAACGAGCGCATCCGTCTACAATACCGTAGCAGCCAGCTGTCAATCATTGGAGGTCGTTCCTGTCAAATATTGACGTGACAGAGTTTGGCGCAGTCGTCAATTCTTGAAGGTCGTTTCCAGCCATTTGGATCAACGCCTGTCAAGCAGAGCGGACCGTATTCAAGGCCATCAGCGCAACCGTAGCTGTTCATCCGTTGCGAATTCATTTCTCGTGTCAATCGACAAACAAGCGAAACGTAAAAGTAAGTGGAACATATTACCGCGTATGTTTCAGGGTCGCGTGCATCATTCATCTGTGTAAGACTGCATGCAGGTGTCGGCATCGGGTCCTAGTCTGTTGATAAAAAGACCAACACTTTTATTAAATGTCAGTCAGTGGAAGAGTAGAGTAGCCGGGCCGCGGTATTCTCTTCTCTTGCTTTTATAGCCCCGCCAGGACGTGACAAATTTGGCGCAGTCGGTAGGACACTCGTTGGTCACCGATGTTAGAGACACCGTCAACACTTTTGTAGGATACGTCATGTGTCCTACCTCTGCCAAAATTTGTTGTGACAAATTTGGCGCAGTCGGTAGGACAGTCGTTGGTCACCGATGTTAGAAGCACGGCATCGAGGAATAAAAATAGAATCAGTGTTAGCACGCGAACCCCTGCGCGTTCAACCATTGTTTGACAATTTAACGCAGTAGACTTAGAGTCCGTGAAAGCATAGTGTCAGTTAAAAGTGCGACGGGCAGTGAAGGAAATGCCCTTTCGCCCACGTTACATACTCAAATTATTTTTCGCGATGTTCGTACTCAGTACAAATTCATCGAGAGTTTTAGTGAACGTTAAAGTGCGACGGGCGGTTTAGAAAACGCCCCTTCGCCCACGTTATATAGTCGGATTATTTTTCGCGAATTTCATACTTAGAAATTTTCAAGCGACGCAATCATGGAAACGCGTAGCGAGGCTAGAAAGAAGGTTCCTCCTACGGAAGAGGAATTAATTGAATTCCAGAAAGATTTAGCTCGTAGAGAAGCAGCTCTCATTAATCAAACCGCCGCGTTGACTCAACTCAAATTGCAATACGAAACAGAAACGCGTGAGCAGAGAGTAACGTACGAGGATATACGCCGCGAGATAGCAGAAATCCGATCGGCCAGAGATTCTCAATCAATTCCAGCTAGCCCAGTCGTTGCGCCCCGCGAACCCATAATGCACGATTCTTCGAATTTCACCGTTAAACAAGCGGTTGAACTTGTGCCTACCTTTGACGGCACCTCCATAACCGTGCTACAATTCGTTCGCGCGTGCAAGCGAGCCTTGGAAGCTGTTCCAGCCACAGCTGAGCGTACCCTCACTAGATTAGTATGCAATAAGCTTAGAGGACAGGCATACGCCGCGATTGAAGACGTAAATATTAACACAATCTCTGAATTGTGCAACCGCCTGAAAGATGTACTAGGCCCATATAAATTCATCGATCAGTATCGCGGAGAATTAGCTTCGATACACCAGGGACAGTCCGAGCACGTGTTGAATTATATTACGCGAGTAAAGGACCTTAGAACGGCGATTATAGATTCAGGCCGCGGGGTCCCCAATCTAGACGAGATTGACAAATTCACAATTGATTGTTTCATGCGTGGTCTTATCCCAGCGCTTCGAGCCGAGGTCAGGCTCTGTGCGTCACTCGAATTACAGAAAATATTCGATGAAGCAGTAACCGCGTACAAACAGTACGAGCTTGACCGTGTTCGTTATCGCGACGACGGACGCCGCGTTGCATTCTCCGACTCTCGTAATCGCACACCAGAGCGATCAAGCAACTCTTATTATGATAGGAATGCGCCAGAGCAGCGCAACAGATCTTCGGAAAGGAAAGATCAACGACCTTCCTTTTCACCTCGTGAATCCTGGCGAGACAGGAAACCCGATAACAGAGACGCGTATCGCTCTCCTCCTCCGCGACGTCACGAACCGTCGCAATCAAATCAGCGCGAAACGTATAAACGCGAAGATCGCGCTTCCCAGTCCCCAGGTCGCGATCGCTTTCCTACGGAGAATCGGAAGTATTGTAAATATTGTAAGCGCACGGGACATGACATACACGAATGTCGCCGCCGCGAATATTACAGTAGAAATGAGTCGGGAAACGAATCAAGCCTCCCGACAAACGCGACCAAAGGACGGGAGGCATCCCAAGAGAATCGCCAAAAGGCAACACAGCTGGCCGTCATCAGCGACGACCAGCAGTAGATGAAATTCGAGTAGATAGGAGAGATAACCCGGACGGTCAGCAGAATGAACGACCATCCGCGAAATTAGTCTCGGCAATAAATCTCGCGCCGGACTCCCCTATCCCTCGAATAAAAGCAAAATCGTCACTCTTCTCAAAAGAGTGTGAGTTCCTCTTGGACACCGGGTCCGAGGTCAACTTAATCCGAGCGTCTGGTATCAAATCTGACGTTCATCTAAAAACTGACAGCGTCATACACGTCCATGGCGTGACAGAAGGAGAAATTGCGACCCTCGGTTATATCAATGCGGAGCTAGCAGATTCCATTAAAGTCACGCTACACGTTCTGCCTGACAGTTTTCCAATTAATATAGATGGTATCTTAGGCTCCCCCTTCTTCAGAGAGGGAGCAGAGATATCATTTGCGAAGGAATGCGTAGAGTATAAAAACCTACGTATTCCCTTTTCGAATCCTCGGGAATATTCCATCGAAAGCCGTACCGCCGCCTGCATAGCCGTCAACGTAAAGGGCCCAAGCGAAGGGTATGTGCGAAAAGTAGATGTAAAACCCGATGTGTTCTTAGGTGATTGTTTAGTCACCAACCGTAACGGAAAGGCATACCTGCGATGCTTTAACGCATCGTCCGAAGTGGCGTCCTTCTCCCTGCCTACGTTGGAGGTGGAAGAGATCGAGGTTCCCTTTTCGAATATTCAAGCCGAAGTCAATTCGGACTTATTCAATGCTCGTGCGTGCCGCGCGCACGAGACGATCGTTAACGATCAACTCGCGTCTTCTATTAATTCCGGTAACCATTCCGACGATTCCGGTAGCCATCCCGATTCTTTAAATAATTCCGGTAACCATTCCGACGATTCCGGTAGCCATCCCGATTCTTCTATTAATTCCGGTAACCATTCCGACGATTCCGGTAGCCATCCCGATTCTTTAGATAATTCCGGTAACCATTCCGACGATTCCGGTAGCCATCCCGATTCTTTAGATAATTCCGGTAACCATTCCGACGATTCCGGTAGCCATCCCGATTCTTTAAATAATTCCGGTAACCATCCCGACGATTCCGGTAGCCATCCCGATTCTTTAAATAATTCCGGTAACCATCCCGACGATTCCGGTAGCCATCCCGATACTTTAAAGAATTCCGGTAACCATCCCGACGATTTATATTCAAAGTCCTGTGTGGAAAGAAACATCAGCGCCTTCGCCTCAGATGAACTTTTAGAATGTTCATATGAGAACAATTTAGAAAACATTTCTATTCCTAAAGTTAAATCAAAAGGAGTTTATGTTTTGCCACAAACTCCTATCTTCAAATCCTCGCCGGAACAAGACCTCTTGCAGCTTCAACGATCAGGTATCCGTGCGACCGAAAACAAAGTCCATGCGTCTGGCAAATACAATTCCGCGAGATTCGCGTCAGCAAGAAAAAGAAATAAAGCCGATACATTATACTCGCCCGAGACAACTAAGTCTGATTATAAGCTTTCGTTATGTATCTTGCGAAACGAATTCAATCTTCCTAGCGTTAACAGAGTCTCCAATATCGTTACGCCAACGATAAACTATCGCAGCGACCCAAGAGCGAAATTTAAAACCTCTGGTCAGCATCACCCCACTCCACAGCAGGAAGACGATATCCCTGCGACGCAACGAGATCTTCAAGGAGAAACCGTCACCCCTGAAGATCATCAGTCTCTCGACAACGCTATAACAGCAACCATGCAGCCGATACAAGCAGCTATCTTGCTCTCTATTGCCACGCAAGCCTCAACACTCATTGGATATGACTGTGGAGGTTCAACCTTGAATATTACCACGTATTCAACTATTGACACTCTTAACTGCGAGCCAGAAGACATCGCACCAGCTGAAAACTTAGAAAGAATTCAGCTCCTGCAGCTAGCTGAATTCTCGCAAGCTCGTGTTTTGCAATGCCATATCGGAATAGACAGAACCATATACTATTGTGGCATGCATTCACATAATTCGGTGGTATCCAATGGTCGACAAGACTATATATTACCGATCTCCAGCGAAACCTGTTCGAGCCTACACACGACGGGGACAATATTCATCACCCCAGCCGCCCAGATCACAGGTATTCAGCCGAACTCGACCTCCTCTCACGGCCTCACGTTAGCAGGAGTTATTCAGAACGATGGTAGCTGCGCTGGAACCACGTATAGTGATCCGTTTGGGACTTGGACCGATGTCGTGGTACAAGCTTTAGTCCGAATCACGATCCGCGACTACATCGCTCCAATCAGATTGTCAACCGGACAGATTCATCTACAAACTGGGCAAACCTGCCCCCTTCAAAAAGGAAGCTGCTTAGACGCACAAGATGGCCATACGTTCTGGGAAACCACGCCGACGGACTCGTGCAAATTCAATAATTATGATGTCTTGTACGAAGGGATAGCCACTAAACTATCCTCCAAGGTGAATCCTTCTCCAACCCTGTATACCGTAGCATCGCAGGACACGACTTTTGCACTCACGGAGACAGGCAGATCGTCAGTTTGCGGATATGTCATAATCCGAACGGAACACCCCAAGCTGTTCATTCTGGAAGTTGGAAGTTCAGGAAAATTCAAGGAGAAAACACACACCTTGGTCAACAATCTGGACATCTTCACGTATGTCAACAGCAAATTTGTTTACGTGGAGAAGCACCTCCGGAAACAATTTTCTCAACTCTACAAAGATGTAATCCGTCAGAAGTGTGAGCTAGAGCGTCAGATTCTCCAGAACGCCCTCACATTATTACATTCAGCACCCGAAGAAGTTGCCACTGCCATCATGAAGGATGTCGGATTTATCGCAGTTCCAGCAGGAGAGGTAGTGCACATAATAAAGTGCATACCAGTCACGGTCCAAGTGAGGAAAACCGAACGGTGTTATGATGAGCTACCCATCACGTATCGGAACACATCAAAATTCCTGAAGCCAAGGGACCACATCATTTCAAATACGGGGACAGAAAAGCCATGCAATGAGCTACTTCCCCCATATTATAGACTGCACGGAACATGGTATCGCCTAACACCGTCATTGATGGAGGCCATCACTCCTTCGGAGCTTCACCCCCTCGCCAAGTCAACCTGGAAATACATAGATCCGAAGAACTTGGCAACGGGAGGCATTTATTCACAAGACGACCTGGACAAACTACAGGATCATATAATGTTTCCTGTAGAGAAGGTAGCAGTCATAAATTCAATCGCACAGGGTGCGACGGGAAGACAGTTTGCAGCAGGAAACATCAATATGTTCAACCTGCTCGATGAAAACTCCCTACAGCAGATAGCGGAGTCTACAGCACAGAAATTATGGTCCGGATTCACTACATTCGGATCAATAAGTGCTGGAATAATCGGAGTGTACGTAGCGATCCGCACGATCAAAACAATCATCAGTACGATCGTTAACGGCATCGCATTACACTCACTATACGGCTGGAGCCTGCATCTCGTCGTCGCCATCTGGAGTTCACTGACCCGGTTCTTTATATTCATGAAGCAGAGGGACAACAAGACTTCAGCGGCCATCGAGGACAAAGATAGTGATAGTGCCAGTGTCGGAGAATTCCGAACCCGTCCTCCCTTGACGAAACGAACGTTAATTTGCGATTCCCTTGACCCAGCGTTGCGAGACAGGGATGACATTTCAGTGCATCCTGTCTACCGCCACCCAGAGGCAGAGATTCCACTGCGTGAAATCTCTTCTCTAAGGGGGGAGGTGTGACGTCGGTCGCACCTCCGACGTTAGCTTTAAGACTACATGTAAAATTAGATACATAAGAGCGAGCGTTCCCCTTTAAAGATTCCAAAACTCCTAAAAATCCTTCATAACAATGAATCCTTAACACCACGTACATCTGATCGAAATCCATCAACATAACCTAAAATCCAAAATCTGTCAAAATCCTAAAATAGCCAAAAATGGCCCAAACTCGAAGATTGAAATATCATTGGACTCGTGAGCGAAAATCATGAAACTAACCTAAAAATTTGTAGGTTATGTTCTCAATTCGCGTTTGTTTAGACTTTACCAAAATTTCGATTTTTGGTAATTTTCAAAAGTACTTAGAATATTTTCAAACATATGATCGGTCGACAAATGATGTCAACTAATCATATGACATACAAAATTTAAATCGAAACGCCTTGCAAGAGCAAGCGTTCGAAAATATTCTAAGTCCCAATTTATTTAAATAAATAAATAGGTACGCCAATGGTTACCACTTAATTTTCGAGTCCTGCACCACTGGGAACGAAAACTGCTGACTCTAGTGCGGCGGCCATCGCGCTGTTTACGACGAAGACCGGCACAAAGAGGACACGGTCCCCTTTTGCGAAGTCAGCATTTTTCGGACGAACGTTGTTCGTCGACGAACGTTCGATTCTCCACAGTCCTCTCCGGGGACCCGAGTGGGTCAGTCGAGTTTTCGTCAATCTTCCAAGTCCAGACTATTTAGACATAGTCTTTCCAAATCCAGATTGTTTAGACACAATCTTCCCAAATCCATACTGTTTAGACACAGTCCCTAATACCATTCAGTAATATCGTATTCTTATTCGTTTAATTCAAATATTACTTCGTTTATTCAATTAAACATTTTTATTGCGTTTCATATTTCGTACTTAGTACGTATTTCGATTTCGTTAATAATAAGCATCTTTACCGTTGTATTCTTTTACGTTTATAATATACTTTGTTTTACCAGAGTCAATCTAAATCCCAATTATTATTTCCTTGCTCCTAACTTCGTAGTTTGAAGTGACACGTTGTTAGTTAGAGATAGAGTTCTCACTGGAAAGTTCGCGAATAGTATTCCTTATTCAATTTCCTGTTACGTGTTCGCGTACGTGCGTGATAGTGATAGACTTGCTCGCATAGCAAGCTCCGCAGCATCCACGTCCGTTTTCTCGAATCAAAATATCGTCAACCACGCGGACGATATTCGCGAGATAAATTCACGGGATCGTACAGCGTCCACGTCCGTTTTCGCTAGTTAAAATATCGTCAATCACGCGGACGATATTCGTGAGTTAGATTCACGGTATCGTACAGCGTCCACGCCCGTTTCCTCAACGAGCGCATCCGTCTACAATACCGTAGCAGCCAGCTGTCAATCATTGGAGGTCGTTCCTGTCAAATATTGACGTGACAGAGTTTGGCGCAGTCGTCAATTCTTGAAGGTCGTTTCCAGCCATTTGGATCAACGCCTGTCAAGCAGAGCGGACCGTATTCAAGGCCATCAGCGCAACCGTAGCTGTTCATCCGTTGCGAATTCATTTCTCGTGTCAATCGACAAACAAGCGAAACGTAAAAGTAAGTGGAACATATTACCGCGTATGTTTCAGGGTCGCGTGCATCATTCATCTGTGTAAGACTGCATGCAGGTGTCGGCATCGGGTCCTAGTCTGTTGATAAAAAGACCAACACTTTTATTAAATGTCAGTCAGTGGAAGAGTAGAGTAGCCGGGCCGCGGTATTCTCTTCTCTTGCTTTTATAGCCCCGCCAGGACGTGACACATCCTCTCGCACGTGTTTTTACTCGACTAGCCTGCGGGATGCATCCTCTCGCACGTGTTTTTACTCGACTAGCCTGCGGGATGCATCCTCTCGCACGTGTTTTTGCTCGACTAGCCTGCGGGATGCATCCTCTCGCATTTGTTTTTGCTCGACTAGCCTGCGGGACGCATCCTCTCGCACGTGTTTTTACTCGACTAGCCTGCGGGATGCATCCTCTCGCACGTGTTTTTACTCGACTAGCCTGCGGGAAGCATCCTCTTGCACGTGTTTTTACTCGGACTACCCTGCGGGATGCATCCTCTCGCATGTGTTTTTGCTCGACTAGCCATGCGCATCCCATAAAACCTGCGCATGCGCATCCCACAAAACCTGCGCATGCGCATCCCACAAAACCTCGCACGTGTTTTTACTCGACTAGCCTGCGGGATGCATCCTCTCGCACGTGTTTTTACTCGACTAGCCTGCGGGATGCATCCTCTCGCACGTGTTTTTACTCGACTAGCCTGCGGGATGCATCCTCTCGCACGTGTTTTTGCACGACTAGCCTGCGGGATGCATCCTCTCGCACGTGTTTTTGCTCGACTAGGCATGCGCATCCCAAAAAACCTGCGCATGCGCATCCCACAAAACCTCGCACGTGTTTTTACTCGACTAGCCTGCGGGATGCATCCTCTCGCACGTGTTTTTACTCGACTACCCTGCGGGATGCATCCTCTCGACGTGTTTTTGCTCGACTAGCCATGCGCATCCCAAAAAACCTGCGCATGCGCATCCCACAAAACCTCGCACGTGTTTTTACTCGGCTAGCCTGCGGAATGCATCCTCTCGCACGTGTTTTTACTCGACTAGCCTGCGGGATGCATCCTCTCGCACGTGTTTTTACTCGACTGGCCTGCGGGATGCATCCTCTCGCACGTGTTTTTGCTCGACTACCCTGCGGGATGTATCCTCTCGCACGTGTTTTTGCTCGACTATCCATGCGCATCCCAAAAAACCTGCGCATGCGCATCCCACAAAACCTGCGCATGCGCATCCCACAAAACCTCGCACGTGTTTTTACTCGACTAGCCTGCGGGATGCATCCTCTCGCACGTGTTTTTACTCGACTACCCTGCGGGATGCATCCTCTCGCACGTGTTTTTACTCGACTACCCTGCGGGATGTATCCTCTCGCACGTGTTTTTGCTCGACTATCCATGCGCATCCCAAAAAACCTGCGCATGCGCATCCCACAAAACCTGCGCATGCGCATCCCACAAAACCTCGAACGTGTTTTTACCCGACTAGCCTGCGGGATGCATCTGTTACGTCGTCCGATGTACGACGTTGGCCTTGTACATACATTATGTATACAAGGTCTGATCTGCATAAGATCCATACACCGTCCCCTAGACATAAGAACATAATACTAAGATCTCATATATTGTATTGTTCTAATCCTTATCTCCGTCTCTACCCATCACCATAACTTCACCTTGATCAACACCTTACCTCAGTTTCAACCCATCACCACGACACATAATGCAATAAAGTATTGCATCACTCTGGAAGCATCTAGAAGCTTCTAGAAACGTCGAGAAGTCCAAAGACTGCTGCATCAGCAGTCCCACGCTCGTAGAGGGCAATAGGACAGCCACGAGACTGCAGCGTCAGCAGAAATGCACGTGCAGTCCCCGGGAGCGAAGACGCTGCTGCGTCAGCGGTTCTCCCACTCCGACGACTGAAGAACAAAGAGACTGCAGCGTCAGCTATCCCCACTCCGACCGAAGGAGGCAAGGCAGAGCAGGCGCTTGCATCAGTCCGCCTCCATCTCGCGACTCGAGCAGTCCGCCTTCAGCCAGCGACTCGCACAGACGTGCCTACCTGGCCTCAGCCGCCAGTCCGGCTTCAAGAGCAGACGTGTTCAGTCTAGCTCCGCGAAAGTGAAGTGTGTCGATCCTTCACTCCTAATTCCAATTCCAATTCCAATTCTAACTCAACTCAACTCAACTCATACATTATTCCTACAACATATTACTATATCCATTATTCATTAATCCAATTACTACTCCTATTATAATACTACTTACATATTGTATACCAGTGTACTTACCAGTTCTTATTTAATATATCGTTGTTATACCAGTGCTTCGATCTTGTTATTCTCGTGTTAGTTCAACACCATCTTCCAATTCAGTTCGTGCATCAAATATATTAAACTCGTGACATATCCGGACTTGGTCTAAAGTGCGCAGTGGAAACGCTGAGCCGCCAATAAGGAATTTGAAGCGAGTCATAGAGAAGTTCTCGTGCCACGTCTAGAATTGGTCTAAAGTGCGCAGTGGAAACGCTGAGCCGCCACTATAGACGTGAAGCGAGTTAACTACCAAAAAGGTTAATAACAAGTGGAAGTTCATTTTCATTATATTATTAATATTCCATCATTACTATTCCTTACCCATGCGACGCCCACGTCGAGCGGGACGCAAGTATCAACTTGCTAAATTGAGACGCGCGTTAAGAAATAAAGCGGTGCTCGAACAAATCATCGCCACTACCGAGTGGACAGAACTTCTGGGAACCACCGAGCACATTCCGTGTGACGCGTCCGATTACGTTTCTGTATACGGTTGCCCTTGCAACCCTCCTAAAGAGGTCAACCACGCGGACCTCTCGCGAGCTCCGACGCCAGTTCTACATCCGGTCGATTGTCCAGAGGTGATCGACATAGCCGACGACGACGACAGCCGAGACACGATCATCGTTCCCAGGGTCCGTTGCCGAATCATCCGTGACGTTCCTCTGCCAGCTCATCAACGTGTCGTCTTGCGGCCAGCATCCAAGGCCACTAACGTCGTCCCGAACCGAGCAGCAGCAACTCTGCCAGATCTTCCCCACCTCGAGGACATCTGTATAGAAGATCCGATGTACGACACCTACTGTCAGTACCGCCAGTTCCTGCTGCAACAATATTATTAGGCGTTAATACAACATTGCGGTGAGTCGTATAATATCTTGTATAATTGTTGAATCCTGTAAACTCACCGTTCTCGTTGCATCCTCTCGCGCGCGATTCTTGTCGGGACACTCCTTGTAACCGCGTCGGACGTTCTTTTCTTGACTGCATCCATAGCAATATCGGTTGTCCTAGTGCATATGACAGCCCGCGGCTGTCTCGGCACGAAAGACCACTCCTCATTTTAATCATAATATCTCAACCGTCCGTCTGTCACTGTTCTCTTTTCTCTCTCCTGGTACCTGTAACAAAAACACAGTGACGGACGTGACAAATTTGGCGCAGTCGGTAGGACGTCGAAGTGGTCGCCGATATTTGCATTAATAAGCCCCGACGCGTGTCAGTGCGAAGTTCACATTTCTTAAATCCCATTCATATCTTTCAAAATGTCTCGCCCAATCACGCGATCTCAAAAGGATCTCCGAGCAGATCCTAACGCAGACCTTCCTCCAATGACCGAGGAAGAGTTACTCCTTTATGCGCAAGACCTCGCCCGTAGAGAGCAATATCTCAAAGAGGAAACTGATTTTATTGCCAAATTGCGTCTCAAATATGAAGAAGACGCACAAAACCAAAAGAATATGCTCGACGAAATACGAAAAGAGCTTCATAACATCCAAATCACGAGTCAAACCCTACGTCAACAAACGCCTACACCAGGTCCTAGTAACGTCTCTAATATGCGGGAACCTTCACCGCCAGAGCCACGCGAAATCCCACAGTATGAACCTACTGGCAATTTTGCTCTAAAGCAAGCCGCCGAGCTTGTCCCTAGATTCGACGGAACTTCGTCTTCCGTCCTACAATTCATACGTGCATGCAAACGCGCGCGTGACACCGTACCGGCCACTGCAGAGCGTGCCCTCACGAAATTGCTCTGCAATAAACTCCACGATCGTGCTTATGCCGCTATAGAAGGCGAGCACATATCCACAATTTCTGTACTATGCGAAAAGTTACGTACAGTGCTGGGCCCATACAAATTCGTGGACCAGTACCGTGGCGATCTCGCGAGTGTACTCCAGGCTCCAAACGAGCACATCTTAGACTTCATCAATCGCGTTAAAGACCTTCGAACCGCGATTCAAGATGCCACAGATATTGGCCTTGATTACGAAGAACTAGATCGCTTCGTAGTAGATTGTTTTCTACGAGGTCTCCTTCCCCAGCTGCGTGCCGAAGTGCTTCATTGCCCTTCGCGAAATCCTGCCACTGTTTTCGAAGCAGCCATCTCTGCTTACAGGCAGTATGAGTCAGACCAGACTCGTCGACGAGAACTGATCCGCGAAGAAAAACGAGTCAGCTTCTCTGATAACCGGCCGTATCGCCCGCGTTCCACGAATGAATCCGCTCGTGATATCCCAGAACGAACTCAAGAACGCCGCGATAACAGACCGGACTCGTCTCAGCAGTCCTCAAGAAACTCAAACCGGGACTCTTATCGCTCCCCGACGCCGCAACGGCGATGGGAAAATAATCCTCGCGACCAAAACACGTACCGCGATGGTCGCACAGATCGCCCCTCAAGCCCTAACAAATTTTGCAACTACTGCAAAGTCCCCGGGCACGATATTCACGAGTGCCGTAAGCGCGCTTTTAATAATAATAGGAGGTCGGGAAACGAGTCCGGCCTCCCGACCGAAGCCAACCCCAGGCGGGAGGCCGCATCTTCAACCCAAACTACAGCCCGCACCCAAACGACTATCCGGACGAACGACCAGTCCGACGATTCGTCTCAGCAGTAAATCTTGCTGCAGACTCACCAATTCCGCGCGTAAAAATCTCCGCCCCTCAATTACAAAAGAAGTGTGAATTTTTGTTGGACACGGGTTCGGAGATCAATTTAATTCGTGCGTCAAGTCTAGAACCAAATCTACCTATAGATCATACGAACATTATAGAAGTCCAAGGAATAACCGAGGGATCCATTCCAACTCTCGGTCAAATTAAAATACACTTACAGGGTCAAAACCCTATCGAATTTCATGTCTTGGAAGAAAACTTCCCAATTAACATCGACGGAATCCTCGGTTCTCCCTTCTTCAGAACAGGAGCCGAGATCTCCTTTGCGAATGAATACATAACGATAGGAAACATTCGGGTTCCCTTCTCGAACCCTTGCGCGCCCACGGCTGAGCCTCGCGATGAATTGGCAGCAGAGGTTATTTCAATGCCTTCGTCTATGACCAACGATCTCGTTAAAACTCCAGCCGCCAAGCGTGAGGAACATTCGGCAAGGAACGTTCGAGTGTCTTCCTCAAATCCTCGTGCACCCGCGGTCAGACCTTGCAGAGCTCCGGTGACGGAGGTTATTTCAATGCCTCCTCGGGATTCGATCGAGTGCTCCCTAGAGAAAAACGCCGTGAAAAGCCGACCGGAATCGAAGGAGACTCGAGAGATATCGGAGTACACTGCGAGAAGTCGGATCGTGGAGCGTGAGGATCGAGTCCGAACAAAGACTCCTCTGAAATCCGAAGAATTCGTCCTCGAACCTCGTACCGTTGCGTGCATAGCGGTCGACGTAGAAGGACCCAAACAGGGATATATCCGCCGTGTTAATGTAGCGCCGGATGTATTCCTGGGTGACTGCGTTGTCACCAATCGTAAAGGCAAAGCGAGCCTCCGGTGTTTTAACACCTCGTCGGAAAGAGTTTCATTTCGATTGCCCCCATTGGAGATGGAAGAAATCGAGTCGTACTCTTCCGACCTTTCTAATCCCGGGAACCATCCCGACGTATTCGGTAACCATCCCGACCTTTCTAATTCCGGGTATCACCCCGACGTATTCGGTAACCATCCCGACCTTTCCAATTCCGGGTATCATCCCGACGCATTCGGTAACCATCCCGACCTTTCTAATTCCGGGTACTATCCCGACGCATTCGGTAACCATCCCGACCTTTCTAATTCCGGGTATCGTCCCGACGTATTCGGTAACCATCCCGACATTACTAACTCCGGTAACCAGCCCGATTCTCATACTAACTCCGGTAACCAGCCCGATTCTTATACTAACTCCGGTAACCAGCCCGATTCTCATACTAACTCCGGTAACCAGCCCGATTCTTATTCTAACTCCGGTAACCAGCCCGATTCTCATACTAACTCCGGTAACCAGCCCGATTCTTATACTAACTCCGGTAACCAGCCCGATTCTTATACTAACTCCGGTAACCAGCCCGATAAAACCAAGGTCAGAATGACCTATTCCATCGCAAATTCCCACGAAGCTCGCGTGAAAGAGTTATTAGAAACTATCCCCATGGATCACCTCAGCGGCGACGAAATGGATCATGTTAAATCTTTGTTAGAAAAGCACAATGATCTTTTCCATCTCCAAGGGGATCGTTTGGGAAAAACAAACGCGGTGACTCACAAAATCATTACGACGGATGATATTCCAATCCATGTTAAACAGTATCGCTACCCACCAATCCACAAGGACGAAATCAACAAGCAAATGTCCGAACTCTTACGGAATGACATAGTCGTTCCATCTAACTCACCTTATAATTCCCCCTTGTGGATTGTTCCTAAGAAAGCGGACGCCGAGGGTAACAAAAAATGGCGCATGGTAATCGATTACCGCGCATTAAACGAGAAGTCGGTGGCCGACGCGTACCCGCTACCTAGCATTAACGAAATCCTAGATCAGTTAGGCAGCGCCGCATACTTCAGTGTGTTTGACTTAGCCAGCGGATTCCATCAGATAGGAATGGAGAAGGAGGATGCCGCGAAGACCGCCTTCTCCACGCCTTTCGGCCACTACGAATTCATCAGAATGCCATTCGGTCTCCGTAATGCTCCGGCTACCTTCCAAAGATTAATGGACACAGTCCTCTGCGGCCTACAAGGCAACGAACTCTTCGTGTACCTCGATGATATCGTGATCTACGCGCGTTCACTAGAAGAACATTATGCCAAATTCAATAAACTAGCCCGCCGACTGCGCGGAGCCAACCTCAAATTACAGCCCTCGAAATGCGGCTTCCTTCATAAGGAAGTGGCATACCTGGGACATCAGATTAGTCAAGACGGCGTCAGACCATGTCCAAAGAAAATTAATGCCGTACAAAATTTCCCACGACCTAAGAACGCGAAAAACGTGCGCGAATTTCTAGGCCTTGCAGGTGTCACGTCCTGGCGGGGCTATAAAAGCAAGAGAAGAGAATACCGCGGCCCGGCTACTCTACTCTTCCACTGACTGACATTTAATAAAAGTGTTGGTCTTTTTATCAACAGACTAGGACCCGATGCCGACACCTGCATGCAGTCTTACACAGATGAATGATGCACGCGACCCTGAAACATACGCGGTAATATGTTCCACTTACTTTTACGCTTCGCTTGTTTGTCGATTGACACGAGACATGAATTCGCAACGGATGAACAGCTACGGTTGCGCTGATGGCCTTGAATACGGTCCGCTCTGCTTGACAGGGGTTGATCCAAATGGCTGGAAACGACCTTCAAGGATTGACGACTGCGCCAAACTCTGTCACGTCAATATTTGACAGGAACGACCTCCAATGATTGACAGCTGGCTGCTACGGTATTGTAGACGGATGCGCTCGTTGAGGAAACGGGCGTGGACGCTGTACGATACCGTGAATCTAACTCACGAATATCGTCCGCGTGATTGACGATATTTTAACTAGCGAAAACGGGCGTGGACGCTGTGCGATCCCGTGAATTTATCTCGCGAATATCGTCCGCGTGGTTGACGATATTTTGATTCGAGAAAACGGACGTGGATGCTGCGGAGCTTGCTATGCGAGCAAGTCTATCACTATCACGCACGTACGCGAACACGTAACAGGAAATTGAATAAGGAATACTATTCGCGAACTTTCCAGTGAGAACTCTATCTCTAACTAACAACGTGTCACTTCAAACTACGAAGTTAGGAGCAAGGAAATAATAATTGGGATTTAGATTGACTCTGGTAAAACAAAGTATATTAATAACGTAAAAGAATACAAAGGTAAAGATGCTTACTATTAACGAAATCGAAATACGTACTAAGTACGAAATATGAAACGCAATAAAAATGTTTAATTGAATAAACGAAGTAATATTTGAATTAAACGAATAAGAATACGATATTACTGAATGGTATTAGGGACTGTGTCTAAACAGTATGGATTTGGAAAGATTGTGTCTAAACAATCTGGATTTGGAAAGACTATGTCTAAATAGTCTGGACTTGGAAGATTGACGAAAACTCGACTGACCCACTCGGGTCCCCGGAGAGGACTGTGGAGAATCGAACGTTCGTCGACGAACAACGTTCGTTCGAAAAATGCTGACTTCGCAAAAGGGGACCGTGTCCTCTTTGTGCCGGTCTTCGTCGTAAACAGCGCGATGGCCGCCGCACTAGGGTCAGCAGTTTTCGTTCCCAGTGGTGCAGGACTCGAAAATTAAGTGGTAACCATTGGCGTACCTATTTATTTATTTAAATAAATTGGGACCCAGAATATTTTCGAGCGCTTGCTCTTGCAAGGCGTTTCGATGTAAATTTTATATGTCATATGATTAGTTGACATCATTTGTCGACCGATCATATGTTTGAAAATATTCTAAGTACTTTTGAAAATTACCAAAAATCGAAATTTTGGTAAAGTCTAAACAAACGCGAATTGAGAACATAACCTACAAATTTTTAGGTTAGTTTCATGATTTTCGCTCACGAGTCCAATGATATTTCAATCTTCGAGTTTGGGCCATTTTTGGCTATTTTAGGATTTTGACAGATTTTGGATTTTAGGTTATGTTGATGGATTTCAGTCAGATGTACGTGGTGTTAAGGATTCATTGTTATGAAGGATTTTTTAGGAGTTTTGGAATCTTTAAAGGGGAACGCTCGCTCTTATGTATCTAATTTTACATGTAGTCTTAAAGCTAACGTCGGAGGTGCGACCGACGTCACACCTCCCCCCTTAGAGAAGAGATTTCACGCAGTGGAATCTCTGCCTCTGGGTGGCGGTAGACAGGATGCACTGAAATGTCATCCCTGTCTCGCAACGCTGGGTCAAGGGAATCGCAAATTAACGTTCGTTTCGTCAAGGGAGGACGGGTTCGGAATTCTCCGACACTGGCACTATCACTATCTTTGTCCTCGATGGCCGCTGAAGTCTTGTTGTCCCTCTGCTTCATGAATATAAAGAACCGGGTCAGTGAACTCCAGATGGCGACGACGAGATGCAGGCTCCAGCCGTATAGTGAGTGTAATGCGATGCCGTTAACGATCGTACTGATGATTGTTTTGATCGTGCGGATCGCTACGTACACTCCGATTATTCCAGCACTTATTGATCCGAATGTAGTGAATCCGGACCATAATTTCTGTGCTGTAGACTCCGCTATCTGCTGTAGGGAGTTTTCATCGAGCAGGTTGAACATATTGATGTTTCCTGCTGCAAACTGTCTTCCCGTCGCACCCTGTGCGATTGAATTTATGACTGCTACCTTCTCTACAGGAAACATTATATGATCCTGTAGTTTGTCCAGGTCGTCTTGTGAATAAATGCCTCCCGTTGCCAAGTTCTTCGGATCTATGTATTTCCAGGTTGACTTGGCGAGGGGGTGAAGCTCCGAAGGAGTGATGGCCTCCATCAATGACGGTGTTAGGCGATACCATGTTCCGTGCAGTCTATAATATGGGGGAAGTAGCTCATTGCATGGCTTTTCTGTCCCCGTATTTGAAATGATGTGGTCCCTTGGCTTCAGGAATTTTGATGTGTTCCGATACGTGATGGGTAGCTCATCATAACATCGTTCGGTTTTCCTCACTTGGACCGTGACTGGTATGCACTTTATTATGTGCACTACCTCTCCTGCTGGAACTGCGATAAATCCGACATCCTTCATGATGGCAGTGGCAACTTCTTCGGGTGCTGAATGTAATAATGTGAGGGCGTTCTGGAGAATCTGACGCTCTAGCTCACACTTCTGACGGATTACATCTTTGTAGAGTTGAGAAAATTGTTTCCGGAGGTGCTTCTCCACGTAAACAAATTTGCTGTTGACATACGTGAAGATGTCCAGATTGTTGACCAAGGTGTGTGTTTTCTCCTTGAATTTTCCTGAACTTCCAACTTCCAGAATGAACAGCTTGGGGTGTTCCGTTCGGATTATGACATATCCGCAAACTGACGATCTGCCTGTCTCCGTGAGTGCAAAAGTCGTGTCCTGCGATGCTACGGTATACAGGGTTGGAGAAGGATTCACCTTGGAGGATAGTTTAGTGGCTATCCCTTCGTACAAGACATCATAATTATTGAATTTGCACGAGTCCGTCGGCGTGGTTTCCCAGAACGTATGGCCATCTTGTGCGTCTAAGCAGCTTCCTTTTTGAAGGGGGCAGGTTTGCCCAGTTTGTAGATGAATCTGTCCGGTTGACAATCTGATTGGAGCGATGTAGTCGCGGATCGTGATTCGGACTAAAGCTTGTACCACGACATCGGTCCAAGTCCCAAACGGATCACTATACGTGGTTCCAGTGCAGCTACCATCGTTCTGAATAACTCCTGCTAACGTGAGGCCGTGAGAGGAGGTCGAGTTCGGCTGAATACCTGTGATCTGGGCGGCTGGGGTGATGAATATTGTCCCCGTCGTGTGTAGGCTCGAACAGGTTTCGCTGGAGATCGGTAATATATAGTCTTGTCGACCATTGGATACTACCGAATTATGTGAATGCATGCCACAATAGTATATGGTTCTGTCTATTCCGATATGGCATTGCAAGACACGAGCTTGCGAGAATTCAGCTAGCTGCAGGAGCTGAATTCTTTCTAAATTTTCAGCTGGTGCGATGTCTTCTGGCTCGCAGTTAAGAGTGTCAATAGTTGAATACGTGGTAATATTCAAGGTTGAACCTCCACAGTCATATCCAATGAGTGTTGAGGCTTGCGTGGCAATAGAGAGCAAGATAGCTGCTTGTATCGGCTGCATGGTTGCTGTTATAGCGTTGTCGAGAGACTGATGATCTTCAGGGATGACGGTTTCTCCTTGAAGATCTCGTTGCGTCGCAGGGATATCGTCTTCCTGCTGTGGAGTGGGGTGATGCTGACCAGAGGTTTTAAATTTCGCTCTTGGGTCGCTGCGATAGTTTATCGTTGGCGTAACGATATTGGAGACTCTGTTAACGCTAGGAAGATTGAATTCGTTTCGCAAGATACATAACGAAAGCTTATAATCAGACTTAGTTGTCTCGGGCGAGTATAATATATCGGCTTTATTTCTTTTTCTTGCTGACGCGAATCTCGCGGAATTGTATTTGCCAGACGCATGGACTTTGTTTTCGGTCGCACGGATACCTGATCGTTGAAGCTGGAAGAGGTGTTGTTCCGGCGAGGATTTGAAGATAGGAGTTTGCGGCAAAACATAAACTCCTTTTGATTTAACTTTAGGAATAGAAATGTTTTCTAAATTGTTCTCATATGAACATTCTAAAAGTTCATCTGAGGCGAAGGCGTTGATGTTTCTTTCCACACAGGACTTTGAATATAAATCGTCGGGATGGTTACCGGAATTCTTTAAAGTATCGGGATGGCTACCGGAATCGTCGGGATGGTTACCGGAATTATTTAAAGAATCGGGATGGCTACCGGAATCGTCGGGATGGTTACCGGAATTATTTAAAGAATCGGGATGGCTACCGGAATCGTCGGGATGGTTACCGGAATTATTTAAAGAATCGGGATGGCTACCGGAATCGTCGGGATGGTTACCGGAATTAATAGAAGACGCGAGTTGATCGTTAACGATCGTCTCGTGCGCGCGGCACGCACGAGCATTGAATAAGTCCGAATTGACTTCGGCTTGAATATTCGAAAAGGGAACCTCGATCTCTTCCACCTCCAACGTAGGCAGGGAGAAGGACGCCACTTCGGACGATGCGTTAAAGCATCGCAGGTATGCCTTTCCGTTACGGTTGGTGACTAAACAATCACCTAAGAACACATCGGGTTTTACATCTACTTTTCGCACATACCCTTCGCTTGGGCCCTTTACGTTGACGGCTATGCAGGCGGCGGTACGGCTTTCGATGGAATATTCCCGAGGATTCGAAAAGGGAATACGTAGGGTTTTATACTCTACGCATTCCTTCGCAAATGATATCTCTGCTCCCTCTCTGAAGAAGGGGGAGCCTAAGATACCATCTATATTAATTGGAAAACTGTCAGGCAGAACGTGTAGCGTGACTTTAATGGAATCTGCTAGCTCCGCATTGATATAACCGAGGGTCGCAATTTCTCCTTCTGTCACGCCATGGACGTGTATGACGCTGTCAGTTTTTAGATGAACGTCAGATTTGATACCAGACGCTCGGATTAAGTTGACCTCGGACCCGGTGTCCAAGAGGAACTCACACTCTTTTGAGAAGAGTGACGATTTTGCTTTTATTCGAGGGATAGGGGAGTCCGGCGCGAGATTTATTGCCGAGACTAATTTCGCGGATGGTCGTTCATTCTGCTGACCGTCCGGGTTATCTCTCCTATCTACTCGAATTTCATCTACTGCTGGTCGTCGCTGATGACGGCCAGCTGTGTTGCCTTTTGGCGATTCTCTTGGGATGCCTCCCGTCCTTTGGTCGCGTTTGTCGGGAGGCTTGATTCGTTTCCCGACTCATTTCTACTGTAATATTCGCGGCGGCGACATTCGTGTATGTCATGTCCCGTGCGCTTACAATATTTACAATACTTCTGATTCTCCGTAGGAAAGCGATCGCGACCTGGGGACTGGGAAGCGCGATCTTCGCGTTTATACGTTTCGCGCTGATTTGATTGCGACGGTTCGTGACGTCGCGGAGGAGGAGAGCGATACGCGTCTCTGTTATCGGGTTTCCTGTCTCGCCAGGATTCACGAGGTGAAAAGGAAGGTCGTTGATCTTTCCTTTCCGAAGATCTATTGCGCTGCTCTGGCGCATTCCTATCATAAGGAGAGTTGCTTGATCGCTCTGGTGTGCGATTACGAGAGTCGGAGAATGCAACGCGGCGTCCGTCGTCGCGATAACGAACACGGTCAAGCTCGTACTGTTTGTACGCGGTTACTGCTTCATCGAATATTTTCTGTAATTCGAGTGACGCGCAGAGCCTGACCTCGGCTCGAAGCGCTGGGATAAGACCACGCATGAAACAATCAACTGTGAATTTGTCAATCTCGTCTAGATTGGGGACCCCGCGGCCTGAATCTATGATCGCCGTTCTAAGGTCCTTTACTCGCGTAATATAATTCAACACGTGCTCGGACTGTCCCTGGTGTATCGAAGCTAATTCTCCGCGATACTGATCGATGAATTTATATGGGCCTAGTACATCTTTCAGGCGGTTGCACAATTCAGAGATTGTGTTAATATTTACGTCTTCAATCGCGGCGTATGCCTGTCCTCTAAGCTTATTGCATACTAATCTAGTGAGGGTACGCTCAGCTGTGGCTGGAACAGCTTCCAAGGCTCGCTTGCACGCGCGAACGAATTGTAGCACGGTTATGGAGGTGCCGTCAAAGGTAGGCACAAGTTCAACCGCTTGTTTAACGGTGAAATTCGAAGAATCGTGCATTATGGGTTCGCGGGGCGCAACGACTGGGCTAGCTGGAATTGATTGAGAATCTCTGGCCGATCGGATTTCTGCTATCTCGCGGCGTATATCCTCGTACGTTACTCTCTGCTCACGCGTTTCTGTTTCGTATTGCAATTTGAGTTGAGTCAACGCGGCGGTTTGATTAATGAGAGCTGCTTCTCTACGAGCTAAATCTTTCTGGAATTCAATTAATTCCTCTTCCGTAGGAGGAACCTTCTTTCTAGCCTCGCTACGCGTTTCCATGATTGCGTCGCTTGAAAATTTCTAAGTATGAAATTCGCGAAAAATAATCCGACTATATAACGTGGGCGAAGGGGCGTTTTCTAAACCGCCCGTCGCACTTTTAACTGACACTATGCTTTCACGGACTCTAAGTCTACTGCGTTAAATTGTCAAACAATGATGGAACGCGCAGGGGTTCGCGTGCTAACACTGATTCTATTTTTATTCCTCGATGCCGTGCTTCTAACATCGGTGACCAACGACTGTCCTACCGACTGCGCCAAATTTGTCACAACAAATTTTGGCAGAGGTAGGACATATGACGTATCCTACAAAAGTGTTGACGGTGTTTCTAACATCGGTGACCAACGAGTGTCCTACCGACTGCGCCAAATTTGTCACGTCCTGGCGGGGCTATAAAAGCAAGAGAAGAGAATACCGCGGCCCGGCTACTCTACTCTTCCACTGACTGACATTTAATAAAAGTGTTGGTCTTTTTATCAACAGACTAGGACCCGATGCCGACACCTGCATGCAGTCTTACACAGATGAATGATGCACGCGACCCTGAAACATACGCGGTAATATGTTCCACTTACTTTTACGCTTCGCTTGTTTGTCGATTGACACGAGACATGAATTCGCAACGGATGAACAGCTACGGTTGCGCTGATGGCCTTGAATACGGTCCGCTCTGCTTGACAGGGGTTGATCCAAATGGCTGGAAACGACCTTCAAGGATTGACGACTGCGCCAAACTCTGTCACGTCAATATTTGACAGGAACGACCTCCAATGATTGACAGCTGGCTGCTACGGTATTGTAGACGGATGCGCTCGTTGAGGAAACGGGCGTGGACGCTGTACGATACCGTGAATCTAACTCACGAATATCGTCCGCGTGATTGACGATATTTTAACTAGCGAAAACGGGCGTGGACGCTGTGCGATCCCGTGAATTTATCTCGCGAATATCGTCCGCGTGGTTGACGATATTTTGATTCGAGAAAACGGACGTGGATGCTGCGGAGCTTGCTATGCGAGCAAGTCTATCACTATCACGCACGTACGCGAACACGTAACAGGAAATTGAATAAGGAATACTATTCGCGAACTTTCCAGTGAGAACTCTATCTCTAACTAACAACGTGTCACTTCAAACTACGAAGTTAGGAGCAAGGAAATAATAATTGGGATTTAGATTGACTCTGGTAAAACAAAGTATATTAATAACGTAAAAGAATACAAAGGTAAAGATGCTTACTATTAACGAAATCGAAATACGTACTAAGTACGAAATATGAAACGCAATAAAAATGTTTAATTGAATAAACGAAGTAATATTTGAATTAAACGAATAAGAATACGATATTACTGAATGGTATTAGGGACTGTGTCTAAACAGTATGGATTTGGAAAGATTGTGTCTAAACAATCTGGATTTGGAAAGACTATGTCTAAATAGTCTGGACTTGGAAGATTGACGAAAACTCGACTGACCCACTCGGGTCCCCGGAGAGGACTGTGGAGAATCGAACGTTCGTCGACGAACAACGTTCGTTCGAAAAATGCTGACTTCGCAAAAGGGGACCGTGTCCTCTTTGTGCCGGTCTTCGTCGTAAACAGCGCGATGGCCGCCGCACTAGGGTCAGCAGTTTTCGTTCCCAGTGGTGCAGGACTCGAAAATTAAGTGGTAACCATTGGCGTACCTATTTATTTATTTAAATAAATTGGGACCCAGAATATTTTCGAGCGCTTGCTCTTGCAAGGCGTTTCGATGTAAATTTTATATGTCATATGATTAGTTGACATTGTGACGTCGGTCGCACCTCCGACGTTAGCTTTAAGACTACATGTAAAATTAGATACATAAGAGCGAGCGTTCCCCTTTAAAGATTCCAAAACTCCTAAAAATCCTTCATAACAATGAATCCTTAACACCACGTACATCTGATTGAAATCCATCAACATAACCTAAAATCCAAAATCTGTCAAAATCCTAAAATAGCCAAAAATGGCCCAAACTCGAAGATTGAAATATCATTGGACTCGTGAGCGAAAATCATGAAACTAACCTAAAAATTTGTAGGTTAGGTTCTCAATTCGCGTTTGTTTAGACTTTACCAAAATTTCGATTTTTGGTAATTTTCAAAAGTACTTAGAATATTTTCAAACATATGATCGGTCGACAAATGATGTCAACTAATCATATGACATATAAAATTTACATCGAAACGCCTTGCAAAAGCAAGCGCTCGAAAATATTCAAAGTCCCAATTTATTTAAATAAATAAATAGGTACGCCAATGGTTACCACTTAATTTTCGAGTCCTGCACCACTGGGAACGAAAACTGCTGACTCTAGTGCGGCGGCCATCGCGCTGTTTACGACGAAGACCGGCACAAAGAGGACACGGTCCCCTTTTGCGAAGTCAGCATTTTTCGAACGAACGTTGTTCGTCGACGAACGTTCGATTTTCCCCAGTCCTCTCCGGGGACCCGAGTGGGTCAGTCGAGTTTTCGTCAATCTTCCAAGTCCAGACTATTTAGACATAGTCTTTCCAAATCCAGATTGTTTAGACACAATCTTTCCAAATCCATACTGTTTAGACACAGTCCCTAATACCATTCAGTAATATCGTATTCTTATTCGTTTAATTCAAATATTACTTCGTTTATTCAATTAAACATTTTTATTGCGTTTCATATTTCGTACTTAGTACGTATTTCGATTTCGTTAATAATAAGCATCTTTACCCTTGTATTCTTTTACGTTTTTAATATACTTTGTTTTACCAGAGTTAATCTAAATCCCAATTATTATTTCCTTGCTCCTAACTTCGTAGTTTGAAGTGACACGTTGTTAGTTAGAGATAGAGTTCTCACTGGAAAGTTCGCGAATAGTATTCCTTATTCAATTTCCTGTTTCAACGTGTTCGCGTACGTGCGTGATAGTGATAGACTTGCTCGCATAGCAAGCTCCGCAGCATCCACGTCCGTTTTCTCGAATCAAAATATCGTCAACCACGCGGACGATATTCGCGAGATAAATTCACGGGATCGCACAGCGTCCACGCCCGTTTTCGCTAATTAAAATATCGTCAATCACGCGGACGATATTAGTGAGTTAGATTCACGGTATCGTACAGCGTCCACGCCCGTTTCCTCAACGAGCGCATCCGTCTACAATACCGTAGCAGCCAGCTGTCAATCATTGGAGGTCGTTCCTGTCAAATATTGACGTGACAGAGTTTGGCGCAGTCGTCAATCCTTGAAGGTCGTTTCCAGCCATTTGGATCAACGCCTGTCAAGCAGAGCGGACCGAATTCAAGGTCATCAGCGCAACCGTAGCCGTTCATCCGTTGCGAATTCATTTCTCGTGTCAATCGACAAACAAGCGAAGCGTAAAAGTAAGTGGAACATATTATCGCGTATGTTTCAGGGTCGCGTGCATCTTTCATTTGTGTAAGACTGCATGCAGGTGTCGGCATCGGGTCCTAGTCTGTTGATAAAAAGACCAACACTTTTATTAAATGTCAGTCAGTGGAAGAGCAGAGTAGCCGGGCCGCGGTATTCTCTTCTCTTGCTCTTATAGCCCCGCCAGGACGTGACAAATTTGGCGCAGTCGGTAGGACACTCGTTGGTCACCGATGTTAGAGACACCGTCAACACTTTTGTAGGATACGTCATGTGTCCTACCTCTGCCAAAATTTGTTGTGACAAATTTGGCGCAGTCGGTGGGACACTCGTTGGTCACCGATGTTAGAGACACCGTCAACACTTTTGTAGGATACGTCATGTGTCCTACCTCTGCCAAAATTTGTTGTGACAAATTTGGCGCAGTCGGTAGGACAGTCGTTGGTCACCGATGTTAGAAGCACGGCATCGAGGAATAAAAATAGAATCAGTGTTAGCACGCGAACCCCTGCGCGTTCCATCATTGTTTGACAATTTAACGCAGTAGACTTAGAGTCCGTGAAAGCATAGTGTCAGTTAAAAGTGCGACGGGCAGTGAAGGAAATGCCCTTTCGCCCACGTTACATACTCAAATTATTTTTCGCGATGTTCGTACTCAGTACAAATTCATCGAGAGTTTTAGTGAACGTTAAAGTGCGACGGGCGGTTTAGAAAACGCCCCTTCGCCCACGTTATATAGTCGGATTATTTTTCGCGAATTTCATACTTAGAAATTTTCAAGCGACGCAATCATGGAAACGCGTAGCGAGGCTAGAAAGAAGGTTCCTCCTACGGAAGAGGAATTAATTGAATTCCAGAAAGATTTAGCTCGTAGAGAAGCAGCTCTCATTAATCAAACCGCCGCGTTGACTCAACTCAAATTGCAATACGAAACAGAAACGCGTGAGCAAAGAGAAACGTACGAGGATATACGCCGCGAGATAGCAGAAATCCGATCGGCCAGAGATTCTCAATCAATTCCAGCTAGCCCAGTCGTTGCGCCCCGCGAACCCATAATGCACGATTCTTCGAATTTCACCGTTAAACAAGCGGTTGAACTTGTGCCTACCTTTGACGGCACCTCCATAACCGTGCTACAATTCGTTCGCGCGTGCAAGCGAGCCTTGGAAGCTGTTCCAGCCACAGCTGAGCGTACCCTCACTAGATTAGTATGCAATAAGCTTAGAGGACAGGCATACGCCGCGATTGAAGACGTAAATATTAACACAATCTCTGAATTGTGCAACCGCCTGAAAGATGTACTAGGCCCATATAAATTCATCGATCAGTATCGCGGAGAATTAGCTTCGATACACCAGGGACAGTCCGAGCACGTGTTGAATTATATTACGCGAGTAAAGGACCTTAGAACGGCGATCATAGATTCAGGCCGCGGGGTCCCCAATCTAGACGAGATTGATAAATTCACAATTGATTGTTTCATGCGTGGTCTTATCCCAGCGCTTCGAGCCGAGGTCAGGCTCTGTGCGTCACTCGAATTACAGAAAATATTCGATGAAGCAGTAACCGCGTACAAACAGTACGAGCTTGACCGTGTTCGTTATCGCGACGACGGACGCCGCGTTGCATTCTCCGACTCTCGTAATCGCACACCAGAGCGATCAAGCAACTCTTATTATGATAGGAATGCGCCTGAGCAGCGCAACAGATCTTCGGAAAGGAAAGATCAACGACCTTCCTTTTCACCTCGTGAATCCTGGCGAGACAGGAAACCCGATAACAGAGACGCGTATCGCTCTCCTCCTCCGCGACGTCACGAACCGTCGCAATCAAATCAGCGCGAAACGTATAAACGCGAAGATCGCGCTTCCCAGTCCCCAGGTCGCGATCGCTTTCCTACGGAGAATCAAAAGTATTGTAAATATTGTAAGCGCACGGGACATGACATACACGAATGTCGCCGCCGCGAATATTACAGTAGAAATGAGTCGGGAAACGAATCAAGCCTCCCGACAAACGCGACCAAAGGACGGGAGGCATCCCAAGAGAATCGCCAAAAGGCAACACAGCTGGCCGTCATCAGCGACGACCAGCAGTAGATGAAATTCGAGTAGATAGGAGAGATAACCCGGACGGTCAGCAGAATGAACGACCATCCGCGAAATTAGTCTCGGCAATAAATCTCGCGCCGGACTCCCCTATCCCTCGAATAAAAGCAAAATCGTCACTCTTCTCAAAAGAGTGTGAGTTCCTCTTGGACACCGGGTCCGAGGTCAACTTAATCCGAGCGTCTGGTATCAAATCTGACGTTCATCTAAAAACTGACAGCGTCATACACGTCCATGGCGTGACAGAAGGAGAAATTGCGACCCTCGGTTATATCAATGCGGAGCTAGCAGATTCCATTAAAGTCACGCTACACGTTCTGCCTGACAGTTTTCCAATTAATATAGATGGTATCTTAGGCTCCCCCTTCTTCAGAGAGGGAGCAGAGATATCATTTGCGAAGGAATGCGTAGAGTATAAAAACCTACGTATTCCCTTTTCGAATCCTCGGGAATATTCCATCGAAAGCCGTACCGCCGCCTGCATAGCCGTCAACGTAAAGGGCCCAAGCGAAGGGTATGTGCGAAAAGTAGATGTAAAACCCGATGTGTTCTTAGGTGATTGTTTAGTCACCAACCGTAACGGAAAGGCATACCTGCGATGCTTTAACGCATCGTCCGAAGTGGCGTCCTTCTCCCTGCCTACGTTGGAGGTGGAAGAGATCGAGGTTCCCTTTTCGAATATTCAAGCCGAAGTCAATTCGGACTTATTCAATGCTCGTGCGTGCCGCGCGCACGAGACGATCGTTAACGATCAACTCGCGTCTTCTATTAATTCCGGTAACCATCCCGACGATTCCGGTAGCCATCCCGATACTTTAAATAATTCCGGTAACCATCCCGACGATTCCGGTAGCCATCCCGATTCTTTAAATAATTCCGGTAACCATCCCGACGATTCCGGTAGCCATCCCGATTCTTTAAATAATTCCGGTAACCATCCCGACGATTCCGGTAACCATCCCGACGATTCCGGTAACCATCCCGATCACTCATACTCGAAACCCCGTATGAAAGGCTTCGAATTCATACCCAAAAGGGTCCATTCCATTACCAAGTCCCGTAATGCTCGCGTTAATGAGCTTATGGAAACTATTCCCATGGATCACCTCGATCACGACGAGATAGACCATGTCAAATCTTTATTGGAGGAGAATAATGATCTCTTCCACCTTCAAGGGGATCGTCTGGGGAAAACTAACGCTGTAACACATAAAATCCCCACGACGGACGACATCCCCGTACATACCAAGCAATACCGGTATCCGCCGATTCACAAAGAGGAGATCGACAAACAAATGTGTGAACTCTTACAAAATGATATAGTCGCACCCTCTAGTTCACCGTATAACTCCCCTTTGTGGATCGTACCGAAGAAAGCGGATGCCGAAGGAAATAAGAAATGGAGAATGGTAATTGACTATCGCGCTTTAAACGAGAAGTCAATAGCAGACGCTTATCCACTGCCCAGCATAAACGAGATCTTAGATCAGCTGGGTAGTGCCAAATATTTTAGCGTATTTGATCTGGCAAGCGGGTTTCACCAAATAGGCATGGAAAAGGAGGACGCCGCAAAAACCGCCTTCTCAACTCCGTTCGGACACTACCAGTATAATAGAATGCCGTTCGGATTGCGTAATGCGCCGGCTACGTTCCAGCGACTAATGGATACGATCCTAACCGGTCTCCAGGGTAACGAACTCTTCGTTTATCTTGACGATATAGTCATATACGCGCGTTCCCTAGAAGAACACAAAGCGAAATTTGATAAATTGGCTCGCCGATTGAGAGCCGCCAATTTGAAATTACAACCGTCTAAATGCGGGTTTTTGCACAGAGAGGTAGCTTACCTAGGACACCAGATTAGCGAGGATGGCGTACGGCCATGCCCTAAAAAAATTAACGCGGTCCAAAATTATCCTCGACCGAAAAACGCAAAGAACGTCCGCGAATTTTTAGGTCTAGCGGGCTATTACCGCAGATTCATAGATAGATTCGCTCATATTTCCAAACCCCTCACCCAACTCCTTACCAAGGATACGAAATTCGTGTGGGGGTCAAAGCAGGAGGAAGCCTTCGAGACTTTACGACAGGCATTGTGTACGGAGCCTGTCCTCCAGTACCCAGATTTTGGGAAACCATTCAACGTAACTTGCGACGCCTCAGGGTACGCGATCGGCGCTGTCCTAAGCCAAGGCGACGTGGGAAAGGATCGCCCTATCGCGTACGCGTCACGTATCCTTCACGGCGCTGAACTAAACTACTCCACAATAGAAAAGGAGTGTTTAGCCATAATATTCGCCGTCCAATATTTCCGCCCGTACATTTACGGCAGGAAATTCTTACTCATCACCGATCACAGACCGCTGGTGTGGATGACATCCGTAAAGGATCCCACATCGCGGCTCCTCCGGTGGAGATTAAAATTGGCAGAGTTCGAATACCAGGTTATCTACAAACCTGGCAGAGCCAACTCTAATGCGGATGCCCTATCCCGGAATCCGGTGGCATTGCCCATCTCATGGACCGATTCGGAGGAAACGACTCCGCCTAGGACGCCATTGTCAAGCCCGGGGACTCCTCTTTTCGACGCACGCCGCAGGAAGAAAGATAGAGACGATTCAATTCTCATGCCCCCACCGAAGTCAATGCCCCCAAAAAGGAGAAGATCATCGGCAGCCTCGTCACCGGGACCATCGATGGGTACGCCATCGCATTCTGATGACCCCCGCGCAGCATCCCCGCCTCTTATTTCAATCGCCGATCAAGGATTACTACGGGATCTGGGAGTCGAAGAAACTCTTTCCTTTTCTCCTATATTTCCGCCTTCCTTGACCGGACCAGATGTCTTCGATGAGCGAGAAGAGAGTATTCCCTCAGAAGAAGAAGAAGAAGAAGAAGAAGAAGAAAGCAATCCTACACCACGTAGAAGAAGAATAATTCATACAAGAGACCGATTAATAATGAGAAAGGACAACTTAGTTTGCTTCATAACGATGGACGGACGGCCCATCGATCTCGGGGCCGTAGATCTCTATAGACAAGGCAAACTGGCCAAATCCCAAGACTTACTCCTACATAGAGCTAGGGTAACAGATCACGGTAAATACAAGTTAATCCAGATACCGATTAAACAATCGCCGCTTCATGAGGTATCTGCAGACGACCTCAAAGAATGTCTTAGAACGTTGATCGACGTTGTCAACGAGCTCGCGTTGGAATCCTTTTCAATCTCTAAAACATTCCTCGACCATTTGTCGAGAGAATACGTGATCAATCTACTCACAGAAACATTCGAGGACACACCAGTCCAAATATTTCTCTGTTCGAACGAGGTCCAAATCCCCGCTGAGGATAGAAGGATGGAGATCATCACGGAGAACCATGTATCAGCGTATGCCGGCCATAAAGGCATAACCAAGACATACAAAAGGATAAGAGAAAAATACTGGTGGAACAGCCTCAAAAAGGACGTAACCAACTACGTTAACAATTGCCTGAGTTGCCAGCGTAACAAGTTAACAAGAGTAAAAACTCGCCTACCAATGAAGTTAACGGATACGCCCGGCAGGGCGTTTGATAAGGTCTCGCTAGACATCGTGGGACCATTACCCACTACCGAAGATGGCAACACGTATGTAATGACGATGCAAGACCTTCTTACAAAGTACTCCGTCGCAGTGCCGCTCAAATCTACCGACTCCGTCAGTACAGCAAACGCCTTCATCGACCACCTGATATGTCGCTTTGGAACGCCTAAGGCAATATTAACGGATCAAGGGACTAACTTCACAAGCTCCCTTATGAAGGCTATCGCAAAAAGATTCAGGATTACACGCCTCCAAACCACTGCTTTCCACCCACAAAGCAACGGATCCATTGAGAGATCGCATCATGTACTGACGGAATATTTGAAGCAGTACGTCAACAAAAATAACTGGGATAAATGGATAAACTTGGCAATGTTTAGCTACAATACCAGCGTACACGAGGGAACAGACTTCACCCCACACGAGTTGGTATTCGGTTCCCTGGCCCGTGTTCCTTCCTCTGATTCCCATCTCTACGCAGTAGAGAACGAGTCCTACGCAGGTTACCTCTTTGACCTACAAAGAAAGATAAGCGAGACACAATCCCGCGCGCGCGATAATTTAGTAGCGGCAAAGCAGAAATCAAAGACTTATTATGATAGGAAGATTAACCCCGTGCAGTTCACGGTAGGCGAACAGGTATACTTGTTAAAAGAACCTCGTAAAGGAAAATTCGACGCGCAATATACTGGACCGCATGAGATAATAGAAATGCTTGATACGAACAATGTCAAATTACGAATAGGAAACCATTTCAAAATTGTCCATGCAAATAAGATTAAACGTCTTCCAGGTAGCCCGAGACAGGACACGCGTCAGCGAAATATTGTAACTGCAAACTTAATCTCTGATCCTTCTAAGAAAGACGATAGCGAGCCAAGGGTCCAACCAGAGGAGTCAGTTTACGAGACTCTTCACTCCTCATCCGATCAAGCTCCGAGTCACATTGCGGATCCCATAGCTATCCACGACAGAAAGATGTGCGGACCGATGGGAGGAAGACGGCCGACCGTGCTGAAAGCTCACCGATACATGAGACGATACAACAACACTATCTGTTACAATGGGATAGTTCGAGTGGCTTGCAACGGCAAGTTGCTGTGCCGCAACTGCAGCCAATACACCCGAATTGTTAGAGTGGAACGATGGGAGCATCAGCGGATGTATAACATCCCAAATAGATGCGAGTATTGTGGAATAAGGCTATGCACCGAAACACCAGTATTGGAGTGCATCCCTTGCGGACAGATTCTATCGGCAAGATGGATCGCACAACGGGACGACCCTGACTGGATATCCGATAGTTCCAGCGATGACACCGATTCAGACAATGGTGACATTTAAGCGGAAGATAGTGATAGTGCCAGTGTCGGAGAATTCCGAACCCGTCCTCCCTTGACGAAACGAACGTTAATTTGCGATTCCCTTGACCCAGCGTTGCGAGACAGGGATGACATTTCAGTGCATCCTGTCTACCGCCACCCAGAGGCAGAGATTCCACTGCGTGAAATCTCTTCTCTAAGGGGGGAGGTGTGACGTCGGTCGCACCTCCGACGTTAGCTTTAAGACTACATGTAAAATTAGATACATAAGAGCGAGCGTTCCCCTTTAAAGATTCCAAAACTCCTAAAAATCCTTCATAACAATGAATCCTTAACACCACGTACATCTGATTGAAATCCATCAACATAACCTAAAATCCAAAATCTGTCAAAATCCTAAAATAGCCAAAAATGGCCCAAACTCGAAGATTGAAATATCATTGGACTCGTGAGCGAAAATCATGAAACTAACCTAAAAATTTGTAGGTTAGGTTCTCAATTCGCGTTTGTTTAGACTTTACCAAAATTTCGATTTTTGGTAATTTTCAAAAGTACTTAGAATATTTTCAAACATATGATCGGTCGACAAATGATGTCAACTAATCATATGACATATAAAATTTACATCGAAACGCCTTGCAAAAGCAAGCGCTCGAAAATATTCAAAGTCCCAATTTATTTAAATAAATAAATAGGTACGCCAATGGTTACCACTTAATTTTCGAGTCCTGCACCACTGGGAACGAAAACTGCTGACTCTAGTGCGGCGGCCATCGCGCTGTTTACGACGAAGACCGGCACAAAGAGGACACGGTCCCCTTTTGCGAAGTCAGCATTTTTCGAACGAACGTTGTTCGTCGACGAACGTTCGATTTTCCCCAGTCCTCTCCGGGGACCCGAGTGGGTCAGTCGAGTTTTCGTCAATCTTCCAAGTCCAGACTATTTAGACATAGTCTTTCCAAATCCAGATTGTTTAGACACAATCTTTCCAAATCCATACTGTTTAGACACAGTCCCTAATACCATTCAGTAATATCGTATTCTTATTCGTTTAATTCAAATATTACTTCGTTTATTCAATTAAACATTTTTATTGCGTTTCATATTTCGTACTTAGTACGTATTTCGATTTCGTTAATAATAAGCATCTTTACCCTTGTATTCTTTTACGTTTTTAATATACTTTGTTTTACCAGAGTTAATCTAAATCCCAATTATTATTTCCTTGCTCCTAACTTCGTAGTTTGAAGTGACACGTTGTTAGTTAGAGATAGAGTTCTCACTGGAAAGTTCGCGAATAGTATTCCTTATTCAATTTCCTGTTTCAACGTGTTCGCGTACGTGCGTGATAGTGATAGACTTGCTCGCATAGCAAGCTCCGCAGCATCCACGTCCGTTTTCTCGAATCAAAATATCGTCAACCACGCGGACGATATTCGCGAGATAAATTCACGGGATCGCACAGCGTCCACGCCCGTTTTCGCTAATTAAAATATCGTCAATCACGCGGACGATATTAGTGAGTTAGATTCACGGTATCGTACAGCGTCCACGCCCGTTTCCTCAACGAGCGCATCCGTCTACAATACCGTAGCAGCCAGCTGTCAATCATTGGAGGTCGTTCCTGTCAAATATTGACGTGACAGAGTTTGGCGCAGTCGTCAATCCTTGAAGGTCGTTTCCAGCCATTTGGATCAACGCCTGTCAAGCAGAGCGGACCGAATTCAAGGTCATCAGCGCAACCGTAGCCGTTCATCCGTTGCGAATTCATTTCTCGTGTCAATCGACAAACAAGCGAAGCGTAAAAGTAAGTGGAACATATTATCGCGTATGTTTCAGGGTCGCGTGCATCTTTCATTTGTGTAAGACTGCATGCAGGTGTCGGCATCGGGTCCTAGTCTGTTGATAAAAAGACCAACACTTTTATTAAATGTCAGTCAGTGGAAGAGCAGAGTAGCCGGGCCGCGGTATTCTCTTCTCTTGCTCTTATAGCCCCGCCAGGACGTGACAACATCATTTGTCGACCGATCATATGTTTGAAAATATTCTAAGTACTTTTGAAAATTACCAAAAATCGAAATTTTGGTAAAGTCTAAACAAACGCGAATTGAGAACATAACCTACAAATTTTTAGGTTAGTTTCATGATTTTCGCTCACGAGTCCAATGATATTTCAATCTTCGAGTTTGGGCCATTTTTGGCTATTTTAGGATTTTGACAGATTTTGGATTTTAGGTTATGTTGATGGATTTCAGTCAGATGTACGTGGTGTTAAGGATTCATTGTTATGAAGGATTTTTTAGGAGTTTTGGAATCTTTAAAGGGGAACGCTCGCTCTTATGTATCTAATTTTACATGTAGTCTTAAAGCTAACGTCGGAGGTGCGACCGACGTCACACAGGGTACTACCGCAAATTTATTAATGACTTCGCTAAAATCTCCAAACCCCTAACCCAACTCCTCGCCAAAGAGCACAATTTCGAATGGGGTCCAAAACAAGAAAAGGCCTTCGAAGACCTACGACAAGCTCTGTGTGACGAACCGGTCCTTCAATACCCGGATTTCGATAAGCCGTTCAACGTCACCTGCGATGCATCTGGTTATGCCATCGGCGCCGTACTAAGCCAAGGCGAAGTAGGCAAGGATCGTCCCGTTGCCTATGCCTCAAGGATCCTGCAGGGCGCTGAAGTGAACTATTCTACAATAGAGAAGGAGTGCTTAGCAATAATATTCGCAGTACAGTATTTTAGACCATATATTTACGGCCGAAAATTTACACTAATCACAGACCATAAACCGCTGGTCTGGATGACGTCAGTAAAAGACCCTACGTCGCGCCTCCTCAGATGGCGCCTAAAACTGGCCGAGTTTGAATATAAAGTCGTCTACAAACCTGGAAAAGCGAATTCTAACGCTGATGCCCTCTCCCGAAACCCAGTTACGTTGCCCCTCTCATGGAGCACCCCTGGAGGCACATCGCCGCCAAGAGCACCGTTATCAAATCCAGGAACCCCTCTCTTCGATAACCGCCGAAGGAGATGGGCCGACTCGCATCTTATGCCACCGCCTCAGTCAATTCCCCCGAGGAAGAGGAAATCATCGTCAAACTCAACATCTGAACCACCATCGAAAACGCCACCACGCCCTAGGGCGAGTTCAGATGACGACAGCCTTTTGGTATCACCACCCCTAGTACCCGCCTCCAGTCAAGAGGAATCACCCATAACAGGACTAGAGGACATTTTAACCGCCGTCCCCAGCCTAATTCCCCAACCAACGGGACCAAACTGGCTCGATGAAGAAGAAGAAACCTTACCCTCCGAGGACGAGGAAGAAGATGAGGAGCCAAGACGACAAGGGAGAATAACGTACCTCCGCGACCGACTAATTATGAGGAAAGATAATTTAGTATGTTTCACAACCCTGGATGGTCAACCTATAGACCCAGGAGCCGTAGACCTCCATAGACAAAGGAAACTGTCCGACGGTCGAGATCTGACCTTATTCAAAGCAAAGATAAGTAATTTCGGTAGCAACAAGCTGATACAGATACCCATCAAACCATCCCTGACTCACGAGGTTTCAACTGACGACCTAAAAGAATGTTTCCGGACATTACTTGATGTAGCCAACGAACTCAGACTGCGAACATTTTCAATCTCTAAAACCTTGTGACGTCGGTCGCACCTCCGACGTTAGCTTTAAGACTACATGTAAAATTAGATACATAAGAGCGAGCGTTCCCCTTTAAAGATTCCAAAACTCCTAAAAATCCTTCATAACAATGAATCCTTAACACCACGTACATCTGATCGAAATCCATCAACATAACCTAAAATCCAAAATCTGTCAAATTCCTAAAATAGCCAAAAATGGCCCAAACTCGAAGATTGAAATATCATTGGACTCGTGAGCGAAAATCATGAAACTAACCTAAAAATTTGTAGGTTAGGTTCTCAATTCGCGTTTGTTTAGACTTTACCAAAATTTCGATTTTTGGTAATTTTCAAAAGTACTTAGAATATTTTCAAACATATGATCGGTCGACAAATGATGTCAACTAATCATATGACATATAAATTTACATCGAAACGCCTTGCAAGAGCAAGCGCTCGAAAATATTCTAAGTCCCAATTTATTTAAATAAATAAATAGGTACGCCAATGGTTACCACTTAATTTTCGAGTCCTGCACCACTGGGAACGAAAACTGCTGACTCTAGTGCGGCGGCCATCGCGCTGTTTACGACGAAGACCGGCACAAAGAGGACACGGTCCCCTTTTGCGAAGTCAGCATTTTTTCGGACGAACGTTGTTCGTCGACGAACGTTCGATTTTCCCCAGTCCTCTCCGGGGACCCGAGTGGGTCAGTCGAGTTTTCGTCAATCTTCCAAGTCCAGACTATTTAGACATAGTCTTTCCAAATCCAGATTGTTTAGACACAATCTTCCCAAATCCATACTGTTTAGACACAGTCCCTAATACCATTCAGTAATATCGTATTCTTATTCGTTTAATTCAAATATTACTTCGTTTATTCAATTAAACATTTTTATTGCGTCTCATATTTCGTACTTAGTACGTATTTCGATTTCGTTAATAATAAGCATCTTTACCGTTGTATTCTTTTACGTTTATAATATACTTTGTTTTACCAGAGTCAATCTAAATCCCAATTATTATTTCCTTGCTCCTAACTTCGTAGTTTGAAGTGACACGTTGTTAGTTAGAGATAGAGTTCTCACTGGAAAGTTCGCGAATAGTATTCCTTATTCAATTTCCTGTTTCAACGTGTTCGCGTACGTGCGTGATAGTGATAGACTTGCTCGCATAGCAAGCTCCGCAGCATCCACGTCCGTTTTCTCGAATCAAAATATCGTCAACCACGCGGACGATATTCGTGAGTTAGATTCACGGTATCGTACAGCGTCCACGCCCGTTTCCTCAACGAGCGCATCCGTCTACAATACCGTAGCCGCCAGCTGTCCACCATTGGAGGTCGTTCCTGCCAAATATTGACGTGACAGAATTTGGCGCAGTCGTCAATCCTTGAAGGTCGTTTCCAGCCATTTGGATCAACGCCTGTCAAACAGAGAGGACCGAATTCAAGGCCATCAGCGCAACCGTAGCTGTTCATCCGTTGCGAATTCATTTCTCGTGTCAATCGACAAACAAGCGAAGCGTAAAAGTAAGTGGAACATATTATCGCGTATGTTTCAGGGTCGCGTGCATCATTCATCTGTGTAAGACTGCATGCAGGTGTCGGCATCGGGTCCTAGTCTGTTGATAAAAAGACCAACACTTTTATTAAATGTCAGTCAGTGGAAGAGCAGAGTAGCCGGGCCGCGGTATTCTCTTCTCTTGCTATTATAGCCCCGCCAGGACGTGACAAATTTGGCGCAGTCGGTAGGACACTCGTTGGTCACCGATGTTAGAAACACCGTCAACACTTTTGTAGGATACGTCATATGTCCTACCTCTGCCAAAATTTGTTGTGACAAATTTGGCGCAGTCGGTAGGACAGTCGTTGGTCACCGATGTTAGAAGCACGGCATCGAGGAATAAAAATAGAATCAGTGTTAGCACGCGAACCCCTGCGCGTTCCATCATTGTTTGACAATTTAACGCAGTAGACTTAGAGTCCGTGAAAGCATAGTGTCAGTTAAAAGTGCGACGGGCAGTGAAGGAAATGCCCTTTCGCCCACGTTACATACTCAAATTGTTTTTCGCGATGTTCGTACTCAGTACAAATTCATCGAGAGTTTTAGTGAACGTTAAAGTGCGACGGGCGGTTTAGAAAACGCCCCTTCGCCCACGTTATATAGTCGGATTATTTTTCGCGAATTTCATACTTTGAAATTTTTCAAGCGACGCAATCATGGAAACGCGTAGCGAGGCTAGAAAGAAGGTTCCTCCTACGGAAGAGGAATTAATTGAATTCCAGAAAGATTTAGCTCGTAGAGAAGCAGCTCTCATTAATCAAACCGCCGCGTTGACTCAACTCAAATTGCAATACGAAACAGAAACGCGCGATCAGAGAGAAACGTACGAGGATATACGCCGCGAGATAGCAGAAATCCGATCGGCCAGAGATTCTCAATCAATTCCAGCTAGCCCAGTCGTTGCGCCCCGCGAACCCATAATGCACGATTCTTCGAATTTCACCGTTAAACAAGCGGTTGAACTTGTGCCTACCTTTGACGGCACCTCCATAACCGTGCTACAATTCGTTCGCGCGTGCAAGCGAGCCTTGGAAGCTGTTCCAGCCACAGCTGAGCGTACCCTCACTAGATTAGTATGCAATAAGCTTAGAGGACAGGCATACGCCGCGATTGAAGACGTAAATATTAACACAATCTCTGAATTGTGCAACCGCCTGAAAGATGTACTAGGCCCATATAAATTCATCGATCAGTATCGCGGAGAATTAGCTTCGATACACCAGGGACAGTCCGAGCACGTGTTGAATTATATTACGCGAGTAAAGGACCTTAGAACGGCGATCATAGATTCAGGCCGCGGGGTCCCCAATCTAGACGAGATTGACAAATTCACAATTGATTGTTTCATGCGTGGTCTTATCCCAGCGCTTCGAGCCGAGGTCAGGCTCTGCGCGTCACTCGAATTACAGAAAATATTCGACGAAGCAGTAACCGCGTACAAACAGTACGAGCTTGACCGTGTTCGTTATCGTGACGACGGACGCCGCGTTGCATTCTCCGACTCTCGTAATCGCACACCAGAGCGATCAAGCAACTCTTATTATGATAGGAATGCGCCTGAGCAGCGCAACAGATCTTCGGAAAGGAAAGATCAACGACCTTCCTTTTCACCTCGTGAATCCTGGCGAGACAGGAAACCCGATAACAGAGACGCGTATCGCTCTCCTCCTCCGCGACGTCACGAACCGTCGCATTCAAATCAGCGCGAAACATATAAACGCGAAGATCGCGCTTCCCAGTCCCCAGGTCGCGATCGCTTTCCTACGGAGAGTCGGAAGTGTGACGTCGGTCGCACCTCCGACGTTAGCTTTAAGACTACATGTAAAATTAGATACATAAGAGCGAGCGTTCCCCTTTAAAGATTCCAAACCTCCTAAAAATCCTTCATAACAATGAATCCTTAACACCACGTACATCTGACTGAAATCCATCAACATAACCTAAAATCCAAAATCTGTCAAAATCCTAAAATAGCCAAAAATGGCCCAAACTCGAAGATTGAAATATCATTGGACTCGTGAGCGAAAATCATGAAACTAACCTAAAAATTTGTAGGTTATGTTCTCAATTCGCGTTTGTTTAGACTCTACCAAAATTTCGATTTTTGGTAATTTTCAAAAGTACTTAGAATATTTTCAAACATATGATCGGTCGACAAATGATGTCAACTAATCATATGACATATAAAATTTACATCGAAACGCCTTGCAAGAGCAAGCGCTCGAAAATATTCTAAGTCCCAATTTATTTAAATAAATAAATAGGTACGCCAATGGTTACCACTTAATTTTCGAGTCCTGCACCACTGGGAACGAAAACTGCTGACTCTAGTGCGGCGGCCATCGCGCTGTTTACGACGAAGACCGGCACAAAGAGGACACGGTCCCCTTTTGCGAAGTCAGCATTTTTCGAACGAACGTTGTTCGTCGACGAACGTTCGATTCTCCCCAGTCCTCTCCGGGGACCCGAGTGGGTCAGTCGAGTTTTCGTCAATCTTCCAAGTCCAGACTATTTAGACATAGTCTTTCCAAATCCAGATTGTTTAGACACAATCTTTCCAAATCCATACTGTTTAGACACAGTCCCTAATACCATTCAGTAATATCGTATTCTTATTCGTTTAATTCAAATATTACTTCGTTTATTCAATTAAACATTTTTATTGCGTTTCATATTTCGTACTTAGTACGTATTTCGATTTCGTTAATAATAAGCATCTTTACCGTTGTATTCTTTTACGTTTATAATATACTTTGTTTTACCAGAGTCAATCTAAATCCCAATTATTATTTCCTTGCTCCTAACTTCGTAGTTTGAAGTGACACGTTGTTAGTTAGAGATAGAGTTCTCACTGGAAAGTTCGCGAATAGTATTCCTTATTCAATTTCCTGTTACGTGTTCGCGTACGTGCGTGATAGTGATAGACTTGCTCGCATAGCAAGCTCCGCAGCATCCACGTCCGTTTTCTCGAATCAAAATATCGTCAACCACGCGGACGATATTCGCGAGATAAATTCACGGGATCGTACAGCGTCCACGTCCGTTTTCGCTAGTTAAAATATCGTCAATCACGCGGACGATATTCGTGAGTTAGATTCACGGTATCGTACAGCGTCCACGCCCGTTTCCTCAACGAGCGCATCCGTCTACAATACCGTAGCAGCCAGCTGTCAATCATTGGAGGTCGTTCCTGTCAAATATTGACGTGACAGAGTTTGGCGCAGTCGTCAATTCTTGAAGGTCGTTTCCAGCCATTTGGATCAACGCCTGTCAAGCAGAGCGGACCGTATTCAAGGCCATCAGCGCAACCGTAGCTGTTCATCCGTTGCGAATTCATTTCTCGTGTCAATCGACAAACAAGCGAAACGTAAAAGTAAGTGGAACATATTACCGCGTATGTTTCAGGGTCGCGTGCATCATTCATCTGTGTAAGACTGCATGCAGGTGTCGGCATCGGGTCCTAGTCTGTTGATAAAAAGACCAACACTTTTATTAAATGTCAGTCAGTGGAAGAGTAGAGTAGCCGGGCCGCGGTATTCTCTTCTCTTGCTTTTATAGCCCCGCCAGGACGTGACAAATTTGGCGCAGTCGGTAGGACACTCGTTGGTCACCGATGTTAGAGACACCGTCAACACTTTTGTAGGATACGTCATGTGTCCTACCTCTGCCAAAATTTGTTGTGACAAATTTGGCGCAGTCGGTAGGACAGTCGTTGGTCACCGATGTTAGAAGCACGGCATCGAGGAATAAAAATAGAATCAGTGTTAGCACGCGAACCCCTGCGCGTTCCATCATTGTTTGACAATTTAACGCAGTAGACTTAGAGTCCGTGAAAGCATAGTGTCAGTTAAAAGTGCGACGGGCGGTTTAGAAAACGCCCCTTCGCCCACGTTATATAGTCGGATTATTTTTCGCGAATTTCATACTTAGAAATTTTCAAGCGACGCAATCATGGAAACGCGTAGCGAGGCTAGAAAGAAGGTTCCTCCTACGGAAGAGGAATTAATTGAATTCCAGAAAGATTTAGCTCGTAGAGAAGCAGCTCTCATTAATCAAACCGCCGCGTTGACTCAACTCAAATTGCAATACGAAACAGAAACGCGCGATCAGAGAGAAACGTACGAGGATATACGCCGTGAGATAGCAGAAATCCGATCGGCCAGAGATTCTCAATCAATTCCAGCTAGCCCAGTCGTTGCGCCCCGCGAACCCATAATGCACGATTCTTCGAATTTCACCGTTAAACAAGCGGTTGAACTTGTGCCTACCTTTGACGGCACCTCCATAACCGTGCTACAATTCGTTCGCGCGTGCAAGCGAGCCTTGGAAGCTGTTCCAGCCACAGCTGAGCGTACCCTCACTAGATTAGTATGCAATAAGCTTAGAGGACAGGCATACGCCGCGATTGAAGACGTAAATATTAACACAATCTCTGAATTGTGCAACCGCCTGAAAGATGTACTAGGCCCATATAAATTCATCGATCAGTATCGCGGAGAATTAGCTTCGATACACCAGGGACAGTCCGAGCACGTGTTGAATTATATTACGCGAGTAAAGGACCTTAGAACGGCGATCATAGATTCAGGCCGCGGGGTCCCCAATCTAGACGAGATTGACAAATTCACAGTTGATTGTTTCATGCGTGGTCTTATCCCAGCGCTTCGAGCCGAGGTCAGGCTCTGCGCGTCACTCGAATTACAGAAAATATTCGATGAAGCAGTAACCGCGTACAAACAGTACGAGCTTGACCGTGTTCGTTATCGCGACGACGGACGCCGCGTTGCATTCTCCGACTCTCGTAATCGCACACCAGAGCGATCAAGCAACTCTTATTATGATAGGAATGCGCCTGAGCAGCGCAACAGATCTTCGGAAAGGAAAGATCAACGACCTTCCTTTTCACCTCGTGAATCCTGGCGAGACAGGAAACCCGATAACAGAGACGCGTATCGCTCTCCTCCTCCGCGACATCACGAACCGTCGCAATCAAATCAGCGCGAAACGTATAAACGCGAAGATCGCGCTTCCCAGTCCCCAGGTCGCGATCGCTTTCCTACGGAGAATCAGAAGTATTGTAAATATTGTAAGCGCACGGGACATGACATACACGAATGTCGCCGCCGGGAATATTACAATAAAAATGAGTCGGGAAACGAATCAAGCCTCCCGACAAACGCGACCAAAGGACGGGAGGCATCCCAAGAGAATCGCCAAAAGGCAACACAGCTGGCCGTCATCAGCGACGACCAGCAGTAGATGAAATTCGAGTAGATAGGAGAGATAACCCGGACGGTCAGCAGAATGAACGACCATCCGCGAAATTAGTCTCGGCAATAAATCTCGCGCCGGACTCCCCTATCCCTCGAATAAAAGCAAAATCGTCACTCTTCTCAAAAGAGTGTGAGTTCCTCTTGGACACCGGGTCCGAGGTCAACTTAATCCGAGCGTCTGGTATCAAATCTGACGTTCATCTAAAAACTGACAGCGTCATACACGTCCATGGCGTGACAGAAGGAGAAATTGCGACCCTCGGTTATATCAATGCGGAGCTAGCAGATTCCATTAAAGTCACGCTACACGTTCTGCCTGACAGTTTTCCAATTAATATAGATGGTATCTTAGGCTCCCCCTTCTTCAGAGAGGGAGCAGAGATATCATTTGCGAAGGAATGCGTAGAGTATAAAAACCTACGTATTCCCTTTTCGAATCCTCGGGAATATTCCATCGAAAGCCGTACCGCCGCCTGCATAGCCGTCAACGTAAAGGGCCCAAGCGAAGGGTATGTGCGAAAAGTAGATGTAAAACCCGATGTGTTCTTAGGTGATTGTTTAGTCACCAACCGTAACGGAAAGGCATACCTGCGATGCTTTAACGCATCGTCCGAAGTGGCGTCCTTCTCCCTGCCTACGTTGGAGGTGGAAGAGATCGAGGTTCCCTTTTCGAATATTCAAGCCGAAGTCAATTCGGACTTATTCAATGCTCGTGCGTGCCGCGCGCACGAGACGATCGTTAACGATCAACTCGCGTCTTCTATTAATTCCGGTAACCATCCCGACGATTCCGGTAGCCATCCCGATTCTTTAAATAATTCCGGTAACCATCCCGACGATTCCGGTAGCCATCCCGATTCTTTAAATAATTCCGGTAACCATCCCGACGATTCCGGTAGCCATCCCGATTCTTTAAATAATTCCGGTAACCATCCCGACGATTCCGGTAGCCATCCCGATACTTTAAAGAATTCCGGTAACCATCCCGACGATTTATATTCAAAGTCCTGTGTGGAAAGAAACATCAACGCCTTCGCCTCAGATGAACTTTTAGAATGTTCATATGAGAACAATTTAGAAAACATTTCTATTCCTAAAGTTAAATCAAAAGGAGTTTATGTTTTGCCGCAAACTCCTATCTTCAAATCCTCGCCGGAACAACACCTCTTCCAGCTTCAACGATCAGGTATCCGTGCGACCGAAAACAAAGTCCATGCGTCTGGCAAATACAATTCCGCGAGATTCGCGTCAGCAAGAAAAAGAAATAAAGCCGATACATTATACTCGCCCGAGACAACTAAGTCTGATTATAAGCTTTCGTTATGTATCTTGCGAAACGAATTCAATCTTCCTAGCGTTAACAGAGTCTCCAATATCGTTACGCCAACGATAAACTATCGCAGCGACCCAAGAGCAAAATTTAAAACCTCTGGTCAGCATCACCCCACTCCACAGCAGGAAGACGATATCCCTGCGACGCAACGAGATCTTCAAGGAGAAACCGTCACCCCTGAAGATCATCAGTCTCTCGACAACGCTATAACAGCAACCATGCAGCCGATACAAGCAGCTATCTTGCTCTCTATTGCCACGCAAGCCTCAACACTCATTGGATATGACTGTGGAGGTTCAACCTTGAATATTACCACGTATTCAACTATTGACACTCTTAACTGCGAGCCAGAAGACATCGCACCAGCTGAAAACTTAGAAAGAATTCAGCTCCTGCAGCTAGCTGAATTCTCGCAAGCTCGTGTTTTGCAATGCCATATCGGAATAGACAGAACCATATACTATTGTGGCATGCATTCACATAATTCGGTGGTATCCAATGGTCGACAAGACTATATATTACCGATCTCCAGCGAAACCTGTTCGAGCCTACACACGACGGGGACAATATTCATCACCCCAGCCGCCCAGATCACAGGTATTCAGCCGAACTCGACCTCCTCTCACGGCCTCACGTTAGCAGGAGTTATTCAGAACGATGGTAGCTGCGCTGGAACCACGTATAGTGATCCGTTTGGGACTTGGACCGATGTCGTGGTACAAGCTTTAGTCCGAATCACGATCCGCGACTACATCGCTCCAATCAGATTGTCAACCGGACAGATTCATCTACAAACTGGGCAAACCTGCCCCCTTCAAAAAGGAAGCTGCTTAGACGCACAAGATGGCCATACGTTCTGGGAAACCACGCCGACGGACTCGTGCAAATTCAATAATTATGATGTCTTGTACGAAGGGATAGCCACTAAACTATCCTCCAAGGTGAATCCTTCTCCAACCCTGTATACCGTAGCATCGCAGGACACGACTTTTGCACTCACGGAGACAGGCAGATCGTCAGTTTGCGGATATGTCATAATCCGAACGGAACACCCCAAGCTGTTCATTCTGGAAGTTGGAAGTTCAGGAAAATTCAAGGAGAAAACACACACCTTGGTCAACAATCTGGACATCTTCACGTATGTCAACAGCAAATTTGTTTACGTGGAGAAGCACCTCCGGAAACAATTTTCTCAACTCTACAAAGATGTAATCCGTCAGAAGTGTGAGCTAGAGCGTCAGATTCTCCAGAACGCCCTCACATTATTACATTCAGCACCCGAAGAAGTTGCCACTGCCATCATGAAGGATGTCGGATTTATCGCAGTTCCAGCAGGAGAGGTAGTGCACATAATAAAGTGCATACCAGTCACGGTCCAAGTGAGGAAAACCGAACGGTGTTATGATGAGCTACCCATCACGTATCGGAACACATCAAAATTCCTGAAGCCAAGGGACCACATCATTTCAAATACGGGGACAGAAAAGCCATGCAATGAGCTACTTCCCCCATATTATAGACTGCACGGAACATGGTATCGCCTAACACCGTCATTGATGGAGGCCATCACTCCTTCGGAGCTTCACCCCCTCGCCAAGTCAACCTGGAAATACATAGATCCGAAGAACTTGGCAACGGGAGGCATTTATTCACAAGACGACCTGGACAAACTACAGGATCATATAATGTTTCCTGTAGAGAAGGTAGCAGTCATAAATTCAATCGCACAGGGTGCGACGGGAAGACAGTTTGCAGCAGGAAACATCAATATGTTCAATCTGCTCGATGAAAACTCCCTACAGCAGATAGCGGAGTCTACAGCACAGAAATTATGGTCCGGATTCACTACATTCGGATCAATAAGTGCTGGAATAATCGGAGTGTATGTAGCGATCCGCACGATCAAAACAATCATCAGTACGATCGTTAACGGCATCGCATTACACTCACTATACGGCTGGAGCCTGCATCTCGTCGTCGCCATCTGGAGTTCACTGACCCGGTTCTTTATATTCATGAAGCAGAGGGACAACAAGACTTCAGCGGCCATCGAGGACAAAGATAGTGATAGTGCCAGTGTCGGAGAATTCCGAACCCGTCCTCCCTTGACGAAACGAACGTTAATTTGCGATTCCCTTGACCCAGCGTTGCGAGACAGGGATGACATTTCAGTGCATCCTGTCTACCGCCACCCAGAGGCAGAGATTCCACTGCGTGAAATCTCTTCTCTAAGGGGGGAGGTGTGACGTCGGTCGCACCTCCGACGTTAGCTTTAAGACTACATGTAAAATTAGATACATAAGAGCGAGCGTTCCCCTTTAAAGATTCCAAACCTCCTAAAAATCCTTCATAACAATGAATCCTTAACACCACGTACATCTGACTGAAATCCATCAACATAACCTAAAATCCAAAATCTGTCAAAATCCTAAAATAGCCAAAAATGGCCCAAACTCGAAGATTGAAATATCATTGGACTCGTGAGCGAAAATCATGAAACTAACCTAAAAATTTGTAGGTTATGTTCTCAATTCGCGTTTGTTTAGACTCTACCAAAATTTCGATTTTTGGTAATTTTCAAAAGTACTTAGAATATTTTCAAACATATGATCGGTCGACAAATGATGTCAACTAATCATATGACATATAAAATTTACATCGAAACGCCTTGCAAGAGCAAGCGCTCGAAAATATTCTAAGTCCCAATTTATTTAAATAAATAAATAGGTACGCCAATGGTTACCACTTAATTTTCGAGTCCTGCACCACTGGGAACGAAAACTGCTGACTCTAGTGCGGCGGCCATCGCGCTGTTTACGACGAAGACCGGCACAAAGAGGACACGGTCCCCTTTTGCGAAGTCAGCATTTTTCGAACGAACGTTGTTCGTCGACGAACGTTCGATTCTCCCCAGTCCTCTCCGGGGACCCGAGTGGGTCAGTCGAGTTTTCGTCAATCTTCCAAGTCCAGACTATTTAGACATAGTCTTTCCAAATCCAGATTGTTTAGACACAATCTTTCCAAATCCATACTGTTTAGACACAGTCCCTAATACCATTCAGTAATATCGTATTCTTATTCGTTTAATTCAAATATTACTTCGTTTATTCAATTAAACATTTTTATTGCGTTTCATATTTCGTACTTAGTACGTATTTCGATTTCGTTAATAATAAGCATCTTTACCGTTGTATTCTTTTACGTTTATAATATACTTTGTTTTACCAGAGTCAATCTAAATCCCAATTATTATTTCCTTGCTCCTAACTTCGTAGTTTGAAGTGACACGTTGTTAGTTAGAGATAGAGTTCTCACTGGAAAGTTCGCGAATAGTATTCCTTATTCAATTTCCTGTTACGTGTTCGCGTACGTGCGTGATAGTGATAGACTTGCTCGCATAGCAAGCTCCGCAGCATCCACGTCCGTTTTCTCGAATCAAAATATCGTCAACCACGCGGACGATATTCGCGAGATAAATTCACGGGATCGTACAGCGTCCACGTCCGTTTTCGCTAGTTAAAATATCGTCAATCACGCGGACGATATTCGTGAGTTAGATTCACGGTATCGTACAGCGTCCACGCCCGTTTCCTCAACGAGCGCATCCGTCTACAATACCGTAGCAGCCAGCTGTCAATCATTGGAGGTCGTTCCTGTCAAATATTGACGTGACAGAGTTTGGCGCAGTCGTCAATTCTTGAAGGTCGTTTCCAGCCATTTGGATCAACGCCTGTCAAGCAGAGCGGACCGTATTCAAGGCCATCAGCGCAACCGTAGCTGTTCATCCGTTGCGAATTCATTTCTCGTGTCAATCGACAAACAAGCGAAACGTAAAAGTAAGTGGAACATATTACCGCGTATGTTTCAGGGTCGCGTGCATCATTCATCTGTGTAAGACTGCATGCAGGTGTCGGCATCGGGTCCTAGTCTGTTGATAAAAAGACCAACACTTTTATTAAATGTCAGTCAGTGGAAGAGTAGAGTAGCCGGGCCGCGGTATTCTCTTCTCTTGCTTTTATAGCCCCGCCAGGACGTGACAGAAGTATTGTAAATATTGTAAGCGCACGGGACATGACATATACGAATGTCGCCGCCGCGAATATTACAGTAGAAATGAGTCGGGAAACGAATCAAGCCTCCCGACAAACGCGACCAAAGGACGGGAGGCATCCCAAGAGAATCGCCAAAAGGCAACACAGCTGGCCGTCATCAGCGACGACCAGCAGTAAATGAAATTCGAGTAGATGGGAGAGATAACCCGGACGGTCAGCAGAATGAACGACCATCCGCGAAATTAGTCTCGGCAATAAATCTCGCGCCGGACTCCCCTATCCCTCGAATAAAAGCAAAATCGTCACTCTTCTCAAAAGAGTGTGAGTTCCTCTTGGACACCGGGTCCGAGGTCAACTTAATCCGAGCGTCTGGTATCAAATCTGACGTTCATCTAAAAACTGACAGCGTCATACACGTCCATGGCGTGACAGAAGGAGAAATTGCGACCCTCGGTTATATCAATGCGGAGCTAGCAGATTCCATTAAAGTCACGCTACACGTTCTGCCTGACAGTTTTCCAATTAATATAGATGGTATCTTAGGCTCCCCCTTCTTCAGAGAGGGAGCAGAGATATCATTTGCGAAGGAATGCGTAGAGTATAAAAACCTACGTATTCCCTTTTCGAATCCTCGGGAATATTCCATCGAAAGCCGTACCGCCGCCTGCATAGCCGTCAACGTAAAGGGCCCAAGCGAAGGGTATGTGCGAAAAGTAGATGTAAAACCCGATGTGTTCTTAGGTGATTGTTTAGTCACCAACCGTAACGGAAAGGCATACCTGCGATGCTTTAACGCATCGTCCGAAGTGGCGTCCTTCTCCCTGCCTACGTTGGAGGTGGAAGAGATCGAGGTTCCCTTTTCGAATATTCAAGCCGAAGTCAATTCGGACTTATTCAATGCTCGTGCGTGCCGCGCGCACGAGACGATCGTTAACGATCAACTCGCGTCTTCTATTAATTCCGGTAACCATTCCGACGATTCCGGTAGCCATCCCGATTCTTTAGATAATTCCGGTAACCATTCCGACGATTCCGGTAGCCATCCCGATTCTTTAAATAATTCCGGTAACCATCCCGACGATTCCGGTAACCATCCCGCTCACTCATACTCGAAACCCTTTATGAAAGGCTTCGAATTCATACCCAAAAGGGTCCATTCCATTACCAAGTCCCGTAATGCTCGCGTTAATGAGCTTATGGAAACTATTCCCATGGATCACCTCGATCACGACGAGATAGACCATGTCAAATCTTTATTGGAGGAGAATAATGATCTCTTCCACCTTCAAGGGGATCGTCTGGGGAAAACTAACGCTGTAACACATAAAATCCCCACGACGGACGACATCCCCGTACATACCAAGCAATACCGGTATCCGCCGATTCACAAAGAGGAGATCGACAAACAAATGTGTGAACTCTTACAAAATGATATAGTCGCACCCTCTAGTTCACCGTATAACTCCCCTTTGTGGATCGTACCGAAGAAAGCGGATGCCGAAGGAAATAAGAAATGGAGAATGGTAATTGACTATCGCGCTTTAAACGAGAAGTCAATAGCAGACGCTTATCCACTGCCCAGCATAAACGAGATCTTAGATCAGCTGGGTAGTGCCAAATATTTTAGCGTATTTGATCTGGCAAGCGGGTTTCACCAAATAGGCATGGAAAAGGAGGACGCCGCAAAAACCGCCTTCTCAACTCCGTTCGGACACTACCAGTATAATAGAATGCCGTTCGGATTGCGTAATGCGCCGGCTACGTTCCAGCGACTAATGGATACGATCCTAACCGGTCTCCAGGGTAACGAACTCTTCGTTTATCTTGACGATATAGTCATATACGCGCGTTCCCTAGAAGAACACAAAGCGAAATTTGATAAATTGGCTCGCCGATTGAGAGCCGCCAATTTGAAATTACAACCGTCTAAATGCGGGTTTTTGCACAGAGAGGTAGCTTACCTAGGACACCAGATTAGCGAGGATGGCGTACGGCCATGCCCTAAAAAAATTAACGCGGTCCAAAATTATCCTCGACCGAAAAACGCAAAGAACGTCCGCGAATTTTTAGGTCTAGCGGGCTATTACCGCAGATTCATAGATAGATTCGCTCATATTTCCAAACCCCTCACCCAACTCCTTACCAAGGATACGAAATTCGTGTGGGGGTCAAAGCAGGAGGAAGCCTTCGAGACTTTACGACAGGCATTGTGTACGGAGCCTGTCCTCCAGTACCCAGATTTTGGGAAACCATTCAACGTAACGTGCGACGCCTCAGGGTACGCGATCGGCGCTGTCCTAAGCCAAGGCGACGTGGGAAAGGATCGCCCTATCGCGTACGCGTCACGTATCCTTCACGGCGCTGAACTAAACTACTCCACAATAGAAAAGGAGTGTTTAGCCATAATATTCGCCGTCCAATATTTCCGCCCGTACATTTACGGCAGGAAATTCTTACTCATCACCGATCACAGACCGCTGGTGTGGATGACATCCGTAAAGGATCCCACATCCCGGCTCCTCCGGTGGAGATTAAAATTGGCAGAGTTCGAATACCAGGTTATCTACAAACCTGGCAGAGCCAACTCTAATGCGGATGCCCTATCCCGGAATCCGGTGGCATTGCCCATCTCATGGACCGATTCAGAGGAAACGACTCCGCCTAGGACGCCATTGTCAAGCCCGGGGACTCCTCTTTTCGACGCACGCCGCAGGAAGAAAGATAGAGACGATTCAATTCTCATGCCTCCACCGAAGTCAATGCCCCCAAAAAGGAGAAGATCATCGGCAGCCTCGTCACCGGGACCATCGATGGGTACGCCATCGCATTCTGATGACCCCCGCGCAGCATCCCCGCCTCTTATTTCAATCGCCGATCAAGGATTACTACGGGATCTGGGAGTCGAAGAAACTCTTTCCTTTTCTCCTATATTTCCGCCTTCCTTGACCGGACCAGATGTCTTCGATGAGCGAGAAGAGAGTATTCCCTCAGAAGAAGAAGAAGAAGAAGAAGAAGAAGAAGAAAGCAATCCTACACCACGTAGAAGAAGAATAATTCATACAAGAGACCGATGTCACGTCCTGGCGGGGCTATAAAAGCAAGAGAAGAGAATACCGCGGCCCGGCTACTCTACTCTTCCACTGACTGACATTTAATAAAAGTGTTGGTCTTTTTATCAACAGACTAGGACCCGATGCCGACACCTGCATGCAGTCTTACACAGATGAATGATGCACGCGACCCTGAAACATACGCGGTAATATGTTCCACTTACTTTTACGCTTCGCTTGTTTGTCGATTGACACGAGACATGAATTCGCAACGGATGAACAGCTACGGTTGCGCTGATGGCCTTGAATACGGTCCGCTCTGCTTGACAGGGGTTGATCCAAATGGCTGGAAACGACCTTCAAGGATTGACGACTGCGCCAAACTCTGTCACGTCAATATTTGACAGGAACGACCTCCAATGATTGACAGCTGGCTGCTACGGTATTGTAGACGGATGCGCTCGTTGAGGAAACGGGCGTGGACGCTGTACGATACCGTGAATCTAACTCACGAATATCGTCCACGTGATTGACGATATTTTAACTAGCGAAAACGGACGTGGACGCTGTACGATCCCGTGAATTTATCTCGCGAATATCGTCCGCGTGGTTGACGATATTTTGATTCGAGAAAACGGACGTGGATGCTGCGGAGCTTGCTATGCGAGCAAGTCTATCACTATCACGCACGTACGCGAACACGTAACAGGAAATTGAATAAGGAATACTATTCGCGAACTTTCCAGTGAGAACTCTATCTCTAACTAACAACGTGTCACTTCAAACTACGAAGTTAGGAGCAAGGAAATAATAATTGGGATTTAGATTGACTCTGGTAAAACAAAGTATATTAATAACGTAAAAGAATACAAAGGTAAAGATGCTTACTATTAACGAAATCGAAATACGTACTAAGTACGAAATATGAAACGCAATAAAAATGTTTAATTGAATAAACGAAGTAATGTTTGAATTAAACGAATAAGAATACGATATTACTGAATGGTATTAGGGACTGTGTCTAAACAGTATGGATTTGGAAAGATTGTGTCTAAACAATCTGGATTTGGAAAGACTATGTCTAAATAGTCTGGACTTGGAAGATTGACGAAAACTCGACTGACCCACTCGGGTCCCCGGAGAGGACTGGGGAGAATCGAACGTTCGTCGACGAACAACGTTCGTTCGAAAAATGCTGACTTCGCAAAAGGGGACCGTGTCCTCTTTGTGCCGGTCTTCGTCGTAAACAGCGCGATGGCCGCCGCACTAGAGTCAGCAGTTTTCGTTCCCAGTGGTGCAGGACTCGAAAATTAAGTGGTAACCATTGGCGTACCTATTTATTTATTTAAATAAATTGGGACTTAGAATATTTTCGAGCGCTTGCTCTTGCAAGGCGTTTCGATGTAAATTTTATATGTCATATGATTAGTTGACATCATTTGTCGACCGATCATATGTTTGAAAATATTCTAAGTACTTTTGAAAATTACCAAAAATCGAAATTTTGGTAGAGTCTAAACAAACGCGAATTGAGAACATAACCTACAAATTTTTAGGTTAGTTTCATGATTTTCGCTCACGAGTCCAATGATATTTCAATCTTCGAGTTTGGGCCATTTTTGGCTATTTTAGGATTTTGACAGATTTTGGATTTTAGGTTATGTTGATGGATTTCAGTCAGATGTACGTGGTGTTAAGGATTCATTGTTATGAAGGATTTTTAGGAGGTTTGGAATCTTTAAAGGGGAACGCTCGCTCTTATGTATCTAATTTTACATGTAGTCTTAAAGCTAACGTCGGAGGTGCGACCGACGTCACACCTCCCCCCTTAGAGAAGAGATTTCACGCAGTGGAATCTCTGCCTCTGGGTGGCGGTAGACAGGATGCACTGAAATGTCATCCCTGTCTCGCAACGCTGGGTCAAGGGAATCGCAAATTAACGTTCGTTTCGTCAAGGGAGGACGGGTTCGGAATTCTCCGACACTGGCACTATCACTATCTTTGTCCTCGATGGCCGCTGAAGTCTTGTTGTCCCTCTGCTTCATGAATATAAAGAACCGGGTCAGTGAACTCCAGATGGCGACGACGAGATGCAGGCTCCAGCCGTATAGTGAGTGTAATGCGATGCCGTTAACGATCGTACTGATGATTGTTTTGATCGTGCGGATCGCTACGTACACTCCGATTATTCCAGCACTTATTGATCCGAATGTAGTGAATCCGGACCATAATTTCTGTGCTGTAGACTCCGCTATCTGCTGTAGGGAGTTTTCATCGAGCAGGTTGAACATATTGATGTTTCCTGCTGCAAACTGTCTTCCCGTCGCACCCTGTGCGATTGAATTTATGACTGCTACCTTCTCTACAGGAAACATTATATGATCCTGTAGTTTGTCCAGGTCGTCTTGTGAATAAATGCCTCCCGTTGCCAAGTTCTTCGGATCTATGTATTTCCAGGTTGACTTGGCGAGGGGGTGAAGCTCCGAAGGAGTGATGGCCTCCATCAATGACGGTGTTAGGCGATACCATGTTCCGTGCAGTCTATAATATGGGGGAAGTAGCTCATTGCATGGCTTTTCTGTCCCCGTATTTGAAATGATGTGGTCCCTTGGCTTCAGGAATTTTGATGTGTTCCGATACGTGATGGGTAGCTCATCATAACACCGTTCGGTTTTCCTCACTTGGACCGTGACTGGTATGCACTTTATTATGTGCACTACCTCTCCTGCTGGAACTGCGATAAATCCGACATCCTTCATGATGGCAGTGGCAACTTCTTCGGGTGCTGAATGTAATAATGTGAGGGCGTTCTGGAGAATCTGACGCTCTAGCTCACACTTCTGACGGATTACATCTTTGTAGAGTTGAGAAAATTGTTTCCGGAGGTGCTTCTCCACGTAAACAAATTTGCTGTTGACATACGTGAAGATGTCCAGATTGTTGACCAAGGTGTGTGTTTTCTCCTTGAATTTTCCTGAACTTCCAACTTCCAGAATGAACAGCTTGGGGTGTTCCGTTCGGATTATGACATATCCGCAAACTGACGATCTGCCTGTCTCCGTGAGTGCAAAAGTCGTGTCCTGCGATGCTACGGTATACAGGGTTGGAGAAGGATTCACCTTGGAGGATAGTTTAGTGGCTATCCCTTCGTACAAGACATCATAATTATTGAATTTGCACGAGTCCGTCGGCGTGGTTTCCCAGAACGTATGGCCATCTTGTGCGTCTAAGCAGCTTCCTTTTTGAAGGGGGCAGGTTTACCCAGTTTGTAGATGAATCTGTCCGGTTGACAATCTGATTGGAGCGATGTAGTCGCGGATCGTGATTCGGACTAAAGCTTGTACCACGACATCGGTCCAAGTCCCAAACGGATCACTATACGTGGTTCCAGCGCAGCTACCATCGTTCTGAATAACTCCTGCTAACGTGAGGCCGTGAGAGGAGGTCGAGTTCGGCTGAATACCTGTGATCTGGGCGGCTGGGGTGATGAATATTGTCCCCGTCGTGTGTAGGCTCGAACAGGTTTCGCTGGAGATCGGTAATATATAGTCTTGTCGACCATTGGATACTACCGAATTATGTGAATGCATGCCACAATAGTATATGGTTCTGTCTATTCCGATATGGCATTGCAAAACACGAGCTTGCGAGAATTCAGCTAGCTGCAGGAGCTGAATTCTTTCTAAATTTTCAGCTGGTGCGATGTCTTCTGGCTCGCAGTTAAGAGTGTCAATAGTTGAATACGTGGTAATATTCAAGGTTGAACCTCCACAGTCATATCCAATGAGTGTTGAGGCTTGCGTGGCAATAGAGAGCAAGATAGCTGCTTGTATCGGCTGCATGGTTGCTGTTATAGCGTTGTCGAGAGACTGATGATCTTCAGGGGTGACGGTTTCTCCTTGAAGATCTCGTTGCGTCGCAGGGATATCGTCTTCCTGCTGTGGAGTGGGGTGATGCTGACCAGAGGTTTTAAATTTCGCTCTTGGGTCGCTGCGATAGTTTATCGTTGGCGTAACGATATTGGAGACTCTGTTAACGCTAGGAAGATTGAATTCGTTTCGCAAGATACATAACGAAAGCTTATAATCAGACTTAGTTGTCTCGGGCGAGTATAATGTATCGGCTTTATTTCTTTTTCTTGCTGACGCGAATCTCGCGGAATTGTATTTGCCAGACGCATGGACTTTGTTTTCGGTCGCACGGATACCTGATCGTTGAAGCTGGAAGAGGTGTTGTTCCGGCGAGGATTTGAAGATAGGAGTTTGCGGCAAAACATAAACTCCTTTTGATTTAACTTTAGGAATAGAAATGTTTTCTAAATTGTTCTCATATGAACATTCTAAAAGTTCATCTGAGGCGAAGGCGTTGATGTTTCTTTCCACACAGGACTTTGAATATAAATCGTCGGGATGGTTACCGGAATTCTTTAAAGTATCGGGATGGCTACCGGAATCGTCGGGATGGTTACCGGAATTATTTAAAGAATCGGGATGGCTACCGGAATCGTCGGGATGGTTACCGGAATTATTTAAAGAATCGGGATGGCTACCGGAATCGTCGGGATGGTTACCGGAATTATTTAAAGAATCGGGATGGCTACCGGAATCGTCGGAATGGTTACCGGAATTAATAGAAGACGCGAGTTGATCGTTAACGATCGTCTCGTGCGCGCGGCACGCACGAGCATTGAATAAGTCCGAATTGACTTCGGCTTGAATATTCGAAAAGGGAACCTCGATCTCTTCCACCTCCAACGTAGGCAGGGAGAAGGACGCCACTTCGGACGATGCGTTAAAGCATCGCAGGTATGCCTTTCCGTTACGGTTGGTGACTAAACAATCACCTAAGAACACATCGGGTTTTACATCTACTTTTCGCACATACCCTTCGCTTGGGCCCTTTACGTTGACGGCTATGCAGGCGGCGGTACGGCTTTCGATGGAATATTCCCGAGGATTCGAAAAGGGAATACGTAGGTTTTTATACTCTACGCATTCCTTCGCAAATGATATCTCTGCTCCCTCTCTGAAGAAGGGGGAGCCTAAGATACCATCTATATTAATTGGAAAACTGTCAGGCAGAACGTGTAGCGTGACTTTAATGGAATCTGCTAGCTCCGCATTGATATAACCGAGGGTCGCAATTTCTCCTTCTGTCACGCCATGGACGTGTATGACGCTGTCAGTTTTTAGATGAACGTCAGATTTGATACCAGACGCTCGGATTAAGTTGACCTCGGACCCGGTGTCCAAGAGGAACTCACACTCTTTTGAGAAGAGTGACGATTTTGCTTTTATTCGAGGGATAGGGGAGTCCGGCGCGAGATTTATTGCCGAGACTAATTTCGCGGATGGTCGTTCATTCTGCTGACCGTCCGGGTTATCTCTCCTATCTACTCGAATTTCATCTACTGCTGGTCGTCGCTGATGACGGCCAGCTGTGTTGCCTTTTGGCGATTCTCTTGGGATGCCTCCCGTCCTTTGGTCGCGTTTGTCGGGAGGCTTGATTCGTTTCCCGACTCATTTTTATTGTAATATTCCCGGCGGCGACATTCGTATATGTCATGTCCCGTGCGCTTACAATATTTACAATACTTCCGACTCTCCGTAGGAAAGCGATCGCGACCTGGGGACTGGGAAGCGCGATCTTCGCGTTTATACGTTTCGCGCTGATTTGATTGCGACGGTTCGTGACGTCGCGGAGGAGGAGAGCGATACGCGTCTCTGTTATCGGGTTTCCTGTCTCGCCAGGATTCACGAGGTGAAAAGGAAGGTCGTTGATCTTTCCTTTCCGAAGATCTATTGCGCTGCTCTGGCGCATTCCTATCATAAGGAGAGTTGCTTGATCGCTCTGGTGTGCGATTACGAGAGTCGGAGAATGCAACGCGGCGTCCGTCGTCGCGATAACGAACACGGTCAAGCTCGTACTGTTTGTACGCGGTTACTGCTTCATCGAATATTTTCTGTAATTCGAGTGACGCGCAGAGCCTGACCTCGGCTCGAAGCGCTGGGATAAGACCACGCATGAAACAATCAACTGTGAATTTGTCAATCTCGTCTAGATTGGGGACCCCGCGGCCTGAATCTATGATCGCCGTTCTAAGGTCCTTTACTCGCGTAATATAATTCAACACGTGCTCGGACTGTCCCTGGTGTATCGAAGCTAATTCTCCGCGATACTGATCGATGAATTTATATGGGCCTAGTACATCTTTCAGGCGGTTGCACAATTCAGAGATTGTGTTAATATTTACGTCTTCAATCGCGGCGTATGCCTGTCCTCTAAGCTTATTGCATACTAATCTAGTGAGGGTACGCTCAGCTGTGGCTGGAACAGCTTCCAAGGCTCGCTTGCACGCGCGAACGAATTGTAGCACGGTTATGGAGGTGCCGTCAAAGGTAGGCACAAGTTCAACCGCTTGTTTAACGGTGAAATTCGAAGAATCGTGCATTATGGGTTCGCGGGGCGCAACGACTGGGCTAGCTGGAATTGATTGAGAATCTCTGGCCGATCGGATTTCTGCTATCTCGCGGCGTATATCCTCGTACGTTACTCTCTGCTCACGCGTTTCTGTTTCGTATTGCAATTTGAGTTGAGTCAACGCGGCGGTTTGATTAATGAGAGCTGCTTCTCTACGAGCTAAATCTTTCTGGAATTCAATTAATTCCTCTTCCGTAGGAGGAACCTTCTTTCTAGCCTCGCTACGCGTTTCCATGATTGCGTCGCTTGAAAATTTCTAAGTATGAAATTCGCGAAAAATAATCCGACTATATAACGTGGGCGAAGGGGCGTTTTCTAAACCGCCCGTCGCACTTTTAACTGACACTATGCTTTCACGGACTCTAAGTCTACTGCGTTAAATTGTCAAACAATGATGGAACGCGCAGGGGTTCGCGTGCTAACACTGATTCTATTTTTATTCCTCGATGCCGTGCTTCTAACATCGGTGACCAACGACTGTCCTACCGACTGCGCCAAATTTGTCACGTCCTGGCGGGGCTATAAAAGCAAGAGAAGAGAATACCGCGGCCCGGCTACTCTACTCTTCCACTGACTGACATTTAATAAAAGTGTTGGTCTTTTTATCAACAGACTAGGACCCGATGCCGACACCTGCATGCAGTCTTACACAGATGAATGATGCACGCGACCCTGAAACATACGCGGTAATATGTTCCACTTACTTTTACGCTTCGCTTGTTTGTCGATTGACACGAGACATGAATTCGCAACGGATGAACAGCTACGGTTGCGCTGATGGCCTTGAATACGGTCCGCTCTGCTTGACAGGGGTTGATCCAAATGGCTGGAAACGACCTTCAAGGATTGACGACTGCGCCAAACTCTGTCACGTCAATATTTGACAGGAACGACCTCCAATGATTGACAGCTGGCTGCTACGGTATTGTAGACGGATGCGCTCGTTGAGGAAACGGGCGTGGACGCTGTACGATACCGTGAATCTAACTCACGAATATCGTCCACGTGATTGACGATATTTTAACTAGCGAAAACGGACGTGGACGCTGTACGATCCCGTGAATTTATCTCGCGAATATCGTCCGCGTGGTTGACGATATTTTGATTCGAGAAAACGGACGTGGATGCTGCGGAGCTTGCTATGCGAGCAAGTCTATCACTATCACGCACGTACGCGAACACGTAACAGGAAATTGAATAAGGAATACTATTCGCGAACTTTCCAGTGAGAACTCTATCTCTAACTAACAACGTGTCACTTCAAACTACGAAGTTAGGAGCAAGGAAATAATAATTGGGATTTAGATTGACTCTGGTAAAACAAAGTATATTAATAACGTAAAAGAATACAAAGGTAAAGATGCTTACTATTAACGAAATCGAAATACGTACTAAGTACGAAATATGAAACGCAATAAAAATGTTTAATTGAATAAACGAAGTAATGTTTGAATTAAACGAATAAGAATACGATATTACTGAATGGTATTAGGGACTGTGTCTAAACAGTATGGATTTGGAAAGATTGTGTCTAAACAATCTGGATTTGGAAAGACTATGTCTAAATAGTCTGGACTTGGAAGATTGACGAAAACTCGACTGACCCACTCGGGTCCCCGGAGAGGACTGGGGAGAATCGAACGTTCGTCGACGAACAACGTTCGTTCGAAAAATGCTGACTTCGCAAAAGGGGACCGTGTCCTCTTTGTGCCGGTCTTCGTCGTAAACAGCGCGATGGCCGCCGCACTAGAGTCAGCAGTTTTCGTTCCCAGTGGTGCAGGACTCGAAAATTAAGTGGTAACCATTGGCGTACCTATTTATTTATTTAAATAAATTGGGACTTAGAATATTTTCGAGCGCTTGCTCTTGCAAGGCGTTTCGATGTAAATTTTATATGTCATATGATTAGTTGACATCATTTGTCGACCGATCATATGTTTGAAAATATTCTAAGTACTTTTGAAAATTACCAAAAATCGAAATTTTGGTAGAGTCTAAACAAACGCGAATTGAGAACATAACCTACAAATTTTTAGGTTAGTTTCATGATTTTCGCTCACGAGTCCAATGATATTTCAATCTTCGAGTTTGGGCCATTTTTGGCTATTTTAGGATTTTGACAGATTTTGGATTTTAGGTTATGTTGATGGATTTCAGTCAGATGTACGTGGTGTTAAGGATTCATTGTTATGAAGGATTTTTAGGAGGTTTGGAATCTTTAAAGGGGAACGCTCGCTCTTATGTATCTAATTTTACATGTAGTCTTAAAGCTAACGTCGGAGGTGCGACCGACGTCACACCGATTAATAATGAGAAAGGACAACTTAGTTTGCTTCATAACGATGGACGGACGGCCCATCGATCTCGGGGCCGTAGATCTCTATAGACAAGGCAAACTGGCCAAATCCCAAGACTTACTCCTACATAGAGCTAGGGTAACAGATCACGGTAAATACAAGTTAATCCAGATACCGATTAAACAATCGCCGCTTCATGAGGTATCTGCAGACGACCTCAAAGAATGTCTTAGAACGTTGATCGACGTTGTCAACGAGCTCGCGTTGGAATCCTTTTCAATCTCTAAAACATTCCTCGACCATTTGTCGAGAGAATACGTGATCAATCTACTCACAGAAACATTCGAGGACACACCAGTCCAAATATTTCTCTGTTCGAACGAGGTCCAAATCCCCGCTGAGGATAGAAGGATGGTGTGACGTCGGTCGCACCTCCGACGTTAGCTTTAAGACTACATGTAAAATTAGATACATAAGAGCGAGCGTTCCCCTTTAAAGATTCCAAAACTCCTAAAAATCCTTCATAACAATGAATCCTTAACACCACGTACATCTGATTGAAATCCATCAACATAACCTAAAATCCAAAATCTGTCAAATTCCTAAAATAGCCAAAAATGGCCCAAACTCGAAGATTGAAATATCATTGGACTCGTGAGCGAAAATCATGAAACTAACCTAAAAATTTGTAGGTTATGTTCTCAATTCGCGTTTGTTTAGACTTTACCAAAATTTCGATTTTTGGTAATTTTCAAAAGTACTTAGAATATTTTCAAACATATGATCGGTCGACAAATGATGTCAACTAATCATATGACATATAAAATTTACATCGAAACGCCTTGCAAAAGCAAGCGCTCGAAAATATTCTAAGTCCCAATTTATTTAAATAAATAAATAGGTACGCCAATGGTTACCACTTAATTTTCGAGTCCTGCACCACTGGGAACGAAAACTGCTGACTCTAGTGCGGCGGCCATCGCGCTGTTTACGACGAAGACCGGCACAAAGAGGACACGGTCCCCTTTTGCGAAGTCAGCATTTTTCGGACGAACGTTATTCGTCGACGAACGTTCGATTCTCCACAGTCCTCTCCGGGGACCCGAGTGGGTCAGTCGAGTTTTCGTCAATCTTCCAAGTCCAGACTATTTAGACATAGTCTTTCCAAATCCAGATTGTTTAGACACAATCTTCCCAAATCCATACTGTTTAGACACAGTCCCTAATACCATTCAGTAATATCGTATTCTTATTCGTTTAATTCAAATATTACTTCGTTTATTCAATTAAACATTTTTATTGCGTTTCATATTTCGTACTTAGTACGTATTTCGATTTCGTTAATAGTAAGCATCTTTACCTTTGTATTCTTTTACGTTATTAATATACTTTGTTTTACCAGAGTCAATCTAAATCCCAATTATTATTTCCTTGCTCCTAACTTCGTAGTTTGAAGTGACACGTTGTTAGTTAGAGATAGAGTTCTCACTGGAAAGTTCGCGAATAGTATTCCTTATTCAATTTCCTGTTACGTGTTCGCGTACGTGCGTGATAGTGATAGACTTGCTCGCATAGCAAGCTCCGCAGCATCCACGTCCGTTTTCTCGAATCAAAATATCGTCAACCACGCGGACGATATTCGCGAGATAAATTCACGGGATCGCACAGCGTCCACGCCCGTTTTCGCTAGTTAAAATATCGTCAATCACGCGGACGATATTCGTGAGTTAGATTCACGGTATCGTACAGCGTCCACGCCCGTTTCCTCAACGAGCGCATCCGTCTACAATACCGTAGCAGCCAGCTGTCAATCATTGGAGGTCGTTCCTGTCAAATATTGACGTGACAGAGTTTGGCGCAGTCGTCAATCCTTGAAGGTCGTTTCCAGCCATTTGGATCAACCCCTGTCAAGCAGAGCGGACCGTATTCAAGGCCATCAGCGCAACCGTAGCTGTTCATCCGTTGCGAATTCATGTCTCGTGTCAATCGACAAACAAGCGAAGCGTAAAAGTAAGTGGAACATATTACCGCGTATGTTTCAGGGTCGCGTGCATCATTCATCTGTGTAAGACTGCATGCAGGTGTCGGCATCGGGTCCTAGTCTGTTGATAAAAAGACCAACACTTTTATTAAATGTCAGTCAGTGGAAGAGTAGAGTAGCCGGGCCGCGGTATTCTCTTCTCTTGCTTTTATAGCCCCGCCAGGACGTGACAAATTTGGCGCAGTCGGTAGGACACTCGTTGGTCACCGATGTTAGAGACACCGTCAACACTTTTGTAGGATACGTCATGTGTCCTACCTCTGCCAAAATTTGTTGTGACAAATTTGGCGCAGTAGACTTAGAGTCCGTGAAAGCATAGTGTCAGTTAAAAGTGCGACGGGCAGTGAAGGAAATGCCCTTTCGCCCACGTTACATACTCAAATTATTTTTCGCGATGTTCGTACTCAGTACAAATTCATCGAGAGTTTTAGTGAACGTTAAAGTGCGACGGGCGGTTTAGAAAACGCCCCTTCGCCCACGTTATATAGTCGGATTATTTTTCGCGAATTTCATACTTAGAAATTTTCAAGCGACGCAATCATGGAAACGCGTAGCGAGGCTAGAAAGAAGGTTCCTCCTACGGAAGAGGAATTAATTGAATTCCAGAAAGATTTAGCTCGTAGAGAAGCAGCTCTCATTAATCAAACCGCCGCGTTGACTCAACTCAAATTGCAATACGAAACAGAAACGCGTGAGCAGAGAGTAACGTACGAGGATATACGCCGCGAGATAGCAGAAATCCGATCGGCCAGAGATTCTCAATCAATTCCAGCTAGCCCAGTCGTTGCGCCCCGCGAACCCATAATGCACGATTCTTCGAATTTCACCGTTAAACAAGCGGTTGAACTTGTGCCTACCTTTGACGGCACCTCCATAACCGTGCTACAATTCGTTCGCGCGTGCAAGCGAGCCTTGGAAGCTGTTCCAGCCACAGCTGAGCGTACCCTCACTAGATTAGTATGCAATAAGCTTAGAGGACAGGCATACGCCGCGATTGAAGACGTAAATATTAACACAATCTCTGAATTGTGCAACCGCCTGAAAGATGTACTAGGCCCATATAAATTCATCGATCAGTATCGCGGAGAATTAGCTTCGATACACCAGGGACAGTCCGAGCACGTGTTGAATTATATTACGCGAGTAAAGGACCTTAGAACGGCGATTATAGATTCAGGCCGCGGGGTCCCCAATCTAGACGAGATTGACAAATTCACAATTGATTGTTTCATGCGTGGTCTTATCCCAGCGCTTCGAGCCGAGGTCAGGCTCTGTGCGTCACTCGAATTACAGAAAATATTCGATGAAGCAGTAACCGCGTACAAACAGTACGAGCTTGACCGTGTTCGTTATCGCGACGACGGACGCCGCGTTGCATTCTCCGACTCTCGTAATCGCACACCAGAGCGATCAAGCAACTCTTATTATGATAGGAATGCGCCAGAGCAGCGCAACAGATCTTCGGAAAGGAAAGATCAACGACCTTCCTTTTCACCTCGTGAATCCTGGCGAGACAGGAAACCCGATAACAGAGACGCGTATCGCTCTCCTCCTCCGCGACGTCACGAACCGTCGCAATCAAATCAGCGCGAAACGTATAAACGCGAAGATCGCGCTTCCCAGTCCCCAGGTCGCGATCGCTTTCCTACGGAGAATCGGAAGTATTGTAAATATTGTAAGCGCACGGGACATGACATACACGAATGTCGCCGCCGCGAATATTACAGTAGAAATGAGTCGGGAAACGAATCAAGCCTCCCGACAAACGCGACCAAAGGACGGGAGGCATCCCAAGAGAATCGCCAAAAGGCAACACAGCTGGCCGTCATCAGCGACGACCAGCAGTAGATGAAATTCGAGTAGATAGGAGAGATAACCCGGACGGTCAGCAGAATGAACGACCATCCGCGAAATTAGTCTCGGCAATAAATCTCGCGCCGGACTCCCCTATCCCTCGAATAAAAGCAAAATCGTCACTCTTCTCAAAAGAGTGTGAGTTCCTCTTGGACACCGGGTCCGAGGTCAACTTAATCCGAGCGTCTGGTATCAAATCTGACGTTCATCTAAAAACTGACAGCGTCATACACGTCCATGGCGTGACAGAAGGAGAAATTGCGACCCTCGGTTATATCAATGCGGAGCTAGCAGATTCCATTAAAGTCACGCTACACGTTCTGCCTGACAGTTTTCCAATTAATATAGATGGTATCTTAGGCTCCCCCTTCTTCAGAGAGGGAGCAGAGATATCATTTGCGAAGGAATGCGTAGAGTATAAAACCCTACGTATTCCCTTTTCGAATCCTCGGGAATATTCCATCGAAAGCCGTACCGCCGCCTGCATACCCGTCAACGTAAAGGGCCCAAGCGAAGGGTATGTGCGAAAAGTAGATGTAAAACCCGATGTGTTCTTAGGTGATTGTTTAGTCACCAACCGTAACGGAAAGGCATACCTGCGATGCTTTAACGCATCGTCCGAAGTGGCGTCCTTCTCCCTGCCTACGTTGGAGGTGGAAGAGATCGAGGTTCCCTTTTCGAATATTCAAGCCGAAGTCAATTCGGACTTATTCAATGCTCGTGCGTGCCGCGCGCACGAGACGATCGTTAACGATCAACTCGCGTCTTCTATTAATTCCGGTAACCATCCCGACGATTCCGGTAGCCATCCCGATTCTTTAAATAATTCCGGTAACCATTCCGACGATTCCGGTAGCCATCCCGATTCTTTAAATAATTCCGGTAACCATCCCGACGATTCCGGTAGCCATCCCGATTCTTTAAGTAATTCCGGTAACCATCCCGACGATTCCGGTAGCCATCCCGATACTTTAAATAATTCCGGTAACCATTCCGACGATTCCGGTAGCCATCCCGATTCTTTAAATAATTCCGGTAACCATCCCAACGATTCCGGTAGCCATCCCGATACTTTAAATAATTCCGGTAACCATCCCGACGATTCCGGTAGCCATCCCGATTTCCTAAACAATTCCGGTAACCATCCCGATCACTCATACTCGAAACCCTTTATGAAAGGCTTCGAATTCATACCCAAAAGGGTCCATTCCATTACCAAGTCCCGTAATGCTCGCGTTAATGAGCTTATGGAAACTATTCCCATGGATCACCTCGATCACGACGAGATAGACCATGTCAAATCTTTATTGGAGGAGAATAATGATCTCTTCCACCTTCAAGGGGATCGTCTGGGGAAAACTAACGCTGTAACACATAAAATCCCCACGACGGACGACATCCCCGTACATACCAAGCAATACCGGTATCCGCCGATTCACAAAGAGGAGATCGACAAACAAATGTGCGAACTCTTACAAAATGATATAGTCGCACCCTCTAGTTCACCGTATAACTCCCCTTTGTGGATCGTACCGAAGAAAGCGGATGCCGAAGGAAATAAGAAATGGAGAATGGTAATTGACTATCGCGCTTTAAACGAGAAGTCAATAGCAGACGCTTATCCACTGCCCAGCATAAACGAGATCTTAGATCAGCTGGGTAGTGCCAAATATTTTAGCGTATTTGATCTGGCAAGCGGGTTTCACCAAATAGGCATGGAAAAGGAGGACGCCGCAAAAACCGCCTTCTCAACTCCGTTCGGACATTACCAGTATAATAGAATGCCGTTCGGATTGCGTAATGCGCCGGCTACGTTCCAGCGACTAATGGATACGATTCTAACCGGTCTCCAGGGTAACGAACTCTTCGTTTATCTTGACGATATAGTCATATACGCGCGTTCCCTAGAAGAACACAAAGCGAAATTTGATAAATTGGCTCGCCGATTGAGAGCCGCCAATTTGAAATTACAACCGTCTAAATGCGGGTTTTTGCACAGAGAGGTAGCTTACCTAGGACACCAGATTAGCGAGGATGGCGTACGGCCATGCCCTAAAAAAATTAACGCGGTCCAAAATTACCCTCGACCGAAAAACGCAAAGAACGTCCGCGAATTTTTAGGTCTAGCGGGCTATTACCGCAGATTCATAGATAGATTCGCTCATATTTCCAAACCCCTCACCCAACTCCTTACCAAGGATACGAAATTCGTGTGGGGGTCAAAGCAGGAGGAAGCCTTCGAGACTTTACGACAGGCATTGTGTACGGAGCCTGTCCTCCAGTACCCAGATTTTGGGAAACCATTCAACGTAACTTGCGACGCCTCAGGGTACGCGATCGGCGCTGTCCTAAGCCAAGGCGACGTGGGAAAGGATCGCCCTATCGCGTACGCGTCACGTATCCTTCACGGCGCTGAACTAAACTACTCCACAATAGAAAAGGAGTGTTTAGCCATAATATTCGCCGTCCAATATTTCCGCCCGTACATTTACGGCAGGAAATTCTTACTCATCACCGATCACAGACCGCTGGTGTGGATGACATCCGTAAAGGATCCCACATCCCGGCTCCTCCGGTGGAGATTAAAATTGGCAGAGTTCGAATACCAGGTTATCTACAAACCTGGCAGAGCCAACTCTAATGCGGATGCCCTATCCCGGAATCCGGTGGCATTGCCCATCTCATGGACCGATTCAGAGGAAACGACTCCGCCTAGGACGCCATTGTCAAGCCCGGGGACTCCTCTTTTCGACGCACGCCGCAGGAAGAAAGATAGAGACGATTCAATTCTCATGCCTCCACCGAAGTCAATGCCCCCAAAAAGGAGAAGATCGTCGGCAGCCTCGTCACCGGGACCATCGATGGGTACGCCATCGCATTCTGATGACCCCCGCGCAGCATCCCCGCCTCTTATTTCAATCGCCGATCAAGGATTACTACGGGATCTGGGAGTCGAAGAAACTCTTTCCTTTTCTCCTATATTTCCGCCTTCCTTGACCGGACCAGATGTCTTCGATGAGCGAGAAGAGAGTATTCCCTCAGAAGAAGAAGAAGAAGAAGAAGAAGAAGAAGAAGAAGAAGAAGAAGAAGAAGAAGAAAGCAATCCTACACCACGTAGAAGAAGAATAATTCATACAAGAGACCGATTAATAATGAGAAGGGACAATTTAGTTTGCTTCATAACGATGGACGGACGGCCCATCGATCTCGGGGCCGTAGATCTCTATAGACAAGGCAAACTGGCCAAATCCCAAGACTTACTCCTACATAGAGCTAGGGTAACAGATCACGGTAAATACAAGTTAATCCAGATACCGATTAAACAATCACCGCTTCATGAGGTATCTGCAGACGACCTCAAAGAATGTCTTAGAACGTTGATCGACGTTGTCAACGAGCTCGCGTTGGAATCCTTTTCAATCTCTAAAACATTCCTCGACCATTTGTCAAGAGAATACGTGATCAATCTACTCACAGAAACATTCGAGGACACACCAGTCCAAATATTTCTCTGTTCGAACGAGGTCCAAATCCCCGCTGAGGATAGAAGGATGGAGATCATCACGGAGAACCATGTATCAGCGTATGCCGGCCATAAAGGCATAACCAAGACATACAAAAGGATAAGAGAAAAATACTGGTGGAACAGCCTCAAAAAGGACGTAACCAACTACGTTAACAATTGCCTGAGTTGCCAGCGTAACAAGTTAACAAGAGTAAAAACTCGCCTACCAATGAAGTTAACGGATACGCCCGGCAGGGCGTTTGATAAGGTCTCGCTAGACATCGTGGGACCATTACCCACTACCGAAGATGGCAACACGTATGTAATGACGATGCAAGACCTTCTTACAAAGTACTCCGTCGCAGTGCCGCTCAAATCTACCGACTCCGTCAGTACAGCAAACGCCTTCATCGACCACCTGATATGTCGCTTTGGAACGCCTAAGGCAATATTAACGGATCAAGGGACTAACTTCACAAGCTCCCTTATGAAGGCTATCGCAAAAAGATTCAGGATTACACGCCTCCAAACCACTGCTTTCCACCCACAAAGCAACGGATCCATTGAGAGATCGCATCATGTACTGACGGAATATTTGAAGCAGTACGTCAACAAAAATAACTGGGATAAATGGATAAACTTGGCAATGTTTAGCTACAATACCAGCGTACACGAGGGAACAGACTTCACCCCACACGAGTTGGTATTCGGTTCCCTGGCCCGTGTTCCTTCCTCTGATTCCCATCTCTACGCAGTAGAGAACGAGTCCTACGCAGGTTACCTCTTTGACCTACAAAGAAAGATAAGCGAGACACAATCCCGCGCGCGCGATAATTTAGTAGCGGCAAAGCAGAAATCAAAGACTTATTATGATAGGAAGATTAACCCCGTGCAGTTCACGGTAGGCGAACAGGTATACTTGTTAAAAGAACCTCGTAAAGGAAAATTCGACGCGCAATATACTGGACCGCATGAGATAATAGAAATGCTTGATACGAACAATGTCAAATTACGAATAGGAAACCATTTCAAAATTGTCCATGCAAATAAGATTAAACGTCTTCCAGGTAGCCCGAGACAGGACACGCGTCAGCGAAATATTGTAACTGCAAACTTAATCTCTGATCCTTCTAAGAAAGACGATAGCGAGCCAAGGGTCCAACCAGAGGAGTCAGCTTACGAGACTCTTCACTCCTCATCCGATCAAGCTCCGAGTCACATTGCGGATCCCATAGCTATCCACGACAGAAAGATGTGCGGACCGATGGGAGGAAGACGGCCGACCGTGCTGAAAGCTCACCGATACATGAGACGATACAACAACACTATCTGTTACAATGGGATAGTTCGAGTGGCTTGTAACGGCAAGTTGCTGTGCCGCAACTGCAGCCAATACACCCGAATTGTTAGAGTGGAACGATGGGAGCATCAGCGGATGTATAACATCCCAAATAGATGCGAGTATTGCGGAATAAGGCTATGCACCGAAACACCAGTATTGGAGTGCATCCCTTGCGGACAGATTCTATCGGCAAGATGGATCGCACAACGGGACGACCCTGACTGGATATCCGATAGTTCCAGCGATGACACCGATTCAGACAATGGTGACATTTAAGCGGAAGCCAGTGATAGTGCCAGTGTCGGAGAATTCCGAACCCGTCCTCCCTTGACGAAACGAACGTTAATTTGCGATTCCCTTGACCCAGCGTTGCGAGACAGGGATGACATTTCAGTGCATCCTGTCTACCGCCACCCAGAGGCAGAGATTCCACTGCGTGAAATCTCTTCTCTAAGGGGGGAGGTGTGACGTCGGTCGCACCTCCGACGTTAGCTTTAAGACTACATGTAAAATTAGATACATAAGAGCGAGCGTTCCCCTTTAAAGATTCCAAAACTCCTAAAAATGCTTCATAACAATGAATCCTTAACACCACGTACATCTGATTGAAATCCATCAACATAACCTAAAATCCAAAATCTGTCAAATTCCTAAAATAGCCAAAAATGGCCCAAACTCGAAGATTGAAATATCATTGGACTCGTGAGCGAAAATCATGAAACTAACCTAAAAATTTGTAGGTTATGTTCTCAATTCGCGTTTGTTTAGACTTTACCAAAATTTCGATTTTTGGTAATTTTCAAAAGTACTTAGAATATTTTCAAACATATGATCGGTCGACAAATGATGTCAACTAATCATATGACATATAAAATTTACATCGAAACGCCTTGCAAAAGCAAGCGCTCGAAAATATTCTAAGTCCCAATTTATTTAAATAAATAAATAGGTACGCCAATGGTTACCACTTAATTTTCGAGTCCTGCACCACTGGGAACGAAAACTGCTGACTCTAGTGCGGCGGCCATCGCGCTGTTTACGACGAAGACCGGCACAAAGAGGACACGGTCCCCTTTTGCGAAGTCAGCATTTTTCGGACGAACGTTATTCGTCGACGAACGTTCGATTCTCCACAGTCCTCTCCGGGGACCCGAGTGGGTCAGTCGAGTTTTCGTCAATCTTCCAAGTCCAGACTATTTAGACATAGTCTTTCCAAATCCAGATTGTTTAGACACAATCTTCCCAAATCCATACTGTTTAGACACAGTCCCTAATACCATTCAGTAATATCGTATTCTTATTCGTTTAATTCAAATATTACTTCGTTTATTCAATTAAACATTTTTATTGCGTTTCATATTTCGTACTTAGTACGTATTTCGATTTCGTTAATAGTAAGCATCTTTACCTTTGTATTCTTTTACGTTATTAATATACTTTGTTTTACCAGAGTCAATCTAAATCCCAATTATTATTTCCTTGCTCCTAACTTCGTAGTTTGAAGTGACACGTTGTTAGTTAGAGATAGAGTTCTCACTGGAAAGTTCGCGAATAGTATTCCTTATTCAATTTCCTGTTACGTGTTCGCGTACGTGCGTGATAGTGATAGACTTGCTCGCATAGCAAGCTCCGCAGCATCCACGTCCGTTTTCTCGAATCAAAATATCGTCAACCACGCGGACGATATTCGCGAGATAAATTCACGGGATCGCACAGCGTCCACGCCCGTTTTCGCTAGTTAAAATATCGTCAATCACGCGGACGATATTCGTGAGTTAGATTCACGGTATCGTACAGCGTCCACGCCCGTTTCCTCAACGAGCGCATCCGTCTACAATACCGTAGCAGCCAGCTGTCAATCATTGGAGGTCGTTCCTGTCAAATATTGACGTGACAGAGTTTGGCGCAGTCGTCAATCCTTGAAGGTCGTTTCCAGCCATTTGGATCAACCCCTGTCAAGCAGAGCGGACCGTATTCAAGGCCATCAGCGCAACCGTAGCTGTTCATCCGTTGCGAATTCATGTCTCGTGTCAATCGACAAACAAGCGAAGCGTAAAAGTAAGTGGAACATATTACCGCGTATGTTTCAGGGTCGCGTGCATCATTCATCTGTGTAAGACTGCATGCAGGTGTCGGCATCGGGTCCTAGTCTGTTGATAAAAAGACCAACACTTTTATTAAATGTCAGTCAGTGGAAGAGTAGAGTAGCCGGGCCGCGGTATTCTCTTCTCTTGCTTTTATAGCCCCGCCAGGACGTGACAATGGAGATCATCACGGAGAACCATGTATCAGCGTATGCCGGCCATAAAGGCATAACCAAGACATACAAAAGGATAAGAGAAAAATACTGGTGGAACAGCCTCAAAAAGGACGTAACCAACTACGTTAACAATTGCCTGAGTTGCCAGCGTAACAAGTTAACAAGAGTAAAAACTCGCCTACCAATGAAGTTAACGGATACGCCCGGCAGGGCGTTTGATAAGGTCTCGCTAGACATCGTGGGACCATTACCCACTACCGAAGATGGCAACACGTATGTAATGACGATGCAAGACCTTCTTACAAAATACTCCGTCGCAGTGCCGCTCAAATCTACCGACTCCGTCAGTACAGCAAACGCCTTCATCGACCACCTGATATGTCGCTTTGGAACGCCTAAGGCAATATTAACGGATCAAGGGACTAACTTCACAAGCTCCCTTATGAAGGCTATCGCAAAAAGATTCAGGATTACACGCCTCCAAACCACTGCTTTCCATCCACAAAGCAACGGATCCATTGAGAGATCGCATCATGTACTGACGGAATATTTGAAGCAGTACGTCAACAAAAATAACTGGGATAAATGGATAAACTTGGCAATGTTTAGCTACAATACCAGCGTACACGAGGGAACAGACTTCACCCCACACGAGTTGGTATTCGGTTCCCTGGCCCGTGTTCCTTCCTCTGATTCCCATCTCTACGCAGTAGAGAACGAGTCCTACGCAGGTTACCTCTTTGACCTACAAAGAAAGATAAGCGAGACACAATCCCGCGCGCGCGATAATTTAGTAGCGGCAAAGCAGAAATCAAAGACTTATTATGATAGGAAGATTAACCCCGTGCAGTTCACGGTAGGCGAACAGGTATACTTGTTAAAAGAACCTCGTAAAGGAAAATTCGACGCGCAATATACTGGACCGCATGAGATAATAGAAATGCTTGATACGAACAATGTCAAATTACGAATAGGAAACCATTTCAAAATTGTCCATGCAAATAAGATTAAACGTCTTCCAGGTAGCCCGAGACAGGACACGCGTCAGCGAAATATTGTAACTGCAAACTTAATCTCTGATCCTTCTAAGAAAGACGATAGCGAGCCAAGGGTCCAACCAGAGGAGTCAGCTTACGAGACTCTTCACTCCTCATCCGATCAAGCTCCGAGTCACATTGCGGATCCCATAGCTATCCACGACAGAAAGATGTGCGGACCGATGGGAGGAAGACGGCCGACCGTGCTGAAAGCTCACCGATACATGAGACGATACAACAACACTATCTGTTACAATGGGATAGTTCGAGTGGCTTGCAACGGCAAGTTGCTGTGCCGCAACTGCAGCCAATACACCCGAATTGTTAGAGTGGAACGATGGGAGCATCAGCGGATGTATAACATCCCAAATAGATGCGAGTATTGCGGAATAAGGCTATGCACCGAAACACCAGTATTGGAGTGCATCCCTTGCGGACAGATTCTATCGGCAAGATGGATCGCACAACGGGACGACCCTGACTGGATATCCGATAGTTCCAGCGATGACACCGATTCAGACAATGGTGACATTTAAGCGGAAACCAGTGATAGTGCCAGTGTCGGAGAATTCCGAACCCGTCCTCCCTTGACGAAACGAACGTTAATTTGCGATTCCCTTGACCCAGCGTTGCGAGACAGGGATGACATTTCAGTGCATCCTGTCTACCGCCACCCAGAGGCAGAGATTCCACTGCGTGAAATCTCTTCTCTAAGGGGGGAGGTGTGACGTCGGTCGCACCTCCGACGTTAGCTTTAAGACTACATGTAAAATTAGATACATAAGAGCGAGCGTTCCCCTTTAAAGATTCCAAAACTCCTAAAAATCCTTCATAACAATGAATCCTTAACACCACGTACATCTGATCGAAATCCATCAACATAACCTAAAATCCAAAATCTGTCAAATTCCTAAAATAGCCAAAAATGGCCCAAACTCGAAGATTGAAATATCATTGGACTCGTGAGCGAAAATCATGAAACTAACCTAAAAATTTGTAGGTTAGGTTCTCAATTCGCGTTTGTTTAGACTTTACCAAAATTTCGATTTTTGGTAATTTTCAAAAGTACTTAGAATATTTTCAAACATATGATCGGTCGACAAATGATGTCAACTAATCATATGACATATAAATTTACATCGAAACGCCTTGCAAGAGCAAGCGCTCGAAAATATTCTAAGTCCCAATTTATTTAAATAAATAAATAGGTACGCCAATGGTTACCACTTAATTTTCGAGTCCTGCACCACTGGGAACGAAAACTGCTGACTCTAGTGCGGCGGCCATCGCGCTGTTTACGACGAAGACCGGCACAAAGAGGACACGGTCCCCTTTTGCGAAGTCAGCATTTTTTCGGACGAACGTTGTTCGTCGACGAACGTTCGATTTTCCCCAGTCCTCTCCGGGGACCCGAGTGGGTCAGTCGAGTTTTCGTCAATCTTCCAAGTCCAGACTATTTAGACATAGTCTTTCCAAATCCAGATTGTTTAGACACAATCTTCCCAAATCCATACTGTTTAGACACAGTCCCTAATACCATTCAGTAATATCGTATTCTTATTCGTTTAATTCAAATATTACTTCGTTTATTCAATTAAACATTTTTATTGCGTCTCATATTTCGTACTTAGTACGTATTTCGATTTCGTTAATAATAAGCATCTTTACCGTTGTATTCTTTTACGTTTATAATATACTTTGTTTTACCAGAGTCAATCTAAATCCCAATTATTATTTCCTTGCTCCTAACTTCGTAGTTTGAAGTGACACGTTGTTAGTTAGAGATAGAGTTCTCACTGGAAAGTTCGCGAATAGTATTCCTTATTCAATTTCCTGTTTCAACGTGTTCGCGTACGTGCGTGATAGTGATAGACTTGCTCGCATAGCAAGCTCCGCAGCATCCACGTCCGTTTTCTCGAATCAAAATATCGTCAACCACGCGGACGATATTCGTGAGTTAGATTCACGGTATCGTACAGCGTCCACGCCCGTTTCCTCAACGAGCGCATCCGTCTACAATACCGTAGCCGCCAGCTGTCCACCATTGGAGGTCGTTCCTGCCAAATATTGACGTGACAGAATTTGGCGCAGTCGTCAATCCTTGAAGGTCGTTTCCAGCCATTTGGATCAACGCCTGTCAAACAGAGAGGACCGAATTCAAGGCCATCAGCGCAACCGTAGCTGTTCATCCGTTGCGAATTCATTTCTCGTGTCAATCGACAAACAAGCGAAGCGTAAAAGTAAGTGGAACATATTATCGCGTATGTTTCAGGGTCGCGTGCATCATTCATCTGTGTAAGACTGCATGCAGGTGTCGGCATCGGGTCCTAGTCTGTTGATAAAAAGACCAACACTTTTATTAAATGTCAGTCAGTGGAAGAGCAGAGTAGCCGGGCCGCGGTATTCTCTTCTCTTGCTATTATAGCCCCGCCAGGACGTGACAAATTTGGCGCAGTCGGTAGGACACTCGTTGGTCACCGATGTTAGAAACACCGTCAACACTTTTGTAGGATACGTCATATGTCCTACCTCTGCCAAAATTTGTTGTGACAAATTTGGCGCAGTCGGTAGGACAGTCGTTGGTCACCGATGTTAGAAGCACGGCATCGAGGAATAAAAATAGAATCAGTGTTAGCACGCGAACCCCTGCGCGTTCCATCATTGTTTGACAATTTAACGCAGTAGACTTAGAGTCCGTGAAAGCATAGTGTCAGTTAAAAGTGCGACGGGCAGTGAAGGAAATGCCCTTTCGCCCACGTTACATACTCAAATTGTTTTTCGCGATGTTCGTACTCAGTACAAATTCATCGAGAGTTTTAGTGAACGTTAAAGTGCGACGGGCGGTTTAGAAAACGCCCCTTCGCCCACGTTATATAGTCGGATTATTTTTCGCGAATTTCATACTTTGAAATTTTTCAAGCGACGCAATCATGGAAACGCGTAGCGAGGCTAGAAAGAAGGTTCCTCCTACGGAAGAGGAATTAATTGAATTCCAGAAAGATTTAGCTCGTAGAGAAGCAGCTCTCATTAATCAAACCGCCGCGTTGACTCAACTCAAATTGCAATACGAAACAGAAACGCGCGATCAGAGAGAAACGTACGAGGATATACGCCGCGAGATAGCAGAAATCCGATCGGCCAGAGATTCTCAATCAATTCCAGCTAGCCCAGTCGTTGCGCCCCGCGAACCCATAATGCACGATTCTTCGAATTTCACCGTTAAACAAGCGGTTGAACTTGTGCCTACCTTTGACGGCACCTCCATAACCGTGCTACAATTCGTTCGCGCGTGCAAGCGAGCCTTGGAAGCTGTTCCAGCCACAGCTGAGCGTACCCTCACTAGATTAGTATGCAATAAGCTTAGAGGACAGGCATACGCCGCGATTGAAGACGTAAATATTAACACAATCTCTGAATTGTGCAACCGCCTGAAAGATGTACTAGGCCCATATAAATTCATCGATCAGTATCGCGGAGAATTAGCTTCGATACACCAGGGACAGTCCGAGCACGTGTTGAATTATATTACGCGAGTAAAGGACCTTAGAACGGCGATCATAGATTCAGGCCGCGGGGTCCCCAATCTAGACGAGATTGACAAATTCACAATTGATTGTTTTGTGACGTCGGTCGCACCTCCGACGTTAGCTTTAAGACTACATGTAAAATTAGATACATAAGAGCGAGCGTTCCCCTTTAAAGATTCCAAAACTCCTAAAAATCCTTCATAACAATGAATCCTTAACACCACGTACATCTGATCGAAATCCATCAACATAACCTAAAATCCAAAATCTGTCAAATTCCTAAAATAGCCAAAAATGGCCCAAACTCGAAGATTGAAATATCATTGGACTCGTGAGCGAAAATCATGAAACTAACCTAAAAATTTGTAGGTTATGTTCTCAATTCGCGTTTGTTTAGACTTTACCAAAATTTCGATTTTTGGTAATTTTCAAAAGTACTTAGAATATTTTCAAACATATGATCGGTCGACAAATGATGTCAACTAATCATATGACATATAAAATTTACATCGAAACGCCTTGCAAAAGCAAGCGCTCGAAAATATTCTAAGTCCCAATTTATTTAAATAAATAAATAGGTACGCCAATGGTTACCACTTAATTTTCGAGTCCTGCACCACTGGGAACGAAAACTGCTGACTCTAGTGCGGCGGCCATCGCGCTGTTTACGACGAAGACCGGCACAAAGAGGACACGGTCCCCTTTTGCGAAGTCAGCATTTTTCGGACGAACGTTATTCGTCGACGAACGTTCGATTCTCCACAGTCCTCTCCGGGGACCCGAGTGGGTCAGTCGAGTTTTCGTCAATCTTCCAAGTCCAGACTATTTAGACATAGTCTTTCCAAATCCAGATTGTTTAGACACAATCTTTCCAAATCCATACTGTTTAGACACAGTCCCTAATACCATTCAGTAATATCGTATTCTTATTCGTTTAATTCAAACATTACTTCGTTTATTCAATTAAACATTTTTATTGCGTTTCATATTTCGTACTTAGTACGTATTTCGATTTCGTTAATAATAAGCACCTTTACCTTTGTATTCTTTTACGTTTATAATATACTTTGTTTTACCAGAGTCAATCTAAATCCCAATTATTATTTCCTTGCTCCTAACTTCGTAGTTTGAAGTGACACGTTGTTAGTTAGAGATAGAGTTCTCACTGGAAAGTTCGCGAATAGTATTCCTTATTCAATTTCCTGTTACGTGTTCGCGTACGTGCGTGATAGTGATAGACTTGCTCGCATAGCAAGCTCCGCAGCATCCACGTCCGTTTTCTCGAATCAAAATATCGTCAACCACGCGGACGATATTCGCGAGATAAATTCACGGGATCGTACAGCGTCCACGTCCGTTTTCGCTAGTTAAAATATCGTCAATCACGCGGACGATATTCGTGAGTTAGATTCACGGTATCGTACAGCGTCCACGCCCGTTTCCTCAACGAGCGCATCCGTCTACAATACCGTAGCAGCCAGCTGTCAATCATTGGAGGTCGTTCCTGTCAAATATTGACGTGACAGAGTTTGGCGCAGTCGTCAATTCTTGAAGGTCGTTTCCAGCCATTTGGATCAACGCCTGTCAAGCAGAGCGGACCGTATTCAAGGCCATCAGCGCAACCGTAGCTGTTCATCCGTTGCGAATTCATTTCTCGTGTCAATCGACAAACAAGCGAAACGTAAAAGTAAGTGGAACATATTACCGCGTATGTTTCAGGGTCGCGTGCATCATTCATCTGTGTAAGACTGCATGCAGGTGTCGGCATCGGGTCCTAGTCTGTTGATAAAAAGACCAACACTTTTATTAAATGTCAGTCAGTGGAAGAGTAGAGTAGCCGGGCCGCGGTATTCTCTTCTCTTGCTTTTATAGCCCCGCCAGGACGTGACAAATTTGGCGCAGTCGGTAGGACACTCGTTGGTCACCGATGTTAGAAACACCGTCAACACTTTTGTAGGATACGTCATATGTCCTACCTCTGCCAAAATTTGTTGTGACAAATTTGGCGCAGTCGGTAGGACAGTCGTTGGTCACCGATGTTAGAAGCACGGCATCGAGGAATAAAAATAGAATCAGTGTTAGCACGCGAACCCCTGCGCGTTCCATCATTGTTTGACAATTTAACGCAGTAGACTTAGAGTCCGTGAAAGCATAGTGTCAGTTAAAAGTGCGACGGGCAGTGAAGGAAATGCCCTTTCGCCCACGTTACATACTCAAATTATTTTTCGCGATGTTCGTACTCAGTACAAATTCATCGAGAGTTTTAGTGAACGTTAAAGTGCGACGGGCGGTTTAGAAAACGCCCCTTCGCCCACGTTATATAGTCGGATTATTTTTCGCGAATTTCATACTTAGAAATTTTCAAGCGACGCAATCATGGAAACGCGTAGCGAGGCTAGAAAGAAGGTTCCTCCTACGGAAGAGGAATTAATTGAATTCCAGAAAGATTTAGCTCGTAGAGAAGCAGCTCTCATTAATCAAACCGCCGCGTTGACTCAACTCAAATTGCAATACGAAACAGAAACGCGTGAGCAAAGAGAAACGTACGAGGATATACGCCGCGAGATAGCAGAAATCCGATCGGCCAGAGATTCTCAATCAATTCCAGCTAGCCCAGTCGTTGCGCCCCGCGAACCCATAATGCACGATTCTTCGAATTTCACCGTTAAACAAGCGGTTGAACTTGTGCCTACCTTTGACGGCACCTCCATAACCGTGCTACAATTCGTTCGCGCGTGCAAGCGAGCCTTGGAAGCTGTTCCAGCCACAGCTGAGCGTACCCTCACTAGATTAGTATGCAATAAGCTTAGAGGACAGGCATACGCCGCGATTGAAGACGTAAATATTAACACAATCTCTGAATTGTGCAACCGCCTGAAAGATGTACTAGGCCCATATAAATTCATCGATCAGTATCGCGGAGAATTAGCTTCGATACACCAGGGACAGTCCGAGCACGTGTTGAATTATATTACGCGAGTAAAGGACCTTAGAACGGCGATCATAGATTCAGGCCGCGGGGTCCCCAATCTAGACGAGATTGATAAATTCACAATTGATTGTTTCATGCGTGGTCTTATCCCAGCGCTTCGAGCCGAGGTCAGGCTCTGCGCGTCACTCGAATTACAGAAAATATTCGACGAAGCAGTAACCGCGTACAAACAGTACGAGCTTGACCGTGTTCGTTATCGTGACGACGGACGCCGCGTTGCATTCTCCGACTCTCGTAATCGCACACCAGAGCGATCAAGCAACTCTTATTATGATAGGAATGCGCCTGAGCAGCGCAACAGATCTTCGGAAAGGAAAGATCAACGACCTTCCTTTTCACCTCGTGAATCCTGGCGAGACAGGAAACCCGATAACAGAGACGCGTATCGCTCTCCTCCCCCGCGACGTCACGAACCGTCGCAATCAAATCAGCGCGAAACGTATAAACGCGAAGATCGCGCTTCCCAGTCCCCAGGTCGCGATCGCTTTCCTACGGAGAATCGGAAGTATTGTAAATATTGTAAGCGCACGGGACATGACATACACGAATGTCGCCGCCGCGAATATTACAGTAGAAATGAGTCGGGAAACGAATCAAGCCTCCCGACAAACGCGACCAAAGGACGGGAGGCATCCCAAGAGAATCGCCAAAAGGCAACACAGCTGGCCGTCATCAGCGACGACCAGCAGTAGATGAAATTCGAGTAGATAGGAGAGATAACCCGGACGGTCAGCAGAATGAACGACCATCCGCGAAATTAGTCTCGGCAATAAATCTCGCGCCGGACTCCCCTATCCCTCGAATAAAAGCAAAATCGTCACTCTTCTCAAAAGAGTGTGAGTTCCTCTTGGACACCGGGTCCGAGGTCAACTTAATCCGAGCGTCTGGTATCAAATCTGACGTTCATCTAAAAACTGACAGCGTCATACACGTCCATGGCGTGACAGAAGGAGAAATTGCGACCCTCGGTTATATCAATGCGGAGCTAGCAAATTCCATTAAAGTCACGCTACACGTTCTGCCTGACAGTTTTCCAATTAATATAGATGGTATCTTAGGCTCCCCCTTCTTCAGAGAGGGAGCAGAGATATCATTTGCGAAGGAATGCGTAGAGTATAAAAACCTACGTATTCCCTTTTCGAATCCTCGGGAATATTCCATCGAAAGCCGTACCGCCGCCTGCATAGCCGTCAACGTAAAGGGCCCAAGCGAAGGGTATGTGCGAAAAGTAGATGTAAAACCCGATGTGTTCTTAGGTGATTGTTTAGTCACCAACCGTAACGGAAAGGCATACCTGCGATGCTTTAACGCATCGTCCGAAGTGGCGTCCTTCTCCCTGCCTACGTTGGAGGTGGAAGAGATCGAGGTTCCCTTTTCGAATATTCAAGCCGAAGTCAATTCGGACTTATTCAATGCTCGTGCGTGCCGCGCGCACGAGACGATCGTTAACGATCAACTCGCGTCTTCTATTAATTCCGGTAACCATTCCGACGATTCCGGTAGCCATCCCGATTCTTTAAATAATTCCGGTAACCATCCCGACGATTCCGGTAGCCATCCCGATTCTTTAAATAATTCCGGTAACCATCCCGACGATTCCGGTAGCCATCCCGATTCTTTAAATAATTCCGGTAACCATCCCGACGATTCCGGTAGCCATCCCGATTCTTTAAAGAATTCCGGTAACCATCCCGACGATTCCGGTAGCCATCCCGATACTTTAAAGAATTCCGGTAACCATCCCGACGATTTATATTCAAAGTCCTGTGTGGAAAGAAACATCAACGCCTTCGCCTCAGATGAACTTTTAGAATGTTCATATGAGAACAATTTAGAAAACATTTCTATTCCTAAAGTTAAATCAAAAGGAGTTTATGTTTTGCCGCAAACTCCTATCTTCAAATCCTCGCCGGAACAACACCTCTTGCAGCTTCAACGATCAGGTATCCGTGCGACCGAAAACAAAGTCCATGCGTCTGGCAAATACAATTCCGCGAGATTCGCGTCAGCAAGAAAAAGAAATAAAGCCGATACATTATACTCGCCCGAGACAACTAAGTCTGATTATAAGCTTTCGTTATGTATCTTGCGAAACGAATTCAATCTTCCTAGCGTTAACAGAGTCTCCAATATCGTTACGCCAACGATAAACTATCGCAGCGACCCAAGAGCAAAATTTAAAACCTCTGGTCAGCATCACCCCACTCCACAGCAGGAAGACGATATCCCTGCGACGCAACGAGATCTTCAAGGAGAAACCGTCACCCCTGAAGATCATCAGTCTCTCGACAACGCTATAACAGCAACCATGCAGCCGATACAAGCAGCTATCTTGCTCTCTATTGCCACGCAAGCCTCAACACTCATTGGATATGACTGTGGAGGTTCAACCTTGAATATTACCACGTATTCAACTATTGACACTCTTAACTGCGAGCCAGAAGACATCGCACCAGCTGAAAACTTAGAAAGAATTCAGCTCCTGCAGCTAGCTGAATTCTCGCAAGCTCGTGTTTTGCAATGCCATATCGGAATAGACAGAACCATATACTATTGTGGCATGCATTCACATAATTCGGTGGTATCCAATGGTCGACAAGACTATATATTACCGATCTCCAGCGAAACCTGTTCGAGCCTACACACGACGGGGACAATATTCATCACCCCAGCCGCCCAGATCACAGGTATTCAGCCGAACTCGACCTCCTCTCACGGCCTCACGTTAGCAGGAGTTATTCAGAACGATGGTAGCTGCGCTGGAACCACGTATAGTGATCCGTTTGGGACTTGGACCGATGTCGTGGTACAAGCTTTAGTCCGAATCACGATCCGCGACTACATCGCTCCAATCAGATTGTCAACCGGACAGATTCATCTACAAACTGGGCAAACCTGCCCCCTTCAAAAAGGAAGCTGCTTAGACGCACAAGATGGCCATACGTTCTGGGAAACCACGCCGACGGACTCGTGCAAATTCAATAATTATGATGTCTTGTACGAAGGGATAGCCACTAAACTATCCTCCAAGGTGAATCCTTCTCCAACCCTGTATACCGTAGCATCGCAGGACACGACTTTTGCACTCACGGAGACAGGCAGATCGTCAGTTTGCGGATATGTCATAATCCGAACGGAACACCCCAAGCTGTTCATTCTGGAAGTTGGAAGTTCAGGAAAATTCAAGGAGAAAACACACACCTTGGTCAACAATCTGGACATCTTCACGTATGTCAACAGCAAATTTGTTTACGTGGAGAAGCACCTCCGGAAACAATTTTCTCAACTCTACAAAGATGTAATCCGTCAGAAGTGTGAGCTAGAGCGTCAGATTCTCCAGAACGCCCTCACATTATTACATTCAGCACCCGAAGAAGTTGCCACTGCCATCATGAAGGATGTCGGATTTATCGCAGTTCCAGCAGGAGAGGTAGTGCACATAATAAAGTGCATACCAGTCACGGTCCAAGTGAGGAAAACCGAACGGTGTTATGATGAGCTACCCATCACGTATCGGAACACATCAAAATTCCTGAAGCCAAGGGACCACATCATTTCAAATACGGGGACAGAAAAGCCATGCAATGAGCTACTTCCCCCATATTATAGACTGCACGGAACATGGTATCGCCTAACACCGTCATTGATGGAGGCCATCACTCCTTCGGAGCTTCACCCCCTCGCCAAGTCAACCTGGAAATACATAGATCCGAAGAACTTGGCAACGGGAGGCATTTATTCACAAGACGACCTGGACAAACTACAGGATCATATAATGTTTCCTGTAGAGAAGGTAGCAGTCATAAATTCAATCGCACAGGGTGCGACGGGAAGACAGTTTGCAGCAGGAAACATCAATATGTTCAATCTGCTCGATGAAAACTCCCTACAGCAGATAGCGGAGTCTACAGCACAGAAATTATGGTCCGGATTCACTACATTCGGATCAATAAGTGCTGGAATAATCGGAGTGTATGTAGCGATCCGCACGATCAAAACAATCATCAGTACGATCGTTAACGGCATCGCATTACACTCACTATACGGCTGGAGCCTGCATCTCGTCGTCGCCATCTGGAGTTCACTGACCCGGTTCTTTATATTCATGAAGCAGAGGGACAACAAGACTTCAGCGGCCATCGAGGACAAAGATAGTGATAGTGCCAGTGTCGGAGAATTCCGAACCCGTCCTCCCTTGACGAAACGAACGTTAATTTGCGATTCCCTTGACCCAGCGTTGCGAGACAGGGATGACATTTCAGTGCATCCTGTCTACCGCCACCCAGAGGCAGAGATTCCACTGCGTGAAATCTCTTCTCTAAGGGGGGAGGTGTGACGTCGGTCGCACCTCCGACGTTAGCTTTAAGACTACATGTAAAATTAGATACATAAGAGCGAGCGTTCCCCTTTAAAGATTCCAAAACTCCTAAAAATCCTTCATAACAATGAATCCTTAACACCACGTACATCTGATCGAAATCCATCAACATAACCTAAAATCCAAAATCTGTCAAATTCCTAAAATAGCCAAAAATGGCCCAAACTCGAAGATTGAAATATCATTGGACTCGTGAGCGAAAATCATGAAACTAACCTAAAAATTTGTAGGTTATGTTCTCAATTCGCGTTTGTTTAGACTTTACCAAAATTTCGATTTTTGGTAATTTTCAAAAGTACTTAGAATATTTTCAAACATATGATCGGTCGACAAATGATGTCAACTAATCATATGACATATAAAATTTACATCGAAACGCCTTGCAAAAGCAAGCGCTCGAAAATATTCTAAGTCCCAATTTATTTAAATAAATAAATAGGTACGCCAATGGTTACCACTTAATTTTCGAGTCCTGCACCACTGGGAACGAAAACTGCTGACTCTAGTGCGGCGGCCATCGCGCTGTTTACGACGAAGACCGGCACAAAGAGGACACGGTCCCCTTTTGCGAAGTCAGCATTTTTCGGACGAACGTTATTCGTCGACGAACGTTCGATTCTCCACAGTCCTCTCCGGGGACCCGAGTGGGTCAGTCGAGTTTTCGTCAATCTTCCAAGTCCAGACTATTTAGACATAGTCTTTCCAAATCCAGATTGTTTAGACACAATCTTTCCAAATCCATACTGTTTAGACACAGTCCCTAATACCATTCAGTAATATCGTATTCTTATTCGTTTAATTCAAACATTACTTCGTTTATTCAATTAAACATTTTTATTGCGTTTCATATTTCGTACTTAGTACGTATTTCGATTTCGTTAATAATAAGCACCTTTACCTTTGTATTCTTTTACGTTTATAATATACTTTGTTTTACCAGAGTCAATCTAAATCCCAATTATTATTTCCTTGCTCCTAACTTCGTAGTTTGAAGTGACACGTTGTTAGTTAGAGATAGAGTTCTCACTGGAAAGTTCGCGAATAGTATTCCTTATTCAATTTCCTGTTACGTGTTCGCGTACGTGCGTGATAGTGATAGACTTGCTCGCATAGCAAGCTCCGCAGCATCCACGTCCGTTTTCTCGAATCAAAATATCGTCAACCACGCGGACGATATTCGCGAGATAAATTCACGGGATCGTACAGCGTCCACGTCCGTTTTCGCTAGTTAAAATATCGTCAATCACGCGGACGATATTCGTGAGTTAGATTCACGGTATCGTACAGCGTCCACGCCCGTTTCCTCAACGAGCGCATCCGTCTACAATACCGTAGCAGCCAGCTGTCAATCATTGGAGGTCGTTCCTGTCAAATATTGACGTGACAGAGTTTGGCGCAGTCGTCAATTCTTGAAGGTCGTTTCCAGCCATTTGGATCAACGCCTGTCAAGCAGAGCGGACCGTATTCAAGGCCATCAGCGCAACCGTAGCTGTTCATCCGTTGCGAATTCATTTCTCGTGTCAATCGACAAACAAGCGAAACGTAAAAGTAAGTGGAACATATTACCGCGTATGTTTCAGGGTCGCGTGCATCATTCATCTGTGTAAGACTGCATGCAGGTGTCGGCATCGGGTCCTAGTCTGTTGATAAAAAGACCAACACTTTTATTAAATGTCAGTCAGTGGAAGAGTAGAGTAGCCGGGCCGCGGTATTCTCTTCTCTTGCTTTTATAGCCCCGCCAGGACGTGACAGTTTCATGCGTGGTCTTATCCCAGCGCTTCGAGCCGAGGTCAGGCTCTGCGCGTCACTCGAATTACAGAAAATATTCGACGAAGCAGTAACCGCGTACAAACAGTACGAGCTTGACCGTGTTCGTTATCGTGACGACGGACGCCGCGTTGCATTCTCCGACTCTCGTAATCGCACACCAGAGCGATCAAGCAACTCTTATTATGATAGGAATGCGCCTGAGCAGCGCAACAGATCTTCGGAAAGGAAAGATCAACGACCTTCCTTTTCACCTCGTGAATCCTGGCGAGACAGGAAACCCGATAACAGAGACGCGTATCGCTCTCCTCCTCCGCGACGTCACGAACCGTCGCATTCAAATCAGCGCGAAACATATAAACGCGAAGATCGCGCTTCCCAGTCCCCAGGTCGCGATCGCTTTCCTACGGAGAGTCGGAAGTATTGTAAATATTGTAAGCGCACGGGACATGACATATACGAATGTCGCCGCCGCGAATATTACAGTAGAAATGAGTCGGGAAACGAATCAAGCCTCCCGACAAACGCGACCAAAGGACGGGAGGCATCCCAAGAGAATCGCCAAAAGGCAACACAGCTGGCCGTCATCAGCGACGACCAGCAGTAAATGAAATTCGAGTAGATGGGAGAGATAACCCGGACGGTCAGCAGAATGAACGACCATCCGCGAAATTAGTCTCGGCAATAAATCTCGCGCCGGACTCCCCTATCCCTCGAATAAAAGCAAAATCGTCACTCTTCTCAAAAGAGTGTGAGTTCCTCTTGGACACCGGGTCCGAGGTCAACTTAATCCGAGCGTCTGGTATCAAATCTGACGTTCATCTAAAAACTGACAGCGTCATACACGTCCATGGCGTGACAGAAGGAGAAATTGCGACCCTCGGTTATGTGACGTCGGTCGCACCTCCGACGTTAGCTTTAAGACTACATGTAAAATTAGATACATAAGAGCGAGCGTTCCCCTTTAAAGATTCCAAAACTCCTAAAAATCCTTCATAACAATGAATCCTTAACACCACGTACATCTGATTGAAATCCATCAACATAACCTAAAATCCAAAATCTGTCAAATTCCTAAAATAGCCAAAAATGGCCCAAACTCGAAGATTGAAATATCATTGGACTCGTGAGCGAAAATCATGAAACTAACCTAAAAATTTGTAGGTTATGTTCTCAATTCGCGTTTGTTTAGACTCTACCAAAATTTCGATTTTTGGTAATTTTCAAAAGTACTTAGAATATTTTCAAACATATGATCGGTCGACAAATGATGTCAACTAATCATATGACATATAAAATTTACATCGAAACGCCTTGCAAGAGCAAGCGCTCGAAAATATTCTAAGTCCCAATTTATTTAAATAAATAAATAGGTACGCCAATGGTTACCACTTAATTTTCGAGTCCTGCACCACTGGGAACGAAAACTGCTGACTCTAGTGCGGCGGCCATCGCGCTGTTTACGACGAAGACCGGCACAAAGAGGACACGGTCCCCTTTTGCGAAGTCAGCATTTTTCGAACGAACGTTGTTCGTCGACGAACGTTCGATTCTCCCCAGTCCTCTCCGGGGACCCGAGTGGGTCAGTCGAGTTTTCGTCAATCTTCCAAGTCCAGACTATTTAGACATAGTCTTTCCAAATCCAGATTGTTTAGACACAATCTTTCCAAATCCATACTGTTTAGACACAGTCCCTAATACCATTCAGTAATATCGTATTCTTATTCGTTTAATTCAAATATTACTTCGTTTATTCAATTAAACATTTTTATTGCGTTTCATATTTCGTACTTAGTACGTATTTCGATTTCGTTAATAATAAGCATCTTTACCGTTGTATTCTTTTACGTTTATAATATACTTTGTTTTACCAGAGTCAATCTAAATCCCAATTATTATTTCCTTGCTCCTAACTTCGTAGTTTGAAGTGACACGTTGTTAGTTAGAGATAGAGTTCTCACTGGAAAGTTCGCGAATAGTATTCCTTATTCAATTTCCTGTTACGTGTTCGCGTACGTGCGTGATAGTGATAGACTTGCTCGCATAGCAAGCTCCGCAGCATCCACGTCCGTTTTCTCGAATCAAAATATCGTCAACCACGCGGACGATATTCGCGAGATAAATTCACGGGATCGTACAGCGTCCACGTCCGTTTTCGCTAGTTAAAATATCGTCAATCACGCGGACGATATTCGTGAGTTAGATTCACGGTATCGTACAGCGTCCACGCCCGTTTCCTCAACGAGCGCATCCGTCTACAATACCGTAGCAGCCAGCTGTCAATCATTGGAGGTCGTTCCTGTCAAATATTGACGTGACAGAGTTTGGCGCAGTCGTCAATTCTTGAAGGTCGTTTCCAGCCATTTGGATCAACGCCTGTCAAGCAGAGCGGACCGTATTCAAGGCCATCAGCGCAACCGTAGCTGTTCATCCGTTGCGAATTCATTTCTCGTGTCAATCGACAAACAAGCGAAACGTAAAAGTAAGTGGAACATATTACCGCGTATGTTTCAGGGTCGCGTGCATCATTCATCTGTGTAAGACTGCATGCAGGTGTCGGCATCGGGTCCTAGTCTGTTGATAAAAAGACCAACACTTTTATTAAATGTCAGTCAGTGGAAGAGTAGAGTAGCCGGGCCGCGGTATTCTCTTCTCTTGCTTTTATAGCCCCGCCAGGACGTGACAAATTTGGCGCAGTCGGTAGGACTCTCGTTGGTCACCGATGTTAGAGACACCGTCAACACTTTTGTAGGATACGTCATGTGTCCTACCTCTGCCAAAATTTGTTGTGACAAATTTGGCGCAGTAGACTTAGAGTCCGTGAAAGCATAGTGTCAGTTAAAAGTGCGACGGGCAGTGAAGGAAATGCCCTTTCGCCCACGTTACATACTCAAATTATTTTTCGCGATGTTCGTACTCAGTACAAATTCATCGAGAGTTTTAGTGAACGTTAAAGTGCGACGGGCGGTTTAGAAAACGCCCCTTCGCCCACGTTATATAGTCGGATTATTTTTCGCGAATTTCATACTTAGAAATTTTCAAGCGACGCAATCATGGAAACGCGTAGCGAGGCTAGAAAGAAGGTTCCTCCTACGGAAGAGGAATTAATTGAATTCCAGAAAGATTTAGCTCGTAGAGAAGCAGCTCTCATTAATCAAACCGCCGCGTTGACTCAACTCAAATTGCAATACGAAACAGAAACGCGCGATCAGAGAGAAACGTACGAGGATATACGCCGTGAGATAGCAGAAATCCGATCGGCCAGAGATTCTCAATCAATTCCAGCTAGCCCAGTCGTTGCGCCCCGCGAACCCATAATGCACGATTCTTCGAATTTCACCGTTAAACAAGCGGTTGAACTTGTGCCTACCTTTGACGGCACCTCCATAACCGTGCTACAATTCGTTCGCGCGTGCAAGCGAGCCTTGGAAGCTGTTCCAGCCACAGCTGAGCGTACCCTCACTAGATTAGTATGCAATAAGCTTAGAGGACAGGCATACGCCGCGATTGAAGACGTAAATATTAACACAATCTCTGAATTGTGCAACCGCCTGAAAGATGTACTAGGCCCATATAAATTCATCGATCAGTATCGCGGAGAATTAGCTTCGATACACCAGGGACAGTCCGAGCACGTGTTGAATTATATTACGCGAGTAAAGGACCTTAGAACGGCGATCATAGATTCAGGCCGCGGGGTCCCCAATCTAGACGAGATTGATAAATTCACGATTGATTGTTTCATGCGTGGTCTTATCCCAGCGCTTCGAGCCGAGGTCAGGCTCTGCGCGTCACTCGAATTACAGAAAATATTCGACGAAGCAGTAACCGCGTACAAACAGTACGAGCTTGACCGTGTTCGTTATCGCGACGACGGACGCCGCGTTGCATTCTCCGACTCTCGTAATCGCACACCAGAGCGATCAAGCAACTCTCCTTATGATAGGAATGCGCCAGAGCAGCGCAATAGATCTTCGGAAAGGAAAGATCAACGACCTTCCTTTTCACCTCGTGAATCCTGGCGAGACAGGAAACCCGATAACAGAGACGCGTATCGCTCTCCTCCTCCGCGACGTCACGAACCGTCGCAATCAAATCAGCGCGAAACGTATAAACGCGAAGATCGCGCTTCCCAGTCCCCAGGTCGCGATCGCTTTCCTACGGAGAGTCGGAAGTATTGTAAATATTGTAAGCGCACGGGACATGACATATACGAATGTCGCCGCCGGGAATATTACAATAAAAATGAGTCGGGAAACGAATCAAGCCTCCCGACAAACGCGACCAAAGGACGGGAGGCATCCCAAGAGAATCGCCAAAAGGCAACACAGCTGGCCGTCATCAGCGACGACCAGCAGTAGATGAAATTCGAGTAGATAGGAGAGATAACCCGGACGGTCAGCAGAATGAACGACCATCCGCGAAATTAGTCTCGGCAATAAATCTCGCGCCGGACTCCCCTATCCCTCGAATAAAAGCAAAATCGTCACTCTTCTCAAAAGAGTGTGAGTTCCTCTTGGACACCGGGTCCGAGGTCAACTTAATCCGAGCGTCTGGTATCAAATCTGACGTTCATCTAAAAACTGACAGCGTCATACACGTCCATGGCGTGACAGAAGGAGAAATTGCGACCCTCGGTTATATCAATGCGGAGCTAGCAGATTCCATTAAAGTCACGCTACACGTTCTGCCTGACAGTTTTCCAATTAATATAGATGGTATCTTAGGCTCCCCCTTCTTCAGAGAGGGAGCAGAGATATCATTTGCGAAGGAATGCGTAGAGTATAAAAACCTACGTATTCCCTTTTCGAATCCTCGGGAATATTCCATCGAAAGCCGTACCGCCGCCTGCATAGCCGTCAACGTAAAGGGCCCAAGCGAAGGGTATGTGCGAAAAGTAGATGTAAAACCCGATGTGTTCTTAGGTGATTGTTTAGTCACCAACCGTAACGGAAAGGCATACCTGCGATGCTTTAACGCATCGTCCGAAGTGGCGTCCTTCTCCCTGCCTACGTTGGAGGTGGAAGAGATCGAGGTTCCCTTTTCGAATATTCAAGCCGAAGTCAATTCGGACTTATTCAATGCTCGTGCGTGCCGCGCGCACGAGACGATCGTTAACGATCAACTCGCGTCTTCTATTAATTCCGGTAACCATTCCGACGATTCCGGTAGCCATCCCGATTCTTTAAATAATTCCGGTAACCATCCCGACGATTCCGGTAGCCATCCCGATTCTTTAAATAATTCCGGTAACCATCCCGACGATTCCGGTAGCCATCCCGATTCTTTAAATAATTCCGGTAACCATCCCGACGATTCCGGTAGCCATCCCGATACTTTAAAGAATTCCGGTAACCATCCCGACGATTTATATTCAAAGTCCTGTGTGGAAAGAAACATCAACGCCTTCGCCTCAGATGAACTTTTAGAATGTTCATATGAGAACAATTTAGAAAACATTTCTATTCCTAAAGTTAAATCAAAAGGAGTTTATGTTTTGCCGCAAACTCCTATCTTCAAATCCTCGCCGGAACAACACCTCTTCCAGCTTCAACGATCAGGTATCCGTGCGACCGAAAACAAAGTCCATGCGTCTGGCAAATACAATTCCGCGAGATTCGCGTCAGCAAGAAAAAGAAATAAAGCCGATATATTATACTCGCCCGAGACAACTAAGTCTGATTATAAGCTTTCGTTATGTATCTTGCGAAACGAATTCAATCTTCCTAGCGTTAACAGAGTCTCCAATATCGTTACGCCAACGATAAACTATCGCAGCGACCCAAGAGCGAAATTTAAAACCTCTGGTCAGCATCACCCCACTCCACAGCAGGAAGACGATATCCCTGCGACGCAACGAGATCTTCAAGGAGAAACCGTCATCCCTGAAGATCATCAGTCTCTCGACAACGCTATAACAGCAACCATGCAGCCGATACAAGCAGCTATCTTGCTCTCTATTGCCACGCAAGCCTCAACACTCATTGGATATGACTGTGGAGGTTCAACCTTGAATATTACCACGTATTCAACTATTGACACTCTTAACTGCGAGCCAGAAGACATCGCACCAGCTGAAAATTTAGAAAGAATTCAGCTCCTGCAGCTAGCTGAATTCTCGCAAGCTCGTGTCTTGCAATGCCATATCGGAATAGACAGAACCATATACTATTGTGGCATGCATTCACATAATTCGGTAGTATCCAATGGTCGACAAGACTATATATTACCGATCTCCAGCGAAACCTGTTCGAGCCTACACACGACGGGGACAATATTCATCACCCCAGCCGCCCAGATCACAGGTATTCAGCCGAACTCGACCTCCTCTCACGGCCTCACGTTAGCAGGAGTTATTCAGAACGATGGTAGCTGCACTGGAACCACGTATAGTGATCCGTTTGGGACTTGGACCGATGTCGTGGTACAAGCTTTAGTCCGAATCACGATCCGCGACTACATCGCTCCAATCAGATTGTCAACCGGACAGATTCATCTACAAACTGGGCAAACCTGCCCCCTTCAAAAAGGAAGCTGCTTAGACGCACAAGATGGCCATACGTTCTGGGAAACCACGCCGACGGACTCGTGCAAATTCAATAATTATGATGTCTTGTACGAAGGGATAGCCACTAAACTATCCTCCAAGGTGAATCCTTCTCCAACCCTGTATACCGTAGCATCGCAGGACACGACTTTTGCACTCACGGAGACAGGCAGATCGTCAGTTTGCGGATATGTCATAATCCGAACGGAACACCCCAAGCTGTTCATTCTGGAAGTTGGAAGTTCAGGAAAATTCAAGGAGAAAACACACACCTTGGTCAACAATCTGGACATCTTCACGTATGTCAACAGCAAATTTGTTTACGTGGAGAAGCACCTCCGGAAACAATTTTCTCAACTCTACAAAGATGTAATCCGTCAGAAGTGTGAGCTAGAGCGTCAGATTCTCCAGAACGCCCTCACATTATTACATTCAGCACCCGAAGAAGTTGCCACTGCCATCATGAAGGATGTCGGATTTATCGCAGTTCCAGCAGGAGAGGTAGTGCACATAATAAAGTGCATACCAGTCACGGTCCAAGTGAGGAAAACCGAACGGTGTTATGATGAGCTACCCATCACGTATCGGAACACATCAAAATTCCTGAAGCCAAGGGACCACATCATTTCAAATACGGGGACAGAAAAGCCATGCAATGAGCTACTTCCCCCATATTATAGACTGCACGGAACATGGTATCGCCTAACACCGTCATTGATGGAGGCCATCACTCCTTCGGAGCTTCACCCCCTCGCCAAGTCAACCTGGAAATACATAGATCCGAAGAACTTGGCAACGGGAGGCATTTATTCACAAGACGACCTGGACAAACTACAGGATCATATAATGTTTCCTGTAGAGAAGGTAGCAGTCATAAATTCAATCGCACAGGGTGCGACGGGAAGACAGTTTGCAGCAGGAAACATCAATATGTTCAATCTGCTCGATGAAAACTCCCTACAGCAGATAGCGGAGTCTACAGCACAGAAATTATGGTCCGGATTCACTACATTCGGATCAATAAGTGCTGGAATAATCGGAGTGTATGTAGCGATCCGCACGATCAAAACAATCATCAGTACGATCGTTAACGGCATCGCATTACACTCACTATACGGCTGGAGCCTGCATCTCGTCGTCGCCATCTGGAGTTCACTGACCCGGTTCTTTATATTCATGAAGCAGAGGGACAACAAGACTTCAGCGGCCATCGAGGACAAAGATAGTGATAGTGCCAGTGTCGGAGAATTCCGAACCCGTCCTCCCTTGACGAAACGAACGTTAATTTGCGATTCCCTTGACCCAGCGTTGCGAGACAGGGATGACATTTCAGTGCATCCTGTCTACCGCCACCCAGAGGCAGAGATTCCACTGCGTGAAATCTCTTCTCTAAGGGGGGAGGTGTGACGTCGGTCGCACCTCCGACGTTAGCTTTAAGACTACATGTAAAATTAGATACATAAGAGCGAGCGTTCCCCTTTAAAGATTCCAAAACTCCTAAAAATCCTTCATAACAATGAATCCTTAACACCACGTACATCTGATTGAAATCCATCAACATAACCTAAAATCCAAAATCTGTCAAATTCCTAAAATAGCCAAAAATGGCCCAAACTCGAAGATTGAAATATCATTGGACTCGTGAGCGAAAATCATGAAACTAACCTAAAAATTTGTAGGTTATGTTCTCAATTCGCGTTTGTTTAGACTCTACCAAAATTTCGATTTTTGGTAATTTTCAAAAGTACTTAGAATATTTTCAAACATATGATCGGTCGACAAATGATGTCAACTAATCATATGACATATAAAATTTACATCGAAACGCCTTGCAAGAGCAAGCGCTCGAAAATATTCTAAGTCCCAATTTATTTAAATAAATAAATAGGTACGCCAATGGTTACCACTTAATTTTCGAGTCCTGCACCACTGGGAACGAAAACTGCTGACTCTAGTGCGGCGGCCATCGCGCTGTTTACGACGAAGACCGGCACAAAGAGGACACGGTCCCCTTTTGCGAAGTCAGCATTTTTCGAACGAACGTTGTTCGTCGACGAACGTTCGATTCTCCCCAGTCCTCTCCGGGGACCCGAGTGGGTCAGTCGAGTTTTCGTCAATCTTCCAAGTCCAGACTATTTAGACATAGTCTTTCCAAATCCAGATTGTTTAGACACAATCTTTCCAAATCCATACTGTTTAGACACAGTCCCTAATACCATTCAGTAATATCGTATTCTTATTCGTTTAATTCAAATATTACTTCGTTTATTCAATTAAACATTTTTATTGCGTTTCATATTTCGTACTTAGTACGTATTTCGATTTCGTTAATAATAAGCATCTTTACCGTTGTATTCTTTTACGTTTATAATATACTTTGTTTTACCAGAGTCAATCTAAATCCCAATTATTATTTCCTTGCTCCTAACTTCGTAGTTTGAAGTGACACGTTGTTAGTTAGAGATAGAGTTCTCACTGGAAAGTTCGCGAATAGTATTCCTTATTCAATTTCCTGTTACGTGTTCGCGTACGTGCGTGATAGTGATAGACTTGCTCGCATAGCAAGCTCCGCAGCATCCACGTCCGTTTTCTCGAATCAAAATATCGTCAACCACGCGGACGATATTCGCGAGATAAATTCACGGGATCGTACAGCGTCCACGTCCGTTTTCGCTAGTTAAAATATCGTCAATCACGCGGACGATATTCGTGAGTTAGATTCACGGTATCGTACAGCGTCCACGCCCGTTTCCTCAACGAGCGCATCCGTCTACAATACCGTAGCAGCCAGCTGTCAATCATTGGAGGTCGTTCCTGTCAAATATTGACGTGACAGAGTTTGGCGCAGTCGTCAATTCTTGAAGGTCGTTTCCAGCCATTTGGATCAACGCCTGTCAAGCAGAGCGGACCGTATTCAAGGCCATCAGCGCAACCGTAGCTGTTCATCCGTTGCGAATTCATTTCTCGTGTCAATCGACAAACAAGCGAAACGTAAAAGTAAGTGGAACATATTACCGCGTATGTTTCAGGGTCGCGTGCATCATTCATCTGTGTAAGACTGCATGCAGGTGTCGGCATCGGGTCCTAGTCTGTTGATAAAAAGACCAACACTTTTATTAAATGTCAGTCAGTGGAAGAGTAGAGTAGCCGGGCCGCGGTATTCTCTTCTCTTGCTTTTATAGCCCCGCCAGGACGTGACAGTTATATCAATGCGGAGCTAGCAGATTCCATTAAAGTCACGCTACACGTTCTGCCTGACAGTTTTCCAATTAATATAGATGGTATCTTAGGCTCCCCCTTCTTCAGAGAGGGAGCAGAGATATCATTTGCGAAGGAATGCGTAGAGTATAAAAACCTACGTATTCCCTTTTCGAATCCTCGGGAATATTCCATCGAAAGCCGTACCGCCGCCTGCATAGCCGTCAACGTAAAGGGCCCAAGCGAAGGGTATGTGCGAAAAGTAGATGTAAAACCCGATGTGTTCTTAGGTGATTGTTTAGTCACCAACCGTAACGGAAAGGCATACCTGCGATGCTTTAACGCATCGTCCGAAGTGGCGTCCTTCTCCCTGCCTACGTTGGAGGTGGAAGAGATCGAGGTTCCCTTTTCGAATATTCAAGCCGAAGTCAATTCGGACTTATTCAATGCTCGTGCGTGCCGCGCGCACGAGACGATCGTTAACGATCAACTCGCGTCTTCTATTAATTCCGGTAACCATTCCGACGATTCCGGTAGCCATCCCGATTCTTTAGATAATTCCGGTAACCATTCCGACGATTCCGGTAGCCATCCCGATTCTTTAAATAATTCCGGTAACCATCCCGACGATTCCGGTAACCATCCCGATCACTCATACTCGAAACCCTTTATGAAAGGCTTCGAATTCATACCCAAAAGGGTCCATTCCATTACCAAGTCCCGTAATGCTCGCGTTAATGAGCTTATGGAAACTATTCCCATGGATCACCTCGATCACGACGAGATAGACCATGTCAAATCTTTATTGGAGGAGAATAATGATCTCTTCCACCTTCAAGGGGATCGTCTGGGGAAAACTAACGCTGTAACACATAAAATCCCCACGACGGACGACATCCCCGTACATACCAAGCAATACCGGTATCCGCCGATTCACAAAGAGGAGATCGACAAACAAATGTGTGAACTCTTACAAAATGATATAGTCGCACCCTCTAGTTCACCGTATAACTCCCCTTTGTGGATCGTACCGAAGAAAGCGGATGCCGAAGGAAATAAGAAATGGAGAATGGTAATTGACTATCGCGCTTTAAACGAGAAGTCAATAGCAGACGCTTATCCACTGCCCAGCATAAACGAGATCTTAGATCAGCTGGGTAGTGCCAAATATTTTAGCGTATTTGATCTGGCAAGCGGGTTTCACCAAATAGGCATGGAAAAGGAGGACGCCGCAAAAACCGCCTTCTCAACTCCGTTCGGACACTACCAGTATAATAGTGTGACGTCGGTCGCACCTCCGACGTTAGCTTTAAGACTACATGTAAAATTAGATACATAAGAGCGAGCGTTCCCCTTTAAAGATTCCAAAACTCCTAAAAATCCTTCATAACAATGAATCCTTAACACCACGTACATCTGATCGAAATCCATCAACATAACCTAAAATCCAAAATCTGTCAAAATCCTAAAATAGCCAAAAATGGCCCAAACTCGAAGATTGAAATATCATTGGACTCGTGAGCGAAAATCATGAAACTAACCTAAAAATTTGTAGGTTATGTTCTCAATTCGCGTTTGTTTAGACTTTACCAAAATTTCGATTTTTGGTAATTTTCAAAAGTACTTAGAATATTTTCAAACATATGATCGGTCGACAAATGATGTCAACTAATCATATGACATATAAAATTTACATCGAAACGCCTTGCAAAAGCAAGCGCTCGAAAATATTCTAAGTCCCAATTTATTTAAATAAATAAATAGGTACGCCAATGGTTACCACTTAATTTTCGAGTCCTGCACCACTGGGAACGAAAACTGCTGACTCTAGTGCGGCGGCCATCGCGCTGTTTACGACGAAGACCGGCACAAAGAGGACACGGTCCCCTTTTGCGAAGTCAGCATTTTTCGGACGAACGTTATCCGTCGACGAACGTTCGATTCTCCACAGTCCTCTCCGGGGACCCGAGTGGGTCAGTCGAGTTTTCGTCAATCTTCCAAGTCCAGACTATTTAGACATAGTCTTTCCAAATCCAGATTGTTTAGACACAATCTTCCCAAATCCATACTGTTTAGACACAGTCCCTAATACCATTCAGTAATATCGTATTCTTATTCGTTTAATTCAAATATTACTTCGTTTATTCAATTAAACATTTTTATTGCGTTTCATATTTCGTACTTAGTACGTATTTCGATTTCGTTAATAATAAGCATCTTTACCGTTGTATTCTTTTACGTTTATAATATACTTTGTTTTACCAGAGTCAATCTAAATCCCAATTATTATTTCCTTGCTCCTAACTTCGTAGTTTGAAGTGACACGTTGTTAGTTAGAGATAGAGTTCTCACTGGAAAGTTCGCGAATAGTATTCCTTATTCAATTTCCTGTTACGTGTTCGCGTACGTGCGTGATAGTGATAGACTTGCTCGCATAGCAAGCTCTGCAGCATCCACGTCCGTTTTCTCGAATCAAAATATCGTCAACCACGCGGACGATATTCGCGAGATAAATTCACGGGATCGCACAGCGTCCACGCCCGTTTTCGCTAGTTAAAATATCGTCAATCACGCGGACGATATTCGTGAGTTAGATTCACGGTATCGTACAGCGTCCACGCCCGTTTCCTCAACGAGCGCATCCGTCTACAATACCGTAGCAGCCAGCTGTCAATCATTGGAGGTCGTTCCTGTCAAATATTGACGTGACAGAGTTTGGCGCAGTCGTCAATTCTTGAAGGTCGTTTCCAGCCATTTGGATCAACGCCTGTCAAGCAGAGCGGACCGTATTCAAGGCCATCAGCGCAACCGTAGCTGTTCATCCGTTGCGAATTCATTTCTCGTGTCAATCGACAAACAAGCGAAACGTAAAAGTAAGTGGAACATATTACCGCGTATGTTTCAGGGTCGCGTGCATCATTCATCTGTGTAAGACTGCATGCAGGTGTCGGCATCGGGTCCTAGTCTGTTGATAAAAAGACCAACACTTTTATTAAATGTCAGTCAGTGGAAGAGTAGAGTAGCCGGGCCGCGGTATTCTCTTCTCTTGCTTTTATAGCCCCGCCAGGACGTGACAAATTTGGCGCAGTCGGTAGGACACTCGTTGGTCACCGATGTTAGAGACACCGTCAACACTTTTGTAGGATACGTCATGTGTCCTACCTCTGCCAAAATTTGTTGTGACAAATTTGGCGCAGTCGGTAGGACAGTCGTTGGTCACCGATGTTAGAAGCACGGCATCGAGGAATAAAAATAGAATCAGTGTTAGCACGCGAACCCCTGCGCGTTCAACCATTGTTTGACAATTTAACGCAGTAGACTTAGAGTCCGTGAAAGCATAGTGTCAGTTAAAAGTGCGACGGGCAGTGAAGGAAATGCCCTTTCGCCCACGTTACATACTCAAATTATTTTTCGCGATGTTCGTACTCAGTACAAATTCATCGAGAGTTTTAGTGAACGTTAAAGTGCGACGGGCGGTTTAGAAAACGCCCCTTCGCCCACGTTATATAGTCGGATTATTTTTCGCGAATTTCATACTTAGAAATTTTCAAGCGACGCAATCATGGAAACGCGTAGCGAGGCTAGAAAGAAGGTTCCTCCTACGGAAGAGGAATTAATTGAATTCCAGAAAGATTTAGCTCGTAGAGAAGCAGCTCTCATTAATCAAACCGCCGCGTTGACTCAACTCAAATTGCAATACGAAACAGAAACGCGTGAGCAGAGAGTAACGTACGAGGATATACGCCGCGAGATAGCAGAAATCCGATCGGCCAGAGATTCTCAATCAATTCCAGCTAGCCCAGTCGTTGCGCCCCGCGAACCCATAATGCACGATTCTTCGAATTTCACCGTTAAACAAGCGGTTGAACTTGTGCCTACCTTTGACGGCACCTCCATAACCGTGCTACAATTCGTTCGCGCGTGCAAGCGAGCCTTGGAAGCTGTTCCAGCCACAGCTGAGCGTACCCTCACTAGATTAGTATGCAATAAGCTTAGAGGACAGGCATACGCCGCGATTGAAGACGTAAATATTAACACAATCTCTGAATTGTGCAACCGCCTGAAAGATGTACTAGGCCCATATAAATTCATCGATCAGTATCGCGGAGAATTAGCTTCGATACACCAGGGACAGTCCGAGCACGTGTTGAATTATATTACGCGAGTAAAGGACCTTAGAACGGCGATTATAGATTCAGGCCGCGGGGTCCCCAATCTAGACGAGATTGACAAATTCACAATTGATTGTTTCATGCGTGGTCTTATCCCAGCGCTTCGAGCCGAGGTCAGGCTCTGTGCGTCACTCGAATTACAGAAAATATTCGATGAAGCAGTAACCGCGTACAAACAGTACGAGCTTGACCGTGTTCGTTATCGCGACGACGGACGCCGCGTTGCATTCTCCGACTCTCGTAATCGCACACCAGAGCGATCAAGCAACTCTTATTATGATAGGAATGCGCCAGAGCAGCGCAACAGATCTTCGGAAAGGAAAGATCAACGACCTTCCTTTTCACCTCGTGAATCCTGGCGAGACAGGAAACCCGATAACAGAGACGCGTATCGCTCTCCTCCTCCGCGACGTCACGAACCGTCGCAATCAAATCAGCGCGAAACGTATAAACGCGAAGATCGCGCTTCCCAGTCCCCAGGTCGCGATCGCTTTCCTACGGAGAATCGGAAGTATTGTAAATATTGTAAGCGCACGGGACATGACATACACGAATGTCGCCGCCGCGAATATTACAGTAGAAATGAGTCGGGAAACGAATCAAGCCTCCCGACAAACGCGACCAAAGGACGGGAGGCATCCCAAGAGAATCGCCAAAAGGCAACACAGCTGGCCGTCATCAGCGACGACCAGCAGTAGATGAAATTCGAGTAGATAGGAGAGATAACCCGGACGGTCAGCAGAATGAACGACCATCCGCGAAATTAGTCTCGGCAATAAATCTCGCGCCGGACTCCCCTATCCCTCGAATAAAAGCAAAATCGTCACTCTTCTCAAAAGAGTGTGAGTTCCTCTTGGACACCGGGTCCGAGGTCAACTTAATCCGAGCGTCTGGTATCAAATCTGACGTTCATCTAAAAACTGACAGCGTCATACACGTCCATGGCGTGACAGAAGGAGAAATTGCGACCCTCGGTTATATCAATGCGGAGCTAGCAGATTCCATTAAAGTCACGCTACACGTTCTGCCTGACAGTTTTCCAATTAATATAGATGGTATCTTAGGCTCCCCCTTCTTCAGAGAGGGAGCAGAGATATCATTTGCGAAGGAATGCGTAGAGTATAAAACCCTACGTATTCCCTTTTCGAATCCTCGGGAATATTCCATCGAAAGCCGTACCGCCGCCTGCATACCCGTCAACGTAAAGGGCCCAAGCGAAGGGTATGTGCGAAAAGTAGATGTAAAACCCGATGTGTTCTTAGGTGATTGTTTAGTCACCAACCGTAACGGAAAGGCATACCTGCGATGCTTTAACGCATCGTCCGAAGTGGCGTCCTTCTCCCTGCCTACGTTGGAGGTGGAAGAGATCGAGGTTCCCTTTTCGAATATTCAAGCCGAAGTCAATTCGGACTTATTCAATGCTCGTGCGTGCCGCGCGCACGAGACGATCGTTAACGATCAACTCGCGTCTTCTATTAATTCCGGTAACCATCCCGACGATTCCGGTAGCCATCCCGATTCTTTAAATAATTCCGGTAACCATTCCGACGATTCCGGTAGCCATCCCGATTCTTTAAATAATTCCGGTAACCATCCCGACGATTCCGGTAGCCATCCCGATTCTTTAAATAATTCCGGTAACCATCCCGACGATTCCGGTAGCCATCCCGATTCTTTAAATAATTCCGGTAACCATCCCGACGATTCCGGTAGCCATCCCGATTCTTTAAATAATTCCGGTAACCATCCCGACGATTCCGGTAGCCATCCCGATACTTTAAAGAATTCCGGTAACCATCCCGACGATTTATATTCAAAGTCCTGTGTGGAAAGAAACATCAACGCCTTCGCCTCAGATGAACTTTTAGAATGTTCATATGAGAACAATTTAGAAAACATTTCTATTCCTAAAGTTAAATCAAAAGGAGTTTATGTTTTGCCGCAAACTCCTATCTTCAAATCCTCGCCGGAACAACACCTCTTCCAGCTTCAACGATCAGGTATCCGTGCGACCGAAAACAAAGTCCATGCGTCTGGCAAATACAATTCCGCGAGATTCGCGTCAGCAAGAAAAAGAAATAAAGCCGATACATTATACTCGCCCGAGACAACTAAGTCTGATTATAAGCTTTCGTTATGTATCTTGCGAAACGAATTCAATCTTCCTAGCGTTAACAGAGTCTCCAATATCGTTACGCCAACGATAAACTATCGCAGCGACCCAAGAGCGAAATTTAAAACCTCTGGTCAGCATCACCCCACTCCACAGCAGGAAGACGATATCCCTGCGACGCAACGAGATCTTCAAGGAGAAACCGTCACCCCTGAAGATCATCAGTCTCTCGACAACGCTATAACAGCAACCATGCAGCCGATACAAGCAGCTATCTTGCTCTCTATTGCCACGCAAGCCTCAACACTCATTGGATATGACTGTGGAGGTTCAACCTTGAATATTACCACGTATTCAACTATTGACACTCTTAACTGCGAGCCAGAAGACATCGCACCAGCTGAAAATTTAGAAAGAATTCAGCTCCTGCAGCTAGCTGAATTCTCGCAAGCTCGTGTTTTGCAATGCCATATCGGAATAGACAGAACCATATACTATTGTGGCATGCATTCACATAATTCGGTAGTATCCAATGGTCGACAAGACTATATATTACCGATCTCCAGCGAAACCTGTTCGAGCCTACACACGACGGGGACAATATTCATCACCCCAGCCGCCCAGATCACAGGTATTCAGCCGAACTCGACCTCCTCTCACGGCCTCACGTTAGCAGGAGTTATTCAGAACGATGGTAGCTGCGCTGGAACCACGTATAGTGATCCGTTTGGGACTTGGACCGATGTCGTGGTACAAGCTTTAGTCCGAATCACGATCCGCGACTACATCGCTCCAATCAGATTGTCAACCGGACAGATTCATCTACAAACTGGGCAAACCTGCCCCCTTCAAAAAGGAAGCTGCTTAGACGCACAAGATGGCCATACGTTCTGGGAAACCACGCCGACGGACTCGTGCAAATTCAATAATTATGATGTCTTGTACGAAGGGATAGCCACTAAACTATCCTCCAAGGTGAATCCTTCTCCAACCCTGTATACCGTAGCATCGCAGGACACGACTTTTGCACTCACGGAGACAGGCAGATCGTCAGTTTGCGGATATGTCATAATCCGAACGGAACACCCCAAGCTGTTCATTCTGGAAGTTGGAAGTTCAGGAAAATTCAAGGAGAAAACACACACCTTGGTCAACAATCTGGACATCTTCACGTATGTCAACAGCAAATTTGTTTACGTGGAGAAGCACCTCCGGAAACAATTTTCTCAACTCTACAAAGATGTAATCCGTCAGAAGTGTGAGCTAGAGCGTCAGATTCTCCAGAACGCCCTCACATTATTACATTCAGCACCCGAAGAAGTTGCCACTGCCATCATGAAGGATGTCGGATTTATCGCAGTTCCAGCAGGAGAGGTAGTGCACATAATAAAGTGCATACCAGTCACGGTCCAAGTGAGGAAAACCGAACGGTGTTATGATGAGCTACCCATCACGTATCGGAACACATCAAAATTCCTGAAGCCAAGGGACCACATCATTTCAAATACGGGGACAGAAAAGCCATGCAATGAGCTACTTCCCCCATATTATAGACTGCACGGAACATGGTATCGCCTAACACCGTCATTGATGGAGGCCATCACTCCTTCGGAGCTTCACCCCCTCGCCAAGTCAACCTGGAAATACATAGATCCGAAGAACTTGGCAACGGGAGGCATTTATTCACAAGACGACCTGGACAAACTACAGGATCATATAATGTTTCCTGTAGAGAAGGTAGCAGTCATAAATTCAATCGCACAGGGTGCGACGGGAAGACAGTTTGCAGCAGGAAACATCAATATGTTCAACCTGCTCGATGAAAACTCCCTACAGCAGATAGCGGAGTCTACAGCACAGAAATTATGGTCCGGATTCACTACATTCGGATCAATAAGTGCTGGAATAATCGGAGTGTATGTAGCGATCCGCACGATCAAAACAATCATCAGTACGATCGTTAACGGCATCGCATTACACTCACTATACGGCTGGAGCCTGCATCTCGTTGTCGCCATCTGGAGTTCACTGACCCGGTTCTTTATATTCATGAAGCAGAGGGACAACAAGACTTCAGCGGCCATCGAGGACAAAGATAGTGATAGTGCCAGTGTCGGAGAATTCCGAACCCGTCCTCCCTTGACGAAACGAACGTTAATTTGCGATTCCCTTGACCCAGCGTTGCGAGACAGGGATGACATTTCAGTGCATCCTGTCTACCGCCACCCAGAGGCAGAGATTCCACTGCGTGAAATCTCTTCTCTAAGGGGGGAGGTGTGACGTCGGTCGCACCTCCGACGTTAGCTTTAAGACTACATGTAAAATTAGATACATAAGAGCGAGCGTTCCCCTTTAAAGATTCCAAAACTCCTAAAAATCCTTCATAACAATGAATCCTTAACACCACGTACATCTGATCGAAATCCATCAACATAACCTAAAATCCAAAATCTGTCAAAATCCTAAAATAGCCAAAAATGGCCCAAACTCGAAGATTGAAATATCATTGGACTCGTGAGCGAAAATCATGAAACTAACCTAAAAATTTGTAGGTTATGTTCTCAATTCGCGTTTGTTTAGACTTTACCAAAATTTCGATTTTTGGTAATTTTCAAAAGTACTTAGAATATTTTCAAACATATGATCGGTCGACAAATGATGTCAACTAATCATATGACATATAAAATTTACATCGAAACGCCTTGCAAAAGCAAGCGCTCGAAAATATTCTAAGTCCCAATTTATTTAAATAAATAAATAGGTACGCCAATGGTTACCACTTAATTTTCGAGTCCTGCACCACTGGGAACGAAAACTGCTGACTCTAGTGCGGCGGCCATCGCGCTGTTTACGACGAAGACCGGCACAAAGAGGACACGGTCCCCTTTTGCGAAGTCAGCATTTTTCGGACGAACGTTATCCGTCGACGAACGTTCGATTCTCCACAGTCCTCTCCGGGGACCCGAGTGGGTCAGTCGAGTTTTCGTCAATCTTCCAAGTCCAGACTATTTAGACATAGTCTTTCCAAATCCAGATTGTTTAGACACAATCTTCCCAAATCCATACTGTTTAGACACAGTCCCTAATACCATTCAGTAATATCGTATTCTTATTCGTTTAATTCAAATATTACTTCGTTTATTCAATTAAACATTTTTATTGCGTTTCATATTTCGTACTTAGTACGTATTTCGATTTCGTTAATAATAAGCATCTTTACCGTTGTATTCTTTTACGTTTATAATATACTTTGTTTTACCAGAGTCAATCTAAATCCCAATTATTATTTCCTTGCTCCTAACTTCGTAGTTTGAAGTGACACGTTGTTAGTTAGAGATAGAGTTCTCACTGGAAAGTTCGCGAATAGTATTCCTTATTCAATTTCCTGTTACGTGTTCGCGTACGTGCGTGATAGTGATAGACTTGCTCGCATAGCAAGCTCTGCAGCATCCACGTCCGTTTTCTCGAATCAAAATATCGTCAACCACGCGGACGATATTCGCGAGATAAATTCACGGGATCGCACAGCGTCCACGCCCGTTTTCGCTAGTTAAAATATCGTCAATCACGCGGACGATATTCGTGAGTTAGATTCACGGTATCGTACAGCGTCCACGCCCGTTTCCTCAACGAGCGCATCCGTCTACAATACCGTAGCAGCCAGCTGTCAATCATTGGAGGTCGTTCCTGTCAAATATTGACGTGACAGAGTTTGGCGCAGTCGTCAATTCTTGAAGGTCGTTTCCAGCCATTTGGATCAACGCCTGTCAAGCAGAGCGGACCGTATTCAAGGCCATCAGCGCAACCGTAGCTGTTCATCCGTTGCGAATTCATTTCTCGTGTCAATCGACAAACAAGCGAAACGTAAAAGTAAGTGGAACATATTACCGCGTATGTTTCAGGGTCGCGTGCATCATTCATCTGTGTAAGACTGCATGCAGGTGTCGGCATCGGGTCCTAGTCTGTTGATAAAAAGACCAACACTTTTATTAAATGTCAGTCAGTGGAAGAGTAGAGTAGCCGGGCCGCGGTATTCTCTTCTCTTGCTTTTATAGCCCCGCCAGGACGTGACAATAGAATGCCGTTCGGATTGCGTAATGCGCCGGCTACGTTCCAGCGACTAATGGATACGATCCTAACCGGTCTCCAGGGTAACGAACTCTTCGTTTATCTTGACGATATAGTCATATACGCGCGTTCCCTAGAAGAACACAAAGCGAAATTTGATAAATTGGCTCGCCGATTGAGAGCCGCCAATTTGAAATTACAACCGTCTAAATGCGGGTTTTTGCACAGAGAGGTAGCTTACCTAGGACACCAGATTAGCGAGGATGGCGTACGGCCATGCCCTAAAAAAATTAACGCGGTCCAAAATTATCCTCGACCGAAAAACGCAAAGAACGTCCGCGAATTTTTAGGTCTAGCGGGCTATTACCGCAGATTCATAGATAGATTCGCTCATATTTCCAAACCCCTCACCCAACTCCTTACCAAGGATACGAAATTCGTGTGGGGGTCAAAGCAGGAGGAAGCCTTCGAGACTTTACGACAGGCATTGTGTACGGAGCCTGTCCTCCAGTACCCAGATTTTGGGAAACCATTCAACGTAACGTGCGACGCCTCAGGGTACGCGATCGGCGCTGTCCTAAGCCAAGGCGACGTGGGAAAGGATCGCCCTATCGCGTACGCGTCACGTATCCTTCACGGCGCTGAACTAAACTACTCCACAATAGAAAAGGAGTGTTTAGCCATAATATTCGCCGTCCAATATTTCCGCCCGTACATTTACGGCAGGAAATTCTTACTCATCACCGATCACAGACCGCTGGTGTGGATGACATCCGTAAAGGATCCCACATCCCGGCTCCTCCGGTGGAGATTAAAATTGGCAGAGTTCGAATACCAGGTTATCTACAAACCTGGCAGAGCCAACTCTAATGCGGATGCCCTATCCCGGAATCCGGTGGCATTGCCCATCTCATGGACCGATTCAGAGGAAACGACTCCGCCTAGGACGCCATTGTCAAGCCCGGGGACTCCTCTTTTCGACGCACGCCGCAGGAAGAAAGATAGAGACGATTCAATTCTCATGCCTCCACCGAAGTCAATGCCCCCAAAAAGGAGAAGATCATCGGCAGCCTCGTCACCGGGACCATCGATGGGTACGCCATCGCATTCTGATGACCCCCGCGCAGCATCCCCGCCTCTTATTTCAATCGCCGATCAAGGATTACTACGGGATCTGGGAGTCGAAGAAACTCTTTCCTTTTCTCCTATATTTCCGCCTTCCTTGACCGGACCAGATGTCTTCGATGAGCGAGAAGAGAGTATTCCCTCAGAAGAAGAAGAAGAAGAAGAAGAAGAAGAAGAAAGCAATCCTACACCACGTAGAAGAAGAATAATTCATACAAGAGACCGATTAATAATGAGAAAGGACAACTTAGTTTGCTTCATAACGATGGACGGACGGCCCATCGATCTCGGGGCCGTAGATCTCTATAGACAAGGCAAACTGGCCAAATCCCAAGACTTACTCCTACATAGAGCTAGGGTAACAGATCACGGTAAATACAAGTTAATCCAGATACCGATTAAACAATCGCCGCTTCATGAGGTATCTGCAGACGACCTCAAAGAATGTCTTAGAACGTTGATCGACGTTGTCAACGAGCTCGCGTTGGAATCCTTTTCAATCTCTAAAACATTCCTCGACCATTTGTCGAGAGAATACGTGATCAATCTACTCACAGAAACATTCGAGGACACACCAGTCCAAATATTTCTCTGTTCGAACGAGGTCCAAATCCCCGCTGAGGATAGAAGGATGGAGATCATCACGGAGAACCATGTATCAGCGTATGCCGGCCATAAAGGCATAACCAAGACATACAAAAGGATAAGAGAAAAATACTGGTGGAACAGCCTCAAAAAGGACGTAACCAACTACGTTAACAATTGCCTGAGTTGCCAGCGTAACAAGTTAACAAGAGTAAAAACTCGCCTACCAATGAAGTTAACGGATACGCCCGGCAGGGCGTTTGATAAGGTCTCGCTAGACATCGTGGGACCATTACCCACTACCGAAGATGGCAACACGTATGTAATGACGATGCAAGACCTTCTTACAAAATACTCCGTCGCAGTGCCGCTCAAATCTACCGACTCCGTCAGTACAGCAAACGCCTTCATCGACCACCTGATATGTCGCTTTGGAACGCCTAAGGCAATATTAACGGATCAAGGGACTAACTTCACAAGCTCCCTTATGAAGGCTATCGCAAAAAGATTCAGGATTACACGCCTCCAAACCACTGCTTTCCATCCACAAAGCAACGGATCCATTGAGAGATCGCATCATGTACTGACGGAATATTTGAAGCAGTACGTCAACAAAAATAACTGGGATAAATGGATAAACTTGGCAATGTTTAGCTACAATACCAGCGTACACGAGGGAACAGACTTCACCCCACACGAGTTGGTATTCGGTTCCCTGGCCCGTGTTCCTTCCTCTGATTCCCATCTCTACGCAGTAGAGAACGAGTCCTACGCAGGTTACCTCTTTGACCTACAAAGAAAGATAAGCGAGACACAATCCCGCGCGCGCGATAATTTAGTAGCGGCAAAGCAGAAATCAAAGACTTATTATGATAGGAAGATTAACCCCGTGCAGTTCACGGTAGGCGAACAGGTATACTTGTTAAAAGAACCTCGTAAAGGAAAATTCGACGCGCAATATACTGGACCGCATGAGATAATAGAAATGCTTGATACGAACAATGTCAAATTACGAATAGGAAACCATTTCAAAATTGTCCATGCAAATAAGATTAAACGTCTTCCAGGTAGCCCGAGACAGGACACGCGTCAGCGAAATATTGTAACTGCAAACTTAATCTCTGATCCTTCTAAGAAAGACGATAGCGAGCCAAGGGTCCAACCAGAGGAGTCAGCTTACGAGACTCTTCACTCCTCATCCGATCAAGCTCCGAGTCACATTGCGGATCCCATAGCTATCCACGACAGAAAGATGTGCGGACCGATGGGAGGAAGACGGCCGACCGTGCTGAAAGCTCACCGATACATGAGACGATACAACAACACTATCTGTTACAATGGGATAGTTCGAGTGGCTTGCAACGGCAAGTTGCTGTGCCGCAACTGCAGCCAATACACCCGAATTGTTAGAGTGGAACGATGGGAGCATCAGCGGATGTATAACATCCCAAATAGATGCGAGTATTGCGGAATAAGGCTATGCACCGAAACACCAGTATTGGAGTGCATCCCTTGCGGACAGATTCTATCGGCAAGATGGATCGCACAACGGGACGACCCTGACTGGATATCCGATAGTTCCAGCGATGACACCGATTCAGACAATGGTGACATTTAAGCGGAAACCAGTGATAGTGCCAGTGTCGGAGAATTCCGAACCCGTCCTCCCTTGACGAAACGAACGTTAATTTGCGATTCCCTTGACCCAGCGTTGCGAGACAGGGATGACATTTCAGTGCATCCTGTCTACCGCCACCCAGAGGCAGAGATTCCACTGCGTGAAATCTCTTCTCTAAGGGGGGAGGTGTGACGTCGGTCGCACCTCCGACGTTAGCTTTAAGACTACATGTAAAATTAGATACATAAGAGCGAGCGTTCCCCTTTAAAGATTCCAAAACTCCTAAAAATCCTTCATAACAATGAATCCTTAACACCACGTACATCTGATCGAAATCCATCAACATAACCTAAAATCCAAAATCTGTCAAATTCCTAAAATAGCCAAAAATGGCCCAAACTCGAAGATTGAAATATCATTGGACTCGTGAGCGAAAATCATGAAACTAACCTAAAAATTTGTAGGTTAGGTTCTCAATTCGCGTTTGTTTAGACTTTACCAAAATTTCGATTTTTGGTAATTTTCAAAAGTACTTAGAATATTTTCAAACATATGATCGGTCGACAAATGATGTCAACTAATCATATGACATATAAATTTACATCGAAACGCCTTGCAAGAGCAAGCGCTCGAAAATATTCTAAGTCCCAATTTATTTAAATAAATAAATAGGTACGCCAATGGTTACCACTTAATTTTCGAGTCCTGCACCACTGGGAACGAAAACTGCTGACTCTAGTGCGGCGGCCATCGCGCTGTTTACGACGAAGACCGGCACAAAGAGGACACGGTCCCCTTTTGCGAAGTCAGCATTTTTTCGGACGAACGTTGTTCGTCGACGAACGTTCGATTTTCCCCAGTCCTCTCCGGGGACCCGAGTGGGTCAGTCGAGTTTTCGTCAATCTTCCAAGTCCAGACTATTTAGACATAGTCTTTCCAAATCCAGATTGTTTAGACACAATCTTCCCAAATCCATACTGTTTAGACACAGTCCCTAATACCATTCAGTAATATCGTATTCTTATTCGTTTAATTCAAATATTACTTCGTTTATTCAATTAAACATTTTTATTGCGTCTCATATTTCGTACTTAGTACGTATTTCGATTTCGTTAATAATAAGCATCTTTACCGTTGTATTCTTTTACGTTTATAATATACTTTGTTTTACCAGAGTCAATCTAAATCCCAATTATTATTTCCTTGCTCCTAACTTCGTAGTTTGAAGTGACACGTTGTTAGTTAGAGATAGAGTTCTCACTGGAAAGTTCGCGAATAGTATTCCTTATTCAATTTCCTGTTTCAACGTGTTCGCGTACGTGCGTGATAGTGATAGACTTGCTCGCATAGCAAGCTCCGCAGCATCCACGTCCGTTTTCTCGAATCAAAATATCGTCAACCACGCGGACGATATTCGTGAGTTAGATTCACGGTATCGTACAGCGTCCACGCCCGTTTCCTCAACGAGCGCATCCGTCTACAATACCGTAGCCGCCAGCTGTCCACCATTGGAGGTCGTTCCTGCCAAATATTGACGTGACAGAATTTGGCGCAGTCGTCAATCCTTGAAGGTCGTTTCCAGCCATTTGGATCAACGCCTGTCAAACAGAGAGGACCGAATTCAAGGCCATCAGCGCAACCGTAGCTGTTCATCCGTTGCGAATTCATTTCTCGTGTCAATCGACAAACAAGCGAAGCGTAAAAGTAAGTGGAACATATTATCGCGTATGTTTCAGGGTCGCGTGCATCATTCATCTGTGTAAGACTGCATGCAGGTGTCGGCATCGGGTCCTAGTCTGTTGATAAAAAGACCAACACTTTTATTAAATGTCAGTCAGTGGAAGAGCAGAGTAGCCGGGCCGCGGTATTCTCTTCTCTTGCTATTATAGCCCCGCCAGGACGTGACAACCTATATAGACGACAATTCCATGGAGTACGTCTCGAACCTCCTCATCGCAACATTCGAAGACACCCCCGTACACATATTCTTCTGCGCAAACGAAATCCAGATACCGGCCGAAGATAGATGGAATGATATTATCGCAGAAAATCACGTCTCTGCGTACGCAGGGCACAAAGGAATTACAAAAACCCTGAAGAGAATCCGCGAAAGATATTGGTGGAGCGGTATGAAGATCCAGATAACGAACTACGTTAATAACTGCCTCAGTTGCCAACGTAATAAACTGACCAGGGTAAAAACGCGCCTGCCGATGAGAATAACGGATACACCCGGTAGGGCGTTCGATAAGGTGTCCATGGACATTGTAGGGCCCCTTCCAACAACCAACGACGGAAACACATACATCTTAACCATACAGGATCTATTAACGAAACACTCAACCGCAATCCCTCTTAAATCCGCCGATGCCATCAGCACTGCGGACGCATTTATAAACAATTTTATCTGCCGTTTCGGAACACCTAAAGCCATCCTAACGGATCAGGGAGCGAATTTCACAAGTTCCCTGATGAAGGCCATCGCAAAACGATTCAAAATAACTCGGCTGCAAACAACAGCCTTCCACCCTCAAAGCAACGGGTCAATCGAGAGATCCCACCACGTCTTAGCAGAGTACCTGAAGCAATACGTCCACAAGAACAACTGGGACAAATGGGTCGATTTGGCAATGTTTAGTTACAATACGAGTGTCCACGAGGGCACAGATTTCACGCCGCACGAGTTAGTATTCGGCTCTTTGGCACGAGTCCCATCCGCCGATTCCTACTCCTACGAATGCGAAAACGACTCCTATACCCACTACCTCTCCCAATTGCAAAGAAAGATAACCGAAACCCAAATTCGCGCGCGCGGAAACTTAGTCTCCGCGAAAAGAAAATCAAAATCATACTACGATAGAAGAATTAACCCGGTAGAATTCAAGGTAGGAGAACAGGTATTCCTACTCAAAGAACCCTGCAAGGGCAAATTCGATGCGCAATATACGGGTCCTCACGAAATTTGCGACATCTTAGACTCAAACAATGTGAAAATTAAAGTAGGGAACCATTTTAAGATTGTACATGCAAACAAACTCAAGCGTGCGCCGAATAATCCAACGCAAACCCCGCGTCAGCGAAACGTGACACTCATCTGGACGCAGATAAGAAAAGACAAAAGTGAAAGTGTTAGTGAACAAAGTGATTCCCCACCCACCCTAAACCCCGAGAAAAGACAGTCGAAAAATGAACATTGCGAATACGACTTGTCGGACATTACAAAACCAGCCCCAGCCCCACGTGCCGACACCGACAACATTTCAGTGCGACCAGTGTTTCGTACAAATATAGGAAATACTCGCCGAGAACTGTGCTCCCTGCGCGGAGTACCTCCGGACGATGCGTCGCATGAATGAGTGTGTGATCGAGTGTTGAGCGAGAAATTTCTTCCTTGTAAGAAATTTCTTTTCCGCGTTGGGAGGTGTTACGTCGTCCGATGTACGACGTTGGCCTTGTACATACATTATGTATACAAGGTCTGATCTGCATAAGATCCATACACCGTCCCCTAGACATAAGAACATAATACTAAGATCTCATATATTGTATTGTTCTAATCCTTATCTCCGTCTCTACCCATCACCATAACTTCACCTTGATCAACACCTTACCTCAGTTTCAACCCATCACCACGACACATAATGCAATAAAGTATTGCATCACTCTGGAAGCATCTAGAAGCTTCTAGAAACGTCGAGAAGTCCAAAGACTGCTGCATCAGCAGTCCCACGCTCGTAGAGGGCAATAGGACAGCCACGAGACTGCAGCGTCAGCAGAAATGCACGTGCAGTCCCCGGGAGCGAAGACGCTGCTGCGTCAGCGGTTCTCCCACTCCGACGACTGAAGAACAAAGAGACTGCAGCGTCAGCTATCCCCACTCCGACCGAAGGAGGCAAGGCAGAGCAGGCGCTTGCATCAGTCCGCCTCCATCTCGCGACTCGAGCAGTCCGCCTTCAGCCAGCGACTCGCACAGACGTGCCTACCTGGCCTCAGCCGCCAGTCCGGCTTCAAGAGCAGACGTGTTCAGTCTAGCTCCGCGAAAGTGAAGTGTGTCGATCCTTCACTCCTAATTCCAATTCCAATTCCAATTCTAACTCAACTCAGCTCAACTCATACATTATTCCTACAACATATTACTATATCCATTATTCATTAATCCAATTACTACTCCTATTATAATACTACTTACATATTGTATACCAGTGTACTTACCAGTTCTTATTTAATATATCGTTGTTATACCAGTGCTTCGATCTTGTTATTCTCGTGTTAGTTCAACACCATCTTCCAATTCAGTTCGTGCATCAAATATATTAAACTCGTGACATATCCGCCAGTTGTCTTTACTCGACTAGCCTGCGGGAAGCATCCTCTCGCACGTGTTTTTACTCGACTAACCTGCGGGATGCATCCTCTAGCACGTGTTTTTACTCGACTAGCCTGCGGGAAGCAACCTCTTGCACGTGTTTTTACTCGACTAGCCTGCGGGATGCATCCTCTCGCACGTGTTTTTGCTCGACTAGCCATGCGCATCCCAAAAAACCTGCGCATGCGCATCCCATAAAACCTGCGCATGCGCATCCCACAAAACCTGCGCATGCGCATCCCACAAAACCTGCGCATGCGCATCCCACAAAATCTGCGCATGCGCATCCCACAAAACCTGCGCATGCGCATCCCACAAAACCTCGCACGTGTTTTTACTCGACTACCCTGCGGGATGCATCCTCTCGCACGTGTTTTTGCTCGACTAGCCATGCGCATCCTATAAAAACTGCGCATGCGCATCCCACAAAACCTGCGCATGCGCATCCCACAAAACCTCGCACGTGTTTTGACTCGACTAGCCTGCGGGATGCATCCTCTCGCACGTGTTTTTACTCGACTAGCCTGCGGGATGCATCCTCTCGCACGTGTTTTTACTCGGCTAGCCTGCGGGATGCATCCTCTCGCACGTGTTTTTGCTCGACTAGCCTGCGGGATGCATCCTCTCGCACGTGTTTTTGCTCGACTAGCCATGCGCATCCCAAAAAACCTGCGCATGCGCATCCCACAAAACCTGCGCATGCGCATCCCACAAAACCTCGCACGTGTTTTTACTCGGCTAGCCTGCGGAATGCATCCTCTCGCACGTGTTTTTGCTCGACTAGCCTGTGGGACGCATCCTCTCGCACGTGTTTTTGCTCGACTAGCCATGCGCATCCCAAAAAACCTGCGCATGCGCATCCCACAAAACCTGCGCATGCGCATCCCACAAAACCTCGCACGTGTTTTTACTCGGCTAGCCTGCGGAATGCATCCTCTCGCACGTGTTTTTGCTCGACTAGCCTGTGGGACGCATCCTCTCGCTCGTGTTTTTACTCGACTAGCATGCGGGATGCATCCTCTCGCACGTGTTTTTACTCGACTAGCCTGCGGGAAGCATCCTCTCGCACGTGTTTTTACTCGACTAACCTGCGGGATGCATCCTCTAGCACGTGTTTTTACTCGACTAGCCTGCGGGAAGCAACCTCTTGCACGTGTTTTTACTCGACTACCCTGCGGGATGCATCCTCTCGCACGTGTTTTTGCTCGACTAGCCATGCGCATCCCAAAAAACCTGCGCATGCGCATCCCATAAAACCTGCGCATGCGCATCCCACAAAACCTGCGCATGCGCATCCCACAAAACCTGCGCATGCGCATCCCACAAAATCTGCGCATGCGCATCCCACAAAACCTGCGCATGCGCATCCCACAAAACCTCGCACGTGTTTTTACTCGACTACCCTGCGGGATGCATCCTCTCGCACGTGTTTTTGCTCGACTAGCCATGCGCATCCTATAAAAACTGCGCATGCGCATCCCACAAAACCTGCGCATGCGCATCCCACAAAACCTCGCACGTGTTTTGACTCGACTAGCCTGCGGGATGCATCCTCTCGCACGTGTTTTTACTCGACTAGCCTGCGGGATGCATCCTCTCGCACGTGTTTTTACTCGGCTAGCCTGCGGGATGCATCCTCTCGCACGTGTTTTTGCTCGACTAGCCTGCGGGATGCATCCTCTCGCACGTGTTTTTGCTCGACTAGCCATGCGCATCCCAAAAAACCTGCGCATGCGCATCCCACAAAACCTGCGCATGCGCATCCCACAAAACCTCGCACGTGTTTTTACTCGGCTAGCCTGCGGAATGCATCCTCTCGCACGTGTTTTTGCTCGACTAGCCTGTGGGACGCATCCTCTCGCACGTGTTTTTGCTCGACTAGCCATGCGCATCCCAAAAAACCTGCGCATGCGCATCCCACAAAACCTGCGCATGCGCATCCCACAAAACCTCGCACGTGTTTTTACTCGGCTAGCCTGCGGAATGCATCCTCTCGCACGTGTTTTTGCTCGACTAGCCTGTGGGACGCATCCTCTCGCTCGTGTTTTTACTCGACTAGCATGCGGGATGCATCCTCTCGCACGTGTTTTTACTCGACTAGCCTGCGGGAAGCATCCTCTCGCACGTGTTTTTACTCGACTAACCTGCGGGATGCATCCTCTAGCACGTGTTTTTACTCGACTAGCCTGCGGGAAGCAACCTCTTGCACGTGTTTTTACTCGACTACCCTGCGGGATGCATCCTCTCGCACGTGTTTTTGCTCGACTAGCCATGCGCATCCCAAAAAACCTGCGCATGCGCATCCCATAAAACCTGCGCATGCGCATCCCACAAAACCTGCGCATGCGCATCCCACAAAACCTGCGCATGCGCATCCCACAAAATCTGCGCATGCGCATCCCACAAAACCTGCGCATGCGCATCCCACAAAACCTCGCACGTGTTTTTACTCGACTACCCTGCGGGATGCATCCTCTCGCACGTGTTTTTGCTCGACTAGCCATGCGCATCCTATAAAAACTGCGCATGCGCATCCCACAAAACCTGCGCATGCGCATCCCACAAAACCTCGCACGTGTTTTGACTCGACTAGCCTGCGGGATGCATCCTCTCGCACGTGTTTTTACTCGACTAGCCTGCGGGATGCATCCTCTCGCACGTGTTTTTACTCGACTAGCCTGCGGGATGCATCCTCTCGCACGTGTTTTTACTCGACTAGCCTGCGGGATGCATCCTCTCGCACGTGTTTTTGCTCGACTAGCCTGTGGGACGCATCCTCTCGCTCGTGTTTTTAATCGACTAGCATGCGGGATGCATCCTCTCGCACGTGTTTTTACTCGACTAGCCTGCGGGAAGCATCCTCTCGCACGTGTTTTTACTCGACTAACCTGCGGGATGCATCCTCTAGCACGTGTTTTTACTCGACTAGCCTGCGGGAAGCAACCTCTTGCACGTGTTTTTACTCGACTAGCCTGCGGGATGCATCCTCTCGCACGTGTTTTTGCTCGACTAGCCATGCGCATCCCAAAAAACCTGCGCATGCGCATCCCATAAAACCTGCGCATGCGCATCCCACAAAACCTGCGCATGCGCATCCCACAAAACCTGCGCATGCGCATCCCACAAAATCTGCGCATGCGCATCCCACAAAACCTGCGCATGCGCATCCCACAAAACCTCGCACGTGTTTTTACTCGACTACCCTGCGGGATGCATCCTCTCGCACGTGTTTTTGCTCGACTAGCCATGCGCATCCTATAAAAACTGCGCATGCGCATCCCACAAAACCTGCGCATGCGCATCCCACAAAACCTCGCACGTGTTTTGACTCGACTAGCCTGCGGGATGCATCCTCTCGCACGTGTTTTTACTCGACTAGCCATGCGCATCCCAAAAAACCTGCGCATGCGCATCCCATAAAACCTGCGCATGCGCATCCCACAAAACCTGCGCATGCGCATCCCACAAAACCTGCGCATGCGCATCCCACAAAATCTGCGCATGCGCATCCCACAAAACCTGCGCATGCGCATCCCACAAAACCTCGCACGTGTTTTTACTCGACTACCCTGCGGGATGCATCCTCTCGCACGTGTTTTTGCTCGACTAGCCATGCGCATCCTATAAAAACTGCGCATGCGCATCCCACGAAACCTGCGCATGCGCATCCCACAAAACCTCGCACGTGTTTTGACTCGACTAGCCTGCGGGATGCATCCTCTCGCACGTGTTTTTACTCGACTAGCCTGCGGGATGCATCCTCTCGCACGTGTTTTTACTCGGCTAGCCTGCGGGATGCATCCTCTCGCACGTGTTTTTGCTCGACTAGCCTGCGGGATGCATCCTCTCGCACGTGTTTTTGCTCGACTAGCCATGCGCATCCCAAAAAACCTGCGCATGCGCATCCCACAAAACCTGCGCATGCGCATCCCACAAAACCTCGCACGTGTTTTTACTCGGCTAGCCTGCGGAATGCATCCTCTCGCACGTGTTTTTGCTCGACTAGCCTGTGGGACGCATCCTCTCGCACGTGTTTTTGCTCGACTAGCCATGCGCATCCCAAAAAACCTGCGCATGCGCATCCCACAAAACCTGCGCATGCGCATCCCACAAAACCTCGCACGTGTTTTTACTCGGCTAGCCTGCGGAATGCATCCTCTCGCACGTGTTTTTGCTCGACTAGCCTGTGGGACGCATCCTCTCGCTCGTGTTTTTACTCGACTAGCATGCGGGATGCATCCTCTCGCACGTGTTTTTACTCGACTAGCCTGCGGGAAGCATCCTCTCGCACGTGTTTTTACTCGACTAACCTGCGGGATGCATCCTCTAGCACGTGTTTTTACTCGACTAGCCTGCGGGAAGCAACCTCTTGCACGTGTTTTTACTCGACTACCCTGCGGGATGCATCCTCTCGCACGTGTTTTTGCTCGACTAGCCATGCGCATCCCAAAAAACCTGCGCATGCGCATCCCATAAAACCTGCGCATGCGCATCCCACAAAACCTGCGCATGCGCATCCCACAAAACCTGCGCATGCGCATCCCACAAAATCTGCGCATGCGCATCCCACAAAACCTGCGCATGCGCATCCCACAAAACCTCGCACGTGTTTTTACTCGACTACCCTGCGGGATGCATCCTCTCGCACGTGTTTTTGCTCGACTAGCCATGCGCATCCTATAAAAACTGCGCATGCGCATCCCACAAAACCTGCGCATGCGCATCCCACAAAACCTCGCACGTGTTTTGACTCGACTAGCCTGCGGGATGCATCCTCTCGCACGTGTTTTTACTCGACTAGCCTGCGGGATGCATCCTCTCGCACGTGTTTTTACTCGACTAGCCTGCGGGATGCATCCTCTCGCACGTGTTTTTACTCGACTAGCCTGCGGGATGCATCCTCTCGCACGTGTTTTTGCTCGACTAGCCATGCGCATCCCAAAAAACCTGCGCATGCGCATCCCAAAAAACCTGCGCATGCGCATCCCACAAAACCTCGCACGTGTTTTTACTCGGCTAGCCTGCGGAATGCATCCTCTCGCACGTGTTTTTGCTCGACTAGCCTGTGGGACGCATCCTCTCGCTCGTGTTTTTAATCGACTAGCATGCGGGATGCATCCTCTCGCACGTGTTTTTACTCGACTAGCCTGCGGGAAGCATCCTCTCGCACGTGTTTTTACTCGACTAACCTGCGGGATGCATCCTCTAGCACGTGTTTTTACTCGACTAGCCTGCGGGAAGCAACCTCTTGCACGTGTTTTTACTCGACTAGCCTGCGGGATGCATCCTCTCGCACGTGTTTTTGCTCGACTAGCCATGCGCATCCCAAAAAACCTGCGCATGCGCATCCCATAAAACCTGCGCATGCGCATCCCACAAAACCTGCGCATGCGCATCCCACAAAACCTGCGCATGCGCATCCCACAAAATCTGCGCATGCGCATCCCACAAAACCTGCGCATGCGCATCCCACAAAACCTCGCACGTGTTTTTACTCGACTACCCTGCGGGATGCATCCTCTCGCACGTGTTTTTGCTCGACTAGCCATGCGCATCCTATAAAAACTGCGCATGCGCATCCCACAAAACCTGCGCATGCGCATCCCACAAAACCTCGCACGTGTTTTGACTCGACTAGCCTGCGGGATGCATCCTCTCGCACGTGTTTTTACTCGACTAGCCTGCGGGATGCATCCTCTCGCACGTGTTTTTACTCGACTAGCCTGCGGGATGCATCCTCTCGCACGTGTTTTTACTCGACTAGCCTGCGGGATGCATCCTCTCGCACGTGTTTTTGCTCGACTAGCCATGCGCATCCCAAAAAACCTGCGCATGCGCATCCCACAAAACCTCGCACGTGTTTTTACTCGGCTAGCCTGCGGAATGCATCCTCTCGCACGTGTTTTTAGTCGACTAGCCTGCGGGATGCATCTGTGGCGGCCTAACTTCCTACAGGCGCCACAAGAGGGACAGGTAGTTGAGACCTTTCCCGCAAGTACTCGATTCCTCAATGATTTGTATATATACAGTCCTCAACCGCCTTCCGACATCCCAACCGTCTAAGGCAGGGCCCGCTAGATAGCCTTACTGATGAGTCCTCTAGCGGGCCTAGGACGAAACGCTCCTTCCTTTTTCCTCCTCTCTTTCAGATTGGCCGAGCTCCCTTTCCATCTTACATCAGCTCCCACACATCCTCTCGCACGTGTTTTTGCTCGACTAGCCTGCGGGATGCATCCTCTCGCACGTGTTTTTACTCGACTATCCTGCGGGATGCATCCTCTCGCACGTGTTTTTGCTCGACTAGCCATGCGCATCCCAAAAAACCTGCGCATGCGCATCCCACAAAACCTCGCACGTGTTTTTACTCGGCTAGCCTGCGGAATGCATCCTCTCGCACGTGTTTTTACTCGACTAGCCTGCGGGATGCATCCTCTCGCACGTGTTTTTACTCGACTGGCCTGCGGGATGCATCCTCTCGCACGTGTTTTTGCTCGACTAGCCTGCGGGATGCATCCTCTCGCACGTGTTTTTGCTCGACTAGCCTGCGGGATGCATCCTCTCGCACGTGTTTTTGCTCGACTAGCCATGCGCATCCCAAAAAACCTGCGCATGCGCATCCCACAAAACCTGCGCATGCGCATCCCACAAAACCTCGCACGTGTTTTTACTCGGCTAGCCTGCGGAATACATCCTCTCGCACGTGTTTTTGCTCGACTAGCCTGTGGGACGCATCCTCTCGCTCGTGTTTTTACTCGACTAGCATGCGGGATGCATCCTCTCGCACGTGTTTTTACTCGACTAGCCTGCGGGAAGCATCCTCTCGCACGTGTTTTTACTCGACTAACCTGCGGGATGCATCCTCTAGCACGTGTTTTTACTCGACTAGCCTGCGGGAAGCAACCTCTTGCACGTGTTTTTACTCGACTACCCTGCGGGATGCATCCTCTCGCACGTGTTTTTGCTCGACTAGCCATGCGCATCCCAAAAAACCTGCGCATGCGCATCCCATAAAACCTGCGCATGCGCATCCCACAAAACCTGCGCATGCGCATCCCACAAAACCTGCGCATGCGCATCCCACAAAATCTGCGCATGCGCATCCCACAAAACCTGCGCATGCGCATCCCACAAAACCTCGCACGTGTTTTTACTCGACTACCCTGCGGGATGCATCCTCTCGCACGTGTTTTTGCTCGACTAGCCATGCGCATCCCATAAAAACTGCGCATGCGCATCCCACAAAACCTGCGCATGCGCATCCCACAAAACCTCGCACGTGTTTTGACTCGACTAGCCTGCGGGATGCATCCTCTCGCACGTGTTTTTACTCGACTAGCCTGCGGGATGCATCCTCTCGCACGTGTTTTTACTCGACTAGCCTGCGGGATGCATCCTCTCGCACGTGTTTTTACTCGACTAGCCTGCGGGATGCATCCTCTCGCACGTGTTTTTGCTCGACTAGCCATGCGCATCCCAAAAAACCTGCGCATGCGCATCCCAAAAAACCTGCGCATGCGCATCCCACAAAACCTCGCACGTGTTTTTACTCGGCTAGCCTGCGGAATGCATCCTCTCGCACGTGTTTTTACTCGACTACCCTGCGGGATGCATCCTCTCGCACGTGTTTTTGCTCGACTAGCCATGCGCATCCCAAAAAACCTGCGCATGCGCATCCCAAAAAACCTGCGCATGCGCATCCCACAAAACCTCGCACGTGTTTTTACTCGGCTAGCCTGCGGAATGCATCCTCTCGCACGTGTTTTTACTCGACTACCCTGCGGGATGCATCCTCTCGCACGTGTTTTTGCTCGACTAGCCATGCGCATCCCAAAAAACCTGCGCATGCGCATCCCACAAAACCTGCGCATGCGCATCCCACAAAACCTGCGCATGCGCATCCCACAAAATCTGCGCATGCGCATCCCACAAAACCTCGCACGTGTTTTTACTCGACTACCCTGCGGGATGCATCCTCTCGCACGTGTTTTTGCTCGACTAGCCATGCGCATCCCATAAAACCTGCGCATGCGCATCCCACAAAACCTGCGCATGCGCATCCCACAAAACCTCGCACGTGTTTTGACTCGACTAGCCTGCGGGATGCATCCTCTCGCACGTGTTTTTGCTCGACTAGCCTGCGGGATGCATCCTCTCGCACGTGTTTTTACTCGACTACCCTGCGGGATGCATCCTCTCGCACGTGTTTTTACTCGACTGGCCTGCGGGATGCATCCTCTCGCACGTGTTTTTGCTCGACTAGCCTGCGGGATGCATCCTCTCGCACGTGTTTTTGCTCGACTAGCCATGCGCATCCCTAAAAACCTGCGCATGCGCATCCCACAAAACCTGCGCATGCGCATCCCACAAAACCTGCGCATGCGCATCCCAGAAAACCTGCGCATGCGCATCCCACAAAACTTGCGCATGCGCATCCCACAAAACCTGCGCATGCGCATCCCACAAAACCTGCGCATGCGCATCCCACAAAACATCGCACGTGTTTTTACTCGACTAGCCTGCGGGATGCATCTTCTCGCACGTGCTTTTACTCGACTAGCCTGCGGGATGCATCCTCTCGCACGTGTTTTTACTCGACTAGCCTGCGGGATGCATCCTCTCGCACGTGTTTTTACTCGACTACCCTGCGGGATGCATCCTCTCGCACGTGTTTTTGCTCGACTAGCCATGCGCATCCCAAAAAACCTGCGCATGCGCATCCCAGAAAACCTGCGCATGCGCATCCCACAAAACCTGCGCATGCGCATCCCACAAAACCTCGCACGTGTTTTTACTCGACTAGCCTGCGGGATGCATCTTCTCGCACGTGTTTTTACTCGACTAGCCTGCGGGATGCATCCTCTCGCACGTGTTTTTACTCGACTAGCCTGCGGGATGCATCCTCTCGCACGTGTTTTTTCTCGACTACCCTGCGGGATGCATCCTCTCGCACGTGTTTTTGCTCGACTAGCCATGCGCATCCCAAAAAACCTGCGCATGCGCATCCCACAAAACCTGCGCATGCGCATCCCACAAAACCTCGCACATGTTTTTACTCGACTAGCCTGCGGGATGCATCCTCTCGCACGTGTTTTTGCTCGACTAGCCTGCGGGATGCATCCTCTCGCACGTGTTTTTGCTCGACTAGCCTGCGGGATGCATCCTCTCGCACGTGTTTTTGCTCGACTAGCCATGCGCATCCCAAAAAACCTGCGCATCCCACAAAACCTGCGCATGCGCATCCCACAAAACCTCGCACGTGTTTTTACTCGGCTAGCCTGCGGAATGCATCCTCTCGCACGTGTTTTTGCTCGACTAGCCTGTGGGACGCATCCTCTCGCACGTGTTTTTACTCGACTAACCTGCGGGATGCATCCTCTAGCACGTGTTTTTACTCGACTAGCCTGCGGGAAGCAACCTCTTGCACGTGTTTTTACTCGACTACCCTGCGGGATGCATCCTCTCGCACGTGTTATTGCTCGACTAGCCATGCGCATCCCAAAAAACCTGCGCATGCGCATCCCATAAAACCTGCGCATGCGCATCCCACAAAACCTGCGCATGCGCATCCCACAAAACCTGCGCATGCGCATCCCACAAAATCTGCGCATGCGCATCCCACAAAACCTGCGCATGCGCATCCCACAAAACCTCGCACGTGTTTTTACTCGACTACCCTGCGGGATGCATCCTCTCGCACGTGTTTTTGCTCGACTAGCCATGCGCATCCCATAAAAACTGCGCATGCGCATCCCACAAAACCTGCGCATGCGCATCCCACAAAACCTCGCACGTGTTTTGACTCGACTAGCCTGCGGGATGCATCCTCTCGCACGTGTTTTTACTCGACTAGCCTGCGGGATGCATCCTCTCGCACGTGTTTTTACTCGACTAGCCTGCGGGATGCATCCTCTCGCACGTGTTTTTGCTCGACTAGCCATGCGCATCCCAAAAAACCTGCGCATGCGCATCCCAAAAAACCAGCGCATGCGCATCCCACAAAACCTCGCACGTGTTTTTACTCGGCTAGCCTGCGGAATGCATCCTCTCGCACGTGTTTTTACTCGACTACCCTGCGGGATGCATCCTCTCGCACGTGTTTTTGCTCGACTAGCCATGCCCATCCCAAAAAACCTGCGCATGCGCATCCCACAAAACCTGCGCATGCGCATCCCACAAAACCTCGCACGTGTTTTTACTCGGCTAGCCTGCGGAATGCATCCTCTCGCACGTGTTTTTGCTCGACTAGCCTGTGGGACGCATCCTCTCGCTCGTGTTTTTACTCGACTAGCATGCGGGATGCATCCTCTCGCACGTGTTTTTACTCGACTAGCCTGCGGGAAGCATCCTCTCGCACGTGTTTTTACTCGACTAGCCTGCGGGATGCATCCTCTCGCACGTGTTTTTACTCGACTAGCCTGCGGGAAGCATCCTCATGCACGTGTTTTTACTCGACTACCCTGCGGGATGCATCCTCTCGCACGTGTTTTTGCTCGACTAGCCATGCGCATCCCAAAAAACCTGCGCATGCGCATCCCACAAAACCTGCGCATGCGCATCCCACAAAACCTGCGCATGCGCATCCCACAAAATCTGCGCATGCGCATCCCACAAAACCTGCGCATGCGCATCCCACAAAACCTCGCACGTGTTTTTGCTCGACTAGCCATGCGCATCCCATAAAACCTGAGCATGCGCATCCCACAAAACCTGCGCATGCGCATCCCACAAAACCTCACACGTGTTTTGACTCGAGTAGCCTGCGGGATGCATCCTCTCGCACGTGTTTTTACTCGACTAGCCTGCGGGATGCATCCTCTCGCACGTGTTTTTACTCGACTAGCCTGCGGGATGCATCCTCTCGCACGTGTTTTTACTCGACTGGCCTGCGGGATGCATCCTCTCGCACGTGTTTTTGCTCGACTAGCCTGCGGGATGCATCCTCTCGCACGTGTTTTTGCTCGACTAGGCATGCGCATCCCAAAAAACCTGCGCATGCGCATCCCAAAAAACCTGCGCATGCGCATCCCACAAAACCTGCGCATGCGCATCCCAGAAAACCTGCGCATGCGCATCCCACAAAACCTCGCACATGTTTTTACTCGACTAGCCTGCGGGATGCATCCTCTCGCACGTGTTTTTACTCGACTAGCCTGCGGGATGCATCCTCTCGCACGTGTTTTTGCTCGACTAGCCTGCGGGATGCATCCTCTCGCACGTGTTTTTACTCGACTACCCTGCGGGATGCATCCTCTCGCACGTGTTTTTGCTCGACTAGCCATGCGCATCCCAAAAAACCTGCGCATGCGCATCCCACAAAACCTGCGCATGCGCATCCCACAAAACCTCGCACTTGTTTTTACTCGACTAGCCTGCGGGATGCATCCTCTCGCACGTGTTTTTACTCGACTAGCCTGCGGGAAGCATCCTCTTGCACGTGTTTTTACTCGACTACCCTGCGGGATGCATCCTCTCGCACGTGTTTTTGCTCGACTAGCCATGCGCATCCCAAAAAACCTGCGCATGCGCATCCCACAAAACCTGCGCATGCGCATCCCACAAATACTGCGCATGCGCATCCCACAAAATCTGCGCATGCGCATCCCACAAAACCTGCGCATGCGCATCCCACAAAACCTCGCACGTGTTTTTACTCGACTACCCTGCGGGATGCATCCTCTCGCACGTGTTTTTGCTCGACTAGCCATGCGCATCCCATAAAACCTGCGCATGCGCATCCCACAAAACCTGCGCATGCGCATCCCACAAAACCTCGCACGTGTTTTGACTCGACTAGCCTGCGGGATGCATCCTCTCGCACGTGTTTTTGCTCGACTAGCCTGCGGGATGCATCCTCTCGCACGTGTTTTTACTCGACTACCCTGCGGGATGCATCCTCTCGCACGTGTTTTTGCTCGACTAGCCATGCGCATCCCAAAAAACCTGCGCATGCGCATCCCACAAAACCTCGCACGTGTTTTTACTCGGCTAGCCTGCGGGATGCATCCTCTCGCACGTGTTTTTACTCGACTAGCCTGCGGGATGCATCCTCTCGCTCGTGTTTTTACTCGACTAGCATGCGGGATGCATCCTCTCGCACGTGTTTTTACTCGACTAGCCTGCGGGAAGCATCCTCTCGCACGTGTTTTTACTCGACTAGCCTGCGGGATGCATCCTCTCGCACGTGTTTTTACTCGACTAGCCTGCGGGAAGCATCCTCTTGCACGTGTTTTTACTCGACTACCCTGCGGGATGCATCCTCTCGCACGTGTTTTTACTCGACTAGCCTGCGGGATGCATCCTCTCGCACGTGTTTTTACTCGACTAGCCTGCGGGATGCATCCTCTCGCACGTGTTTTTACTCGACTGGCCTGCGGGATGCATCCTCTCGCACGTGTTTTTGCTCGACTAGCCTGCGGGATGCATCCTCTCGCACGTGTTTTTACTCGACTAGCCTGCGGGAAGCATCCTCTTGCACGTGTTTTTACTCGACTACCCTGCGGGATGCATCCTCTCGCACGTGTTTTTACTCGACTGGCCTGCGGGATGCATCCTCTCGCACGTGTTTTTGCTCGACTAGCCATGCGCATCCCAAAAAACCTGCGCATGCGCATCCCAAAAAACCTGCGCATGCGCATCCCAAAAAACCTGCGCATGCGCATCCCAAAAAACCTGCGCATGCGCATCCCACAAAACCTCGCACGTGTTTTTACTCGGCTAGCCTGCGGAATGCATCCTCTCGCACGTGTTTTTACTCGACTAGCCTGCGGGATGCATCCTCTCGCACGTGTTTTTACTCGACTGGCCTGCGGGATGCATCCTCTCGCACGTGTTTTTGCTCGACTAGCCATGCGCATCCCAAAAAACCTGCGCATGCGCATCCCAAAAAACCTGCGCATGCGCATCCCAAAAAACCTGCGCATGCGCATCCCACAAAACCTCGCACGTGTTTTTACTCGGCTAGCCTGCGGAATGCATCCTCTCGCACGTGTTTTTACTCGACTAGCCTGCGAGATGCATCCTCTCGCACGTGTTTTTACTCGACTAGCCTGCGGGATGCATCCTCTCGCACGTGTTTTTGCTCGACTAGCCATGCGCATCCCAAAAAACCTGCGCATGCGCATCCCAAAAAACCTACGCATGCGCATCCCACAAAACCTCGCACGTGTTTTTACTCGACTAGCCTGCGGGATGCATCCTCTCGCACGTGTTTTTACTCGACTACCCTGCGGGATGCATCCTCTCGCACGTGTTTTTGCTCGACTAGCCATGCGCATCCCAAAAAACCTGCGCATGCGCATCCCACAAAACCTGCGCATGCGCATCCCACAAAACCTGCGCATGCGCATCCCACAAAACCTGCGCATGCGCATCCCACAAAACCTCGCACGTGTTTTTACTCGACTAGCCTGCGGGTTGCATCCTCTCGCACGTGTTTTTGCTCGACTAGCCTGCGGGATGCATCCTCTCGCACGTGATTTTGCTCGACTAGCCTGCGGGATGCATCCTCTCGCACGTGTTTTTGCTCGGCTAGCCTGCGGAATGCATCCTCTCGCACGTGTTTTTGCTCGACTAGCCTGCGGGACGCATCCTCTCGCTCGTGTTTTTACTCGACTAGCATGCGGGATGCATCCTCTCGCACGTGTTTTTACTCGACTAGCCTGCGGGAAGCATCCTCTCGCACGTGTTTTTACTCGACTAGCCTGCGGGATGCATCCTCTCGCACGTGTTTTTACTCGACTAGCCTGCGGGAAGCATCCTCTTGCACGTGTTTTTACTCGACTACCCTGCGGGATGCATCCTCTCGCACGTGTTTTTACTCGACTAGCCTGCGGGATGCATCCTCTCGCACGTGTTTTTACTCGACTAGCCTGCGGGATGCATCCTCTCGCACGTGTTTTTACTCGACTGGCCTGCGGGATGCATCCTCTCGCACGTGTTTTTGCTCGACTAGCCTGCGGGATGCATCCTCTCGCACGTGTTTTTGCTCGACTAGGCATGCGCATCCCAAAAAACCTGCGCATGCGCATCCCAAAAAACCTGCGCATGCGCATCCCACAAAACCTGCGCATGCGCATCCCACAAAACCTCGCACATGTTTTTACTCGACTAGCCTGCGGGATGCATCCTCTCGCACGTGTTTTTGCTCGACTAGCCTGCGGGATGCATCCTCTCGCACGTGTTTTTACTCGACTACCCTGCGGGATGCATCCTCTCGCACGTGTTTTTGCTCGACTAGCCATGCGCATCCCAAAAAACCTGCGCATGCGCATCCCACAAAACCTGCGCATGCGCATCCCACAAAACCTCGCACTTGTTTTTACTCGACTAGCCTGCGGGATGCATCCTCTCGCACGTGTTTTTACTCGACTACCCTGCGGGATGCATCCTCTCGCACGTGTTTTTGCTCGACTAGCCATGCGCATCCCAAAAAACCTGCGCATGCGCATCCCACAAAACCTGCGCATGCGCATCCCACAAAACCTGCGCATGCGCATCCCACAAAATCTGCGCATGCGCATCCCACAAAATCTGCGCATGCGCATCCCACAAAACCTGCGCATGCGCATCCCACAAAACCTCGCACGTGTTTTGACTCGACTAGCCTGCGGGATGCATCCTCTCGCACGTGTTTTTGCTCGACTAGCCTGCGGGATGCATCCTCTCGCACGTGTTTTTACTCGACTACCCTGCGGGATGCATCCTCTCGCACGTGTTTTTACTCGACTAGCCTGCGGGATGCATCCTCTCGCACGTGTTTTTGCTCGACTAGCCATGCGCATCCCAAAAAACCTGCGCATGCGCATCCCAAAAAACCTGCGCATGCGCATCCCACAAAACCTCGCACGTGTTTTTACTCGGCTAGCCTGCGGAATGCATCCTCTCGCACGTGTTTTTACTCGACTACCCTGCGGGATGCATCCTCTCGCACGTGTTTTTGCTCGACTAGCAATGCGCATCCCAAAAAACCTGCGCATGCGCATCCCACAAAACCTCGCACGTGTTTTTACTCGACTAGCCTGCGGGATGCATCCTCTCGCACGTGTTTTGACTCGACTAGCCATGCGCATCCCAAAAAACCTGCGCATGCGCATCCCAAAAAACCTGCGCATGCGCATCCCACAAAACCTGCGCATGCGCATCCCACAAAACCTCGCACGTGTTTTTACTCGGCTAGCCTGCGGGAAGCATCCTCTCGCACGTGTTTTTACTCGACTAGCCTGCGGGATGCATCCTCTCGCACGTGTTTTTGCTCGACTAGCCATGCGCATCCCAAAAAACCTGCGCAAGCGCATCCCATAAAACCTGCGCATGCGCATCCCACAAAACCTGCGCATGCGCATCCCACAAAACCTGCGCATGCGCATCCCACAAAATCTGCGCATGCGCATCCCACAAAACCTCGCACGTGTTTTGACTCGACTAGCCTGCGGGATGCATCCTCTCGCACGTGTTTTTACTCGACTAGCCTGCGGGATGCATCCTCTCGCACGTGTTTTTACTCGACTGGCCTGCGGGATGCATCCTCTCGCACGTGTTTTTGCTCGACTAGCCTGCAGGATGCATCCTCTCGCACGTGTTTTTGCTCGACTAGGCATGCGCATCCCAAAAAACCTGCGCATGCGCATCCCAGAAAACCTGCGCATGCGCATCCCATAAAACCTGCGCATGCGCATCCCACAAAACCTCGCACGTGTTTTTACTCGACTAGCCTGCGGGATGCATCTTCTCGCACGTGTTTTTACTCGACTAGCCTGCGGGATGCATCCTCTCGCACGTGTTTTTACTCGACTAGCCTGCGGGATGCATCCTCTCGCACGTGTTTTCACTCGACTACCCTGCGGGATGCATCCTCTCGCACGTGTTTTTGCTCGACTAGCCATGCGCATCCCAAAAAACCTGCGCATGCGCATCCCACAAAACCTGCGCATGCGCATCCCACAAAACCTCGCACATGTTTTTACTCGACTAGCCTGCGGGATGCATCCTCTCGCACGTGTTTTTGCTCGACTAGCCTGCGGGATGCATCCTCTCGCACGTGTTTTTGCTCGACTAGCCTGCGGGATGCATCCTCTCGCACGTGTTTTTGCTCGACTAGCCATGCGCATCCCAAAAAACCTGCGCATGCGCATCCCACAAAACCTGCGCATGCGCATCCCACAAAACCTCGCACGTGTTTTTACTCGGCTAGCCTGCGGAATGCATCCTCTCGCACGTGTTTTTGCTCGACTAGCCTGTGGGACGCATCCTCTCGCTCGTGTTTTTACTCGACTAGCATGCGGGATGCATCCTCTCGCACGTGTTTTTACTCGACTAGCCTGCGGGAAGCATCCTCTCGCACGTGTTTTTACTCGACTAACCTGCGGGATGCATCCTCTAGCACGTGTTTTTACTCGACTAGCCTGCGGGAAGCAACCTCTTGCACGTGTTTTTACTCGACTACCCTGCGGGATGCATCCTCTCGCACGTGTTTTTGCTCGACTAGCCATGCGCATCCCAAAAAACCTGCGCATGCGCATCCCATAAAACCTGCGCATGCGCATCCCACAAAACCTGCGCATGCGCATCCCACAAAACCTCGCACGTGTTTTGACTCGACTAGCCTGCGGGATGCATCCTCTCGCACGTGTTTTTACTCGACTAGCCTGCGGGATGCATCCTCTCGCACGTGTTTTTGCTCGACTAGCCATGCGCATCCCAAAAAACCTGCGCATGCGCATCCCACAAAACCTCGCACGTGTTTTTACTCGGCTAGCCTGCGGAATGCATCCTCTCGCACGTGTTTTTACTCGACTAGCCTGCGGGATGCATCCTCTCGCACGTGTTTTTGCTCGACTAGCCTGCGGGATGCATCCTCTCGCACGTGTTTTTACTCGACTACCCTGCGGGATGCATCCTCTCGCACGTGTTTTTGCTCGACTAGCCACGCGCATCCCAAAAAACCTGCGCATGCGCATCCCACAAAACCTCGCACGTGTTTTTACTCGGCTAGCCTGCGGAGTGCATCCTCTCGCACGTGTTTTCACTCGACTACCCTGCGGGATGCATCCTCTCGCACGTGTTTTTGCTCGACTAGCCATGCGCATCCCAAAAAACCTGCGCATGCGCATCCCACAAAACCTGCGCATGCGCATCCCACAAAACCTCGCACATGTTTTTACTCGACTAGCCTGCGGGATGCATCCTCTCGCACGTGTTTTTGCTCGACTAGCCTGCGGGATGCATCCTCTCGCACGTGTTTTTGCTCGACTAGCCTGCGGGATGCATCCTCTCGCACGTGTTTTTGCTCGACTAGCCATGCGCATCCCAAAAAACCTGCGCATGCGCATCCCACAAAACCTGCGCATGCGCATCCCACAAAACCTCGCACGTGTTTTTACTCGGCTAGCCTGCGGAATGCATCCTCTCGCACGTGTTTTTGCTCGACTAGCCTGTGGGACGCATCCTCTCGCTCGTGTTTTTACTCGACTAGCATGCGGGATGCATCCTCTCGCACGTGTTTTTACTCGACTAGCCTGCGGGAAGCATCCTCTCGCACGTGTTTTTACTCGACTAACCTGCGGGATGCATCCTCTAGCACGTGTTTTTACTCGACTAGCCTGCGGGAAGCAACCTCTTGCACGTGTTTTTACTCGACTACCCTGCGGGATGCATCCTCTCGCACGTGTTTTTGCTCGACTAGCCATGCGCGTCCCAAAAAACCTGCGCATGCGCATCCCATAAAACCTGCGCATGCGCATCCCACAAAACCTGCGCATGCGCATCCCACAAAACCTCGCACGTGTTTTGACTCGACTAGCCTGCGGGATGCATCCTCTCGCACGTGTTTTTACTCGACTAGCCTGCGGGATGCATCCTCTCGCACGTGTTTTTGCTCGACTAGCCATGCGCATCCCAAAAAACCTGCGCATGCGCATCCCAAAAAACCTGCGCATGCGCATCCCACAAAACCTCGCACGTGTTTTTACTCGGCTAGCCTGCGGAATGCATCCTCTCGCACGTGTTTTTACTCGACTAGCCTGCGGGATGCATCCTCTCGCACGTGTTTTTGCTCGACTAGCCTGCGGGATGCATCCTCTCGCACGTGTTTTTACTCGACTACCCTGCGGGATGCATCCTCTCGCACGTGTTTTTGCTCGACTAGCCACGCGCATCCCAAAAAACCTGCGCATGCGCATCCCACAAAACCTCGCACGTGTTTTTACTCGGCTAGCCTGCGGAGTGCATCCTCTCGCACGTGTTTTTACTCGACTAGCCTGCGGGATGCATCCTCTCGCACGTGTTTTTACTCGACTGGCCTGCGGGATGCATCCTCTCGCACGTGTTTTTGCTCGACTAGCCTGCGGGATGCATCCTCTCGCACGTGTTTTTGCTCGACTAGGCATGCGCATCCCAAAAAACCTGCGCATGCGCATCCCACAAAACCTCGCACGTGTTTTGACTCGACTAGCCTGCGGGATGCATCCTCTCGCACGTGTTTTTACTCGACTAGCCTGCGGGATGCATCCTCTCGCACGTGTTTTTGCTCGACTAGCCTGCGGGATGCATCCTCTCGCACGTGTTTTTACTCGACTACCCTGCGGGATGCATCCTCTCGCACGTGTTTTTACTCGACTACCCTGCGGGATGCATCCTCTCGCACGTGTTTTTGCTCGACTAGCCACGCGCATCCCAAAAAACCTGCGCATGCGCATCCCACAAAACCTCGCACGTGTTTTTACTCGGCTAGCCTGCGGAGTGCATCCTCTCGCACGTGTTTTTACTCGACTAGCCTGCGGGATGCATCCTCTCGCACGTGTTTTTACTCGACTGGCCTGCGGGATGCATCCTCTCGCACGTGTTTTTGCTCGACTAGCCTGCGGGATGCATCCTCTCGCACGTGTTTTTGCTCGACTAGGCATGCGCATCCCAAAAAACCTGCGCATGCGCATCCCACAAAACCTCGCACGTGTTTTGACTCGACTAGCCTGCGGGATGCATTCTCTCGCACGTGTTTTTACTCGACTAGCCTGCGGGATGCATCCTCTCGCACGTGTTTTTGCTCGACTAGCCTGCGGGATGCATCCTCTCGCACGTGTTTTTACTCGACTAGCCTGCGGGAAGCATCCTCTTGCACGTGTTTGTACTCGACTACCCTGCGGGATGCATCCTCTCGCACGTGTTTTTGCTCGACTAGCCATGCGCATCCCAAAAAACCTGCGCATGCGCATCCCACAAAACCTGCGCATGCGCATCCCACAAAACCTGCGCATGCGCATCCCACAAAATCTGCGCATGCGCATCCCACAAAACCTGCGCATGCGCATCCCACAAAACCTCGCACGTGTTTTTACTCGACTACCCTGCGGGATGCAACCTCTCGCACGTGTTTTTGCTCGACTAGCCATGCGCATCCCATAAAACCTGCGCATGCGCATCCCACAAAACCTGCGCATGCGCATCCCACAAAACCTCACACGTGTTTTGACTCGACTAGCCTGCGGGATGCATCCTCTGGCACGTGTTTTTACTCGACTAGCCTGCGGGATGCATCCTCTCGCACGTGTTTTTACTCGACTAGCCTGCGGGATGCATCCGCTCGCACGTGTTTTTACTCGACTAGCCTGCGGGATGCATCCTCTCGCACGTGTTTTTGCTCGACTAGCCATGCGCATCCCAAAAAACCTGCGCATGCGCATCCCAAAAAACCTGCGCATGCGCATCCCACAAAACCTCGCACGTGTTTTTACTCGGCTAGCCTGCGGAATGCATCTTCTCGCACGTGTTTTTGCTCGACTAGGCATGCGCATCCCAAAAAACCTGCGCATGCGCATCCCAAAAAACCTGCGCATGCGCATCCCACAAAACCAGCGCATGCGCATCCCACAAAACCTCGCACATGTTTTTACTCGACTAGCCTGCGGGATGCATCTTCTCGCACGTGTTTTTACTCGACTAGCCTGCGGGATGCATCCTCTCGCACGTGTTTTTACTCGACTAGCCTGCGGGATGCATCCTCTCGCACGTGTTTTTACTCGACTACCCTGCGGGATGCATCCTCTCGCACGTGTTTTTGCTCGACTAGCCATGCGCATCCCACAAAACCTGCGCATGCGCATCCCACAAAACCTCGCACATGTTTTTACTCGACTAGCCTGCGGGATGCATCCTCTCGCACGTGTTTTTGCTCGACTAGCCTGCGGGATGCATCCTCTCGCACGTGTTTTTGCTCGACTAGCCTGCGGGATGCATCCTCTCGCACGTGTTTTTCCTCGACTAGCCATGCGCATCCCAAAAAACCTGCGCATGCGCATCCCACAAAACCTGCGCATGCGCATCCCACAAAACCTCGCACGTGTTTTTACTCGGCTAGCCTGCGGAATGCA